>NC_081386.1:11504913-12115746 GCF_030684315.1 Stegostoma tigrinum
CTTCTCCCATTCTCCTCCAACTCACCCCCATCAGGAAGTCTTTCTGTTGCTTTCTGCTCTTGCACCACTTCAGTTTTCCTTTAAATTCATCTATGCCCTTTGTCTGAACTATTCCACGCTGTAATGAGTTCTACATTATATAAGGAAAGATATTTCTCCTGAATAATTTTTGGACCAATTAATTCTAAAATTCTCATAGTTACGGGCATCAGTTTTATGCTTCCCACATTGGGCGGCATGGTGGCTCGGTGGTTAGCACTGCTGCGTCACAGCACCAGGAACCTGGGGTCAATTCCACCCCTGGGCAACTGTCTGTGTGGAGTTTACATGTTCTCTCCGTGGGCTTCCTCCAGGTGCTCTTGTTTCCTTTCACCATCCAAAGATGTGTAGGTTAGGTGGATTGGCCATGCTAAATTGCCAGTAGTGTTCAGGGAAGTGTAGCTTAGGTGGGTTTTAAGGGGATGGGTCTGGGATGGGAGGCTCCAAGAGTCAGTGTAGACTTGTTGGGCCAATTGGCCTGTTTCCACACTTTAGGGTTT
The DNA here is from genome assembly GCF_030684315.1 of Stegostoma tigrinum. Lineage (NCBI taxonomy): Eukaryota > Metazoa > Chordata > Chondrichthyes > Orectolobiformes > Stegostomatidae > Stegostoma > Stegostoma tigrinum. The sequence continues at coordinate 11,505,453 of NC_081386.1, forward strand.
CTACATGAGTCTCTATGTCTGCAACTTATGCACTTTCATAATCTTATAGATATATCAGTCCTTATGTTCTCTGGCTTTGCTTCCTTATAAAATTTGTAAAAAAAAATTCAGGAAAAGTGTCTTCTTTGCTCAAGGTTGCCTTGGCCCAGGAGAAGTTGATGGTAAGGAAATCATGCAGCATTGATAAATAATGAGTTACCATATTGTTAGATTTTCCAATCACCATCACTGCAGGGCAAGTGTTTCTGGTGAGATTATCCATGCCAAATTGTGGAAATGTGGAGCAGATATCGAGCCATTTCTGTTCCTTGTCTTAAAGCAATAGCTTAGAAGTTCAAAGAGCAGCCAATATATGAAGAGTTGCTCACCAGTTTAGTGCTGGATTTCATGGCCATGATGAAGGTGAAAGTGTCAATGTTCACCATTAATGCAACTGTGAAACTGACAGCATCACCTGACTTTTGTACATGCCGTTTTAAGTGCAGAAATCTGGAAGCTGCTATCAGGGCTTCCCTGCTTCTCCATAGGCAGACTCTTTAAAGAGACTAGAGTTAGAAACCCTTAGAAATCACATGATTAAATGTTGAGTTCTGCTTTTCAGTTCTTAGTGTCACTGAAAAAAAAACTTGATGAAGTTATGCTGTATTGCATAATATGTTACTGGGCTTACAACAGAGTGCTAAATTCATATTTATTTCTGAACAACCTCTCTGGTTCCATTAAAAAAAAACTACAATCTCAGACCACTTTATTCTGATGAAAAACGTTTTGTAGATGTTTAAAACAAGAAAGAAGAATTTAAAGCTTGGTAATGATTTTCCAACTTCTATCTCAAGGCCATGTGCAAACCTCAATACTTACTTCACTCTATAAAATGACTAAAAGGTAAAGAATAATCGGGCATTTTATTTCCAATTTTATTGTCAGTGAGAAATCTTTAGCTGATTGATTACATATCCTGCTGGATGAGATCACTTTTGCTGCGCGTCAGGTATCCCCTCGACATGGAATAAAAGCAACATTGGGAAGGGTAATAGCATGTCTCAGAGATCTTTCTGGGATGCTTTCCTTATGGTCAAGTGTGAATACAGTTACATTTTTCTGACTGCAAAATATGGGCCAATTTATTAATTTGCATAAATTGAAAACTTTGATTATAAAATGATCGCAAGATATCTATGATAGACTAGAGGAAGAGGAAATTGCGTGATCTATAATGATAATGACTGAGTGCTGAAATGAAATTCTTCTGTAATACTACATTGCAGACGTTACATAAATACATGGTGTTGAATTGGGTTAAGTTTTAAAAAATGTGCTATTAACTAAACTTATACAGAGTTTTGTGAGTAAAGAGCTTTCCTTGACATCACCATACTTAATAAATGCAAAACAAATTGCAAGTTATTTATTTAGCCAACTGCAAATTATATGCCCATTAAGTGTGTACGTTTTTAAAGCTGAGAGATGGTAATTGTCCACAAAATGTATCACAAGCTGCCAAATTGGTTTTACATTCGGACTCCTGAATACCATTTTTATTTCTTAATCTTCAGCCAAGCTAAGTATCACAATCGAAGGTTCAGAATTTGCCCAAGTCGCTCATTATGGCTGCTATTCCAATGTGGGTTTGATTTCTTTGCTTGCTCAGTCAATCCCTGTACAGGATCTAAGCATGCATGAGCAATGGTTTTCATAATGTGTCTTAGTTAGAAAGATGTTTGTCCAAAAGTTGACACAAGACTTTTGAGTAAATCCACACATTCGTCTGCGTGGACATTTCAGATCCATGCAGGCATTGTCCTGGATTGTGACCAAATGTCGATAAAATGAGTATTGCTTCGGAGAAAGAAGGAGGAAGTATAATCAGTTGAATTACTGAATTATTGTTTGGAATTAAGAGAAGATAAATATAGTCTGCTCTTGATAATTGAACAACATTTTATTTGTTTTGAATAATTTGAATTATCCAATGACGAATTAAGTAGCATAAATAACAGTTACTTAAAAAGCTTTGTTGCCTTGTTAAAGACAATGAAGAAATATACAATAATTTGAATAAATAATTTCAAATTTTTAAAGGCCAAAAGAATGTCAAACTGCATAACTAATATAATAAAATATTTTTCAGGCAGCCTAAAGCAAATGGTACAGATTTCTGATTCGATAACACCTTGAGTTCAGTTTTGCTGTTGAAATGTTTTGGAAATCTGTAGCAAGAAAGAATGACTTTCTTTCAGTATCAGTAACCACTGCACAGACCCACCTTCACAATGTTGCAATGTGTTTTGTGTCGCTATCACTAGGCTGCATGGGACAGATTTCGAACAGGTCTAATGATTCAAAACAGGGCACCTATGAGGCAGCAGCAGCAATTTGTATTCAACCACATTCTGTCTATTGGCTCAGTTTATCTCACACTGTACTGTTACCACCAAGTTGGGAGACTGACCTTGGTTCATTGGACAGCGTAGGAGGGCACACAAAAGGGGCAGCACCAGGCATGCTTAAAAATGAGATGTCAACTTGGTAAAATTACCGAACAGGACTACTTGAATGCTAAGGAGCATAAGCAGCATGAGATCGAGAAAGTTAAGCAACCCTACAACCAATTGATCATAAATAAGTTCTGCAGTCCTGCCACAACCAGTCATCAGAGGCTGTTGGAACAATTGGACATGTTACTGAATGCAAAGGCTCCACAAATATCCCCCACTCAATGATTGAGGAGCCTAGTAAATCAGTGCAAAAGTCAAGATCGAAATATTTGCATCCATCTTCAGGCAGAAGTGCTGAGTGGCCAATTCGTCTCAGCCTCTTCCTGAGTTCCCAACATCACAGATGACATTCTTCAGCCTATTTGATATCGAGAAAAGACTGAAGGCACGAGATACTGCAAAAGCTGTGAGCCCTGACAATATTCTGGCATTAGTACTGAAGACTTGTGCTCCAGAACTGGCCAAGTGGTACAGTCCAGTTATAACAATGCCGTCCACCCAGCAATGTGGAAAAATTGCTCAGGTCTGTTATGTCTGCAATAATGTATGAAAAATCAAACCCAGTCAATTCTGAGCCCATCAGTCTGCTCTCAATCATTACAAGGTGATAGAAGGTGTCACTGTTGATGCTATCAATTGCCCCTTGCTCAACAATAACCTGCTCACTGTTTTGGTTTGTTTGCCAGGGCCCTGTCAGCTCCAGACCATTTTACACCCTTGGTCCAAACATGAAGAAAAAAGCTTAACTCTGAAGACAAGTAAGGGTGATTGCCCTTGACATCAAGACAATTTTTGACCACAGTGTAGCGTTAATGAAGCCTCCAGAAAAATAAACTGGAATCTCTGGGAATCACAAGGGAAGTTCTGTTCTAGTTGTAGCGATACCTGACACAAAGGAAGATGATTCTGGTTTTTGGAAGTCAATCAACTCAGCCACAAGACATTACTGCTGGAGTTCCTCAGGGTAGTGTCAAACTTCAGCTGCTTCATCAATTACCTTCCTTTCATCATAAAGTCAGAAGTGTCTACTGGTGATGTTTGCTGCTAATTTCACAATGTTCAGAACTATTTATGACTCATCAGTTACCATTGACCAGAACCTGAACTTGACAATTCTTTTGAATACTGTGGCTAAAAGAAGTTGCCAACAAGTGGCAGTGAGTAATTATGCCCTGACCTCCAAAAGTCTGACCACCATTTACAAGGCAGTAGTTAGGAGTGTGGCAGGATACTCAGCACTTGGCTGATGCCACCAACAACATCTAGGAAACAACTGTATCATTAGCATTTGTCTAATTCCTCCACCACCAATGAGAGCAGTGTGAACCATCTACAAGATGCTCAGTGACAAATTACCAGTGGTCCTGAAATAACACTTCATTCTGTCTTGAAATTAAATCACCATTCATTCACCATCCCTGTGTCAAAATCACGGAACTCCCCACACAATGTAATCTGCAGTGATCCTTGAAGGTTGAATGCCTTCACATTCTCAAGGGCCATTAACAACAGGCAAAATGTGTTGGCTTAGGCAGCATGCTGGCATCCCATGAACGAATGGCATACCACACTTGTAACCATCATGTTCTAAGGGCCTTTTCAGCCAATCAGGTGCTTTTGAAGTACAGTCATCAAAGCAACCAAGTTATGCACAGCCAGTTCATCCTGCCATGCATATTTGCTTATGAATAACAGTTAGGTAGACCAGTTGGAAAATATCCCCTGTTCCTTTTCCAAATCATATTAAATATTTATATTATAATCATGTATATAACTCTTAAGAGATTTTATATCTTATATGTAGAAAAGACTGGGAATTTACTGAATTTATCTGATGGTATATCGCACTCCCTAAACATTGCACTGGAGTGTTAGTTTAGATAGAGTGTTGAATAGGGGACGTGATGGTCTTGTGGTATTATCCCTGGGCTGTTAACTCAGAGGCTCAGATAATGTTCTGGGGACCAGGGTTTAGATCGTACCACTGCAGATGGCGGAATTTGAATTCAACAAAATGCCTCAAATTACGAATCTAATGATGACCCTGAATCCATTGCTGATTATTGGGAAAAGTCCAGCTGGCTCACTAATGCCCTTGAGGAAAGGAAACTCCCATGTAATTCCAGACCCACAGCAATATGGTTGACTCTAAACTGCTCTCAGGGGTAAATAGGGACGTGTAATAAATGTTGCCAAGCCAGAAATGCCCTCATACTGTGAATAAAGGGAATCTCTTTTTTAGCCACTTAACACCAATTGTTATGAAAATATCCTCTGACCATTCACAAACATGCGTGTAGCATATAATTAATATGACTGCCATGCAACAATTTGCCACAGTGTAGAAACATTCACTCATGGAGTGTAAATAACAGCGATATAATGGGTTAAAAGTATTCTGAATGTCTTTGGTTTCAATGCCTTGCCGTCCAGTCAAACAGGGAGAGCTTTCCCTATCTTTTCACTCAAACAAAAATGACAGCCTCAAACCTTCCACAACCACAATACAACCACAATTATCTGAAGGCAAAGTAAAGTTTACACTGTAACCATGCAAAAGCTATCTTGTAGAATGTCTAAAATTGGGGGGGAAAAGAGCTCTGCTGATCCTCTTCAGTGGCACATAGAAGATTTTTGGAAGTCATCCATGAAGGAAGTTGTAATGTTACCCTTTGCTATAAAGTTTGAAAAATGAAGACTTCTGTATGTGAGTAAGTCAACAAAACTGGGAGCTGCTCCAAATCTGTTTCATCATTCGAAATTGAAATGTAAGGCAAAGGTCCAGCAGAATTCTACCTCTTTAAGTTTAGAAAGCTGAATCAGGATCGTTAAATTTCAACCGACACCACAGGTCTAGTATAAGATCACTTTGACAGTTGCCTCTCTTCTAGTGTCAGTTTGCCTATGTTCTGCTCTACATTTAGTATTAATGGAGCTGCACTCACGTTAGATATAAATGTGAGCTATGATTCAGACATCAAAATATTAAAGTGTGTGTTGCAATAGTGATATTCGGAGCAACAATTGGTGTTGAAGTACATTACTAGGTAATAGTAAGGACTCCTTTTGAATTATAAATGCAGTTGTGTTCCCCATGCAGTTTTACATTGCAAATAGCACAAAATGCCAGAACACATTGTAATCCAGTGATCATTTTCTAAACTTACAACACGTTCTTGAATTTGTGTCCTTGGTTATCTTCTAAAGATGTGAGGTCCATACTAACTGCTGGGCCTTTTGGATTGTGGGCTTGAACCTTACATCTTGCATGGGTAATTCATACTGCTCTAACAGGAGCAATGGGTATTCAACAAGATTTGTACAAGTTGTCAAATAACATTTTTTTTTCAGTAATAAGAGCCAAAACTGATTGGTGGCTTTGCCTTGATTGATGTTTCTTTGCTGTCATTTTCTTGTAACTGATTAGATATGCTGCTTTTCAGAAGAGCTGGTGAGACAGCTGTCCAGTAGCAGATGGATGAATAATCCCTCCATTGCCTTCTCGCTACATGGGATATTTTCCCCCTCCATTGATTCCAGTTCAAGACTGGCATTGTTGATGCATTCTGTCAATAAGCAAAATGTAATGTAGGACTGTTTTTGTGCCATAATCAAACAGGGATCTCAAGGACTAAAAATCATCCTTGGTCACAGAAAATATATGAGAAGAGCACTTTCATTTTGCTGCAAGGTCAAAGGAAAACATCTGAAAAGTCATATTCATCCAAGATTGTTGGTGGCAGAATACATATGCACCTGATAAGCAATTAAAAGGTAACTGCAATAGTGCTGCTTAGCTACTCTTTAGTCATCAAACAAGCCATATAATCAGTATTAAACACTCATGTTTCGTCAATCTGTCTGTGAAGTGTACAGCAGTGCGCAGAATAGCAGATAAAGATTTGGTGAATAGACCTGCAGGTTTTATTTTTAATACATAGAAACACATAGAATATACAGAGAACATAGAACATAGAACATAACTGCGCAGTACAGGCCCTTCATCCCTCAATGTTGCACCGACCTGTGAAGCCAAACTGAAGCCCATCTAAAGTGTAACCTTTTATCCTTTTCTCCCTCATATGTATGCCTACCTTTCCTTTATTTGCCTCGATCACTCATTGGGATAGTGAGTTCCACAATCAACCCACTCTTTCCATAAACAGTTTCTCTTGAATTCAGATTGAATTTATTAGTGAATACCTTATGTCTTTTCTGGCTGATGAGATGGTGAAATGCCATCTTTAGTGTAGTTTAGAAGGTTCACAGTCATTGAAGAATATTATGGAAAGGATCACTATGCTGTTATACTGATTTGTCAGGAAATGTACAAAAGCATTCTGACTGTAACCAAAGTACAAAGATAAGCAATTAACATTGTCAAACATTAGGTCGATGCATGAAAACAGATTCCACATGACAAAGTTATAGGATTAAGTAATTGCTTGCCAAAGGGTAAAATACTATTTTGGCCTCTCATGTTTTAGATATGCAACCAGCAATAGTCAGATATTGTACTATTCATCATATTACAGAAACCATGCTACAGGCATTCACTGTTATTGCACAATAAATTTGAACTTAATATTAGTGATAGCAAATCAGAAACCTATGATACCTCTCTTTTCGTTTATTTCTGCTGATTTCAATGGGCATCAAAATTAGGAGAAATGAAAAATAAGTTTTGACTCATTATAACTCCTTTTGAACTATAGTACTCAGTCAAAATCAAGCCCACATTTGTTCCTATTAAAGCTGGTGTCAAGGACATGGCAAGAACAGGTGGCACAGTGGACTTATGGTTAACACTGCTGCCTCACAGTGCCAGGGACTCAGGCTCAATTCCAGTCTTGGGTGACTGTCTGTGTAGAGTTTGCACATTCTCCCTGTGTCTGTGTGGGTTTCCTCTGGGTGCTCCAGTTTCATCCTACAGTCCGAAGATTAGGTAGACTGGCTGTGCTAAAGTGCCCATAGTGTGCAGGCTGGATAGATTATCCATGGGAAATGCAGGGTTACAGGGATAAGGGAGGGAATGGGTCTGGGTGGGATGCTCTTTGGGATGCAGACTCAATGGGCCAATAGCATGCCCTCCACTATTGGGATTCTACGAACAGGAAATTTGCTCATGAGTTGCCACAATGTTGTTTCCCATGCATCCAAATTATCACCAGAATTATTGCATGGCAACATAGGCCTCTGGGCAATGGGCAATGATTAAGTACTGCCGCACCACAATTTCAATCTTAGCACTACTTCTTAAGTTTTATCTTACTTTGATAATACTGCAGAAGGCATGGGAAAACACGTGTTTTCAAAGAGGCTGTTGAAAGTAGGGAGGGAGAAGTCAGAATGGAAAGTGGTTTCAAGAAAGAATTTCAGAATTCAGGGCCACGGCAATTGAAAAATTGGTCTTGGACATGGAAAAACAAAATCAACTTAGAATGCAGGGACTATGGTCTCGTTAATATTCATTCACAACCAGTGGAAATTAATTCCAACAGTAGTAATTATTGCCCATCATCAATTGCCCTTGAGAATCACTTTCCTTACTAGACCATTAGGTTTGACCAGATTTGCTAGATAGAATCAATCCAATTGCTGAGTTATATACAGGGTAAAATGTCCTGGAAGCAGATTCCCTTCCTTAAAGGCTATTAGTAAATCACACTTTTTTGCTCTTAACAATTCAGTAGGAACAAGGTTACAATTAATGATCTGAGCACTTGTTCCACAATTGTTGCCCAGCTTCAAAAGTCCTTGAACGGTATGGCTTACTACCATTGCAGATGCCATTTAAAAGTCAACCGTATTGCTGCACTTCCCTAAATCACATTAGTGACCCAGGTGGGCTTTTACAATAATCAATGATAGTTTTATGGTTGCCATTCATAGCATTTTCTTACAATTCTGGGTTAAAGTAATTGAATTTAAATTCTACTGACTGCCTTGGTGGGATTTGAACCCAATGTAACAGCAGTCTTGTGGCATTATCACTATGTCGCTGTGTCCTCCAGTTAATTTATGCTCTCCAGCTGTTCCCTCCATGTGCATATGCATGGATACACAGACACACAAGAAGTCATGGAACAATCAACCACACTTCGTACAGATGAAATAGATCATTAGGTTTGACTATATTTGCTAGGCAGAATCAGAACATGAAATCATCTCCACTTAATCTGTTAGAAGCTACTCCCAGAAGTTATTCTCTTGCTGCTGTGGTGTGATGAGAACTCATCTTTGAGTCATTAGACTAGCCCCCTGGATTACCAGTTTAATCAAAAGCAACTAACTAGGTGAGGTGTCGAGTGGAGAAATTAGCATGTGCTGTGCTATGAGGAAATCTAAAAGTTAGGATAAGGATCTCACAGAGAGTATACAAAGCTATGAAGTTTAGCAGAATATAAAAACCAGATCAAAGTTAGCCAACCTCAACACTGAAGTTGAGAAGAGGCATAATAGAAGCAATGTTCTGCTCTGCAGTAAATCTGAGATAAAAACAGAAAGTCCCGAAATATTCAGCAGTCCCAGCAGCATCAGTGGAGAGAGAAACAGAGTTAACATGTCAAAACAAATATGGTTCAGAACAGCCACACCTGTGAAGTATCTCCAGCACGTTTTGTATTGTGGGATGAAACATTTTCATGCATTAAGAAGCATTTATGCATGAAATTATTATTGTGTGGAACAGATTCCCTCTGAAAGTGGTCACTGTAATGATGATTGACATATTTAGGAAGGAAATGAATATGTTACTCATAAGGATTGGCATTGGTGATTATAAGGATAAGTGTATTTCACAGCAGGAGAAGAATGTTGCCTGGGGTCATGGGTGGCTTACGAGCGTTATAATGATGGATAAATATTGGGGAGTTTATCTGACCAGAAACATGTTCTTACAAGAGATTAAGTAGGTGTGGTCGAGTCCACAATAAGGTACACTGAGCAGCTTCAGTGGAAAGTGTGGTTTTGATGTGTTGGTTGTTTTTCTTCCTTTAATCCGTGTGCATAGAAATCACTCTGTGCATCTGTATCTGTATCAAGTTTATTCTTCTTTGGGCAGAACAGGGGTCTTGCAAATTCTCCGTGAGAATTATCTAGCTGCATGATCTATACGATATGTTCTACTTCTGAATTAGTTCAGTAGCCAGCATCTTGAATTGAGAATGCAAGAAATAGGAGCAGGATCAAACTATAAAGGTCTTTGAGCCTATTCACCATCCAGTAAGATTGTGAGTGAACTTTCATGCCAACTTCAAGTCCCTGTCCTTTTCCAGTATTGCATAAATCACATATTGCCCAAACATAAACTAATGCTGGTCTTTAGTATATTCAACAAGTGGGCATGCATAGCTTTTGGGGGGAATGAATTCAAAAGATTCATGAACCTATCAGTGAAGAAGTTTGTCCTTATCTCACTACCTGATATAGAATTTCCAGCAAGGGAAAAATCATCTCAACACTAAATCTATTAATACTTTGAAGAATTCCATACATTTCAAGGTGACTACTTTCCATTTTCCAGCATCTAAAGAAAATCAGTTGATTCTATTCAATCTTTTCTCATAGATAGTACTCTCATCACAGGAATCAATCAAGTGTACCTTTGTTGAAATCCATGCTATGATTGGAGTGAAAATGGACTGCCAATGTCCAATTGTCATTGTTTGATTTTAATGCGAGACGTTCAAAGACTAAAAATATTTTCTTTTATAAAGGATATGACTGATCTAAAATGGCTGCTGTAATCACATGACAAGAAGAGGCATTCCACATAAAAGCTGGTTGCATTAAAACCATCACTTTATTCAAGACGTGTTGAAACTTTGTGAAAATTTCACATATTGGGAAATAAAAAGTCACTTCTGGAGTGTTCAGTTTGAAAATGACAGAAGAGTTAGACTTGGAATATACAAATGAATCAATTTTTAGAACAACAGAGAGGGAACTAAAACACTTCATGGAATAATAACAGCAGGGATACTGAAAGCTGTTCTCTCCTCTCTCTCAATCACAGAAAACAGCACCAGTGAAAAAGCTATTTGGAAAATCCATTGGACACCACAAAATCATGATTTATTTACAAGCTTCAACTCTTTTGAGGAAATAGGACAACGGTGAAATATTTGGGACTCAGGTTTCACTCTTACAACTCTAGGTTTCGAAAAACATTAAATTGCGGTGGGCTTTGCCTTCCTGTATGTATAGATACTATTCATTTTAATTTCTAACCATATTACCTGTATTTGGATGTGTGTTTAATGCTATAGTTTTAGTTATTTTTTCCAAGGTAGTAGGTAATAAAATTCCTCTTTCTTTCACTCAAGAAAACATCAGAATTGACGGCTTCGTTTTGATTGATTTAAGTTTAGTTTAGGTTTCGTGGCAGCACTGTTAAAAATGTAGCTGCCAACTGAGAGAGTGTTAAAAAGAGAGGAGCCAATCACTTTTCCTTGCATGATGGCAACAGCTGTCTAAAGCATATATATTCATCCTTTAATAAGGGGACCAAAATTGTACACAGTCCTCCAGGTGTGGCCTCAGCAATACCTTATACAAATAGCAGCATGATCTGCTCTTACAGTCCAAACACTTTACAACAAATGTCAACATTGCATTTGCCTTTGCAATTGTTTTCTTTTCCTGACATATATATAAGGATGTTCAAATCTCTATGAATCTCAACAATTAATTAGTAAGTAGCAATTGCAAACTTCACTGCATCTCATATGATATGCAACACTGGTATTCAAACGCGTGAAGGAAATAGAAAGAATTTTTGAAGTTTTTTTTCCTTCATTGCCTCTGCTTTTCTGTTAATGTGTTCCTTTTGTGCATCTTCTTGGTGATTATCTTGCTTTCAGGCTCAGAGGATGGGAACTGAGTTGTGAAGCAAGGTAGAAATAATCAGAATCAGATATGATACTGGCATTAGGAATCTGAGCCAGACTTGACGCGCTTGTCAAAAGAATGTAAGAAGTAGGTACAGAAGTTGACTGGCCCATTGAGACTGCTTCATAGCTCCAGAACATCACGGCTGATTTGATCATGACCTTAATTCAATTTTCCTATTCATGCCCATTGCCCTTGACTTCCTTGTGTATCAAAACATTGTCTAAATTAGCCTTGAATGAATCCTACAACCCAATGCTCTCTGCACTAGAGATTCTAAAAGTTAATGACTATCTGAGGAACAAATTCTCTTCCACCTCAATCTAAAACTGAGCATTGTTGACAAATGTCACAGATTATAAGCTTTTTTTCTTGCACTGTCAGAACAACCCACAAGAATACCAATTCAAGAAGCAAATCGGTATGAATACTGCATGGAAGGAGAATGGTATTTAATGAGCCAGCGGATCCTGAAAATGAATGTAATGGGTCTGTACTAGTTGTATTCTAAAACTGCCCCTGTATTAGATACCCTGTCAAAACGAAACATCTTCTCAACATCTACCCTGTCAAGCACCCTCAGAATTTGATATTTTTCAATAAGGTTCCCTCCCAGCCTCCTAAATTCCATTCGTGTATAATCCCATCCTTGTCGACCATTCCCACAAGACAACCGCTTCATCTAAAATTTCCTGAATTGCTTCCAAAATCAAGTGCATTGGTTTCAAATAAGGAAACCAAGGGCCAGATTCTCATTTTGTCATGGAGACAGGAATTGGCTGGCAAATTCGGAACTTCTTTTTGCAGTGAAAACAATGTTTGAGCAGCTTTCTGCTCTCATTTTCTGAAGGAATGACACAACTAAAATATGGCTGTTGTTTGACATCTTATCCCAGTGGCATCATAAGTTCCTCATGTGTGGACCTTAAAAGTGACAAGGAGAAGGATATTAAGTGGAAGGGGAGGGTTGTGATAAATTACTGACCTGATTAAGAAATTAGCTGAATTGAAGGACGCAGAGTTGGAATAATAGACAGGTACACTATTTGGGGAAATGTTGGGTTATGCATGTTTTCAGAAAGAAGGGCTGAGTAATATTTTAATAAGGCAAGAATGTAGAAAGCTGCAATATGAAGAGTCCTCATGCATAAGTCACAAAAACTGGCATCAATTTTCAGTGGGTAATAGTGAATGCAAATGGGATGTTGACCTTTATTTCAAACCGAATTAAATATAAAAAGAGAGAAGTCTTGCTAAAATTACACAAGGCATTAGTTAGAACACAGTTTGAATACTTTGAACAGTCTTGGTACACTTATTCAAGGAAATATATACTTGCATTGGAGGCAGTCCAGGGATGTTTCACCAGGTTATTCCAGATACGGAAGGATGTATTTATGAGGAAAAATTGAGGAGGCTGGGCTATGCTTCTTAGACTTTACAAGAATGATTGGAATGTGTGAAATTCTTAGGACCTTGATCGGAAAAGATGGTAAAGTTGTTACCCCTTGTGGGACCATAGGGCATAATCCCAGAGTAAAGGGATGCCCATTTAAGATAGAGACAAAGATGGATTTATTTTCTCAGATGGTAATCTATCAGTGGAATTGATTAGTGGAAAGGCTGTCAAAGATGAGTCATTAACTATCTTCAAGATCTTGAGAAAGACAGATAGAGTAATCAAGGGTCATAGGGGTAAGGCAGGAGAGCGGAGCTGAGAATTATCAGCTCAGACAAGATCTTACTGAATGTCAGGGAAGACTTGATAGGCTGAAAGACTTACTTCTGCTCATACATCTAATGGTTGTATGTGTTTTCCTGACGCCACATCTTTTTGACATGGCCCTTGCGTTGGTCAGGAGAACTTGGATGCGAAATGCACATGCATCTTTTCCTTGTTAAGGTTCCTAATGAAGAGAACTAACTGTATTTCCTCCCCCACACTGTTTTTATCTGCTAGCATTGCATTGCAAACTAAATTTGTATTTATCCTGTGAATCATCATAGAAGACTCCTCTGCAATGTTAAGTTTTGCCATTACATTGGCCAGCACAGTGTTAGTGTTGACATGCATTATAGTACTTGTGCCATTGGGGAAAATGATGGAAAATGTGTCTGTAAAACTCCCAGATATTTTAGACACTGCAATTTAAATTTTGAGAAGATCTCTTCAGTCTGTTTCTGATTACTGAAGAATATCTGCTGAGGAGCCAAGAATATTCTGGCAGGAAGGGGTAAAATGTTTTAGCACCTTTAGATGTTGCAAATAGATGCTGCATTACAATCTAAATATGTTTTAATGTAACAATTCATCATAGGGGAGTGCCCTGCAAAGTTAAGATGACCACTATATTAATCAGTGCAGTATTAACGTTGATATCCATTGAAAATGCCATAATGCTAAGGTTTTGGAGTAGATCTGTAGATCGGGTTGTGGGTTTTGTGGTTGATTGGCTCACCGAGCTGGTTTATTGTTCCAAACACATTTCGTTACCATGTTTGGTAACATCCTCAGTGCAGCCTCTGACAAAGCGTCGGTGTGTTTTCCCGCCTGGTTTTTAAACTCTGGGGTCTGTTGCGATGGGTTGCCTCACTTCTGGGTTTCCTCCATAGTAGAATGTATATGGGGTCCAGTTCAATGTGTTTATTAACAGTGATCTATTGATACAGTTTCTCATTGGAAGAATGAACAGTTTAAAAAAAGTTTCAATGATGTGGCCAAATTTTACAAGGAGCAGGTATTATACTTCTTACCCTCCAAGAAGAAAAGGTGATCTCAAATTGAATGTCTTTAATCACGGCTATCTGGCATCTCCAGCAAACTTGAGGCAGCCTCATAGAGGTATAAATTGGAGTTCTGTCCCTCGATGGGAGAAGGCCGGTTCTCAAGCGCTGCCACACTTACTGTATGCCCATTAACACAAAGTTTCTCACAAACACTGAGTTGAATAATAGGTACTGCTAGTACTGCAACTTCTTCTCAAGACAAAGAGAATATGACTTCTAGACTTAGGTATTCCTGGGACCTTACCTTGAAAGACCCTTGTTCTCAACTTCTCCCCTCACTGGAGGAATGGTGACTCATCAGCACAACTGCCACCAGTTGTCTCACTCTAATGAGAGAGCCCTATAGTTTATTAGCACGATGGTGACTTTGCCTTTAACTTTAATCTAAGGAATTTGGATAAGGAGATTTCAAGCAGCTTAGGGAGGGAGACAAGGGAAGGTTGGCTAGTGGACATTAAAGTCAAATGGGAAGCAGGTGTTTAGATTATCAGTGGCATACCCCAAATCTGCAGAGGTTTGTCTCAAAATGAGATTTCCGTCTTTGATCCTGCCTTTTCACCAATGCTAGTGAAAAAAAAAGAAATGTTTACTGTACTCCATCTTTCTCTGGCCAGCTAAATGGGAGTGAGGACTTCAAGTGAGCAATAACAGGTAAGTTAATGGTCTCATTAGATCTAAAGATGTTTGATCTAATGTCTGCCTTATCCAGTTTCCCCCATCCCCTTTAACACCTGCCACACACATATACTAGAGAGCAGGTTAGGTTTGATTATGTAGTGATGGATTAGTTACCGGACACCAGGCCAAGACTCCAGGCTGCACAGGGCTTTAACCTGAGGGCAGGAGACTTTCTGGAGATGTTTTACTGTATAGTGCCTTTCTTTTTGTCAGTATAAAAGTCAGAGACTATAATGACAATTTTACTAGGTTTTTACAGGTGTATTTCTGTTATATCCGGATTTAAACGAATTTCCACTGCTTTGCATGGATCCTGAGGGTTGTATATATTACATTTTGGGTGAATGCCTATGGTAGAGGATTTGGAGAGGGCATTGGGCAGCAAGAGAGCTCCAACGACACATGGGGATGGCTTAGATGTTATGAGGATTAAAGGAGGCATGGCGATGACATGGCGTGTTATAAGGGATCTGAACGGGCATCAACAGGGGAATGCAGAAGGATGGGAATGATAGAGATGAGGTGTTAAATAATAATGGTAACTGGACTGCTGTTTCTGAGAACCTAGGGAGGCCTTCGAACTGGTTCATCGCTGCACTCTTATTCTTCCTTTACTTCATCATGTCTTGCAAACTGCACTGTAATTACAACCTCCATGTAAGAAAAAATGGAACTCTCAATAAAATGAATCATGAGAAATATCAACTCATGCTTATCCCTGACATGAAAATGCAGCCTCAAAATTGTACACAGTACTCTCGGAGTGATCTTATCTATGCACTGTACAGGTGTAGCAAGACTTCAATGCATTTATATATCATCCGACATGAAATAAAGACGAACATTTCAATTATATTCCTAATTATTGGCTGACATTTCATAATGTATGCATGTGGCTGCCTAGATGACTCTGTACTACAATATTGTACAGACTCTCTCCATTAAAACAATATCCTGCTTCTCCATTCTTCATACCAAAGGAGACATCCTTACATTTTCTCACCGTGTGCTCCTGTTTGCCAAATTTTAGCCTATGACTTGACCTTTCTGTCTCCCTTTGCTGACTCTTTGTGTGGTCTCCCCTTTTCTGTATATCTTTGAATCATCAACAAATTTTGCTGCAGTACACTTTGTCCCTCCATCCAAATGATTAATATATTTTGTACTTAGCTGAAGCCCCAGCCCTGATTCCTTGTGGTAACCCATTAATTACAGTTTGCTAAACTGAAAATAGTCTAATTGTCCTGCTTGTGAACCAGTCTTTGACATCTACTAATATATTAGCCTAACATTCTGTGTTCTTGTTTTGAATCATAATGTTTTATGTAGCGTCTCATCAAATGTCTTTCAGAAATCAAAATACTGTCTAATCTATAATTTTTCCTTTATCCACCTGACTCATCACATTTTTAAAAAGGTCTCATAAATTTACCAAAGACAACTCCCCTTTCATAAAACGGTGCTGACTCTGCTTGATTATATTATGATTTTCTACATTTGATATGATGCAACTTCCTTATTTCCTTAATAACAGATTGTAGTATTTCCCAAGGACAAGTGTCAGGCTTACTAGCCTGTAATTTCTTGCTTTCTGAGTCCCTCATTTTCTGAATAGGTGTGTTTCACTGGCAGTCTCCCAATGTGCTAAAACCTTTCCAGAATCAAAGAATTTTGAAAGATTGTAAGTAAGGTAGCTATTATCTCCACACCCACTTGTTTTAAGACCTGAGGGAAATTGACAGAATTTAGTTTTTTTTAAAGTTATTCATTCACAAGATGAGGATGTTGCTGGCTAGGCCAGCATTTATTGACCATCCCTACTTGCCTAGAGGGCAGTTATGAGTTAAACACATTGCTATGTGCCTGGAGTCACATGTAGGCCAGACCAGGTAGGGATGGCAGTTTCCTTCCCTAAAGGGCATTAGTAAATCAGATGGTAGACAAACAGAAGGCTAGAAGAACACAGCAAGCCAGGCAGCATCTGGAGGAAAGGAGAAGTCAACATTTTGGGTATTGCCCTTCTTTGGGACTGAATGTGGGACCAAGGGGAGTTGCAGAGAAAGAGAAGAGGGTAAAGGGCTAGCAGAATGGTGGTGAAAAGTCAACACCAGTAGTTAGGCATGACCTGGTTAGTTGATAGCATGGATGAATTCAGTTGGTAGCTGTAAGGGAGGGTCAGTTGGTGGAATGGAAGGGAGGAGGTGGGGCTGGAAAGGGAGCCGGGTGATGGGTGAGAAAGTTATTTGAAATTGGAGAGCTCAGTGTTGAGTCCTCTGGGTTGTAGAGTGTCCAGGTGGGAAACAAGTTCAAATTTGTGTTCTGAATTGCTGCGACACTAGAGGAGGCTGAGGGTGGAAACGTTGGGAGGGGAGTGGGGCAGGGAGTTGAAATAAGTGTAGATCAAGAGGTTAGGCTGGCCATTACGAGCCAGGGAAGATGTTCGGGGAAACGGTCACCTAGTCTACGTTTGGTCTCACCAATGTAGAGTGGACCACATCGGGAGCACCAGGTGCATTGTACTAGTTTGAAGGAGATGTAGGTGAAGCTCTGTCTCACCTGGAAGAACTATTTTGGGCCCTAAATGGAGGTGAGGGAGGTGGTGTGTGGGCAGGTGCTGCATCTTTTACAGTTACAGGGAAAGGTACCAGGCAGATTGGAGTGGTTGGTGGGGAGTGTAATGTGAGCTAATCAGTGGTGAAAGGAATAGTCCTTGAGGAAGGCAGAGAGGGGTGGTGAGTGAACGATGTTCTGGGTGGTGGGATCTGATTGGAATTGGTAGAATTGTTTCAGGATGATACATTGGACGTGGAGGCTAGTACAATGGAAACTGACGACAAAGGGGGCCCCGCTCTACTCTCCCCACCCCACATCCAGTCCTGAAGCAGGGTAATACCCGAAACACTGACTTCTCCTTTTCTCCAGATGCTGCCTGGCTTGCTGTGTTGTTCTGCTGTTTGTGTATCTTGGATTCCAGCATCTGCAATTTTCTTTTGTCTCTAACCAAGTCGTGAACCAAATGGATTTTTCCTGACAATTGGCAACGTTGTCATCATTCAACTCTTAATTGCAGATATTTATTGAATTCAAATCCCACCCGTTGCTATGGCAGGTTTCAAATTCAGGTTCCCAGAATATTATCTAGGTTTCTGGATTAACAGTCCAGCAATAATACCTATAGGCCATTGTTTCTCCTTAGTCCTATTAGGTTTCCCAATACAATCCCTAAGCAAAAATGAATGTTTTACTTTCTTCCCTCCTTTTTGCTACTTGATTTTCAACTATTACTGCAATGTTTTTAGTTTCTTCAATCACGAAAATAGAAACAAAATATTTGTTCAAAAGTTTTGAAATTTGTTTGTATCCCATTATTATTTCCCCACTGTCATCCTCTAAGGAGCTGTTGTTTACTTTAGCTATTCTCTTCCTTTTCAAATACTTGTAGAAGGTATTTTGTTAGCTTACTCTTTTTCTGGCTATCATTATTGTATGCTTTGAGGCCAAAATGCAAGGTAAGGTATTAATCATTCAATTTAATTTATCACCTAGTTCTCTTAACCTCTGAAGCAGGAACAGTCACAGAAACAATATCAATCTGAACTTTCTCCTCGCTGTGATCTCTGGCTTATCATAAGTTGACTAGGGGACTATATTCACTGAACTCATTGCTATACTCATTGGAATTTAGAAGAATGAGAGGTGCGTAGAAATTTATGAAGTTTTAGCAGGGCTACACAGAGTAAACCTAGGAAGGACGTTTCTGATGGCTGGGGAGTCCAGAATAAGGAGTCATACTCACAGAATCCAGGTTTGGCCATTAATGAGGAAATCAGGAGAAATTTCTTGACCCAGATAGTGGTGAGCCTGTGGAATTGTCTGCCACAGAAAGCGGTTAAAGTCAAATCATTGAATATTTTCAGGAGGGAGTTAGACAGAGCTCTTTAGGTTAAAGCAATCAAAGGGTATGGGGAAAAACAGGAACAAGGCCTTGGCTTGGATGACTGATCATGATCATATCGTTTGGCCAAGCAGACCTCAATGGGCCAAATGGATCTCGAAAGTTGATAAGCATATCCACCTTACAAAATAATATAATGCTTGGAGGAGCATAACATGAATGAAGAAACAACATGGATTTACATGATGCTCCCCAATTTACAAATATCTGACGTACAAATGCTCATACTTATGAATGGGATCCTATGCACAGATGTAATTTTAAAAATCCAACATGCAAATGTTTCCTAGACTTACAAAAAGCTGTTTCATATTGTCCAGCATTGTGCTCTAACTTCCATACAAATTCAACACATTCAAAAATGGAACCCATTTGACACCCTGGGATAGCCTATACTGGGCTACTTTTTACTCATTAGAATGGCACCGGTACTTGCTCGTGAAAATGCACTTGAATTTCCACTTTTCAAATTTTCAAAAAGATAAGTGTACAATTGCGAAAATGAAGATCCATCTGTGCCAAATACAGCTAAGATGGCCCAGCAAAAGGATTGATAGTGCCATGAGTTGATGTGTTCTGAATTCACTGAAAAATGAAATTTGTAGGTAGAGTTGCAGTTCAAAGCTGTTCTCTGTTATCTAGTGACCTATAGCAAATCTGTAAATTATCTTGTTTCCAATGTCAGCTGCATGTTAACTGATGATAAAGTATTAACTGTTGAGTGCATCTGTTGATTCTGCATGTTATTGTGGAAGTAGGTTGTTCGAATGCTGCACTATCATTGCTGTTCCTGAATCCAAATAGTACCATGAACACGATGATTTGCATGTTTCTCTCAAAAGCCACACATCACCCTCACTAGGCTTATAGCGTGCTTCTATTGTTGTTAGCTGGGTCAATATTTACGCAACAACATTAAGAGTATCTTACCAACAGAGAAACCCAGTTCAGCAAGACAGCCTCTCAAGGGACAATTACGTATAGGTTAAAATTGCAGATCTCAAACTGTCATACGCTAGATTAAAATAATAAAACAAACTAATATAAGAAGGGAGTGAAGCTCTTGCCTCTTTTAATTCTGGAAATATGAGCCATAATGGCAACGCCTACGTTTATTGCCCATTGCTGGTTGCCTTTGAGAATCGTTCTAGAACTGCTTTAGGCGAAGTGATAATTTGTTTTCTTTTTTCATTCACTGGATGAAGGTGCTGCTGGATAGGCAGTATGCATTGCCCAGAGGGCAGTTACGAGTCATATAACTGGAGCCTGGAGTCACATGTAGGTCAGGACAGGTAAAGATAGCAATTTCCTTCACTAAAGGGCATTGGTGAGTCAGATGGATCTTTCTGACAACCGACAATGGGTTCATGGTCATCAATAGACTCTTAATTCCAGTTATAAGTAGTTCTCCTATAACATGATAGTTGCATTCTTGTGCTGTTGAGAAATTGCTATAGTATATAGTAGATAGAGAACACTATCCAAACAGCATCCACTATTCATCAATTACATTACAGTCAATTCATGTTAACAGAGCATGTGTTACAGCAGAAATACTTATATTTATGGAATTCAAATTCCGCCAGCTGCCATGGTGGGATTTGAAACCGGGCCCCCAGAATATTGCCTGGGTTTCTGGATTAGCATTCCAGATATTATACTACAAGGCCATTGCCTCCCCACACCAACAACTCTATCCTGCACACATTTGCTCTCAGTGAAAGTGAATGAGGAACAATACATATTCAAGTTGGTATTGGGTGGGGCTTGCAAGTGTTGGTATTCCCATAAAACTGTTTTATTTGTCCTTCTAGATAATGGAGGTCATGGTTTTGGAAACATGTGCTCATGAAGCAAAAAATTCCGACAGATTAGAATTGCAAAGCAGATTGGAGACTCTACGGGGTGGCATGGTGGCTCAATGATTGGCTTGCTGCCTCACAGTGCCAGGGACCTGGGCTTGATTTCCCCCATTGGGCGACTGCCTGTATGGAGTTTACACGTTATAGCTGTGTCTGTATGGGTTTCTGCCAAGTGCTCTGGTTTCCTTCCACAATCTAAGGATGTGCAGGTTAGATCAATTGGCCATGCTAAATTGCCCATAGTGTCAGTTAGGTGGAATGGCCATGGGAAATGTAGGGTTACTGGGAAAGGGTGGGGGAATGGGTCTGGGTAGGATGCTTTTTGGAGTGGCAGTGTGGCCTTATTGGGCCAAATGACCTGTCTCCACACTGCAGGGATTGAAACACTCTCAGGTTCAGCTAAATACTGCTCATGTTTGCAACGTAGAGAAGGGAAATATGTCAGTGAGATGCACAAGAACACCTTAGCTGAGAAAGAGGAGGAAAAAAAGTAAGGGTGACTTTAATTTATATGGTTCTTTTAACAGCCCGAGGATATTACATAGCAGTTTACAACTAATTAGTTAAAAGAGGGTGGAAAAATAGACAAATGCATTTTCACTTACAACTTTAAATTTTTAGTTATAACAGGCAGTATTATTGTGATTGATCAATTGATTTTTCAGGACCTACTGTTCCTCAAGAGGCGTTAAGAACAAAGAAAATTATAGCACAGGAACAGGCCCTTCAGCCCTCCAAGCCTGCGCCGATCCAGATCCTCTGCCTAAGCCTGTCGCTTATTTTCCAAGGATCTGTATCCCTCTGCTCCCTGCCCATTCATGTGTCTGCCTAGATACATCTTAAATGATGCTATTGTGCCCACCTCTACCACCTCCACTGGCAACGCATTCCAGGCACCCACCACCTCTGCGTAAAGAACTTGCCACACATGTCTCCCTTAAACTTTCCCCCTCTCACTTTGAAATCATGATGCCCCAGTAATTGAGGCCCCCACTCTGGGAAAAAGCTTCTTGCTATCCTTCTCTG
This sequence comes from Stegostoma tigrinum, assembly GCF_030684315.1. Classification (NCBI taxonomy): domain Eukaryota; kingdom Metazoa; phylum Chordata; class Chondrichthyes; order Orectolobiformes; family Stegostomatidae; genus Stegostoma; species Stegostoma tigrinum. The sequence goes on from NC_081386.1 coordinate 11,527,151, forward strand.
TTCCTCTCATGATTTTGTAGACCTTAATCAGGACCCCCTCAACTTCTGTCTTTTGAATTTAAATAATCCTAACCTACTCAACCTCTCTTCATGCTAGCGTACCACATACCATGCAACATCCTGGTGAATCTCTTCTGCACCCTTTCCAAAGCATCCACATCCTTTTGGTAATGTGTCGACCACAACTGTACGCAGTATTCCAAATGTGGTCGAACAAAAGTCCTATACAACTGCAACATAACCTGCCAATTCTTGTATTCAGTACCCTGTCTGATAAATGAAAGCATGCTATATGCCTTCTTGATCACTCTATCGTCCTGCGTTGCCACCTACAGGGTACAATGGACCTGAACACCCAGATCTCTCTGCGCATCAATTTTCCCCAGGGCTTTTCCATTTACCATATAGTTTGCTCTTGAATTGGATCTTCCAAAATGCATTACCTTGCTTTTGCCTGGATTGAACTCCATCTGCCATTTCTCTGCTCAACTCTCCAATCTATCTGTATTCTGCTACACTCTCCAACAATTCCTTTCACTGTCTGCTACTCCACCAATCTTAGTGTTCCTTCTTCATGCTATCATATTTGATGACAATGTCCACAACTGGAGCCTTTTTTGGTGATTCTGTTCATTTTGCTGAGTTATAAAGCCAACTGTCAATTACTGCTACCACTTCAGCCTTTCTCCAACACGTCACATATTACTTTTCAGAATAATTTACATATATGCAGTGATCATCTTATTCCCTATATGATAATTATGGTAACATTTCAAAAGCTTTAAGTGCTTTGGATGCTCTTGAAGTTGTTGAAGATGCTACCTGAGTGTGATATATTTTATTGAAAGAAACTCAGCATTATTGCAGCAAAAACAGTGACCTTGTAAAATACCAACACAAATAAGTTGTAAAGGAGCAACTTGTAACAGATGTTAAATAATTAACAATTTTCTTTGCACTTTTTCCCTTAGGAAATCAAGTTAGTTTCCCCAATATATTATCAGATTATCATATTATTATTTTCACACATTCTGGGACAGATAGTGGCATCGTAGTATTATCACTGGCCTAATAATTCCAGAGGCCTGGAGTAATGCTCTTAGCAACTGGCAGATTTTAAACTTAATTAATTGCAGGTTAGTTTCAGTGAAAGTGATTATAAAACTACAGTGTCTTTGATTGTCATAAAAACCCATCTGGTTCACTGTTGATCCTTTCAGGAAGGAAAACTGCCATTTTAATCCAATCTGATGGATTGGATAAAGCAAAATACTGCAGCTGCAGAACATCTGAAACAAAGACCGTGCTGGAAGGGAGCAGGTTGGTACCAGTTATGGCCTGAAACATTCTCAGAATTTTCAGACTGGACTCAAAATGTTAACTCTTGTTTCTCTCACCACAGATGCTGCCAGACCTGCTGAGTTTCTCCAAAACTTTCTGTTTTATTTCAGGCCTATGTGTGACTCCAGCTTCTCACCAGTCCTCTGAAATGGCCTTAGCAAGCTACTCAGTTTGAGGGCTATTAAGGTTGGTCAACAAATGCTGGCCTCACCAGGAATGCCTGCATAATGTGCACAATTAAAGAGAAAGCAAATATTCACCTATGATTAAACGTAAATGTTATTAAAAACAAATCTCAGCCCTACGAAGATTTTATTCAATAGTGGTCTCAAAGCAAGTAAAATATTGAATTACAGGGCTGTAAAGTACGAAAATGTATTGCTATGCATTATTACTCATGTTATTATCAATTTCTAGAGATAATGGGAACTGCAGATGCTGGAGATTCCAAGATAATAAAATGTGAGGCTGGATGAACACAGCAGGCCAAGCAGCATCTCAGGAGCACAAAAGCTGACGTTTCGGGCCTAGACCCTTCATCAGAGAGGGGGATGGGGGGAGGGAACTGGAATAAATAGGGAGAGAGGGGGAGGCGGACCGAAGATGGAGAGTAAAGAAGATAGGTGGAGAGGGTGTAGGTGGGGAGGTAGGGAGGGGATAGGTCAGTCCAGGGAAGACGGACAGGTCAAGGAGGTGGGATGAGGTTAGTAGGTAGCTGGGGGTGCGGCTTGGGGTGGGAGGAAGGGATGGGTGAGAGGAAGAACCGGTTAGGGAGGCAGAGACAGGTTGGACTGGTTTTGGGATGCAGTGGGTGGGGGGGAAGAGCTGGGCTGGTTGTGTGGTGCAGTGGGGGGAGGGGATGAACTGGGCTGGTTTAGGGATGCAGTAGGGGAAGGGGAGATTTTGAAACTGGTGAAGTCCACATTGATACCATATGGCTGCAGGGTTCCTAGGCGGAATATGAGTTGCTGTTCCTGCAACCTTCGGGTGGCATCATTGTGGCAGTGCAGGAGGCCCATGATGGACATGTCATCAAGAGAATGGGAGGGGGAGTGGAAATGGTTCGCGACTGGGAGGTGCAGTTGTTTGTTGCGAACTGAGCGGAGGTGTTCTGCAAAGCGGTCCCCAAGCCTCCGCTTGGTTTCCCCAATGTAGAGAAAGCCGCACCGGGTACAGTGGATGCAGTATACCACATTGGCAGATGTGCAGGTGAACCTCTGCTTAATGTGGAATGTCATCTTGGGGCCTGGGATGGGGGTGAGGGAGGAGGTGTGGGGACAAGTGTAGCATTTCCTGCGGTTGCAGGGGAAGGTGCCGGGTGTGGTGGGGTTGGAGGGCAGTGTGGAGCGAACAAGGGAGTCACGGAGAGAGTGGTCTCTCCGGAAAGCAGACAGGGGTGGGGATGGAAAAATGTCTTGGGTGGTGGGGTCGGATTGTAAATGGCGGAAGTGTCGGAGGACAATGCGTTGTATCCGGAGGTTGGTAGGGTGGTGTGTGAGAACGAGGGGGATCCTCTTGGGGCGGTTGTGGCGGGGGCGGGGTGTGAGGGATGTGTCGCGGGAAATGCGGGAGACGCGGTCAAGGGCGTTCTCAATCACCGTGGGGGGGAAGTTGCGGTCCTTAAAGAACTTGGACATCTGGGATGTGCGGGAGTGGAATGTCTTATCGTGGGAGCAGATGCGGCGGAGGCGGAGGAATTGGGAATAGGGAGGCTTGGGGACCGCTTTGCAGAACACCTCCGCTCAGCTAGCAACAAACAACTGCACCTCCCAGTCGCGAACCATTTCCACTCCCCCTCCCATTCTCTTGATGACATGTCCATCATGGGCCTCCTGCACTGCCACAATGATGCCACCCGAAGGTTGCAGGAACAGCAACTCATATTCCGCCTGGGAACCCTGCAGCCATATGGTATCAATGTGGACTTCACCAGTTTCAAAATCTCCCCTTCCCCTACTGCATCCCTAAACCAGCCCAGTTCATCCCCTCCCCCCACTGCACCACACAACCAGCCCAGCTCTTCCCCCCCCACCCACTGCATCCCAAAACCAGTCCAACCTGTCTCTGCCTCCCTAACCGGTTCTTCCTCTCACCCATCCCTTCCTCCCACCCCAAGCCGCACCCCCAGCTACCTACTAACCTCATCCCACCTCCTTGACCTGTCCGTCTTCCCTGGACTGACCTATCCCCTCCCTACCTCCCCACCTACACCCTCTCCACCTATCTTCTTTACTCTCCATCTTCGGTCCGCCTCCCCCTCTCTCCCTATTTATTCCAGTTCCCTCCCCCCATCCCCCTCATTATCAATTTCTACTTCGTTTTAACACGGAAACAATCCATTCTCATTTAGTATCATATCTCACAGATTCCACAGAGTCACCATTCACCTGGAAGAACTAATGTCGCTAGAAAACTGCATCGTTTCTTATCTAATGTGAAGATCAAGTGAACATTAAAGAAGTGTTTCCCTGTACTGAAAGGTGAAAAAGGGAAATAAACATCTTGCACTTCATTACAGTATCAGTTTACATATCCAGGAAGCACAAAAAGGCTATTTCATCAAGCTAATTGCCTGAAAGTAGAGAAAGAACTTTATCTATTAGTCTATTATGGAGCTTTTCTTAATCACAAATAGGCCTCTGTTTCCCCAGGGGCAGCATATTCTAATTTACAATTGAACCACAGACCAAAGTAATCAATCTTTTGCAGCACTTTTACACTGTAATTGCTGTGACATAACAAAAAGTCACTCGGGCAGAGTCGGGGATTGAGGTGGAGATATTTACCAGGAATTAGCCTAGGGTGTGAGTAGCCATGCTCCAATGGTATGAATATTCAATGAGGGCTCATTAGTGGCAGAATGATGCTGTGACGGATGGTGTCCCTAGACCGATATGGCCTAAACATGAATTTTATAATGAGTCATATTTCACCATATGTCAACATGTTCTTTACTTTCTTCCCTCTCACCTCTCCCATTTCTGCTTTATCAACAACTCACTATCCCTCTTTATCTCTTTCGCTTACTGTAAATCGTTCGCTTAGCTTCTCTGTTGCTTTTACAGAAGCACAACTTTAGTGAATTACACTAAGAAACAAACCCGATACTTCTCAAAATCATGTTTTCAAAAAAAGTCAGTGTCTCACACATTTTGTCAGATGTGGCCTACTTTGATTTATGATGTTATCTCTCGAGTTGATACAATGCATCACATTAGTGACCTCTTCAAGACTGCATTTAGAAATTAAAAACTTTCAGAGGACTCTTGTTAACAGACTAAGAGACAATTAAACATGTTTCATGTAGTCATGCATTCAAAGATCAATTTTATTACTTCACAATGACTTCCATAGACTCTCACAAAAGACAGCTGCCAAAAATTGGAGGAGCTTTTCAAATGTTACAATTGCCTTCTGAGTGAGAGCTCTTAAATATCTACTTTAAGCTGCATTAGAGACGGGTTATGTGTGTTCCGTTTAAGGTTTTTTTCACATTCTCCTAATGGAAATGGAGAGAGAGATGTGATTTTAATGCACTTTTTCACCCAAAAAAAAACAGTACATTAAACTACCACCATCACATCAGTAAAGTACTAGCTTAATTCTAAAATATCCTTGAATTATTGGTCTTAAAAGCATTTGAAGTGCATATTAGGAAGTACATTTAACTAAAGTATATACAATTTTTCTAAGGACATTTTAGTCATATGGCCATATATGACATCTGTATAGCACATTTTTTTCTGAAATAGCTGTCAAATGTGTCCAATGTAATTTAAGAGCAAATAATTTGAAGAATTCCACAGTGAGTTCTATTATGCAGGTATTTTTAACAGTGTTCTGATTATGTTTGTAAAGTTTGCCGACATATATTTTGCCACTTTTATTGTGACTCATGTAGACTTATACAATAGCCCTATGAATGTATCCCACACTATCTCTATGCTTGGCAGAATAGCAATGATAGTATCTTAGTTAAATGGGTAAAATTATGAAGTGAGCTGGATGAGGATGCATCACCTAATTTTTGCTAAGGGCTAAATGGTCATGGGCTGCTCATACTTCTGCTGCCTGACCCAATTTTCCTAGCACTATGGGGATCAACTCACTTACGTTCTTGCCAGTGAACCTGATCATAGACCTCTACAACAACAACAGAAGCTTTCACTCATTTAGCAAATTACACATGAAGTTAGATGTTCAAAAGCAATTTGCATTAATCAAAAATCATCATAAAATGCAAAATTGCCAAAGAAGACATTTGTTACATGAAAGACGATGACCGGAAGTTTCAAAACTGAATAGTGCAATCCTTGACAATGCTGACAAATTAAGATCAGCAAATAGATTGCTTGAATAAAAAACAAGTGATAAATACAAAGAACAAGTACATAATAAAAGGACACAGCTTAACCCAAGTAGTGAAGAAAATTATTTAGCTTATTTCCCTTCTCTTGTAAATTTTACTTTCTTCATTCATTAATTTTCAAGATTTTCCTTAACTTTGGTGTTTCCATTCCAATTTTCCACAGATATTCATTAATTTGCTTTTGCAAGTTCAATATTTTACTTGTTTGGCTGTGCCATGGACTGGAAAAAAGGCTTTCAATTATTTTTGCATTTTTCCTCCATGTCGTAGCCATTTAATTTTCCCTTTGTTGTGTGAAACAAACAGCAAGTTACACATTTTATATATCATTGAACAAGTCTGTTCTCTCAAAATGGTACAAATGTTTTGGTGTTGTAAATTCTTCTGCTATCCCACTGCTTCACATAAATAAAGGTGATAGCTGAACAAAGTGCAAGAGCTGTGGTGGTTAATTGTCAGAGACCGACAGGTATGTTACTGTTTCTGTGGTCTCAGATACTTTGGAATTGTAGAGATCTTGCAACAAGAAGACATGATAAGCCCACTACAGAGATATTTACATTGTCATGGATTTCTGTACCAGTGGAAAAGCCCTGGATAATCCAGAACAACAGGGAACATTGCAATTCAGAATTGAAGGGATGTAATGGTTTACTGGCTCTTGTGTTTTGAAAGAAAACTGTTTGGGGGGGTGGTGGTGGTGTTGCAGGGAGGGTTGATCCAGTTGGAACGGGTGTAAAAAAATCACTCTGCGGATAAAGAAAGGTAAAGCCACACATGACCTGTGAGCTGCAATTTTAAGTGTTGTGCTATTAGATTGGCAGAAGGAAAAGAGAGGTAAGCTTCTGTTTGAGAAAGTCACACTTGACAGATGAAATACAATGCATTTTGTTCCAGGTGGAGAGTGCAGCTCCATCATTTTATCACACATTTCACCTGTTAACTGGTGCGCTAAATCTTACCCAAAGTACACCAGCCAAGCTGTTTCTATTCAATAGAATAGCAGTGATTCTGTTACATTTCTCCTCTCTGCCTGCTCTCTAACTCGCTAATCCCACCCACATTAGACACCATTCATCAGGAGTACAGCTATCTTTAGACATTTGTCACATTAATCTATCCCATATATTGCAGGAGAGTGACTGATAGCCAATTCAGTCATAGAGTTTCTCTGCCACTCTGTAGGGAAGTGACCATCACCTACTGGACTGTTAAAAGCTGGAAACATACAGGGTGAGAATGAATTAGTGTCCATCTGCCTTAGTAGCTAGATGATTCTAGCAGATGAGTTCATTCGATATTGGACAATAATGCACAAGAAACCAAATGGTCACAAATAAAAAATGGTTGTCAGGTCAAATAAAATTAGGTTAGACGTTTGGTCGGTTACACCTAATAAGGATAACAACGTGACTGCAAGACCACAGCTCTTTAATTTCCATGATTCAGGCGTGGTTTAATTCAACTGGTTGGAATCAGCTCAGATGTCAAATATTCCCAAGGAAATAAAATACTATTCTGTCCAACTCAGACTCTTTGTGAATATTCCAAAGTGCTCTTCAAAGTTTATATTACTTTATTTGCTAATGGGAGCAACAGCCGGACATTCCGTTCCTTGTCCTCTTCAACATGCTCTATCTGGCAAATCTCTGCATCCACTCTACTTGTATAATGAACATAACCTGTTGTATATGATTATTTCTATGCAATCTCTCAGTTAAATCACTTAAACGCTCATAATTAAATAAATATGAATATTTAGCAGAAGAACTTTTATTTAGTGCAGCTGTCTCATTCTTCCAAATTCAGAAAGATGCCTTCAGGTTTGGGACAATTACCCATGCAAGGGATAGGTAATTAATTTAAATATAATTAAAGGGTAAATACAGCCTTGTTTCCATGTGAGTCAGCACATCTACCGCCCACTTTGACATTAAACATATTTGTGGTGTCAGTATGGTGGGTTCAGAGTGGGAAGAGAAAAATCACAATTCATCCAGCCAGGGAAAGCCTCCAGTACCTGTAATGCAGTGGTTACTGGCCACACCCTGGAGAAGTCAGCCCCTAGGATCATTGCCCCTTTAAACGAAGAGAAAACTTTCCTAACCTCCTTCTTCTCTCCCTCTGGTTTTCTCTGTCCATGTTCAGACTGGAATCCAGTCTTTCCTAGTAGAGCTGCCATGCAGTGAGTGTTGGTGGTTTTTCCATTGACTTTCCAGCTTCAGAGGCCCAACTATCTTCCCCATGGCCTTCAATTGGCTGAATCCCTATAAATATTGGTGGGTGAATCTAGAAAATGCTGTATGGGGCTGAGACCTATGTCAGGTTCCTGAACACTAAATTAGAATTCAACACAAAGTTTCAGGTTGATGACCCTTCAGCCATCTAGACTCCAAACACTGGAATTGTCTCCTAAGATCTCTTCTTATTTATGATGCTCCTTAAAAGTAATGGCATTGACCAAGCTTTTGGTCACCTATTCTAAGGTCCCCTTCAGTTTCGTGTTTATTTTTGTCTGATTCCATTTCCTTGAAACACTTTGGGACATGTAGTTACTAGATATTCAAAAATGGTACATGTATGCACATTTTTGCTGTATGGAAATCATTTCAGATATGCATCAATACAGTACTTGTTACAGATACAAGACATTTCATAGCATGCACCAAAATCATGATTATACAATTTCACTGGGCCTCAATTTGCTTCACCCTTTTTGCAGGATTGTATTATTTTTCACATTGTCCTTCTTATCTTCCAAAAGAAGTAAACCTAATTCAATAACTTTATATCAGTTGTAATGTGCTTAGCAGCATATGGAGGTCATGAAAAAGGGCTTTATAAATTCCATCCTTGCTTTGTTTTTTATTATTTGTGTTAAGAGCTCAGTTGATGACAAAACTGGCCAAGTCAGATACCATGGTGAAACCGGGTTTAATAGACCAAAGGATTTTTTTTGCAACTTTGATTCTGTGGCACACAATCACTCACAAGAGCCTTCCAATGTACTTTGAAAAAAAAGATGTAAGATTTTTGCACAAAATGGATGAATAGTAACAACGCTATATCTTTTAAAGGCAATCAACCCCAATGACGTATCACTTCTATCTTTCCTCTTTCATCTTTTACTCAACTGATAAAGTCACAAACATTTCTTTTTCGTCACTTTTTACACTTCACCAAATCTGATTCTTCTGTTACTGCCGGTCTCTGGGACTAACAGGCACAGGTTAACTCATTAATTTTCTTTCTTAACTGTAAGAAAAAGCTCCAAACTTTTCCCAGTTACTTTGATTAATTTGAAGCTGCAAAATGAAAACAAAACTATATATGTTGGTATGGATCTCTTTTCCTGAGCTTAACCTACTCCTGGTCTGTCTCCTTCTGAGCCATTAAACTTCAACTTAGTACACATTGATTATCTCACCAAGTAGCTTGTCTAGATATAAAGCTTTACTCACATGGTTTCTTGGAAATTAAGTTTTAATCCACTGGTAATGAGAAAACAGTTTCTGACCTTTAAATAAATTGCCTTCACAGATATAAAACTGAAGACCTATTTGGCTCAACTTCAGACAGCAAGTTCCCAAATAATATAACAATATACTTAAAGCATTCATTTTTGTCAACAATAATTTTAACCCAACATTTTCTAACAAACACTGATTGTGACACCAAATAAACTTGTTAGGAATTTTATTACGTGGATTTCTCTTAATGAGATATCTCAAGGCTACAAAACAGCACGACTTTTATTCCTGTACACCTCAGTATTGATTCATAAAGATGTAAGTATAGAGAATGCAACTTGCTAGCTTTTTCAAACTGCAATTGAGGCTTTTGGAAACAGTTTGGGTGTCACTTATTTTGGACTATAGAATCTAATTAGATACAGTAATCCATCTCATCACTGTGAAGCAGTTTGATAGCAACAAATTCAATGCAGTGCCACTGAAACACAGGACTGTTAAGGTTAATGTTTGTTTACATGGGTCACATAATGTTTAAGTATAACCATTTTATTCTCTTGGAAAAAAACTGGCACAGAAATTAGTGTGTCTGTTAACACTTTTGAACCTAGAGCAGGGAGTGTTGTTATGATGCTGGGCTGTGTCTCTAATTGTGAACAAGAATAAAAATCTCAAAGTCATCTGGTGAGATAAGACAAGACAGAGGAGCATTGTGCACCTAATGACAGAATCCTCTGCTTCCCTGATGTCATGGGTCATCCGTGTTAAGAATGTGTGCATCCAATCATCTCATGATCGTTATCATGGTCGGCCTCAAGCACAAATCAGACATGAACTAATTTTGTGCTACAGTGAATGAACAATGACCTTTTGGAGCACTGATGACTATATGATAGAGTTATGTGCTTATTGCCTAAAATATGGTGACATTAGCCAGTGTACCAATTACAGAAAAAGCTCTTCCATTTCATTCCCAAAATTATTTATATGTTTGTTTGCTTGTTATTTGCAAAATTGCCAGACAGATTTGTAGGTGTGGTTGCGAATTCAAAACCTGTTCACATTTTTGAGAGATAAAATGAGCATCATTTTATACACGGTACTGTTTACAACACAGGCCATTATTATTTATTATGTTTACCACTCTGTAGATAATGCTAACTAGAGAAAACTAAAATATCTACTTCATTTCATTTGTGCTTACTGCAACGTGATGTGTACATTAATAGTCCTGCTATTACCTTTCTCCAGACATGGCTGGCATGTGTGAATGACTCTATAAAAAAAGTGCATTGCCATCAGCTTCTGTTTCTTGCCACTTCTGTTTAATACAGTAGTCCAAAATTATGTTATTGCTGCGGCAATGTACCTGCATACATGGTCTGATTTATGGCAGTTCTCAATAAGGATGGAGTGATTTTCTTCATAATGTTATCAGCTGTTATAACAAATTTTAAATCCTATTGGAATATGATAACATCTTTGACTTAATAAGGTATATCAAATGCTTGTTAAATGCTTGGTGTAAAAGATGAATTTACTCACTAGATTCACAACACTTTTCTATCCACATGGATGTAGCTTTACCTGGTCTATTAAAGTAATTGCACCATTAATCTATGTCATGTGTTTGCGCCTATAATCGGCCCATTTTAAATATGTCCTTTTCCAAAGAAGTTTCTATTTTTCTATTGATTGCAGTCAAATTCTTTATGCATAGTGTATGACAATAATCATAACTTTCATTTGACTACATTCAATGCACACCCCATCTTCACCTTTTCAAATGTTAATCTGTTAATTATTCAGCCAATAGAATGACATCTACATCAATTTTTTAGTAACTGCTAGACTGTAGGTGTATAAATGTCATATTTTGTTACACTCTTTATGAAGTGCTGCATAGTTCTATTCTTATTTTATTTCAATAGAGAAGAGTGTATTTTTTTAAGAAAAAGTTTTCCTCCATTCATCTTTTATATGTGTTAATTTTAAGTGCACAACTTTTGTAGGTGCAATTAAATGTTCTGTATTGTGTTTATGATTATGTTGCTTATGTATGTGACAGTCTCAAAAATGACAGATTGGCTTCCAGATCCTCAAAATAGTGTTTTCAATAAATCTTCATACATCATCAATTGCCTGATTGAAAAAGTTTTTAGAATATGATTAACTATATTAAAATAAGTCTTATTCCTACATGTTACAGTTGAAAAATGTTCAGGTCAAACTTTTCCATCTGAATAAGCACATTGGATCTTTAACATTTCTTAAGTAAATGCTCAATTGGGCTCATACTGTGATAATGAAACCTAAATATTAAGAAGTGGAGCATTGTCAGTTCTAGTTAAACGACACATAAAAAGCTCTTCTTTGTTTCAGTATGATAAACAGATCTAGTTGAATTCTTCAGACAATGTGCACTAGTTATCAAAAGACTTAGCATTTTAGCAGCTTATCTTCATCTTGTCAATCATCAATGAGCCAAACAGTGCCCCTGTTATAATTCCAAATGTTTCTCATTTAAGAATGAGCCATGTGGTGCTATACCATTCACAAAGAGAAAGTCCATCTGATTGCTCTGGATTGGCATGTATACTGATTTAGTGTTTACGAACTATCAGTCAATGCAGCCATTCAAGTCTCATATGGTAATTAGAAATTTATGGTCGTCTTTACAATATAATTAATAAAGGTAAATCTATAAACAAGGGCTGACAAATACACAAGAGGATATCTTACTGCCACTCTTGAGCTCCCAGGAGCTCTTACTGACACAATACACTGCCAGCATTTCCATTGCAGTGATTCTAGACTCATTGTAAGCATCACCATTGATGTCTATCTTTAGAAAGTCCCTTTGTTTACAGGTAAAGACCAGTGTTGAAAATACAGTTTTAATCATTGACATAAATTCCTAGATGATAATGGTTAAAGTGAAGTATCTGTAAATTTTGCATTTGATAAACCATAAACTATACACCAGCTGATAGTTATCAATACATGAAAACTGCATCATCAGTGACAGCAGACTGGTGGAGACTGTGCGCTGAATGGCAGTAAGAGTCTCAATGGCACTTTTTGGTAAGCAGGGCCTAGTAGCTTGAAGGGTTAAGGTTCCAATATTATATTTTCAAATGTACACTTGCTGCATTTTGAAATTATCAGAAATGACCATTAACCCACATTTTGTCATATTTCACTAAAATTGTTTCCAGAACTGGGAGACAATTCAGGGAAAATGGTAGATTTTGTCAATATTCTGGTAACCAACAAAAGTTATAAATCCTAAAAATGCCCAAAACATTGCAAAAAGAGATTACATCCTGTCTAGTTGATGTAACAGCATTAATTTTCACCTCGCATTCAGTAGGGAATCAAAGCTCTGCTTTAAACATGACCTCTTCAGAGAAACAAAATAAAATTTTAAGTGCATCAGCACCTGCACTGAAAGGTGAGGATATTTTAATTAAAACAGACTGAGTGAAGAATAAACAGCGGAGTAAGTTTTACTTATTTAGTAACCTGAAGGAAAATGTCAAAAAGGTGAAACATGCTTAAGAAAATAAGGTTGTATTCATCCAGTACAGTCTGGCAAGAATGTCTAGAACCAAATAGAATGAGGGAATAGGCCATGGTTATACATTATTTGGAGAATAATTGGGTTGGAGTTGGGTGTGTTTAAATATATATACAGGTGAAGGTACCGTCACCACAGCCCCAGAGGGTGGTGCTTTTATTAGACAGGGATAAATGGCAGTGTGTTGACCTGGAGGATCACCACACGAGGCAAGGGGCAATGTTGAGCAGAGGGAGCTCGAGGTAATCTCAGTCAGTACGTGAACTGAACACCCACCAATAGCAACATTCTGCATTACCACCAGCCAACTGATCTACGGGGAAACATGTAATCTCTGTCATTGGCATTTTGTGATGTGTGAGCAGGAAATAAACTCTAGCTTTAAAAGCATATGTCTGAACTCTGTTCAGCCAAACTTCAGCCTCTGGTATCTCTCAGTGATAGCAGAAGATGGTTAGTTTTTTGTAAGTCAAAAACTGAAAGCTAAGCATTACTCCAAGCAATGTGTAGTTTAGAGAGAACTTTAGAGTTATGGATGAAGCAAAATCTAAAGTATGAGGGTATGATTCTCGGCCGTGTTTTCTGAACCCTATGATCCATTGTAGAATGAAGTAATGGTGTCGATGCATATTTCACTTTTCAACCAAAGAAGAAACAAGACGTGGACTTGACTCTTTCGCTACCGTACAAAAGCAAGATGAAAAGCAAAATTTTTTTACAGAATTGGACGTCAATGAAAGGCTGAACAGTTTCATAATTTTCATGGATGAAACATGTTAAACAGATGATTTACTAACTGCTCATGAGGCATAGTTAGATTTTGGCAAATTCAGAAAGAGTGATGTGAGTGCCACAGAAGAATACATGACGGAATTCAGTATACAATATTGCAGAAATTCCATTTTGGATATTCGCCAATTTGTGCCAGTATTTTGAGTTATTAGATTGTACCAAAGTATCAAGTTTAGCTAAATTTCTGCACCAAAGTATTAAATTTAGCTAAATTTCTGGTTTTGATGGGTGTTACATTTGCAAATAGACATACACTGCCAGGCATGCCTTTCCAGTGGTGCTCATATGACTTAAATGGAGCAATTAGCCATATGACAGAAAATAGAGGATGCAATGTTCATGGGCTGGTAAGACCATCTAGATATACTTATGCTGGTCACGATGTGAAAGAAGAATTTTATCTAAGAGGAACAAGGACAGAAATTCATTTGAAAAGTATGAGAGGTGAACAGAGTTTGGGACTTGGAATAAAAGAATGAATCCCCAAAAATGGCCAAGTTTGGTCAATCAAATTTTCAGGTGCAATTCAAACTGTTGTTTCTTCATGCACTTTCCAAAACAGTATAGTACTCAATACTAAATTTGAAAAGAAGAATCAGAGGAAGAGAATGAATTTACAGATTAATAAAGGGGAATGTGTTAGTCAAGAGAAGTTTCAGGCCAGTGGTGAATGTATTGTCAGCAGTCCCTTTAAGTTGTGCAGTATTAGACAGCCGGTGTGCATCTACTCTGTATGAAATAGACTAACTAAAATACTACCTAGCCTCTCTGAGTAGTAAGAATTGGAACAATGCTCAGGAGTTGGAGCATTTCACCAGTTTCAAATTTGGCAATGATAACACACACACAAAAAAAAATAAAAATTGTAAAGTAGCCAGAAGCAATCATTTTACCAGCGTGGATGTAATATCCAGTAAAATATTGTTGCTGTTAAGTCAGTTATTGATGCTGAGGTGAAACTGGATATGGAAAATGAAAATACTATTTTATTTGGGAAATTTAAGTATTTGCAGTTTATATAGCTGTGGCTCTATTGTATCATTTAATGGAACTCCTCTAAAGTAGTTAAAGAAGCCTTATTGATAGCAGAGGACAGAAATTTAGATGAAAATATGTGGCTTGCCTTAAAACTATATGGGCAATTTAGCCACCTGTCCTTCAACTAAAAGCAGCAGGAATAAAGAATAAAGAATACAATTGGTTTAAAGAAGAGCAATGTGATAGCTGTGAAATGTGTAAGATATATCAAAGGAAGGTGGCACTGTCAACATTTAATCTGGCATTAGCAAAGGATTTTAAAGTTGTGGGATCAAGTTAACAAAAAAAGTTACATTTTGTTGACTTGGCAACAAGATTTAGACAGTTAGTAATAATAGAGGCTGTGATACTATGGCTTTAAGAGGTATATTTTGACTTGGTTTCTTTTGTATGAAGCAAAGTGAGTGGTCTACTCAAAGCCAATAAATTAACAGCTTGTGAGGCCTTTTTTTTTGAAATTGGAACAATAGAAGCTGGGTCAAGCTCCCACAGAACCAAGATTTTAGTCTTAGTTTCCTGCAGTTGTTGGGATCTTGAACCTGGTTGTTGAAACTCTTACTCCACTCTCTGTTACAGCTAAAATCTGGGTTCTCTTCCTGATGTCAGAATTGCATGTGAGGCAGTCTATTTTACTGAATTTGAGTTAGCAAAGAGTGTATTTATGGGATGCACCTATATTAGAGTAGTTAGAAATCAATCTCACAGATTGTGTCATGCAATTATGCAACAAAGGTATCTTAATAGGGACAGAAAGCAAAAGGGGAATGTGTTACTGGTTACAGCACAAGAGTGAAGAACCAAGTTCAGATTATTCTAAATTGGGCATTCCTTAAATTAAATTGGACAATGAGAAAGTTTTCAAAAAATGGGATAAATTATTGAGTTACCTCTAAGAGGAAAATAAAAATTACCTGAAAGAGGTATGACTGTCACATGGATAGATAGGTAGGAATAAACTGATGATACATAATGTAGAATTAGGAAATGCAGTTCTAATTACACAACAACATTACAAACTTAATCATTTAAAATTGGCACAGGTTCAAAAAAAGAAATTGTGCACATGCTCAAAGAAAACATAATGAAAGTGAATTGCTGTGAATGGAACTCTCCCATACTGATGGTGCCAAATCCTGATGGTACCCAATGATAATGGAATGACACAAAGCTAATGCGGTTACAAAATTTGATTCATATCCCTTTCTATGTTTGGAAAACTTTATTGAGAAGGTGTGTCAAGCGACTTATGTTTCTAAATTGGGCATACTGACAATACTGGGCAGATGACTTTATCTGGAAAAGCAAAGTGAATTTTGGCTTTCATGATGCTGAATGGACTGCACCAAGTTTAAAGTCACACAGTTTAGTACGAAAAGCTTACCAGTAACATTTCAAAGGCTAAACAATAAAGTCACTTTGGAGTTACTCCATTGTGCACATTGACGATTTGGTGATTTTTAGAAACACAGGGAATGAACATTCGAAGCAACTATCGGAATTGTTTGATTGACTTTGGGAGATGGGCTTGGTAATAAACCTGGCTAAGAGAGAGTTCATGAAAATTTAAATCATGATCCTGGGCCGTATCATTGGATGTGGACAAGTGGACCTTTGGGATGTGAAAACAAAGTTTGTTGGAGAGTTTCCAATACTATCAACAAAGAGGGATGTACCACAATTCCTGGGATTGGTTGGTTTTTATCAGAAGTTCATACTGACTTTGAGCAGTGAGGTTGCTTCACTGACTCGGAGAAGAAATGCAGAAAATTTCACTGGCTGTCACAATGAGAGAAGGCATTTATTAGCCCGAAAGCTATGTTAACTAATCTCCCAGTGTTAGCCACATCTAATTACAGAAAGCCATTCAAAGTTGCTATCTATGCGAGTGATTGTGGGTGTTGGTGCTGTACTCTTGCAAGAAGAAGATGAAAAGATGGAAAGACCTATTTGGTATTTTGTTCAGAAAATTGAGTAATCATCAACAGAAATATTCCAAACTGAGAAGGAGATCTTGAGTTTAGTGTTAGCATCGCAACATTTCAACATTTATACTGCCAGTAATGTGTCTGAGACAATTGTACATACTGATCACAACCCCTCAAAGTTTATGGGAACATTTAAGGATTAACAATACCAGGCTGTTTAGCTGCAGTGTATTATTGTGGCCATTCAATTTGAAAATGACACACATGGCAGGACAAGAGAATATAGTTGCCAATGCATTCTCCTGACTTTGACAAAGGAAGATGAAAATGTTCAGTGGCAAGTAAAGTGGACTGACATGGACTGTATTAGTGAATGTTTGCCTGCTTTGAGTGCATGTAATGTATATGTATTGCAGTTTACTGGTAACGTTAGATTATAGGTTTTTCAAAATCAAGCTTTCTTTGCATATCGATGGCTTATTTTAAGAGGGGAGGTATGACAACGCTATGGTATTAAGAGGTGCATTTTGGCCTTTTTTTGTGAAGAAAGGTTGAGAAAGAAGTAAAGAATGGTCTGCTCAAAGCCAATGAAATAAACAGTTTGTGAGACCTGGGGTTTGTTTTAAGTTCAAACAATAGAAGAAGTGTGAATAGGTGGGGTGAAGCTTGCACAGAAGCAAGATTTTTAGTTTTAGCATTTTATAGTTGCTGGGGTTCTGAAGCTCGATGTGGAAGCTCTTATTCCTCTCTCTCTTAAAACTAAAAGCTGGAGTTCTCTTCCTGCTGCTTGAACTGCGTGTGGGACAATCTACTTTACTGAATCTGCCTATGCCAAAGGTATATTTATGGATGTTATTGTACTGGGACAGTTAATCACTAGCCGTTAACACATATATTTTATATATGTATATATATTTTTGTTAAGCATTTCGAAAGAGGTAGCGTTAAGGAAATTCTTCTCTTTTATTTTCTTTTTGTCTGTATTTTTGATTGCAGTGAAAAAATAAAGTGTGTTTGCTTAAAGTCAAGTTTACATTTGGAATGCAGATCAAGAAATTATCAATCTCTGCCTTGAAGACATTTAATGTTCTGCCCTCCTCTGTGCTCCATGGCAATGAACTCCACAGGCCCACCACTGACTAGCTGAAGAAATATCTCCTTGTTTCCGTTCTAAGTTGACCCCCTCTAATTCTAAGGCTGTGCTCACGGGTCCTAGCTTCCCTGCGTAACGGAAACAACTTCCCAGTGTCCACCCTTTCTAAGCCATGCATTATCTTGTAAGTTTCTATTAGATGTCCCCTCAACCTGCTAAACTCTAATAAATACAATCCCAGGATCCTGGACTCGATGGGCCAAATGGCCTTACTTCCACTCCTATGTCTTATGGTCTTATACTTGCCTATAAAATAAGAAAAAGGGAGGGTCTGGACTATCTTCTTAATATATATTGAGGGGAGTTGGTCTGGCATATAACACATACTAAGTGTAAGAAATTAATTGTGGTTATGTTAACAGAAGAGTGAATGGGGCCAGTACCAAAATGTTTCACTGTTAATGGGAGGAGTTTGCAACAATGAGTTTCAAAGCATGTGTCTGATTAGGAACATAAGAATGATGAAGATGGCAGCATGAAAAACTTTAGCAATGGGTTATTTAAAACAAACCATACAGTAACGGACAAAATGATTCACAAAATTTTGGGAGATCAGCTAAACTGTAAATTATCATCTGCACTGGCATGAACTGTTTGTGCAGATATTCAATGTATGTAGTCCACATTGGTTATATCTTAGGAGAAATCATAGAACTCCATCAGTAATAAGTGGTCAGCCCCATCTTGGGAAGGGACCACAATTAGCTCTTTGTAAACATGTTGCTTTCTCTCTCAGTGCGTATATCTGAATGAAGCCACTCCCCACTGTCTGCACTCTTTTTAAACCTGCTACCTACTCTGTCTGCACCGAGTTCAGAATGAAGGATTTTTGTGTTGCAGTTGGGTTTGTCTGAAGAAGAACAGTCAGTTCTGGTGATTAAAGTGGCATCTTTGGTCCTGACAGAAAACTATAGGTACCAAAGTGAAATATTTATCAGAAGGGGATAGTCAATGGAGAAATGTATCTATCTATTATAAGTAAACTAGGAAAAGACTCTCAAAAACATAACAACTGCTTCAAAGTACAGGATGAGAAGCGAGTTGCTATGCCCGTGTATTGGGTATATGAAATACAACAAGGGAATGCAAAAAAGACCCAGTGTTAACTTGAAAAGTAGCTCAAAGAAAAAAAACATATCTCTTGAAATGCGTCATGAATCATTGGTTTTTTGCCCTCGAAAAGAGGCACCAAATGAAGTGGGGACAGTATGGAAGTTAAATAAATGTATATATGGTCTGAAAGATTCCTCTAGTATTTGATGCTGTTGAGTAAACTCTGTCTTATTAACATTGAACTGCCTCCAATTGAAAGCAGGGTTATGTTTTACTGGCACTCTGAGGTGCAACCTTCAAATGGAATCTACTGTGGAAAAATGAGAGGTCATCCACTTGGAGAAACAATGGTGCAAAATACTTCTTAAATGACAAAAAGGTTGGAATGTTTGAATGTATAAAGAGACCCTAGGTATCCTCGATGATTAATCATCGAAGGCTAAATGCTATTGTGGCAAGCTATTTGGAGGGCTAAAGGAATGTTATAGAATTACTGAGTTTAACAGTACAGAAAGAGGCCATTTGACCCATTGTGTCTGTACCAGCTATGTTAGCCTTCATCATGGGAGGATTTGAGTATGAGACTAGTGAAGTCTTATTTCAAATACACTGGAGATTGATTAGACCGTATCTGGATTACAGTGTACAGTTTTGGGCTTATCCTAAGAAAGATGCTTTTGTCATAAAAGAAGTGCAATTAAGGTTCACCAGATTGTTCCCTGGATGGGGTGGCTGTCCAATGAAGAGAGATTAGCAAACCCAGCCTGTATTCTCTACAGTTTTGAAGAATTAGAAGTGATCTCATTGAAACTTTCAAATATTTAAAGGACAAAACAGCGTAGGTGTAACTAAAATGTTTCTCCTAGTGGGGAACATAAAACTATAGGGCACAATTTAAAAGGATGTTGAATGTCACTCTGTCCAAGGCAAAGAGAAATTGTTTTACTCAGAGGGTTGTGAATCTAAGGAATTCTCTACCCTACAGGTCTGTGGAAGCTCAGTCTTTTAGTATGTTTAAAGTAGAGATTGATAGATTTTTAATTACCAATTGATGTGCAGGATCATTGGGGTGGAATGGGTAAAGGGCTTTGAAGTGTTCAATCGACCATGATCATATTCAATTCTGAGGCAGACTTAGATGGGCTGAATGGCTTACTCCTCTTCCTGTGTTTTGAAGAGAACTTCAACAAAGCTCAAGCTATTGCTGTATTTTGAAATCAATGTAATCAAAGTAACGTTGAAATGGAATTTGGGCAATGAACTGTTTTGGGCCAATTGTTTGTTGCCCTTTACGAATATTTGGTAATGAAGATTTATAGTTTCTCTGTTACAGAGGCGAAATGACAGGAAACAACATTGCCTCATTGATTCATTTAGCAGGAAGTGTTAACCAAACTACATTTCCCACAAACTTCTACATTTTATTGGTAATTAATTCCCACAAGGCATCACATTCCAGTAGGAAATACAGCATCTAAAGTCTGGTGCATGTGTGAACATGTCTTAAATTTGATGCCATTTTAAAATATTATATAAGGTTTGTAACTTACTTAAGGAAGAGTTGCACTTCATCAGATGCAACTACATATCGGATAAATCACGAGTTCTAAGCATTGCATGAAATAAATGGCAGTGATCTGAATGCAAACCTTACAGTGAGCTGAATCAAGAGTCTGTACAAAGGAATAGAACAGTACTTTACTGAAAAGAAATATGTTCTTTGTGTGAGCAGATGCCTGGTTGGACTATTTAAAACTGAAGCCAAAAGGCATTGTCATATTGTACCATGACAATCAGCACTTTAGGCTGTCACCTAAGATTGAATAGGACATGGGCAACTGTTACAACAACCAGGTCACTGGCTGCAGAGTAAGTCTTATAGACAAAGGTTAGCATTTAATCTTTCTCTCCCAATCATGTCAGTACCCATTTAATAAAATGACTCGTGAGCTCTCCTGGTATATTATGTAATAAAGAGCTCAGACCTCATTCTTTTAATTACATGAGCTGCAATATGCAAAAGCACTGATGGCACAAAGCCCATTAAGGGTTAACCTATAAAAAGTAATCTTTCACTCAGACCCTTTAAATAAACTTTATAGCCTTACTGTGAAAACATACTTTCTTCATAATCCAGAAAATAAAAAGCATTAAGTATTTCTCGATTTTCTACTGATCCTCCTTGATTGTAGAAATTACAGTTGAAAACAACTTGATATTATAGGGGTCATTTTCGTTTGAAATTGGGAATGAAGATACAGCTCATCACCAGTTGATTTTCTTTTTGAGAAACAATAGTAGGGAATAGTAAAGCAGACTATAACACTCAACATGAAAAGACATTAAATTGTGTGCCTTGAAATCTTTATTATGAATCAGAATAGATAGCCAGCTTGAACTTAACATCTGAATAACTTGACTTCCGGCAGGACAGTGCATCTGCCGGTATTAAAGAGTGACCTTCAAGTTTTCCAATTGAGTTTTGATTCTGTAACATTCAAATCTAGGGGTTGAATAATGAAGGGCCAATCGGTAGAAAGAAACTGTTTAGGAAATTTGCCTACTACAGAGCATGTTAAAATTTATTTTGTCTCTGAAGGGGAAATGTCTATATAATTATTTTCACGCATTTCTTGAATAATCTTAGTTTGACCAAACACTAGCATGTTATTTACGTAGTCGTTGAACATATGAGAAACTATCAGCTGGTTGACAGATTTCCAACACTTGTGCAAACTGCCTTGACAGCTGGTTATTCATATTATGAACATTACTGCACTAAACTTCAGAAAAGATGCTGACTTCAAAACAGTTATTAAAAGTATCTGGATTACAAAATGTTAATCCAAACCTTATCATTCTATTGAAAAAACCCTTAGTTAGTGATTGGTAATTATGTAAAAGGTACGTATTTCATCCAGATTTCAAACTAGTTTGCATACAGAACACAACAGATAGAAACTTTTTTCTTAAATGTAGAAAGCAGTTCAGTTCACAGTCAAGCTGACCAGGAAGTACAGCAATATGTTTGCAAAAGTCCAAGGTTAAGTACTCAGATGAAGAGGTAGGTCAGACATGCAATAATCAACTTGATTTTTCCATGGAAAGAATTAGTCATTCCATGCTATTTTCCAAAGTTCTCAATGCAATGCTGTAGATGGGATTTGCATATTTCTGTTTAGAATGCAAGGAATTTGTTGTATGTGACCCCGCATAAACTCTCTGAGAAATGGCATTGCCAAATAACTTCCTTCTTGTAACATCTGCCAAATAAACGAAATCACTTTTTGTTAAAAAAATCAAGAAAAGCGTTATTGGATTTCTTTTCTTATTAATACAATCATGAATTCATCCCAAAACAAGGAAGAATTATCTTGGTAGAATAAATGAACAAAATAAAAGAAAATAAATCTGTAACAGAATCAGGTTGATCAAGACTATCTTCTATTGAGATTGTTGTCATTGCCCCTAATTATCAACAAGGGAAGAAAATCATAAATATCCAACAGCTACTAATTCTCTGGATATTTAATTAAACTTGTATGGTTTTCAGTAGCAGGGAAAATACAAGAAAAATGTCAGTTTTCACAACAGGAAGCTGGTCATTAAGCAAGACATGGAAGTCAACACTCAGGCCCATCCAGACTAATTGGCTTTATATTAGATTTTGTAGATTACATTTAAATTTTATTGTTACATGTACTCATGTACCAGCATTAAAGCTTCATCACAACCATTCAACATTTTCATAACATGTATTATGAACAGGAGGAGAGGGATGAATCAGCTTCCGTCTTTTCAATCTCCTGGGTTGGCCTGAGCAAAAATTTACGTCATTTTTAACATGAGGCTGTATCTTTCCTCAGGTTGCAGTTAATAGATGCCTTTACACCAGTAAAGAACAAATTACAAGGTTTTAATAGGGAAAAGAAACCATAATTTTAAAGATGTCAAGCATTGACACTCACACAGGGATAAAGTTCCGAAGGGCTATTCAAAAGTGAGGTGATACAAATTTCAGATTTAAAGTCCTTTAGGTATCCTTGGTATAAAGGCTTTAACCTGAAACCATGGTTGATGTCTTCAATCTTTAGCAATCTTGAACATTGCAGATATAATTTCTCAGTGCCTTGCTGTTTAATTTTAATCAGTATTGTCAATTGGCATTTTTTTCTTGAGAACATTCTCTCAAGCTTTTCTGCCTCTGTGTCTGTGATCAGAAATCCAGCTCCCCTGCTCTGCTGAAAGCAATTAGTTGATATACTATTCTGAAGAAGAGCCATATTGGACTTGAAACATAATTCTGTTTCTCTCTACATGGATGTTGACAGACCTGCTTAGGTTCTCCTTTAGTTTCTGTTTTTGCTTGAAATATAACCAGGTTTGTGTATATCCATTCATGAGTTCATTGTATCTGTGCGTTACAAATGCAGGTGGTGATTTCCTCCACTACTATTTAGATATTCTTATGCAGGTGTAAATTAAGATGAGAGACAAGCACCTTTTCACATCTACCTGAGTTAACTGGTTTCAGTGTCTTCGATAAAGTATTCATTTTAGTTTAGATGGTTTCTTTCGTTCTGACTCAGTTGCCTGAAACTTGGCTTACCTCTGTGGTTAGGTGGTTACTGTGTCTGGTTTTGTCGTTTGTAAAAAACATATAAGCCCATAATCATTCCAAGTGTTAAAATCAGAAGATAGAGTTATAAAATCAACAGCCCATTTATTACCATTATCATGACACAGGCTTTGCATCTACAGTCTGGCAGCTGAATAAATATTGCTTCCTGATCTTTGTACAGAATAAAGGAGAAAGTGCACCTTGTGCTCAAGTGAACAACAATAGGGTGCCTCTTGAGATTAGGTCAAGTTTTGTGACTGTAATTCTATGTACACATGTGACTAAACCTTTACTTGAGGTGCCAGGTAGAGTTATCTCCTATTTCCCATCCTCATTTTCTTGCTCATGGACCCCCAGTTATGACAAGTGGTCAAAATTTCTCGAACACACAGGCTGATGACAAATGGTGAAAGGAGTCAAATGATAAAAAGCTAACTTCATACTATTTCTACATTTGTCATTCTATTGATTACTTTTTCACGGCTAATTCAAGTCCAAAATAGAAACAATGGCCAAAATACGAACGATATCAAATCACATGATGGGAGCTCCCCAAACTTCGAATGCTAAAACAGAATATGTTCAGCAGAAATTAATCAATATTTTAGACTGGAAAATGGGTGATGATATGTATATCAATAGATTAAAAAGAGAAAGGAAGCAGAAAAGACTGAGAGGAAAGATTGACGGAATCAGCCTTAGTTGATGCAAAAGACCTTCGAAGCGAAACATTCAAAAGAAGCGTTAATTAAGTTAAAGACATAAGAGGAATAAAGAATGTTTGCTGGAACTCAGCAAAGAATCACCTGCATGTTATCACCATTGTTTTAGGAGACTGAAGGCTGCCATAACACTATAAGGGCCCTCGCTGTAAGACTCTGGTAAGAATATAGGATACATTGAAAATATTGAAAGCCTACTGTAAAAATTCAAAATGAAAATGGAAAGCACTTGTGAAGTGCTTTCCATCTGTCATTTCTATGACATCACACATTTCAATCTGTTTTCATCCACGTGACTGAGCAACAATTCATAAATGGAAAGGTAAGGAAGATACCAATCAAAATCAGGCAAAGAAGAGGCATATGTTGACAATGAAAATAAAGCGTGATTTGAAAACATTCAATCACAAATCAAACTTCAACACAGCAAAGAGGATTCAATCAAATCATGCAAGTATTTTCTGTAAATGTTTTTATTCTTTGATTCTCATTTATCTGGCGAAGTATTGCAAATAAAATTTGTAATAAAGTGGTAAGACATTTCACCATTCAGAACAAAGCTGTAAAACATGTATATATTGGAGCCTTTGGTGTGAGTTCGTCTCCAGCAGGTTGTTTTACCTGATGCAGTAATGCTTATGTTATCGCTTCTCATATAACAAACCAGTTATGGATTTTGTGGCAATGAAGAATCCAACTGACATTTATGACAGCTAATTACTAAGTACAAATATTACGGTCCTCAGGCATATGAGCACCTGAGCGAACATGAAGTTATTAACTTACAACTGAGCAGCATGCTTCCAGTAGAGTGTCATACTCCAGTGATCCAAGTTACGATGGAGTGTGAGATCTTTATACCCTCAGTTTACATGCTATGATGCAGTGATATATCATGAGCACGTCTCTTAAAATATACTAACTATAAGATGTAGCACAACACCTTCCAAGTGTTTAAAGCACATCAGCCTTTTCACAATAAGTCTGTGAAACACAGGATTTGAGCACATTATAAGCTCTTACAAGTCAAATTTCAAATATGATGTTGATCTAGCTTTTGTGTACCTTCTTTGCAGCTGTAACTATGTATTCCTCGCTCCATTCAATCACCCTATGATCTTTGTATGTTATGATCTGCCTGTACTGCACAGAAAACTTTCACATACTCAGATGCATGTGACAATAATAAATCTAATCAAATCAAATGTCCTCCTCTCCTGTCATAAGCAGGATGAAATAACTCAGTGACCTTTCTCTCTCACTGGACAATTGACACTATTTTCACTGCTAATAATATGATGACGCCACCAAACGTATAGTTTCCTCCCTACACAGCCTTCTAGAGTAATTGGTCAGCCGCTTGTCCCATGAAACATTCTTCCTTGAAGATCTCTCCGTGCAACCATAGTAAATGCATTGCCTGGACGCATCACACAACAGCACATGATAGATGTAGGAATTACTTACCAACAGGCAGACAAAAATATTACTGCTACAGGAATGAAGCATGCACCAATAGGTTTTAATGAATACGCAGATGAGTCTCTGAGGTAAGCTGTGATGTAACTATGACCTTCGTCAGAATGAGCTAATATTCTGCCAGGTGGCTGGAACTTGTACAGCACAGAACCCGCTGCTCAGGAGCTTTACCATCATGTACAATCTATCAATAATGTGACATACCAGTTGCCAAGAGGTCTGGCCTGAGCTAACATGAAGATTTGAAGTACACACATGATACAACAGAGCAGCACATAGTTCATCTATGTCCATTATATAAACTGCTTCACAATTCTTTCATTTTTCTATAACAGTCTTATCAAGAACAACAGAAGTACAAAAGTCACAGAAACCGCACACATCGTAACAGTCAAAGTTTTGAGAAATGTTTCAGTCCATTTGATGTGACTACAATGTACTAAATTGAATCTTAATGTCAAGAACAAACTGTTAAAAACCAATCACTGCACTTAAACTCATTTTTCGTTTCCCCTTAAAAGCACCAGCCTCCCATCCGTTGATTTCATCTATACTTCCTGCTGCCTTGAGAAAGCAACCAACACAATCAAAGACCCTGCTCACCCTGCTTATATGCCCTTCCAACCTCCTTCATCACCACTATATCTAATATATTATATAAATAAATAACATGTGCAAGCAGACTCAAGAACAACTTCCTCCCTGTGTCCCTGTGGTTATCAAACTTTTGAATGGACATTTTTAATTTATATATTTATTTCTCTCTGCACCTTCTTGGCATCTGTAACATGATATCTGCACTCTTCTCTGTTACCTTGATGCACTTGTAGAATATGATCTGCCTGGAAAGCATGTAAGACAACACTTTTCACTGTACCTTAGTACACATGACAATAATAAATCAAATCTTTATCATAATGCTATTTTGTTTTGAAGACCACAGACTTCTGAGATGGCTAACTCCGTTATTCCCCATCATGTCATCCATAGTCATTTTTCATTGGTTTTTCCCACATTGGCACTTTTCCTCCATCATTGCCACTTACATGTGTACTGTCAGATATTCCCTTCAAGCTGATATTTTGACAGAAGTACAAAAACACCTTCTCTACCATTCTATACATAACAATTATACTCATTCCTGGTTTTCTTCACTTAAAATCTGGGAAAAGAGAAGCAATTAAAAATAAAGATAAGTCGGTTTGAGTGGCCATGTTGTAGCTTTCTCCAGTGGATTGTATAAAGGTAAAGATAACATTTGCATAATAGGACAAAGCCAAAAATATACATTCTATGTACTCAGAGTTACTTGTGCCATAAATCATCAGAAATTCTTTTTCTCAGATGGCCCATCCTTGTATGGCAAGCCTGAGCCTCAATTTCCAGCATTTGGCTGGAACTTCCACCTATCATCCATGGTTAACTCAAAACCTTAAAAAAAATCAACTGTGAGGAAAAAGCATCTTATTGTGCCAGGATGATTGGTAAGTCAAATGATTGGACAGCATATAAAGAACAGAAGATGATGCCAAGAAGTTTAATCAGGAGGAAGAAATTCAAGAATCAGTGAAAGCTGGCAAGGAATATAAAAACGGAAAACAGGAGCTGCAGCAGACATTTAAAAAGGATAACAGTAAGCGGGTATTGGTCCTCCAGAGAGTGAGATTGGGGAGTTAATTGCAGAGAGCCAGGAAATGGTGGATGAAATTAGCAAATATCATGTTTCTGTCTTCACTGTAGAGGGTATAAAAACATTTCAACAACTGTTGTAAATCAGGATGTGGAAGGGAGAGAGAAACTCAGTGAATTTACAATCATAAGGAAGGAGACACTTAACAACTAGATAGAGCTGTCAAGACTGAGGGTCCTGATAGGCCTCATCCAAAAGTCCAAGAATAGCTGATGAATGAGTTAATATAGATGCATTGGTGTCAATTTTCCAAAGTGCAATAGACTCTAGAAAAATTCAAGGTGATAACGAGACAGAAAAAAGCAAAGTATAGGTCGCTTACCTTGACATTTGTCATGAGAAGGTGTTAAATTGATCATTGGGGATGTTATGGCTGGATACTTAGAAAAATTCCAGGCAAAGAAGAAGAGTCAGCATGGTTTTTTAAATGAGAAATCATGGTTACCAATGTTTTGGTCCACTTTAGAAGAGTAATATAGTCCCTGCATAAAGTGCCACCTGTATACAAACTGGATTTCCAGATAACATTTGACAAGACGCCATAGAGCACCAAAGAGTCATTCAGTTCTACAGCACAGAAAGAGAATCCTTCAGTCCAACTCATTCCTGCCAACCAGATATCCGAAATTAATCTCGTCCCATTTGCCAGCGTTTGGCCCATATCCCTCTAAACCCTTGTTGTTTATATACCTATCCAGATGCTTTTTAAATGTTGTAATTGTACCAGCTTCCACTACTTCCTCTGGCAGCTCATTCCATACACGCACCACGCTCTGAATGGAAAAAACATGCCCCTTTAAATCTTTCCCCTCTCACCTTAAACCTATGCCCTCTAGCTTTGGACTCAACTACCCTGGGGTAAAGAGTTTGGCTATGCACCCCATCTATACCGCTCATGACTTTGTAAACTTTTATAAAGTCACTGTTCAATCTCTGGAGAAGCTCTCGGAAATCTGGCCCCAGTCTATTCAGCATCTCTCTATAACTCAAACACTCCAACCCTAGTAATTCCCTTGTAAATCTTTTCTGAACCCTTTCAAGTTTCACAATCTTTTTTCTAAAGCAGGGAGACCAGAATTGAATACAATATTTCAGAAGTGGCCTAACTAATATTCTGTACGGCTGCAACATGACCTTCCAACTCCTACATTCAATGCTCTGATCAATGAAAGCAGGCATACCAAATGCCTTCTTTACTCTCTTATCTACCTGCAACTCTAGTTTCAAGGAAATATTCACCTGCACTCCAAGGCCCCTTTGTTCAGCAAAACTCTCCAGGAGCTTACCATTAAGTGCATAAGTATTGCCCTGGTTTGCCTTTACAAAATGTAACATCTCACATTTATCTAAATTAAACTCAATCTGCCACTGCTCGGCCCACTTACCCATCCGATCAATGTTCTGTTGTACTCTTCGATAACCCTCTTGGCTCTCCACAACACCTCCAATTTTGGTGTATTCTGCAAGCCTCAAACCATACCTCCTATATTCACTTCAAACTATTTGTAAAAATGATAAAAAGCAGTGGGGCCAGCAACACCACTGATCACAGGCCTCCAGTCTGTAAAACAACCCTCCACCACCACATAACAGGCAATTGCACAAAACATAAGCACATTATAGAAGTGGTTATATATGAGCATGACAGACGATTGGCTGCCTATTAGGAAATAGAAAAAATGGATAAATAGGCCTTTTTTTGATTAGTAGAATGTAGTGAACAAAGTAACAAATGAGTCTTTACTGAGACATTTTATAATTTACATCCTTGACTAGATGGGAAAAATTAAGAGATGTATTATTGTGCTGATTTCAAGTTGGAAGACAGTGTAGCTTTAAAACACTGGTCACAACATAAATGTACATATATATACATATATATATATATATATATATATATATAAAAGTAAGAGGAATAATTAGTAAGTGAACACCAAAACAAATATCAACTGCATCTACAGGGCTATCAACATGTTAAAAGATGTTCTTTGGTCTGCCTGAAACTTGTTGGTCTTCCAGAACTAAGAGTTGTCCTTGACTGAGTGTTGCAGACTGGCACATTCCAAGATCCAGCGCTATGTGCTGAGCGACAGGCTAAAGCTTGGGACAGCTGCCACCAAGGTGCTGTGGGGAAAGACCACTGTCTGAGGCCATCCAGCTAAAGTCAAATTGGGTCAATTCGGTTACTGGACCCTCCTGGTGCTTCAAATGCATGTATACATAGTCTTGTATGTGTGAGGGATGTCTTTGGATTATTTTGGATAGAGACAAAATCCAATTTTTGTTTGTTTCTTTGATATGTTACTATACAGAACCGAACTGCATTTGTGACTATATATACACGAAGATATCTCTTATGAATAAAGTATATTTTTGAAATTAAGGAACAGTAATAATTAGTGAGCGCAGAACTCAGATCATGCATTAGACTGAGATGCCAAAACAGTGAAAATATTAGTGTATATATATCTGCCTCCAAAAGAACCTGGTCTTTGCGATATATGTCATATGCTAATGCATAGGAAAGCACTCAGAGCATAAAATGCTGGCGTTGATGTCCAACCCAAGAAACCACACCAGTAATTACATTTGTAAATAATACAGAGATAGATATGAAGAGGAGATAAGGAGTTTATGAAGAGTACATAAGGAGGTTGTAGATCAATATAGATAGATAGAGTGAGAAGTCAAAAATTTGGTAGATCAAGTATAATATAGGAAAATATAAAACTGTTCAGTTTGACAGGAAGAATAAAGAGTATTTATATATTTATATATATAATAAGTTGTATGCTTTCTGAAGAAGGGGCCGACCCAAAACATCAAATTTCCTGCTCCTCTATGCTGCCTCACCTGCTGTGCTCCTCCAGCTCCATGCTGTGTTATCTTTGTTATTATGTCTTGTTTTTCTGACTTTCTAAACCAATAAAACAATCCCAGAGAGTTCAAAAGGCAATAAACCATCTTTAGAGATCAAAGTATTTGTATAGAATTTCATGACAGAACTTGATTGGGATGGGTGGGGATTCTGAAGAACATGTATCAGGCCAGGAACCCAAAACATTCCTACCTCGATGCAACCTTCCTTAAGATGGGTCAGCCCTCCAAGAGTTAGCCCGTGCCTACAGCGGGACTGTCGTTCCTTTCAAGGTTGTCGTCTCATTGACTGAGCCTGTAGCCTTCAGGACACACCCGCATTTCTTAATTGGATGGTGGACCTGGAAGTGACTCTTAATTGGCTATGTTCAGGAAGATAACTACGAGCAGCCACCTTGCCAGGCAGATCAGGGTGGTACCAGGAAATGCTCAGAGCCTAAGGTAAGAGTTTCTACCCTTTGTGAGCAACCTTTTGTCGAAGAAAACAAAGTGAAAATGAGGCTTTAACATCAATGCAATTTATGTTTATCATTTGTCTATTTATTATTAACCTTCCTAATAAATCCTAAGGTAAGCCGTGAATTTTTCAACAGTTTTAGAACACCTCACCAAGAAGAGTTGCGGTAACAAGATCATGTTTCAAATATTTATTTTTTTGAATGAGTGGTGATTCAACTGTCATTTTTGTTAACTTTGTGAATTAAGGAAAAGTTGATTGTTCGTATTGCATCATTTTCTTATTCAGCTGTGGGAATCTATTTCTGTAAATTCATTGGTTCGATCACTGTATTCATAAAACAGCAACAATGCATAACAGAACAGATAGGTAACACGCAAACTTCACATGAAAAAAATGGGCTGGGAACCACTGTGTGATGAACTACTATAAGAAATTAATAGGGACATATACAAAGATTTACCAATTAATGGAAGGAATAATTAATGTTCTACTTTGTCTTCCTGGTGTTAAATGTTCTTTTCTCCAAAATAGAGAATATTTTTAAAAGAATATAACAAAACATTTCTATTTGAAAATTGCAGAATTTACAATAACATTTAAACAGTCTCCATATAGTTCGATTCACTCATAGGTACCTCAGTATAATTGCTGTATACTTAACATTGACAATACAGTTCATTTTAAAAATGTCATATAGTGCAGTAGAAATAAACTTTTCTTCATGCAGTGTGGTTCACAATGAGGTGCCTCAATACAATTTCATTAGTATGATGTGCACAATGTACATTCTTGGTCAGACATACAGTCTGAGGTGTCCCAGAGTTTCCTGCCTTTGGCATATCCTAGAAGGCCTTAGACAGTGATTTTTCCCTGTTTGACCTCTGTGGTGGTTGCTATTAGGTTTAGTGCATTAAATGTTATTATCATTCTCTAATCAATGATGGTCAACTTTCCTCTTTGGTACGCAAAACCACCTTGTTTTTGCTACATCGTTATGCAGTATCCTTTTCAGGTCATTCAACTGTTACAAATTCCACAGTGACCTGACAAAAATTAAAGCTTCTGTTCACTTTTGAGTGATCTTGATTAATAAATTCCGATGGCCAAAATGTACTGACACTTTTGCCGGACGAATCCAATTTGTTGTTTCTTCTCTGAAAATGTTTGACTTTTATACACTATTCTTTGAGCAATGTGGCATTCTGGTAAGATTAGATGCTATTTTTTGCACGTTAATGTCTGAGTGCTTTAAGCCACATCATTAACAAAGGTTAAGTGGCTCATTAGTGGTCATTAAGGTGGTAAATTAGCATAATTTCTTCCACTATCCCATTGAAGGGCTTGATACTGCTGGTGGTAAATTGTCACGTAGAAATGCAGACAACACTATTGTATAAATCAGCGGTATATATCAGCCATCTGCCCATTTCTCCCAGCCAAGCATGCTTCCTTGCCCTACATGATATGATACATCTCAGTGAGAATGCCTAAAAAACCAATTCACGGTATGCAAATGAAGTAAGCTAATTTTCAACAGTATCCAAGAAATCTACCACAGATTGTATAAATGTTGCAAGCAGGTTCTGGATGCTTTTGACAAATGAGGACCGGGAAACCATACTTGCACAAAGTAATGAACATTTATTAGGTAATTATAAAAGCCACAGAGACATGATTCAGCAGGAGTCCATTTGAAACTTCATCCCTTAGGTCCCACTTCCATGTTATCTGCTGTATTCTGATATCAGTGATGATGCACATGCCTATTCGCCTAATACCTATTAATACCTTTTGTTATACAGATCATATCCATCAATTCTAGAGTTCAGGAGTATAGGAGCAGACTGATAATGTCAGGTAGAAATTGTCACATATATAAGAAAATTAAACTTTCGGTATTAGTACTAATTCAGATCTGCCATGGAACCCATTGTAATTTGTTGATGGCACTAGCTCCAATGAATTGGTGGATCTTGTGCCCCTTAGGTACTGGAGTTTAGCCACATTGCCCATACCTGTGTACATAATGGAATAATGCAGGGAATGTATCAGATGAATTGAATTCTATATAAATCTTTGTCTGTGTTTTCAATAGCTGTTGCAAATGGAGTAGGCATGGATGCCATCCAAAAATTTCATTCCCAGAGGACACCACTTGATACCGCAATCGCTGGAAGACCTCATAATTTTCAAAAAGCAGGGAGGGGCACAAGAACAGAACACTCAGTTACCGCCTATTAATGGCCCCTATGGTCCTTAAGAAGGGTCCTGCCCGGACCAGAATAGGGTCTTCAAATCTTCTAGCAGGCAAAGCCAAACATTCTGACGCTCATTAGTGCACTTTTGCCATGTCAAAAGAAAGTTTCCTCTCACCTGTGTGTGTTTTGTGAGATTTGCATTGTAACCTCATGCTGAGTCAAGTGATGAACCTCAATGTGAAATCCATAGTCACTATGTGCCATCCTTTTGCTCCTGGCATGCTCTTGGCTCTCATTGGCAAGGCAACACTCTCACGATATGGCTGCAGGCTGCATTTGCTGCAGGCACTGGGCAGGCAGCTTTTACATCCTGGGGCTGCTTTGCTCCCTTGAATT
Source organism: Stegostoma tigrinum (assembly GCF_030684315.1). Classification (NCBI taxonomy): domain Eukaryota; kingdom Metazoa; phylum Chordata; class Chondrichthyes; order Orectolobiformes; family Stegostomatidae; genus Stegostoma; species Stegostoma tigrinum. Next base: position 11,560,315 of record NC_081386.1, read on the forward strand.
GGTTGCAAGGCTCACTCCCTGTCCAATCAGCCAATTTATGTTTAAAAATAGCAACACAAGAGTGACACCCATGGATGCGGACCTGGAATACATCCAGGTGTCAAAATCCTAACCCCTCTTTGAAAATGCAGCTCCTTTTGTGCTTCCTCAACTGTTTTGAAGGCAGACTGAGAAACCTTGTTTTCAGGCCTGACATAAGTTGTGAAACTGCTTTTTCTCCCAAAAGGTAAATAACAAAGCTAGAAAAAAAATACGTTGTGCTTGGACACACTTAATTCGATCAGTATAAGTTGCCTTTGCTTAATAAGGATAAATACACTGTAGTCCCTGACATTAGCAGGTCACCTTTGTTGGCTTATAGAAAATAACCTCCCATTATAATGTTGCAATATAAGATTCTGGTTTTGACCAAAGGGCACTCTTATGGCTTGCCTTTGAAAACCTCATGATCTGTCCATTTATTGTCATTAGTGTTGCAGAACCAACCACTGCCAGCTAATGGTTGGGGTAGATTGCTGCAATGTATGTATAGTTTAAGAACCTGTTCGGTTAACAGTGGTAGAGGATGAGCTACTTGTGAGTCTTCACAAGAAGAGGCACTTGTCTTAACAATAAGATGTAGTCTACAGCACGATAGTGATGAGTAGACATTACATTGGCTTGTTATAAAACTGTAAGATGTAGAAGCAAAAATTTATTTCATTACATCTGCTCTCACATTCAAAGAGATTATGCTGATTTGATAATTTTCAACTCCATTTTCCTACCTTAACTCCATAACCATTGATTCTTTCATTGATTAAAAATCTGTCTATCTCAGAGGACACAACTTGATACCGCAATCGCTGGAAGAGCTCATAATTTTCAAAAGGCAGGGAGGGGCAGAAGGGGCCTCTATAGCCTTGTGAGGAGATGATTCCACAGATTGCCAATCCATGGAGAGAGAAAAAAAAACTTTCTCATTTCTGTTTTAAATAGGTGACCTCTACTCTGAGATGATGCCCACTGCTCCAAGATTTGCCTGCAAGGAGAAACAACCTCTTTGCAACTATGCTGTCAAGACCCCTGGGAATTTTGTATGTTGCCAAATCACTTCCTTTTCTTCTAAACTCCAATGATTGCAGGCCAACCAATTTAATATCTCTTCATCAGAAAATTTCCTCGTCTGGAATCAACCAAGTGAACGTTGTCTGGACTTCATCCAGTGCCAGCATATCTTTCGTTCGAAAAGGGGAACAAAATTGTTCAGTATTTCAGGTGTGATCTGACTAGTGATTTGCATAGCTTTAGCAAAACTTCCCTATTTTTAAGCTCTAATCCCTTGGCCTTAAGGCCAATATTCCATCTATTAACTACTGCCTCCCCTATTACCTGCTGAGCGTGTAGGCTAGCTTTTTGTAATTCATGCATAAGGACTCCCAAATCCCTTAGTGCTGCAGCTTTCTGACCTCTTTCCCCATTTAAAAAGAATTCAGTTGGACATGATTTCTAACATTACCAGGAGTCTGGAATGACATATCTGACTGCATCATAATCATGAGCTAGACTCCTCTTTTCATTACCTGAGACTATATGACATCATCAGATTAGACAGGGCTTGATGTAGTCTGCAGTATTAACACCCTTAGACGTGATACTGTATATAATAGTTATATCTGAAGCGAAAGGCCTCTGCTTGTCAAACCCAGGGGAAGATCCTGAAGTAGGAAGCTGATGCTGATAACATGGCTAGCTAATAACTTGCTTCTTGTTTGCAGTCTTTAATAATCCCTATTCATTAGGATTTTAATCATATTGCTTCACAATGATTTTTAAGAGTATCCATGGATATGTATGCCGCTTTAAAACGCATCCCTCAGAAATAAAAGTCGTAAGAACTGCAGATGCTGTAAATTAGGAACAAAAACAGAAGTTGAAGAAAAGATCAGAGTTAATGTTTCAGGTCTGGTGACCCTTCCTCAGAACTGCTATATAAACTCCCTCAGAAATAACTCTTTTCTCCAAGTTCACCTGATCAAAGGATCTCAAAATTTTCAATCAACTCATTCAGGGATGATATTAAACACCTCTGGTGTAGGTGGGACTTGAACATGGGGCTCCTACAAACAAGAGCCTTCAAACAATTTTGATGTATTTTCAATCAACCTGTTCATAGATGTAATGTTATCTCTCTGGAGTTGGTGGGATTTAACCTGGATCTTCTGGCTCAGAGGTAGAGACACTACTCTTCACCATAAGAGCCCCTTAAAGGGTCATGATATTAAAAAAATAACTACTTTCTAATCTGTTCAAAGATGTGACTACACACCTATGGAGCAGTTGGGACTGGAACCTGGCCTCCTGGTCCAGGGGTAGGGACACTACCATTGTTCCACAAGAGGGTGCACTACCAAAACTGTCAAAAATATATTGATCAAACCTGAGACGGTCATCAGAACCGAAATGGCAGAATGTAAGTTTATGAGCGCATTAATTCTGTCATTTAGCCTGAATACAAACTTTTTAAGCATCACAATTTCAGGAGAATTTTGAATCAAGAAGTTCATTAAAATGTGTACTAAATCAAATTATGTAATGAGCATGATTCTATGCAAAATGATTTGACAATTGAATTTTGCCAACATTCTATTCTGATGCAAATACTAATGAAGTGTATCGGCTAACTCAACTTCAGACAGTTCCAATGTCACTTTATTTAGCTCCAACCCTTCTTAACAATCATTTGATTAAGTCTGCTGTTTCTGTGATCACCAAATAGTTATTAGTTCAAAATTTTGCCATAAAAGGCACTTTACAGCTGAAAACTGATCTGAGTCTAGCGCACTGAAATGATAGACAGATTTACCAAAAAAACACAGCAGTAATGTCACAGTATCAGAAAACAGCAGTAATGCTGTTTTCCGATACTGAAACATTATCGTTGTTCTTAAGCAGTCCTTTAAATCCATCTCTAACATGTATATCAACTTCAAAGAAGGCCCTATGCCTTATGTAATAACATCACTGATGTCTAACTAAGCACCTGACAAGCAATTCTAAGGTGCCAGAGACAATAAGGACTGCAGGTGCTGGAAGTCAGAGTCTACAGGTGTGAAACTGGAAAACATAGTAGGTCAGACAATGTCAGAGGAGCAGGAAAGTCAACATTTTGGGTCCAAACCCTTCATCAGGACTTTCCAGCTCCAGCTTCACACCTAAAGACTATGATTTCTAAAATCCTAGCTGGCTAACTCAATGCCTGATCATTTTGATTTGCTTAACACTGTCATTACCCTTTGAAAATGATTGTTATCATTCTCTGCAGCTTGCAGAAACACTTGCATGTTCAAATACAGGTCTAAATTAAATAATTCAGCACTGAATTCTCACAGAGGCCCGAGCAAACATTTTCTGCATGTCAAAATCTACTTAAGGTTTTTTTCAATAGTCAAAAATGGTGTAATGAATAGTTAAAATTCACAGCACATGCAGCAATCATCTTCCACAGAATCATTCCTTTGTACCTCGATTCATTTCAGAGATTCAGATGTTGCCCTGCCACATGTTGTCAGCTGGAAGTGTGACTCATTAGGGCTGTTATACTCCCACAACACTTCAACTCTGCAGTAAGCATTTGATGATGTTACTAAGAATCACGGGTTCAGGTTAGGTACACTCAAAGCTTGAATGCTCATGCGTTGGAATGTGGCAACAGTTCAGACTCAATCTTTTGCAAGCAGCTGCAGTAAAACTTAGTTTTGCGAGTGTGGCCATGTACGGACATACCAGAAATGGACATACCAGAGTTAATGTGTGTTCATGTAACAAAGCAGATTAAATTAGCAACCATAATAATAGTACTCTACTCACACTCGTCACCCAAGAGGGGTAAGGTTACATTTGAAGCTATTCCCAGAGAAGTTTTGCTTGGTACTAGACTGGACAGTCCTTCATTAAAGTAGGCTTATCAAAAATCTGACAAGTGCAAATTAGATCTTATTATTTTTCTGCCTTGCTTCCTGATCGTAATGGTTGCCATTATTTGAGTTTGTGAGCTGATTTTCACAAGCAAAAAATCACTTAAGATCAGGATTCAAGACTAGCATCTTCACGTTTGTCGAGGAAGCAGGTCAGGAAAGGGGTATATATACATTAACTTTCTCATAACAATTTCACCTTCAAAGCAATGAAGCTTTTTAGCATTACCCTCGAATATCGTGCCCTGTTAACAGACCTTCTTCCCCCTTTCAATCTCTCCCTCTCCATCTCCAGTCTCTCTCTCTCTCAGGTTCCTGACCGTGTGGTCAGTTCCTACAATTTTGCAAGCAATTTGAAGAAAACGTTTTGCCAAATAATCACCCATAACATGTGTTTTTTGTTGTTCCTATTTAAAAGCCTACATTTTATCAAACCAAATTTGTACCATAATGTTCACTGACGAGACACAGAGAAACATTGAAGATATAGCCAGCACCAGGCCATTCAGCCCTCTAGGCCTGCTCCACCTTCAATATGGTCATGGTCTAATCATCTCGCTCAGTGCCCTGATCAAGTGCGCTGATGGTGCATTCCACTACCTTATATTTTCCCATATTTCTCTTAAACATACTCTGAAGAAGGCAGATAGAGAACAGCTATCAGAATCATAGCGTCATAGAGATTTACAGCACCGAGAAAGGTTCTTTGGCCCAAGGCATCCAGGCCAATCAAAAGCAATCACCTAACTATTCTGATCCCATTTTCCTGTACTTGCCCCATTGCCTTCTACCCCTTGGCATCACACGTGTATATCTAACTATTTCTTAAATTTAATGAGGGTTTCTGTCTCGACCACTCTTACTGGCAGTGAGTTCCATGTTCCCAATACTATCTGGATGAAACAGTCTTTCCTCACAACTCCCTTAAACCTGCTGTTTCTTACCTTAAATCTCTTCCCCCTGTCATTGGTGCCTCCACCAAGGAGAAAGGATTCTTCCTACCTAACCTATCTACATCCCTCAAAATTTTATACTTTTCAACCATGGCCCCTCTCAATCTCTTCTATTTTAAGGAAAACAAGCCCAGTCTGCCCAAGATAACACAGTGTGGAGCTGGATAAACACAACAGGCCAGGCAGCATCAGAAGAGCAAGTAAACGGACGTTTCGGGTCGAGACTGAAATGTCCACTTTCATGCTCCTCTGATGTTGTCTGGCCTGCTGTGTTCCTCCAGCTCCACACTGTGTTATCTCAGACGCCAACATCGGCAGTTCTTACTATCCCTCAGCCTGTCCAAACTTTCTTCATAACTGAAACTCTCCAGTGCAGGCCACATCCTGGTAAATCTCCCCTGCACCATCTCCAGTGCTATCACTGGCCGTTGGCCAGTGTAAAGTTTTTGTTTCTAATAATGTGATTCATTACTCTGTTAATTAAAGTGCACAGCCCTGCTGAAATCTATCCTTTGTAAACAAAGTTTCAGTATAAACTGCAATCCCACACATGCCATCATAAATAAACAGGGTCAGCAGATTCTGTTTGTTCAGTACCTCAGTGAACGCATTGTCTCTAATTAGTGACATAGCGATAACATGCACTCAGTAGCTTGAAGAACAGATCTTTCTCAGTTAGTAACTCAGTGAGTGGATTCTCATAGTTAGTGCTTGAGAAGCCAGATCTTTCTCATTTACAAGCTCCTTACTGCCAACAGGATGTTTTCAAGTGCATCAACTGCCAAATATATCTTCTTCAATTTTAGAAGTTATTAAATTCCTTTGCCACAGAGGGTTTCTACCCAACCCAAATCAATAAACATGCACTAATGCATTCTTTTAGACTAGAACTTAAAACTGGCTTGAAGTTCAGTTTGGTACTCAGTATATTTTTCCTTCACGGGGTGATAGCATTGATGTGAAGGTCTGCATTCGTTGTCCTTCCATAATTGTCCTTGAGAAGATGGCAGTGAGCCACCTTCTTTTACAACTGTATCCCTCAGGTTCACTTTCATGCTCAGAGACCCTGATAACAAGAGAACTCCAGGGTTTGGCTCTCGCAACAGTGAAGAAACTGCAACGGGGGAGGTGAAGGCCTAGTGGTATTATCACTGAGTTGTTAATCTAGAGATCCAGATAATGCTCTGGGGACCCAGGTTCAAATCCCACCATGGCAGTTGGTGGAATTTGAATTCAATAAATGTCTAGAATTAAGAGTCTAATGAAGACCATGAATCCATTGTCAGGAAAACCCCATCTGGCCCACTAATGTCCTTTAGGGAAGTAAATTGCCATCCTTACCTGGTCTGGACAACATGTGACTCCAGGCCTACAGCAATGTAGGTGACTCTGGACAATTAGGGGTGGGCAATAAATGTTGTCTAATCAGCAACATCCTCATCCCACTAATGAATAATACAAAAAGAAAATACAGCACAGTAACAGGCCCTTCAATATTGGTGACTTATGGAACAATATTTTGTATGTCGTACACACTGCTTCCATTGATTGTCAGTCGTGGAGGGAGTGAAAGTTGAAGATGGAGTAGCATGTTAATTTGTCCTGTTTGGCCTCTGCCTTTCTGAGTGTTGTTCAAGGTGCACTCTTGCAGGCAAGTAAAGAGTATTTAATCACACTCCTGATTTGAGCCCGAATTGTGGACAGGCTTTGAGGAGTTAGGTGTTGAGTTATGTAATTCAGAAATCCTAGCCATTGACCTGCTTTTGTAGCCAAAGTGTTTATGATCCAGTTTGAATTTTGGTTAATAATCATTTTGGAGGACAAGGGGGAATTCATTGATGGTTATGGCATTGAATGGATGATGGAGATTCTTTCATTCCAGTTTAAGTATAAATTTAAGTCAACGACATATACCTCATGTTCAACAACTGCTAATGTTTATTGCCGGGAATAACTTTCTCATTGATAAATTCAGACTTTGCATTATTAATGAATACAGAGGTTTAGATTCCCTGTGGGTGTGAATTATCTCCCGTAACTGATCAGTAAGAACTAGTACCAATCAGCAAACACATTTAGGACATTGTTTAAAAGCAATCAGTGAATGCATTATAAAGTCAATAAATCACAGTGCTGCTAGACCACCAGCACCATAATGCCTTAGACTAAGTAGCAACAGAGCGAAAATTGACTTAACAGGAAAGATCCCATTGATTTAATTGGGGGTGGTGCTATGATAATTAGCCACTAAATGATTTCACCATGCTCAACGGCTGAGTGGGAAAAGTGCTGCTGGAAATTTTAGGATGATACAATTAATGGCATAAGTGACTTAATTCCTAAATTCCTCTTCCTTTTCTGTCATTCATCACTCCCGCTCAGTCGATGTGTTATTGCAAATCGATGGGAAAACCTGGACCAATATTATCAAAGAGATTTATTTTAAAGCATTGAAATGAACTTCAAACTCTTTTGTATCATATTAAGGTTTGAGTACAATGACAATGTAAATATTTCTGGAATTAACATCAGTGTGAATACAATCCTTTATTCTTGGAAAGGTTGGTTGTTAAAATCAGCCAAGTTACTTGATTCCCCCGAAACCATTCAGAAGCAGTTGATCCAATATTTAAGACGTTTAACTGAGAATGTAAGAAGGACAACTAAACAACATGGGCTGGAAGGTCCAAACTTATTCACGTATTTAAAATTCCAATGACATTATTGAGATGGCAACAACAATTTTTACTAAACACCTGAAGTTGTCATTTGGCCAGATTAACACAATGGCAATGAACAAAATCAGAAGTTGCTGGAAATGCTCAGCAGGTCTGGCTGCATCTGTGAAGAAAAATGTCAGAGTTGACGTTTCAGGTCTGGTGTCTCTTCCTCAGAACTGGCTACCTGCATGCAAAACGTGAACTCTGATTTTTTTCTTCACAGATGCTGCCAGCCCTACTGCGAATATCCAGCAACTTCTGTTTTTGTACCTGATTTACAGCACCCGCAGTTTTTTTGGCTTTTAATCAACACAATGACAAGGTGGATTGAAATCAGATAGGTACAAAGAGACATAGATTTTAGAATTCTTTTGCATCCCTTGTGATGCCTGAAAGAGTAGGAGTCCAGAACATGGGCTGAGACTCGCCACCTCCAGTCCCTGATCATGAGATGACCTGGCAGCCAATTGCACCAGGGCTCCCACCATATTGTTGGAGACTCTAGGCCACATAATTTCCCATCAGCCTCCCTCTCATAATGAGATTCAAATAAGGGTTAGCAATTAAAATCCTCTTGGTCTCATTTTACCTTTGGAAAGCGTGCTATTAACTCACCTGAGAATTTTTCCCACTGGAAACCCATCAGCAGTTAAAATCAAGGATCAATCATCTCCAGATACTGCTTCAAAGAAAGGTGTGTGAATGTGTTTTGTGGTGATCTTTAATTCACTCCTTGTTTTCTTTGTTCTTTATTTTTAACTGACAGAGTTTGTGAACAGATATCCTAGTAGTTAAATCAATCGTTCCTGGCAGATAGAAATATAGCGAGGTACAATATGATAGAGGGCAGGGAAGGAGAGAATTTTAATTTTTTGTGCTACAGAGTTAGTTCGAACAGCACTAGGCATTGTTCTGTGGCCCACAGAGTCATCGCCTGACGTAGTGTACAGCTCATATTTGCAGGAGACAGATTAAATTCTGTTTATGTCAATAACATGCCTCGGACAGATTTGCAGGCAGGAGCAGGACAAGCCTCTAAAAAGGCCAAGGTGAAAAGGGTCAGAATCATTGAGCAGTGCTCTCAGACATGTGGGTGTGAATAATATTAATTGTCTTACATGAAAGCTATTATTTTAGGGTTGGAAATCGATACTACCTTTATTTAATTAAACCAAAGTCATAAATGTTAATGTTAGCTGAACCAGCACAGGCCGGTATGAATTTACTGAGGTATGTAGCTTATTGGCAAAAAATGTTTGTTGCATCTTTTAGAAGAAAAATTAATGTTTAATTTATCTGGTTTGAGACTAGGTTTCATTAGCATTATTACAGCTTCATTTCTAGATTTTAATTTTAGAACCAGTTTAGGAGAATATTTATTTACATTTGAAGTATATGTGTGTCTGCCTAATTGCTTTATTTCTTTTTCTGGTTTCCTTTTTCTTGATGACTTTGGGGTTTGACAAGGGTTGGGTGGGAACAGCTGCTTCAATCTCACTTCTTTAGGCAAGGATGTCCACCAGTCTCTGCTGTCAGCGTGCCTGAGGAAGAATTCTCTCATGTTGGAGTTTCTGCTGCCAGACAGACAGACTGTGACAGAACATCAGTGGGAGGCACCAGGACAGTGAGTGCCTGACCTGATGATCCCTTACGTACAGTGCAACTCAGAATATCATCAACAGAAGGCTTGACAGGCAACATTCATCTGGCCAACTGGGAAATTAGAAGACAAGGAGGAACGGGTCTCTTGCAGTGGGTAGACATCAAGGCAGATACACACTGGGACAGCTCATCCCGCCCGATCGCCTAATCTCTCCAGCTGAGTGTGCGTCTTGTCAGACAATGGTGATTCAAGACTTCAACAAAATGCTGCACACAGGGATCAATTGGCTAAAGTTTATGATTCCAAAGGCTTTTATTCTGAATTGAACAGTTATGCTCCTCATTTGAAAGTTTAGCACAGAGGGAAAGGTAGAATGGGAAGTCTGATTCTGAAAGTGGCAGCATTTCTGTTGTTGAAGGTATCAGAAGACACTGAGATTGCTGGCAGAAGATCCTTTTGCATTGATTTCAACTGAACATAGAATAGTTGTTGTGTGAGGAGCTAATGCAAACCTTGTAGTTACTAACACTCACTGCTACATTCTGTACGCATGGAAAAGAATTATGTCTGCTTCTTCATACTTCTCAGAAAGCTTACTACGAACTGACTTAAATTTAGAACATTGGGGCATCGGTTCACTGGGGCACTGATTTCCTCTTGCTGAAGAAGGGAGCCGCTGTATACTATTCTTTTCCAGTAATATCACATGTCATGTTTGGTTTTTGGACTGCACCTTTTCCATGTTAGCAATATTTATGTTATAATAGTTGGGAGATTCAGAGATGCAAGGATAAATTGCCATATCCTTTTTCATATATTGTCTCTTTAAATTATTATACATTTATGTAGAATTTCTGTCAATGACTAGAAGTAGATGAGAGGGCTTACCAGTGGGAGACCAGTGGAATTCATGTAATGAGGCTGCAAGTGGCCAAATGCGTCAATTTCTTTCATCATTCCAGGAATTCCACCAATCTTCAACCAATGTTATGGAGAAGATTTGGAGAGCATGACAGAAATTCATGGCTGTCCACATACTTTGTGACTTAGCTTCTGAAACTGAATAACTCACTGTACAAATGAATGCTACATGTCATTGTGGCATCAATGTAAGTAATATAGATTTTTAAACACTAACTGTGAATTGTACTTCTCCATCGTATGAGTGGAATATTTAATAATGTTGGATGCCACCTGAAATGTCTTGGGTAGATTTGTAGCCACCAATCCTACTCAATAGTATTCATCTCCATTACTGACACCCAATGGAGAAGCATCTAATCGACAGACATTAGGCTTCATCTTGATTGATGGTAAAAGGTTTACTACATAATGATGGTTGGCACTTCTGTCTTACAGCATCAGGAATTAGTGTTCTATTCCAGTCTCGGCTGACTGTCTGTGTGGAGTTTGCAAGTTCTCCCTGAATCTCCATGTGTTTCCTTCAGGTGGTCCAGTTTCCTCCCACAGTCCAAAGATGTGCAGGTGAGATGAATTGGTCATGCATAGTTGTTCCAAAGTGTACCAGAAACATGTAAGCGGCTAGGTGGGTTAGCCATGGTAGATGCAGGGTAGCTAGGACTGCATGGAATGCTCTTTGGAGCTCAATGCAGACTTGATGGACTGAATGGCTTCTTTCTGCAATGTGGGGATTCTATTTAAAAAATTGTCATTTTGAAATAAACCTCAACTTGCTGCTTCCTGCAAAAGGTTTCGCTTCCAATCCTGTGTGCCACTAAGTACAATATTGGCAATAGTTATTTATATTCTGTTCTGTAAAACAGTTCATACCTGAAAGTGTTGACTGACATCACAGCATACGCACAGCCCAAGGACAGTTTCTGGGAGGAGCTAATTATTTCACCAGATTACTGTAACAATTCTGTGATTTTTACTAACACTCTACAGGAATGTTTCAATGATGATAGTATGAACTTACACTTATATGGAGCAAATGTCTCATAAGAGAAAATCTTGTGTTTCAGATATAATGCAATTACCAATAAATAATATAGAATCACAAAGTCTGCACTGGCCCCCTGAAGGCGATCCCACCTGATCCCTGTAACCTTGCATTTAACATGGTTAATCCACCTAAGCAGCTCACAATGGGCATTCACCACAGCCAGTCCACCTAATCCGCACTTCTTTGGAGAGTGGGAGGAAACTGGAACAAACCCAAAGGAAATCCACATACATACATGGGGAGAACAGGCAAACCCCACACAGACAGTCATCCAAGACTGGAATCAAACCCAGGTCCTTGGTGCTGCCTGGCAGCAGTGCTAATCATTGAGCCAACCTGTCACCTATTCAGGACGTGTCTTTGCAATATTGAAGAAAAGACAATCTTAAAACATTCAAGGGAGTCAGTGACAAGTTGGTTGGAGGACTGTCAGTTTTATAGTTGTCCAGGAATTATAGCCGGTTTTAAATCCTCTAAGCTTTCCTTAGTAATTATTCAGTTAAGCTAGATAGGACCCTTCAGAAACTGGGATCCATCTCAGAGTTGTAGACATTTTGGCAGGTTTCAGATTCCAGATAACTGTATATTGGAAGTTTGTACTTCCCAGGCAAATCCTGGGTATTTAGTGAGCATCTGAGGTGTCCCATAGCACAACTTTCATGGTATGTTTCTGAAACGTTTGTCTTCCATTCAATAGTCACAGTCACATTACACAGAATGTTGGAATTCAAAGCGTATGACCATAGATTGCATTTACAATGGGCTTTCATCAAATGTATGTGATTCCACTGAGGGGCAAACAAAGCACACAGGGATAACTTTCAGCACTTTCCCTTAAGCGTGTTAATGCCCAAACTGAAACAAAATCAACATTTCTGGTAGCAGCAAAATTTGCCTCTCATGTCGCATATTAATCTTGCAATTCACCATTGAAATGCCTGTTGATGTTGAGTTGCACTTTCAGGAACTCAAAGCAAGTTGCATGCAAATTGTATGCTTGAGTGTCACTGTGGTGCAATTTGTCTCAGTTTTTTGCAGGTATATGTGTTTGCTTGTTTGCATGTGTGTGGGGCTGGTGATAGGTGACATGATCAGGTACTTTGATGAGAGTGCTGGGTGGGGGGGGCGGTTGCAGATGGGAAGCATGGTGGAATTAGGTATTGAATCAGTTTCTTGTTATAACCCTTCCCACATTCAACACTATGTTGGAGATGGGAATTTAACAGGCAGCTGGTGTAATAATGTATCAGTGATAATGGGAACTGCAGATGCTGGAGAATCCAAGATAACGAAATGTGAGGCTGGATGAACACAGCAGGCCCAGCAGCATCTCAGGAGCACAAAAGCTGACGTTTCGGGCCTAGGCCCTTCATCAGAGAGGGGGATGGGGTGAGGGTTCTGGAATAAATAGGGAGAGAGGGGGAGGCGGACCGAAGATGGAGAGAAAAGAAGATAGGTGGAGAGGAGAGTATAGGTGGGGAAGTAGGGAGGGGTTAGGTCAGTCCAGGGAAGACGGACATGTCAAGGAGGTGGGATGAGGTTAGGAGGTAGGAGATGGAGGTGCAGCTTGGGGTGGGAGGAAGGGATGGGTGAGAGGTAGAGGAAGGGGAGATTTTGAAGCTGGTGAAGTCCACATTGATACCATTGGGCTGCAGGGTTCCCAAGCGGAATATGAGTTGCTGTTCCTGCAACCTTCGGGTGGCATCATTGTGGCACTGCAGGAGGCCCATGATGGACATGTCATCTAAAGAATGGGAGGGGGAGTGGAAATGGCTTGCGACTGGGAGGTGCAGTACTGTATCGGCGCCGCTTCTTGCTCCCCAGAGGAGCTCGAACAGTTCATCCACTTCACCAACACCTTCCACCCCAACCTTCAGTTCACCTGGGCCATCTCCAGCACATACCTCACCTTCCTGGATCTCTCAGTCTCCATCTCAGGCAACCAGCTTGTAACTGATGTCCATTTCAAGCCCACCGACTCCCATAGCTACCTAGAATACATCTCCTCCAACCCACCCTCCTGCAAAAATTCCATCCCCTATTCCCAATTCCTCCGCCTCTGCCGCATCTGCTCCCACGATGAGGCATTCCACTCCCGCACTTCCCAGATGTCCAAGTTCTTCAAGGACCGCAACTTTCCCCCCACAGTGGTCAAGAACGCCCTTGATCGCGTCTCCCGCATTTCCCGCAACACATCCCTCACACCCCGCCCCCGCCACAACCGCCCAAAGAGGATCCCCCTCATTCTCACACACCACCCCACCAACCTCCGGATACAACGCATCATCCTCCGACACTTCCGCCATCTACAATCCGACCCCACCACCCAAGACATTTTTCCATCCCCACCCCTGTCTGCTTTCCGGAGAGACCACTCTCTCCGTGACTCCCTTGTTCGCTCCACACTGCCCTCCAACCCCTCCACACCCGGCACCTTCCCCTGCCACCACAGGAAATGCTACACTTGCCCCCACACCTCCTCCCTCACCCCTATCCCAGGCCCCAAGATGACTTTCCACATTAAGCAGAGGTTCACCTGCACATCTGCCAATGTGGTATACTGCATCCACTGTACCTGGTGTGGCTTCCTCTACGTTGGGGAAACCAAGCGGAGGCTTGGGGACCGCTTTGTAGAACACCTCTGCTCGGTTCGCAATAAACAACTGCACCTCCCAGTCGCAAACCATTTCCACTCCCCCTCCCATTCTTTAGATGACATGTCCATCATGGGCCTCCTGCAGTGCCACAATGATGCCACCCGAAGGTTGCAGGAACAGCAACTCATATTCCGCTTGGGAACCCTGCAGCCCAATGGTATCAAGGTGGACTTCACCAGCTTCAAAATGTCCCCTTCCCCCACTGCATCCCAAAACCAGCCCAGTTCGTCCCCTCCCCCCACTGCACCACACAACCAGCCCAGCTCATCCCCCCCACCCAAAACCAGTCCAACCTGTCTCTGCCTCCCTAACCTGTTCTTCCTCTCACCCATCCCTTTGTCCCACCCCAAGCTGCACCTCCATCTCCTACCTACTAACCTCATCCCACCTCCTTGACCTGTCCGTCTTCCCTGGACTGACCTATCCCCTCCCTACCTCCCCACCTATACTCTCCTCTCCACCTATCTTCTTTTCTCTCCATCTTCGGTATGCCTCCCCCTCTCTCCCTATTTATTCCAGAACCCTCACCCCATCCCCCTCTCTGATGAAGGGGCTAGGCCCGAAACGTCAGCTTTTGTGCTCCTGAGATGCTGCTGGGCCTGCTGTGTTCATCCAGCCTCACATTTCGTTAGCTGGTTTAATAATGATTGCTTTGAATTAGGCCCATAAAATGATCTTCACCAGTGTTGCTACCATTCTAAATTCTAACATCTAAATGTTGTTATGAAAAAGGAGAACTACTGGACCTGACTTACTTCAAGGCCCTTAAAACTCTGGGCCCGGAGGCCATGGAAAGATTGTTTTATTGGACATATCACTGGAGGGTTGCCATCAATGTCAAATGGTGCAAAAATTAAATGAATCACCACTTTCACACCCATCTTGGGAAATATGTCTGTGGTAAATGTTTAATGCTGTTCTGGACTCCAAAACATGAGCATCACTCAGTTACTCCCTCTTGAAGATTAGCCGCTAAGTGTAGATTATTTGTGACACGTTGTTTTTGCTAGATTTATTTCCCGATCAAAGGTAAGTTGCAATCAGAAAGTTTATGGTGTAATCCTTCCTACTTCTTATCCCTTGACAGAAACACATCTTCTTCCTTGAAACCTCCAAGTTTAAACAAGAATGTTCTGAGGAATTCCAATCCTCAGTAATTAGTCGCTGCCAACTAAAGCTGCTGCTTGGGGTAAGTTATGGTGAAATACCAGAAGTTTTCCTAAAATGTTAATAAGAAAGGTTAATGATAAACATGAATGTAACACCACAACAGATCCAGAAATTCCTAAGAAACTGACTACAGCACCAATTGGATGTGCTACTGTCTGCCTTTACAGCTTCAATCCTTAAAGAAAATATATTTCTTTCAACTCCCATTTTACATTCACAACTGCCAACTCATCCACTCTGAATAGCACAGGAAACCATGACTGACAACTATTTACATAAATTTGCATTCATTTTGGGGCCCTAATGAGGGCCTCCCATACTTCTTCTGCCAATGGGAAAACATGCAACTCACAAATCAGGGGAAAAACAGATGTCTGAGCTACCCATCTGAATTTTCTCACTCCTCATATTTGCCTGATCAGCTTCAATCAGAAGATCCATTCTGTATCGATGGTTGTGCTTCTTTGTGTTATGATGCTGGTTATTTGTGAGAAAATGGCCAGTCATCTTCAATAGAATCTATGTTGGCTGATATTTTCTATCTTTGGAAGAACATAAAACTTTTTGGAGGGATCCATGGACACCTTAATCAAGTAATATGGCTATTAATTTAGTCACAGAGGTATTTATTTTTTGGTGAGGCAGAAGATTTGTATTATTTAGAATCCCATTTGTACATATATTGACTAAATGGTTCGTATTTCAATGGAAGTGGAATAGTCACTCTAGAATATGAATCTTCAGTGGTAAGTGATTGCCTACTGTTAGAAATTAGAGACAATTTGAGCCCAAAATATTGATTGTGGAAATCAAAATTGATTCGATGGAGGAGGAAGAAAAAGATCAAGAGTATGCAGCTGCAGTGAAATGGTAAATAATACATACAATGTTCTCCAGAGCAAAGTCAGTATATCACATATATTGAACTTTAGATGCTTTGTAAAAATCAACATTACTTCCTCAATTACTGCCAGCAATTCATATTTATCATCTATACAGCAACAGTTTAGAAAGCCATTTTGCTACAAAACTCACATATTCCAGGATGGACCCAGAGGACATGGGCAGATTAAGACAACACTGGCAACTTTTCCCTCTAAGCTCCACAACACCTTGCTTTGAAACTCTATCATCATTCCTTTACTGGCACTGGGTCAAAACGCTGGATATCCCCCCTTAACAATACTATGAGTGTATCTATGGGACAGGGACTACAGAGATTCAAGAAAGCAGCTCACTACCACCTTCCCAAGGACATTTAAGGATGCAAAACAAATGCTGGTCTTGCAAGTGATACTCACATTCTAGAAATGAATTATGGTACAAGAAAACATTGAACCTGTCTATTTTGGCTTATGATTCATCGTGGACTTGACAAATGTGAGGGAGGGAAGGAGGCAGAGAGGGAAAAAAGATAGCAGCCAGAAAGAGGGAAAAGTAGCAACCCCATTTCACTTAGAAGTTGATCTGGATTCCTTATGGAGGGCTAAGGACAAAGACATTATGACTTGTGATGTGTTAATTCAGACCAGCATGTATGAATCAACTTTTCTTTGTCTTTTCTTTTCTCAAACTGTTTCAGATTTTTGAAGTGAAGAACAAGCATCATACTGTCAATGGAATTGCATAACACACTGTAAAAAGGTCTGTAAATGCAGGGAAGAGTGATTGACTCTCAAATTTGCCGTTACTTGACAAGAAGCATTTAGCTTGTACTTGTTTAAGATCAGTAAGTGGTTGTGTAAAGAGTGAGGGTGAAACCCAGCTCTATCATTCTGTGCCACAGTTTGTTGGATCTCCAATGAGCTGTATCGTTGCCAGTTGCGGTAAGGCCAACATGATGGTGGAATAATGGACTCATTCATCAAATTCCACTTACAAATCCAGGAAAAACAATCAATGAAAGGACTTCAGTTCCCAAAAAAGCTGGAATCTAGAAGATATTTCTTAAGTTACTAAGTTGTTCTACACAAATTGTGTATCAATGTCAGAACAACATTTTAATTTACATACACGATCATTTGTCTCCAATCCTTTGCCATTAATGTAACAATGGTGGACAGAAGTACTTAGCTTTGCAGGTTTATTTACAACATATTACTTTGCCTGTCATGGAGCAACATTTTCACTAGGTCATGCCAGAGCATGTCAACTACCCACTTCTTGCAATATATCATTAAGGAACTTCAAGGAAAGAAGTTGTGATGTATTAACATAGATTCATAATCAGTTTACACCAAGAACCACAGAATGCTACTCCACCTCCTGAAAGAGCTGTGTTCCATTCTCCCAGGTTCCCTATCTCTGTCTCTGCAGTGCTGGGATTTTATCTGTAATGGGAGTTGACTTTGCTAAATCACATTCCTGTAGCCACTGAGGCAGCCTTGAACTCCCTAAAAAGTGGCTTTCGTTCATTCTGAGAACATTAAAGTTGAGATCAATTCAGTATTTATATTAGACACTAACAGGAATCCTAAACTTGTTCCCCTTCATTTAATGACTATAAAGTACTTTATACTTGAAACTGGAATATAATTGAGGTGCCAACATTGAAAATACAAGAATGTTATTCGTTGCTGTGTGCAATGTATTTTGAAAGTAGATAATAGCAACTATTAACCTTCCTGAATGGGTTGCCTTAATGCTTTTAAGTTGTTCACTGCAAGCGAAAGAACTCACATTGATAGAACACCTTTTTTATGATTTCAGAGTCTCAGAATTCCATAAACGATGAGATTATTTGCAATTTAATCTGCTTTTGAAATGTTGGCAAGACCACAATGCAAACTCTAATACAAAAGTGAAATCATGTTGCTGCAGAAAATCTGAAACAAACGCAAAAGGTAATGACAATTCTCAAAAAGTCAATCAGCATGTTCGCTGGGAGAAACAGAATTAATAGGCTGGATTTTATGGAAGTAAGGGGTTCCAATGGTCCAATAATTAGCAAGGGCTCAGACTATCAAAGCCATTTAGAGAGAAGGTCCTGCCTGAGACAGCTCCCTGCCAAATAATTGCTGGCACCTCTCTGTTTCCAGCAGCACTGCATGGTGTCCTGGCCACTGCAGGGACTACAGGTAATTGCCACTGGCGATCATAGATTGAACTGGATGTAGGATAAGTTGAGGTTGGAAAAGAATGGCTGTCACCAGAGTTGGGCTGACAGACCTGATTGATGAGGGATGGGTGAGGTGAATGAAGACTGAGATGGACAACACTGTAGGGGACGGGAAAACAGAGGCATGGAAAGAACTTGTAGGGAGATGGAGCCAGAATGGGTGTATAGACAGAGGTATTCCACAAAAGAGGTACAACCACGTCCATTCCCAATTCCTTGACAGAGCAGTGAAAGCTGAGGCCCTCCTCCCTCAAACTCTATCGGACGCTAACCGTCACACTCTTCCTCCTCCTGACTCAATTTCAACCCTCAGATGGGGGTGTATACTTGATACGAGCATCTATCACCATGGATAAAACAGTGTTGTGATGGAGGTGGAGAAATTTAGAGAATGGGATAAACAGGAGTGATGGTGGTGATGGTAGTGTTAGTGGTAGATGTTTCGTCGGTGCAATTGTATTGATCATAGGTTTTCTGGTCGTGGTGACCATATTGGTGGTATTTAGGAGGAATTAATAAATTGAAGTAGGCTCTGCTGTTAAATCCACTTTATTATTCTAGCAGTTTTCTAATAATGTTCAACTTGATCACCAGGCTTCTGTTCAACATTATTATAGTAGGACATAAGCCAGAATGAAATGCTTTCCAGATAGCTGTAAGGGCCTATAATGAATATTGGTTGATAGTCTAGCTCCAGGAATGGAAACACAGAAGTCCAAATGGAAAGGAAAGGGAGATAGACCATGTGTCAAATAGGTGACATTTTGGAGTAACTTTGATCAAATTTCCCCTTTTGGTACATGAGTTGGAAATAGCACCAGTACAATCATCAACCAATGGTGGAGGTGGCCTGAGTGGGGCTAGAACAGAGTGTCCATCTAGTTGTCAAAAATTATGCATAGCTAAGGCACAAGTGTTCCCATGTAGTTGTTTTCACATGAGGAAGTGAGTGAAACCAAAGGAGATGGTGCCCGGGCTCCAGCCTCCAGTGTAAGAAGAAAATGAAGTGTTTTTTAGGTTGTCCTGGTGAGGTATGGAATAGTTGAGAGTATGAATGCCTGTGATGAAAATGATCAAGACCAAGGAAGGAGAACGCTGGAAAAGTGACTGCGTGGATTCCTGCATACTGATACCTCTCCCTGTTCTCGGACCGAAATTGCTGCAAAGCATCAGCAGGACTAACAACAGCTTGTGGAAGGAAAGCAGAGCTTCCACTTCAAATCCAGTGATTCTTCAGAACAGGTAGTAGTTAAGTAAAGGTTGTCTGCATGCTGAAGTCTGGAGGTGGAGTTTGATGGGGAGGAATAGACAAGTGAATAGATAGGCGGATATGAAGTCCAGAGAAAGAGAGAATAACAGTCAGGAAGAGAAAGTGATTGATAATAGTATGGCAGGAAGAAAGAAAAGTTGACAATGGCAACCGGAAATAGTTGAAATTGGGTTGGCTGTGCTGAAAGCAGCCTCTTCATGTGTGAAGGTGTGGGAAGGGGTAAAGGACATGGAAGGAGGTGTTCAAGTTCTAAAATTAATGAACTCAAGATTGAGTCCTGAAGTTCTCTTCCTGTTCTGTACCCTTCCACTTTCCTCTAATTCTTTCCTATCTTCAAATCTCAACATTTGCTGTATTGTCTTATTTTCCCAGTTTTTCTGGTTCTGTTGAGTGGTGACAAATCCCAGACATTACCTTTTGCTTCTCTATCCACATGTTCTGTCTGACCTGTTGAGTATTTCCAGTATTTTCTGTTTTTGGACTTATAAATCTCCCTGGCTTCTCTGCATGAATGTTTATACCTACAGAATAAGCCATGGAGAAGAGTCTAACATTTTATCCCAAAGATTTCACCTTCAGCAGCCCAGATTGCTCAGTACTTTGTGGAATATCAGCATAGATTATGTGCTCAAGTCTCAAGGGCGATGTTTGAACTACCAACCTTCTAACTGTACTGCAGGAATTTTGCCACTGATTCAAGGCCAGGACGAATAGTGTTACAGTTTGATATTAAATACATGGATCATGAAATACATGGGAATTGCTTTAACAGCAAAAGCCACCAGAGAGTAAAATTTCCTCATCTGAACATATTTCAAATACTTTGTTATATAAATGTTAATAATATTAATCTTTAAATCGTCCAGGAAAATGTATTTTCAACTTAAGTCATGATGAACAGAAGCAAGCAGTATTTTTACACGGCACTTTTATTCCTGCCATCTAGATTTGAATAGTGTTTAACAAATTCCAAATTTGCCAATAATAGATGTGAGGTTGGTGAATATTGGAGTCTTTTTGTTAATGACACAAACATTTTAAAGCACTGAAATTAGGCATAGAAAATTACAACTTAAAAGAACCAATATAATCCCCTAACTAAGACTGCTTACTGCTAAGCCGAAATCTTACTCAACCGCTCATTAACTCAGAGGTCAGCTATAACCCAGCAACATGTTTTTCATAGTGTCAAAGGTTTTCAGAGACTCTCTGCTCTGCCCTTTGTACAGAGGCTGATAACCATGAACTTCCTGTATGAACCGTTTGTAAGATATTTGACAGTAATTCACATCAAGTGGAGCTCATGAATGGATTGCACAGATAGCAGGAAGGATAAAGTGATAAGACATCTCTCAAACAGATGCCCCTTTTTATGGCTTGAAGGGGATGCTTAAAGTTGCAGGTGGCCGGGTTTACATCACGCCTGTAGAGGGCTGTAATAGCTCCCTCAGAGGTCTAGTTTTATTCTGTATTTAATCACCCAAGGTTATATGAAACGGTATCTATGCATGAACAGCATGATGAGAACCATAATCTGAAAAGTGAAAAAAAAGACAACCATTACGTTTTTACTTTGTGACCTTTTTATTAACATACTAAGCTGTAACCAACAGATGTACACACCCTTTTTAACAGCTGAGATAACTGCCTTCAGTTATTAGTTACAACTGGTAATAAAGCTGCAAGAGCGAACTGCTTTTCTGCTGAATTAAAGTGGCAGGATGCTCTTTTGATTTAACTCGCAGTCTGTATTTGAAATCAGATCAAAATTAAAAGATCACTCTCTTAACATCTTCCAAGAAGATTCAGTGACCTTACTCTACACGGCGAAAATGACACTGATGAAGCATAAGACTTAAAACCCAAAAACGATACCTGAGTTTAAACACCAGTTAAGATTAATCTTTAAAAGTACCCTCCACATGGAAGACCATGATCTTCTAAGAAAATCTCAACTTCAATATCCTAAAGGAACTTTTTTTAAGAAAACATGTCATTATATATACAAATATTAAACATTTGCCTCTTTATATGAGGTTAATATATGTGGAGCTGGGAAAGCACAGCAGTGTCAGACAGAATCCAAGGAGCAGGGGAGGCAGCATTTTGGGCTGAAACTCTCTCTATGCTTCAACATAAATAATTATGAACTGAAAATAGCTAACTTTTTTACTTTTATAATTCTTATATTAACATGTTTTTATATTTCTTCATCAATTTTCTGTTTTGATGTTTTCTAAAATTGAAGAATTTTGTTACACTCTCATCATAGACAATGAACTTTAAAAATAACAATTAAATAGGAGTTATGATATCTTCCTGATTATATTATTATTTTTCTATTATTATGATTTTTAAAAATTCTTTATCATTGTCCCCTCTACCTAACCACTGCCCTCTTCACCCAGGACTTAAGAAGATAGTATAACATGAGCAATGGATAACCTCATAACAGCATCTAGACCATAGGCATTGGAGGGGGAGGTTTTGAATCTTCTGGCAATTTCTGCTCCTTAAAATGACTCAATCTAGGATGTTGGCCAAGGGCTGGATAGAAAATCTCATCTGTAAAAACAAAAGTTTGAATGTGTGCGAAGGCCAAGGTTTCAGAATTGGAGTCCAATGCTTTCCTGCTCAGGTTACCAGGTCAATTGTCACAAGAGAATTTTAATCTGGAGTGCTAAATGAATAAGGATAGGCATCAGCATATATGCAGCTTTAATACGGCAGAAACTAGCATAAATATTAAAGTTGTGCTCAGGTCAGGAAAGTAGTTTAATACTGCCGGTAATGCAAAATATGTGTGCACCAACATTGTATGAAGAAGTGAGTGTGTCCAGGAATAACATGCTCAGGAAATCAGAATATATTAGACTTACCATTTGTGGGCTATGAAATATTCATATTATTACATTAAATATGTAGAAACTCATAGGTCTTCCCGAAACGACTTTCTGGACAATCAGGTTAAAAATCTTGGTGCAAATTTTCAATTCAAGTCTTTTAAGGGAAGGTGAGTTAGAATTAGAATTAGCCTTTATTGATACATACACTCAATGTGTGCAGTGAAAAGTTTATATGTCTTCACTTACGGTGCTGACTTAGGTACAAGATACCTAGGTAAACCTTCTCTAGTTACAATATAACAAGGTAATAAGTGGGAGGTAAAATTACTTTCATTTTATATTATTTCTACACAACAATAGTTCCTAATAATTTTAGTTACCATTATAGTGATATCAAAATCTGGAATCACCCTAATAAATGAAAGGTAAAACAAAATTTTAAAAGTTCAGTGATATGTTTTCCTCCATTTGGTCAGTTATCACTCCGAGACAAAAAAAAGTTCCTTGAATGTAATTGAGAAACTTTGCAATAACAACAAGAAACAAAATAAGGCAACAGAGAAATAATAATAGTGAACAGAAGTCTGGTGGCCAAGTTGAACACTGTTGGAAAAGCATTAGGTTAATAAAGTGAATTTTATAGCACAGCCTATTTCATTCCTTTTTTTCTGTCTAAATAGCACCAATGCAATGACCACCAAGAAAAAATCTACAACCAATGTCACCATCACCACCACGAACACCAATACCATTCCCACCGATATGACCATCAGACAAAAAAACCCCTGCCATTGATATCACCATCACCACCAATACCACCACCACCTAAAAAAACTCTATCACCAAAACCACCACTAAGAAAAAGACTACCATCAAGTTTTGGCAAAGATCTGTAGCTCAGGTTGTGGTTGAGGTTGTGACTTGCTCACCAAGCTGGCTTGCTCGCATTCAGATGTTTCATCACCATGCTAGGTGGCATCAATGGAGCCTTCAATGAAGCAATGTTATTCTACTCAGTTTGGAATTTATACTATTATCCGTTATTGGACTGTATATGGCTCCAATTCTACATTTGTTAATTGCATCACAGGTGGAGAACCATGCCTCTGGGAATTCCCGTGCGTGTCTATGTTTGGCTTGGACGGCAATGGTTATCTTATCCCAGTTAAACTGATGGCCTTCAATGCCTGAGTGTACCAATATTAAGGAGAGTTTGTTGCACTGTTTTGCTGCTAGTTGATATTCATGTATTCTGATGGCTTGTTTCCTATTCAATGTCTGTCCAATGTAATGTTTGTGGTAGTTGTTGCATGGTATGTTGTGAACTACATTGGTTCCGTATGTTTTGGGATTGGGGCCTTTAATTCTTTGCTATAGGTACGATGAATTCTCCTTAATATTGGCACACTCAGGCAATGAAGGCCATCAGTTTAACTGGAACAAGGTAATCGTAGTAGCCCAGCCAAACAGAGATGCTCACAGGAATTGCTAGAGGCATGGTTCTCCAGCCATAATGTAATCAACAAATATATAGGATTGGACACCATATACAATCCCATACAGATCAAAACCGGAAATGACAGCACTCGCCATAACGGACCAGACGGTATAAATTCCAAGCGAAGTAGAATAACATCGCTTTAATGGAGGCTCCACTAATGATGTCACCTAGCATGGTGATGAAACGTCTGAATGAGAACAAGCCAGCTCGACGAGCAAGTCACCACCCTCACAATACCATCAATACTACTACTACAAAATATCTACCATCAATACCACCACCACTATAAAAAATCCCTAACACCAATACCGCCACAACTACCAAAAATCCAACTCCTAATATCACTACTATCAAAAAGCCCAACATCAATACCACAAGCTCCAACATTACTAAAAACCCATCACCTACTTCACAAATACCACCATTATGATTCTACCACCAAAAATCCCTACCGCCAATACCACTGTCACCAGCACGACCAATATTACCAATAAGACTGTCATCACCAAAAAGCCACTACCAATACCACAATCGACACCACCAAAGCCATAATAAACTGCTACCCACCAAAGTATCCACAACAAGACTATCAATGCCATCAATACCACCGTCACCACCACCCAAAAAAATACCAATACGATCACCACCAGCAAAAAGCCCATGTAACCACAACTCATTCACTTTTCCAATTATATATTTGAATTTCTACTAAGGTTTGGGCAAGATGGTGATTTGATCTGTAGACCACTAACTTCAAGCTCCGTATGTAGAGAAACCAAAGTTAACAAACCAAATTTAATATTTTATGTGATGTAAGATAACAAAGTGTGAGGCTGGATGAACACAGCAGGCCCAGCAGCATCTCAGGAGCACAAAAGCTGACGTTTCGGGCCTAGACCCTTCATCAGAGAGGGGGATGGGGTGAGGGTTCTGGAATAAATAGGGAGAGAGGGGGAGGCGGACCGGAGGTGGAGAGGAAAGAAGATAGGTGGAGAGGAGAGTACAGGTGAGGAGGTAGGGAGGGGATAGGTCAGTCCAGGGAAGATGGACAGGTCAAGGAGGCGGGATGAGGTTAGTAGGTAGGAGATGGAGGTGCGGCTTGGGGTGGGAGGAAGGGATGGGTGAGAGGAAGAACAGGTTAGGGAGGCAGAGACAGGCTGGGCTGGTTTTGTGATGCAGTGGGGGGAGGGGAAGAACGGGGCTGGTTTAGGGATGCAGTAGGGAAAGGGGAGATTTTGAAGCTGGTGAAGCCCACATTAATACCATTGGGCTGCAGGTTCCCAAGCGGAATATGAGTTGCTGTTCTTGCAACCTTCGGGTGGCATCATTGTGGCATTGCAGGAGGCCCATGATGGACATGTCGTCTGAGGAATGGGAGGTGGAGTTAAAATGGTTCACGACTGGGAGGTGCAGTTGTTTGTTGCGAACTGAGCGGAGGTGTTCTGCAAAGCAGTCCTCAAGCCTCCGCTTGGTTTCCCCAATGTAGAGGAAGCCACACCAGGTACAATGGATACAATATACCACATTGGCAGATGTGCAGGTGAACGTCTGCTTGATATGGAAGGTCATCTTGGGGCCTGGGATGGGGTGAGGGAGGAGGTGTGGGGGCAAGTGTAGCACTTCCTGCGGTTGCAGGGGAAGGTGCTGGGTGTGGTGGGGTTGGAGGGGAGTGTGGAGCGGACAAGGGAGTCACGGAGAGAGTGGTCTCTCCGGAAGGCTGAGAAGGGTGGGGATGGAAAAATGTCTTGGGTGGTGGGGTTGGATTGTAGATGGTAGAAGTATTGGAGGATGATGCGTTGTATCCGGAGGTTGGTGGGGTGGTATGTGAGAACGAGGGGGATCCTCTGGGGACGGTTGTGGTGGGGGATGGATGTGAGGGATGTGTTTTGGTAAATGCTGGAGACGCGGTCAAGGGCGTTCTCGACCACTGCAGGGGGCAAGTTGCGGTCCTTGAAGAACGTGGACATCTGGGATGTGCGGGAGTGGAATGTCTCACCCTGGGAGCAGATGCGGCGGAGGCGGAGGAATTGGGAATAGGGGATGGAATTTTGGCAGAGTAATTGGGAACCGCAGGAAGTGCTACACTTGCCCCACAACTCCTCCCTCACCCCTATCCCAGGCCCCAAGATGACCTTCCACATCAAGAAGATGTTCACCTGCACATCTACCAATGTGGTATATTGTATCCATTGTACCCGGTTTGGCTTCCTCTACATTGGGGAAACCAAGCGGAGGCTTGGGGACCGCTTTGCAGAACACCTCCGCTCAGTTCGCAATAAACAACTGCACCTCCCAGTCGCAAACCATTTTAACTCCGCCTCCCATTCCTCAGACGACATGTCCATCATGGGCCTCCTGCAGTGCCACAATGATGCCACCCGAAGGTTGCAGGAACAGCAACTCATATTCCGCTTGGGAACCCTGCAGCCCAATGGTATCAATGTTGACTTCACCAGCTTCAAAATCTCCCCTTCCCCCACAGTATCCCAAAACCAGCCCAGTTCTTCCCCCGCCCCCACTGCATCACAAAACCAGCCCAGCTTGTCCCCTCCCCCACTGCATCCCAAAACCAGCCCAGCCTGTCTCCGCTTCCCTAGCCTGTTCTTCCTCTCACCCATCCCTTCCTCCCACCTCAAGCCGCACCTCCATTTCCTGCCTACTAACCTCATCCCACCTCCTTGACCTGTCCGTCTTCCCTGGACTGACCTATCCCCTCCCTACCTCGTCACCTATACTCTCCTCTCTATCCATCTTCTTTTCTCTCCATCTTCGGTCCCCCTCCCCCTCTCTCCCTGTTTATTCCAGAACCTTCACCCCATCCCCCTCTCTGATGAAGGGTCTAGGCGCGAAACGTCAGCTTTTGTGCTCCTGAGATGCTGCTGGGCCTGCTGTGTTCACCCAGTTATCTTGGATTCTCCAGCATCTGCAGTTCCCATTATCTCTGATTTTATGTAATGTATTGTTTGTCATTTTAATGATAGGATGGTGAATACATGTTCAAATTGATAAGAAAATATTTTTTTAAAAATCTAGCTGTGTGATTTGTCATACTTGTCTTATGCTGTGTTTGACATTGATAAAAATTAGCTTGAATCTCTTTGGCCAATCAAATTCATTAGCGCAAATGCAATCCGTTCACCTTTCCCCTTCCAATTTACCCACGTATTTTACTCCTTTGAGGACAATATTTATTTGATAGGGTATGCTTCTACAACTGCTCTTGACTCCCTAGCTCTTATTCATGAATGACCCTTCAACATGAGTGGGGTGGGCAATTCATATGAACACAATATAGTTTCACTTGGAGAAAACACTTTATTCAATTCTGTTTCTTTAGTTTAAAAACAACTACTCCAAACTAAAATTACCTTTATAGCACCTGTCTCCTTTTTACATAAATCCAATGTCTTGGCCTCAGCTATGCTTTCTGGATCAGCTTTGCAGCCACTGTCCATGAAAGAGACATTTTCTGATGCCTATTCTAAAGCTACAATCCTGAACCTCATCCATATTTTCCTGATGCTCAGACAAATTTTCAGATGGGCCAATCATCTTACTTTTGAACATTGGATGCTAACAAACATCTGAAAGATGCTTCACTTCGGCTTTACATTCTTTTTCTGTTCCTTGCTCCAAGCTGGCCCACTATCTGTTGGCAATTGCTTTCCTAATTAACTGGCAAAGCAAAAGTAGGCAACTGACATAATCACAGGTCAACTGGGATTGGCATGGTTTGAAGCATTAATGATTTCTCCAAAGAGGACAAATTTTGACTCCTAAGGGAAATATCAATCTGCACTCACTTCAAACTGAAAAGTGAAAATCATATCTGTTAATTGTAAAAGTGAGCAATAAAAACATAAATCTCTTATACTTCTTAGTTACAAAAACCAGCAAGAAAAGTGTTTTGAAACTCTCTAAAAAATTTTAAAAATTATTACAGAAACTTTTATATTTTTCAGTATACCATGCTAAAGCTTTAAGTTGTTTCTATTTTAAAGCTAACTTGTGGAATGATGCAAACATCCTTAACACTGAGTGAACACATCAGCCCCACCCCAATTTACATCATTGTTTCAGAGAGAACATCCCTCATAGAGTCTAATCTAAGTGAGTAACCGCAGGGTCAAATTTTCGTTATGACAATGACTAATAAAATGCAAGGGAATCAATTAGTTTAATTAAATCTCTGACTATTTAAAACAGTGTCTGCTGCAAAGTTGAGTAATGAGGAGGGGATGCTCTCTGGCCCTATCTGTCTTAATGCAACACTAAAATTTTTTTGTCCTGACTTTTTTTACACTTGTGTCTGGCTTAAGGGACTCTTGAGAACACTTGAAGCAATTACAGATCTTAAAATAAAGCCTCTAAAAGGGAGGGGCAGGGACTCTATTGCTCTTGTGCCCAAGGAATTGAAGTCCTTTGCCTTCATAGTGCTAATCCAACACTCATGGACATGATTATCTCACCCTGTGCCAAGGGTTGAACCTGAATAGTTGGTATGTCTTAATTTAAATAAATCCCTTCATAATTATTCAAAGTAAGACATGGTCAAAGGAGTGCTGAGTGCGCAGTAGGAATATACAGTGTCCTTTGTCTAGGGAGTATAGTTGCAGACTTTCAGCTGGTTACTGAAGGCCTGCTCAATGTGTGTACAAAATAAACATTTAAAAAGATGCACAGCTAAGCTAAGTCACCCACTTCCTAGCTACACAGTGTGAAGTCCAGGTGGAGGTTTGAAAAATATTTCCACTGTGGAAATCTTCACAGGCAAAAAGGAAAAGAAAGTGTTGGAGCATTGGAGGAAGCCACCCAGTTATTTCCCTTTGAAAAAAAACTGTGCTTCTCAAGTCAAAGTGATTACACGCTTGAGAGATTTGAGGGTGAGATGATTTCACTGTCACAGATGCAGAGTTCAATGAAAGAGACTGCTGACAAGTCTTGTGGATGGAAAGAAACAACTAAGCTTTAAACACTACAGAAAACTTTTTCATGTAGGCAGGAGACTATATGAAAGTGACTGAAAGTTTCAATTAGAAATGTAACAGTTATTCAGTAGGCTTTTGTTAGGAGGCTATAATCCATTAAAATCCATTACTGCAATCAAACAGTAGCATAACGTGCATTGTTACTGTCATGAAAGTCATGGTGGCTTTAAAACATTAAAATAAGAAAGATAATTGTACTTAGTTCTTGAGCTACATTTAGCTGCAGAAAATCACATCTGATCATTGTTTCCTGAATGCACAGATTTATTTTCTTCTTGCCAGCTCCAAAACATTCTGCGTTTCAACTGTATTTCTTTTGGAACACTAATTTTGAGGGACATCTTTTCTGTGCAGAGATATTTATGGGTCTCCGTTAAATCG
Source organism: Stegostoma tigrinum (assembly GCF_030684315.1). Classification (NCBI taxonomy): domain Eukaryota; kingdom Metazoa; phylum Chordata; class Chondrichthyes; order Orectolobiformes; family Stegostomatidae; genus Stegostoma; species Stegostoma tigrinum. The sequence continues at coordinate 11,589,444 of NC_081386.1, forward strand.
CTATTTACTATGTCGGGTAAACTCAACAGGGATCAGTCTCGGCCATGCTTATAAGACATAAATTCTATTGGTTACTGATTCATTAGGAATTAAAAGATAAGGAAACAGTGCCTTTCAGCAGTTGCTGCAATTCTGCTGGCTTAATTTCTTCTCTCTGCTCTCCCCTCCCCCCTGTTTAATTCCCTGCATCCATACCAACCTCCATAGTCTAGAGGGTGGGACAGTTCAGCCCACTGACATCTCCTGGGATGCCAGAAGCTGCAGTTGAGTGGCACAAGAATGAATTCTTCCCTCCTCCACATAACTGACTATGGGAAGCCAATGTGCAAATGTCAGTTGACACTGGAATCTGAACTTCAGTCCCCGGTTGAGGGCTCCAGCCTCACAGCTACCAAAGCTGTGTGATCCTAATACAAATGGTGTAGCTGGAGAACTTCTAGACTACTGTACAGCTCCATTGTCAGGTTGGAAAATCTTTGTTTTATGATGCAATAAGAAAACAGAAATCAATGTTTAATACTAGGAAGTGGTAATGTCACGTATCTACTGTCTTAATCAGACTACACAGTGAAAGTGTTGTGGCACAAAAATAAAGTTGCTGGCAAAGCTCAGCAGGTCTGGCAGCATCTGTGGAGGAGAAAACAGAATTAACGTTTCGGGTCCAGTGACCCTTCCTCAGAACTGATTTTACAGCATACACAGTTCTTGTGGTTTTTTTTTAAAGTGTTGTGGCAGTCTGTCTTGAAACTTGTTTTTATTTCATTTGCAATCTTCTTTGTGCTAAGGAAATAAAGGATGCACAAGACTAATGTGCGTAGGTAGGTCCAAATCAACTCTATTCAATGCTAGAACACTTCCCCACTGGTTGAATTGCTTGAAATATTCTAAAGTCATATTTTATTGCTAAATATTGGTATACTTGAAAAACATTAAAAAGCCTTAGCCTATTCCATTTTTAGATCCTTATTCTCCCCCAGTTTTGCGCCCAATTCAAATTCAGACTTTGTGTCTCTAATTTTTTTTAAAAATTCAATCATGGGATGCTGGCATAAACAGATGGATTAATATTTATTGACCTTCCCGAATTGAGTCAACCACATCGCCTTAGGGCTGGAGTTGCATGTAGGCCAGACCAGGTAAGGACAGTATTTTCCTTCCCTAAAGGACATCAACAAACTATATGGGTTTTTCCGACAATTGGCAACCAATTCATGGCTATCATTAGATTCTAAATTCCAGATTTTTATTGAATTTAAATTCCACCATCTGCCATGGCAGTTTCAATCTTGTCCTTTGTGCTGAGGTGCTGGCCTCCATGCATGTCGAGAATTGGAATAGGCTTGAAGACTCCATTTTCATTTTGTTAATTCAAAATGTGGCGGGACTACGGAGCTAGGATCCAATCTGTTCATGGGTTTATTTTTGCCAAATGATCACTGTTGAAAACATCCAGTCCTGAGGAAGGGTCACTGGACCCAAAACGGTAACTCTGATTTATCTTAATAGATTCTACCAGACCTGCTGAGGTTTTCCAGCAATTTCTTTTTTTTGTTTCTGATTCACAGCATCTGCTTTTCTTTTTGATTTTATCCAGCCCACCCGGTTCGAAATGTATTAACTGGACTTTATTGCATGTTATTTAGGGGAAAAACCTTGAATTCAGTTTTGTTGAAGAAATGAAAAAGACTATGAAATAATAATAAGAGCACTGAGCTTGACATGTTGTAGAGTTAGCAAGTTAGGCACAATTGAAACACTGTGAAGTATTTGCTAGTGTAATCCAATACCTCCAAAGTTATCATGTGGCAGAAAGGCAGTATTGCTTTAACCACAGATCGTCTCTGAAGGCCAGCAGAGCTTTCCCTATCAGCTTAGTGTTGTATTTAATGTTCATGTCTGGTTTATGACATAATGGATATGATCCATAATAGGCACAGCCCTCCACTCGGGGTGTTAATACTCCCCAGTATATCTTACAATTAGCATTTGATTAAGACCCATCCATGGTCCTTTCAGCCTTTTATGTTAGGTCAAATTGCCTGTGATGGAGTAAAGCATGCAGGTACCCCAGTAATGAACTGGCTAGTAAACCGTTTCAAGTGAAAAGAGAACCATTTTATCACCCTAATGAAAACCAGTTGGCAATCCTTTACTCCTTTTTAATCACTTATCAGCACAGCTGCTCAAGCATGAGCCTTCGGTTTTAACCATTTAATAGTTTTACCTGTTAACATTGGAGCTTTCTAAATGTTTGCCACAATACTAAGTACCCAACCTAAAATACCAGAGACCATTTATGTCCTGTTAAATCTTCATGTAAATCGAACATGGATAATGTCATGCTTCATCCATGATGTCATTTCTGAACAGCAGAAAGGTCAGGTCAAAAGGCTCTCTCATTACTTTAACGGCTGTAGCCTTTTGCTGTTTAATGTTCCTGTCCATTACCACGTAGCCAGACAAAATGTTACTTTTGCAGAAATACCTGTGCTGTTTTGGGATATTTTTTCTGCACCATTTTAAAGGAAGTAAGCCAGACTAAATATCAAATAAATCAAAATTCATGCAACCTTCATAGCACTTATCAATCATAAACAGTGCTATTTCCAGGAAAATGAAAAATACAGCAAATGCATGTTTAAAAGGAAATATAAACAAAAGTGGTGCATGACATAGCCCTGCTAACAGTAAAATACTTCTGTCTTGATAAGCAGTCTGCGACTTCAAAAACTGAACAAACTGTCACTCAGATCTATCTCCCTAATTTGAGTGAGTTTTACCAGTTCCCAGTTGTGCTTCGAGATGTAGCATCAAGGAAAATGAGATTTTCATCGCAAGAACATAGGCAGGTATGGAACAAGAAAAGGTTAATTGGCTCATCAAACTTGTTCCTTCCACAGACCATGTACAGTTTGGATTCCATCCGACTTACTTGATCTCTTGAGACAAGTAACTAACCACAGGTAAAACTTCAGAGATGATAAAACTGCGTAAAATTTCCCTTCAGCTCCCAAGGTCATTGAATGAAACTGCAAGATATTGATTTAATATGTTTATTCAGGCCTGGCCAATTACATTCCAGAGTATATTCATGATCAGAATAGTGCAGATTCCATAGTCTATTAGAATGTTTTTCATCATTTCTGCCTCTGCCTACTGACATAGCCTTCAGTACCTCTTAATTAGATCTCAATCAAGCTCTTTTCTAAAAGAGGTAATCAGCATGGTAACAGTTGTCTTTGATAAGTGCTGATTTTCATATCTATTTTCAGGAAAAATAGTGTCATAGGATAGCAATATTTTAATGTGCCATTCCATGATTCAGTGGATATTGCAGACATCAATTCGTTTTAAACAACAGAAAATCAGAGCTGCTTGTCCACAATTTTCAATAACACAGTTCATGTGTGTTGCTCTCCCCACTGGGAGTGCAAGATGTATATATTTTTAAAACAAGGAAGTAGCCTGCTTGTAGCCTTGGAAAAAATGCACTGTAAAGGTAGAAAATTCAAAATGCAGTCTTAACAACCTTGAGGTTTGATTGCGCAGATACAGACCAGTTTGCCCTAATTGACGCTTTTGGCCCGTATGCAATTCTACGTGACATAGTCATTAATAAACAAACTAAGCAATTCAGAAACAACTTCCCTACCTAGAAACTGGTTAGAATATGGAACTTCTGCCATAAGTAGTTGAAGTGAACAGTATTAATGTATTTAAGGGAAAACCAGATTAGCACATCAAGGAGCCAGGGATGAAACAATATGCTGATAGGATTAGATGACATGAGGGAGGAGGATAGTTGTATGAATAACAACTGTACTGCTGCTGCTAAAATTATTAATGCTCTGACCATGTACAATAAATATCTGCACAGCTTGCAAATGGAAAAGATGCAGGAAAGGATGTGGAAGTGAGCAAGAAGTAAAGGCAAAGTTCATGAGGGAATTTGTTAGGAAAGTTATAAAGGTAGGAAGCCATTGATGAAATAACTCTGGGATGGGATTCCTGAGAACTGTTTTGATGGGTTGAAAGACCTCCATCTGTGGTGTCAAATTCTCTGAACAGGTGTGAAACGACTGAAGGAGTTGTTCCCAAAGATGGGACAAAGCGCCTAACAGTCAGACGAACAGAGGGAGGGACAGAGGAAAATCAGCATGATGACTTAATGCACATAATTAAGCTGTATGCACTTTCCACATCTCATCTTCTCAGCAGAAACGAAATGAGGAAAAGGAAAATTTCATTCACAGTCCTGTTGTTATTTGATTTAACTGAAGTCAATAATGCAATTTCAGTGCTGAGGTACATAATGCAAGATGCACTTACATTTAGAAAGATTATCTTTCACTTTATGTCTCGTGTTTTTCTTTAATTAGCATGTTATCTCATCAGTTCTAAACAATGCCATAACTTTGTAGCATCAACATTTTTGAGCCTGCAGCAATTGTATTTTGAGCCAGAACTACAGGCCTTAGGATCTTGCCCAAATTCTTCTCATAGAAAGAGCACCTGAGCATTGGTTAATTTAAAACTGGCAGCGGCACAGTTAAGGCTCAAGGTCACTGCTTCAAGCACACACGAGCACAAACACAGTTAATACTTTTCAAGGGGTCAGCTCATTGTAATTCATCCTCAAGATTGTTATTCTCAAAATTATTGCGGGAGTGGCAGGAGACATTCATGCTGCTATAGATTAGGTAAAAACGATGCCAAAATTAAATAATTAATACGTTCACCAAGAAGCTAACAATTAAGAGTGAATTTATATACATGAGAACATGGATTAGAATGCAAACCAAAATCAGAAATATTTGTAGTGAAGTGATATGCTATGTGAGTAGTCCTCTGCAGTGATGGATAGTTGCATTGAATCTCTAACTATGTAGGCATATATAGCTCCAGCATCATTATTAACTGAATAGATGTTTTACATAGGAGTTTGAAGTTATTCTGATGTGAAAAATCATTAGTCTTCCATTTCATTCAATAAAGAAGAGCATTCTGATTATCACCGAGAAGCCCACAACTCTCAATAAACAGAATTTATATGTTTCTCACACCTATATATCAGAGGGTCACAATTACAGTGCTCAAGGAAAGAAACCGCAAAGCTTGTGCACATAACACACTGCAAATTAGAAATACTTTTCCTCTTTCCATAAGCAAAAAGATTCACTGTTGAATCACGCATTCTCTTTCAGATACAAAATTGTCAATGGCTCATATCAACTTTTTTAAGATATGCTTTTACCTTCAATGAAGCTGAATTGATTTGTATCAGAAGTGTTAACCCATTACTGCATAATATATTGCGTGAGAATCCAAACAAATGGTTTATTAAAAATGAAACTGTTGAACCATGTCTGAGTTGGGAAAATTTAGCCGAAAGCGAATGTATATGTGCAGAGTAAGTGATTTGAACATTGTTTTCAAAATCTAGTTTTTGTAACTCAATTCAAATTGATCTCTTTTATTTCCCAAAAGGTGTTCACTCGTAGTAATGCTTTAGAGGCTGAAATTTGTAAGATTTGTCTTTACACGATATGTTTCAATTAATATTTAACCTGGCATGTTTATCTATCAGTTATCCTGCTAACCATTAATATCAGTTTACTGACTGATGGCCCTCATGTACCAGTCTGGCATCCCATAAAAGTCAACATTTTTATCAATGCTCTGTTGCTATCTGAGCCGCCTATCTGAAAGAAAGTAGGAACTAAAATGTATGGTGCCCTAGATGATACAAACATGGTCTTCGGTATTTCTGCATTGATTGATTACTTGCTCTGCTCCTTTCAGTGATAGATCATTTATAGAGATCTTTGTTCGAAGTGAGATGTCTTGACTTAGTTAGATCTTTCTGTGTCCTAGAAAAGACAACTAGACTCAATTACAATGTCAGTGTATCCACCGATTGTCAAATACAACGAAACTCAAGTGATAAATAACTGCTGGTCTCACACTGGGACACGCATGTATAAAGTCAAAGGTTGTTATGGGCGAATGTAGGAGACCAATTTTCTTTCATTTGGAGCATCTGTCAAAAACTGTAAATAGCAATATAGTCTATTTTTGGTGATGTACTACTTTTTGACCAACCTCTCATCTCCCTTTCTCTCCTTGTATCTCTTATATATGATGCGCATTCATATTTTTCCCTCATCCTTCACCTGTTAGAGTTTGAAATTGGCAACTATGTTTGATATTGAAAAAAATTTGTGACAAAACGGTCAAGGAGACTTTTTCGTCTCTTTCCTGTTATTTTTTAATAGGTATTCGTTGCAAATGATATCAAACTCATGTACACAAACACACACTAATTCCTCTTACGTATTGATGTTAATCTGATTAATATCAACCTCAAGCATAAATGTTTAATCCAATTTACAGTACTGCATAGGTCAAAGAATATTTTTCATTCATATCATTATGAGTTGTTTGCCTTTTAATGCAGTTAGATACAAAAAAATCAATGTATTTGATTTTAATAAATGTCTTCCAGTTCTGGTGTCTCAATAGTAAATGAAGTCACAACTTTGAAAGCGATCTTTGGAGTTAATGGAAGCAGATAGTGAGGTGTGTTCAAATCTGTCAGCATAGAGTTGATAACAAGAAAGTTAAAATGAAAAAAAGATAAAAAGCTGAAAAGCTCTGTGTCTTCCACCACCTCCTCCCCTCCCACCTCCAATCATTTCTCTAAACAGCCTGGAGCTGGAAAACATCACGAGGAGGTCACAGAACAGAAAGAACAGACCAGTGACAGTTTCATTTGTTACTTGAAGCACGTGGCCAGCAGTCACCAATCCTCAGAAGTGAGTGGACTCCAGAATGTCACATCTGGAAAGAAGAGACATTCACAGGAAGGCATTGATGTGAATGTATCAGCAAAGACAAACTAGCAAAGGAATGACTTTGTGAAAAATGCTCTGTTGGGTTAAAGATGAAAATTAACACATTGCATTCTTTTTAAAGAGCTGTCCTTGTGACTCCTGCAGTCTGATGTAACCTCATTCTAATGCTTGGGCAGAAATATTTTCGTTCAAGGAAGGACATGTTCTAGGAAAGAAACTACTAATGGATTATTTTTGTAAATATATACATATCATACATATTTAATGATTTAATTCATTAACATTTATCTTTCTCTGTTTAAAGTTCGATGGTTGCGTTGAGAAGATATCTCCAGTAGAGTATAATGTTGGGCTCTAAAATATTAATGTACCAAATAAATATGCTTATAACATATTGTCCCAAATTTCACTGATACATGCGAATGGCAATATTATGAAACATGTTCAGTTTAGGAGTCGGTCTATAAATATGTGATAAGAATTTGTGTGCATTAGAAGTAATAATAGATTAAGGGATGCCCACCAAACAAATTACATGTTCCAAACCTAAGTAGCTTATCATATCATCTTAATTCTGCTTTGAAATTAATTCCTATATTTAGGTCTATAAAACTCTGGTTAGACCACACTTGGAGTATTGTGTTCAGTTCTGGTCATCTCGTTATAGGAAGGATGAGGAAGCTTTAAAAATGGCGCAAAGGAGATTTACCAGGATTCTGCCTGGACTGGAGGGCAGATCTTATGAGGAAAAGTGAGGAAACTAAGGCTTTTCTCATTGGAACGAAGAAGGATGAAAGGTGACTTGATAGAGGTGTACAAAATGATGAGGCATAGATAGAGTGGATAGTTAGAGGCTTCTTCCCAGGGCAGAAATGACTATTATGAGAGGCATAATTTCAAGGTGATTGGAGGAAGGTATAGGGGAGATGTCAGAGGTAGAGTGGTGGGCGTGAGGAATGCCCTGCCAGCAGTGGTGGTGGAGTCAGATACTTTAGAGACTTCTAAGTGACTCTTGGATAGGCACATGGAGGATAGTAAAATGTAGGGTATGCAGGGTAGATTGATCTTAATAGGATAATAGGCCAGCACAACATCGTGGGCCGAAGGGCCTGTACTGTGCTGTACCGTTCAATATTCTATGTTCTACGTTCTATTTATTCTTTAAACATAGTAAGATACAACTTGAATACTTCTTGGATTGAATTTTCTCCAGTCCTACCAGTCTAGGTATCATCTTGCGCTCTTTCTCATTTAATACTATCCTTTCTATAGTAGGATGACCAGAACTGCATGCAGTAATCCAAATGTGGTCTCACCAATGTCTTATACAGCTGCAATAAGATGTCCCACCTCCTATACTCAATGCTGTAACAGAAGAAAGTAAACATGCTGAAAGCCTTCTTCGCCATGTGACTCCACTTTCAAGGAGCTGTGAATCTGTATCCCTGGATCTCTTTGTCATAGAATCACAGAAAGGTTAATAAGATGAAGAGATCTAGGGGTACAGGCTCATAGCTTTCTTTAGTTGACTACAGATGGCAGGTCTGTCTATTAGAGTTCTTCTTATTTGTTGGAATGCTTCTATTCTGCACTTTTGGAATGGCACCTTAAATGGTTGCTCTTGCATGAGGATGGGGCTGGCCAAAGGATACTTGGCAAAGTGCACACAGGAGAATCTTTAAAAAATGTGTCCCTACCTGGACAAGTGGAAAAGATACTTTACTCTTCTGAAAAGGGTGCCTTGTGGTGAAGTTCTGCTGCCCACTACGCTGCACAGGAACAACTCTTAGCTTGTCTTATACTTCCTTTGACATTGAAGGGACCCTAGCACCAATCTCACTGTCACCAAATTCTTCATGGTCTTGTCTTTGGTAGTTTGCTCAAAGCTAAGTACTTGGCAAGAGGAAAGAAACTTGGGAATGTTCCACTGCAGTTCACTCACATTCCTACTTTGCCGATCAATCCGAGGATGAAGCCTGGAAATCCTGGTAGACTATAAATGGGGAGGAGAGCGTGGCTGAGTTCAGTCAGTTCCACTTTTCCTTGAACTTAATGCCTGAGAAATCAATAATTCTCCAGGGACAAAGGGCAGGAAAATCCAGTTTTGTATGTCATGGTGATGTAATCTGTAGTTATAGCAGATTGTATGATTTAAAAGTGATATTATATGGAGCCCGTTAACAGAAGAACAGCAAGAATAAAGTGTAACTGTTGTAAAGTAATTGCAATGCAATAAATACTGCAAAGGCAACAACTTGTTGCATTTATTTCAGGTGTGTCTCTGTTTTATTTCAAAACGAATTTGCCTTGGCATCTCCATCAGTCCATTTGCTTTTATTAAGTTGTAGGTACTGATTAGTATTGATACCGCAAATAGATTTTATTTCATTAAAGGTGATGCAGATATCTTCCTACTTGTTGCTTCACTCTTCCATGATCCAGTGATCGAAATACTGAAAGATGTGAAACACTAAAATGAGTCAGATGTGCAGCAATGAGATTTGTATATCTTAGGTTATCTGAGACCTTTTTACCATTACTTGCCTTGGTCACATTTACAGCTTATGTGCCTTTAGGTGGATTGAGGCCGTTAACCAGCCAAATAATGGTCAATGAATTGCATCATTCCATCTCTGTGTCAATAATGTGTATGCGAACCCAAATGTTTATTTTGTGGTGCTGCGGACTCCGTGGGCCATGTTTATATTGGCTGTGGGCATTCTCACCCCTTGATTATATGAGAAGCATTTTCTTGTGTTTGTGGTTGTATGTCAGCCCTACGCTCCTGATATTTCAGCATCCAGTGCAGAGAGGTACAGGGAGATCAGAGGACCTCCTCCTGGGTCTGCTCCTGGGCTTGGCCAGACTGGCTATAAAGAGGTGCAGGCAGCAGGCTGTGGAGGGAGTAATCTCTGCTGACTGTCTGCCCCCTTCCATGGTTATGATTGTGTCTGGGTATCCTTCCGCCCCACCACTACCCACCCCCAAGCCTACCCCCACAACCCCTTGAGCCATAAAAACTTCCGGAATTGAAGACTTGCCTTAAAAAAAGTCAGGAGTTTCAGACTTCTAATCTATAAGCGCACCTCTCCCTTTGAATCGAACTCTGCCTAGCCATGTTTCATGTTCGGGCAAAGACTAACAATTTGAAGGAAGAGACAAATGATTGGGATTTCCAAGTGACATTGTTGGAACCTTGCACACAACTGACTGAACTCAATGGTGTAGTCTTGAATGGAAGAGTCATTCAGTTTTAAAAATTTGTCAAAGTCCAACAAAAACTCACAGGCATTTGAGAAGTCACTGTTGGTATAAAATTTATATGACATTTCAGAGAAAGTCCAAGCCTTTTACATTATACTGCTGTGCAAATTCTGTCTGCAAAAGGACTTTGCAGCTGGTATGACTTCTCGCAGGAAATGAAAGTGCCTGGACCATTCCTTGCTTTATCTTTGAGGGACACAAAACCCATGTCCGTCAATTGACGAGAGGATTGCAGAGGTCAATGGTTCTTGTGGCCATGGGGAAGTTAAAGTCTAGCACAGTGAAGACCCTAGGCTTCCCTGATGGGGTTGTGCAAGGGAATTCCTGCTCCTCTTGGCTTGAAAAGAAACTTCAAAAAAAGTAATTAATGAGGAAAATAAACCTTGAGGGGCCTCTTCCGATGGAGTTTGACCCGATGGAAAAACCACCATTGATTTCACACAAGTGAAGGCCTAGGGTGATCACAGATTGACAGTGCATTCATTCATAGGTTTAAGGACGGTTTCATCAGCCTTGGGCAAGTGCTGTCAATGTTATAATTTTGTAACAGCCAGTTTGGTGATCACAGAAAGTCAACAAGTATGTTGTCTTTGGGCCCTCCCTTACCCCACAAGATATCAGTACCTGCAGCAAGGATGTTTAAATCCATCAAAATTGGATCTCCTGGGTAAGGGATGGATTGGGAGCAGCCATGCCTCCTGCGTTGTGAGAAAATAATTTTCCTTCCTCAGACTCTAATTTAGTAATTTCTGAAGTCACCAACTTACTTCAAATTATGTCTTTGTGTGTATACTGAATACCTAACCTTTTTGACCCAGGTCTTGGCCTTCTGCCCTAGTATCTCTTCACATAACTCTATCCCAGATTTTTGCTTTATGTGCTTGTGAAGCATTATGGGTGTTTTGTTATGTTCAAGACTTTGTGCAAATGCAAACTATTTATCCCTCGAGATTAAAAGTTTAGTAATGTCAGGCAAAGTTTAAATAATTTTAAACTTTAAATCATGACAATCTTTATATTTTATGTAAAATGCTGCAGATGGTTTTAACTAAACCTGCCCAAGAAGGAGCTCACAAGATGGGTTCAGCTGCCTGCTTTAAATATTTCCTCATTTTGTTTCCCATGGATTTTAATGGGCTCATTCGGTTAATACTTTGTGTTTAGTGCCATCCTCATTTGTAGACAGGAAGTCTTAGGGTGGTATGGTCAAATTCAGGTTTTAATCCAAGATATAGAATTCAGCTACAGGGCCAGTGTAAGTGTGGATGGGAGACAGACTAACAGAATGAGGTTTATGGCCAAAGAATTTAATGAATGATTAAATGGGTATCATCATAAGATACTGTTTCAGAGTGGCTGTTTCGAATGTTTCTTTATTTTGTTCGATAACATTTTATTGATATTGTACTCACCTGGAGGTAGAACACACACTTAGTTCCAGTCACAAACAATAAAGATAACCAATGGAACAAGGTGGAATGTAATTTCAACTACTGCACTTTTGACAACTCAAGGAAGGGTTTCAAAGGCATTGACAAAAACTCTCTGTACAAAGCACTTGGCATTTAAGCTCCATAAATCCAACTGGTGAATGTTGAGTAGCCCATAACATGGTCATGAAGATGAAGCAAATACACTCTTTCATTTCTTGTTGAGATATGCTGTGACTTAGTTAGTTCATCAGGACTTCCTGGTATCAGATGTCAGTATAGCAACAGCTTACACCCTCATGTACTAGTTATCTAATGTCCAACTGAAGACTATTAATTTTTGGAAACTGGTAAGCAGGATTATTTACAATGCAAGCTGGTTGTAAAATAACACAGCTTACAACAGAATGAATCCAAACTCTTACTGGATCCAATACTGCCCTTTCTGCATCTTACAATTTTTCCAAGTACCTGTTGTTTATGGGTCCAGATTTATTAATTAAACTAGGAAAGATAGTTGTCAGGGATGTAATTCATTCAACATTTTGAAAGTGTTTGGTTCAATCATTTGGTGTTTGCGTAGGCATGTATGTTGAATTCTCACGCTGCATTCATACCAAAAACACTAAAAGGCTCCTGTTCAGACACCAGGAAATGATCCCTGAATATCTCTGAAGCATAAAAATGTAATAATGGCCAATGAAATAGAGACAAGTTTAAATTTACCAGGTCTCAGAGTGGCGGTGTGAAGTAGTACAAACAAAGCTGAACTTAGGCTATTGACTGAATTTACCAGAAATGTTGGCAAATCTCAGAGTTTCTCGCTGCAAGGCTGAGTGAAACTTCTCATAGTATCTCTCCTAATTTGGTTAATTACCTTGTCCCATACCCTTACGGTACAGCACCTATGGCATCTCCCACTTGGCGTGGGAGCAATTGGTACCTCACAGGTTTCCTGGCACTAGTCTTCTTAAAAGGCTAGCCATGTACCTGGTCAAATGCTGTCTGTCCAGAGCTGCCAGCACAGTTCATGTGAATTGTTCCAGTCATGTTGGCCCAAGGGGAAACTGACACCTAACTTTTGCCAACAGGGGCCACTAGGTCCTGGTAGATGGGGTGGAGCAAGGGAGAGCTGTCATATTTCCTGAGAAATAGCAGAGGAGACCACATCACCAGATGCCGTCAGGCTGGTCTGTGAACACACAGCAATACCCAAAATGATCAGTGACCTTCTCTGCTCTGCAAAAGTGAATGCCATATTTTTTTGTTTACTACCTCACACTCAGTCTATCTTTTCTACTGCACACACCTTGCAATAAAGCACATAGACTACCAATCTCACTCACCCAACAATCCCTCAACACCCTTATACGGCTCTGCATTGTCTACTTACTCACTCAGGATATCACATTTCCGTTCCTCTACCAGCAATAACACCTTCATCTCATTCAGTCCTTTCCTTTGTCTCATTCTAGTAGAAAAAAAAGCCCACAGTAGTGCATCAAGAGCCAAGACGGGTGATGGTGTCATGACAGTTCCTCACTCCAACAAGGAGAAGCCCTTGTTGACCCTGACCAACCCAAGTGGCCAACTGACCATGCCCAAACCCCTGGATTGATATTGGAGTCTGCCCTTAACTTACTGCATGAGGACCCTCTGAAAGGTTTTCTTCTAGACTTGGCTGCAGATGCTCTCCTTAAACTTTGAGATACAGCAATTTGGTTGATACATGTGCAGTGTGTTTGCTGCATAAGCACCTGGCACTTCGTGCAGGCAAGATATTGATGTAGCACAATGATGCATAGCAGAGTGTTCACCCTCTTGACTGGCTGGTTGCTTGCAAGGTGCTGTATCTGTGTGTGTGCTAAAAGGCAAGTCACAACTGGAGTCCTGTGAGCTCCAGCTGAGGTGGCACAGCACAGAAAGGCAAAGAAAGATGCTGTAAGCATCCACGTAGGAGAAGAGTGGGGGAACACTAAGAGAGCAAGTGAGGAGTCCTGAGATACATTCTGTTTGAATCAAATCCCTGGTCCATTGGTGTCCTGTCAGCAGCAAGACCTATAAGTGCAGAATTGTTCCAAAGTGCAGCACTGAAGATCAAAATAATGTTGCAAATGGATTGAAGATGAGACATGAGGCTGATATGTGCCTGATGTCAATATCTGTGTATGGGGAGCTCTGGACAGTAGCTGCCTGTTGAGTTTGCTGTGAGATGCTGATGGCTGCTGGCCTTGATGGAGTGCCAATGTGCTGGAATCAACAGGTAACTACTCTGACTTCTAAGTCATTACTGCCTAATTTTGATCTGGTGGGTCCAAGAATGGGAAACAGCATATGACTGACAGTAACTAAAAACAAGATGTTAATGCATGCAAGTACAAATAGTTCCTTATTTTTCATGAGAAATAACTCATCCTGCCTTTCAACATTTGATTGGAAATTAGGACGAATTAGTCTCAACATTGAGAAGCACGTCACTCCTGTTGTATACAATTTTTCCAACTTTCTCTCCAATGCTCATCCAGTGCCTGGCAAGATTTCATTCTATGTGGTAATCTTAAAGTGATCAACAAATCTATCATTCCAAACAAGGATCCAATTACTACAATCCAAGAACTGTGGTTCACAAAGCTCAACATGTGAAAGAGCTATCTTCAGATACCACAAGTGAACCAATGCCAATATCTTAGATTGTGTTACTCATGAAGGTGTGCCCTCTATACTAAGTTGAGCACTTCGTGCATTTTCAAAGATTGTTTCTTGTGCACTATTGAAGGAATAAACAACCAACTCAATGACATTTCCTCCATGGCAAGTACAAAGCAGAACACGATCAGTGGTTGTCAGTCTTGCTCACTCATCTCAAATGACACAATTTGATGGTTAACAAGGAGAAATGTACATCTGTAGTGTCCTTTATTGGCTTTTCTGGTAAAAAATGACAGCAACTGGAGGGAAGCCTGCAACGTTGAAGCCACTCATTTGCATCTTCTCTGTCTTAGGTGAAAAAGTTAGCATTGTTCCCCAATGATACGATTTGTGATCACAGATTTGTTCCTAAAAATGCAGAGATCATGGAACTTCTTTGAAAGCAACTGTGCAAGGATTTGCGTTTCGTGATCTATGCAAAGAAGACTTTCAAATTCCTTCTGTTTGATAGCTTTCTGTGATCTTTCACAATTTAATAATATTCAGCTACTCCGTTCTTACTGTCAAATTTTCCCACATTATTAGAATTAGAATTAAGATTTAGAATTAGTGCTATTGTCACATATACAGAAGTTGCAAAAAACAGGAGTGCAATGAAAAGTATACAACGTCACCAACACACAACACCATCTTAGATATTCCATTATATTCCATCTGCTAAGACTTTGCCCACTCACTTAACCTATCTATAGCTCTCTGCCTACTCTTTGTGTCATCCTGACCACTGACATTCCAAGGTATTTTTGTCATCTGTAAACTTGGTAATAGCACAATAGCACATTTTCCTCATCCAATTCATTAATACTGTCAATAATTGTGGATCCTGCACTGATTCCTATGGCATTCCATGAGTTCCAGGTTGCTATCCTGAAAATGCCAGCATCACTGCCTCCTCTGCAAAGTCTCTGTTTTCTATTAGTTATCCAATCTGCTATCCACGCTAAAACACCTACTCCAATATTGTGGATTTGTACCTGATTAAAGACGCTAACATGTGGTACTTTATCAAATATGCTATCAGACATATTTCATTTCCAGTGTTACCTTTATCTACCTTGTTTGTTACCTGATTAAAGAATTCAAATAAATTTGGGATACTCTTTCTACTTGCTTGTGTATTTCTCTAGCATTTTTGTAAAAGTAGATTTTAAGCCAACTGGCCTATGGTTACATTTTTAATTCAAAAATACAGTAGGAGCTGTACTCTCACAGTACATATTGAGGGAAGTGAACAACCCAATTCTTGTGCGTTACTTCCATTGTTGGAAACTGAATGTAAATATGCCACTGGAGAGTGGGAAGCATTCAGCTGCACTGCCTTATGAGCATTTGGCACATGCATTTCTACAATATGACGTTCACACTTCACACTGATAACACCAAGCATTGTCTATATTGTTAGCCATTTCAAGATCCTCTCATTGATTGCTTTGCATCTACAGATGATGTTCATTGATATAACTTTGAGATCAAGTGTCTTGTGGGATCACAGAAATATGCAGCTGCCTTGCTGTGCTGTACAATTGCAGCAGTCAGCATTAATAAAAGTAAAGCAATTTACAACATTTAAACCTTCGTGGTCATGGTGAGTATATGCAAGGCTGTTAATGTTTGCGCTTATTGCTTATGATCTACATTGCAAATGACCAGAAATCACAAGAGGTCACCGGTCTATTATGGATAGTTTTGCCCTGGTTCAGTATGTTGTAGGAAGATTATATGTGCTAGCAGGCTCCCTAGCTGTAGCAATCTGTGTGCATACTTAAGTGTCTATGTTATAACTGTATCAATGTGCATTAAAACTGTCTGGAGCGAGGGAAGTGGGGCACATAACTAAGGGAAAATAATTCCCATTATGTTGAGAAAACAGAAATCTAAATGTGTAATGTTTTAGAAGCTTGGCTTGAATATTCCCAAACAAAGATTAGGAATTCCTTCAAAGTTACATCCACTCCTCTGGAAAGAGGAAACCATTGTTGGAAAGTGTAGAAATAAACCAATAGCACATCTGTTAAAGTTATGATGCACTAAACAGAAACATTACCAAAACAAAACTCCAGTCTGTGGTGCCTCAGTAAGTCAAATAACTGGTTGACTAAAGAAAAGTTCAAAACAAAATCCCGTTTGCCAATGATTTGATTAATCTTTCACAGGCAACTTATGCAAACAGGGCAACCGATTAAGGAAAGGCCTTGAACATCATTCAAAATGCAAATTATTAAATGTCTGTTCTTTTCTAGGAACATTTCACTCTGTAAATTATATTGATTGTAACACGGTCAGCCAACTGGACTTCATAGAATATGGATCTCCTGATTAGGGCTGTTAATCTGGCCCAATCGGGGAGCTCTAGCTGACAGATAAAAAAGGGGAAAATCAGAGATTCTGACACTTTAGGTGTTGACTATGACAAGGCTGTGCCAGAGTCAAGGACTTTGCACATGTAAATAAAATGCCTCTGTGGAGTTATTTCAAGATAAAACACTTTGGTGGTAGTGATATAGGCATTATAAGCTTTTCTTATGAGGAGGAAGTGTTTAAATTATTCAGGGAATTGTACGGGTTGTCTGTTTGAATGACACAACAGGCTTGATGGGCTGAATAATCTCTTAAAAGTGGATGATACAGAAGCATTAGGATAAATTCTAAATGGACCTTCACCTTGTGGCTTTTAAAGTAGATCCATTTAATTTCATGGGCACTTGAACATGAGATTCTATTTTCCCTCCCACATCTTGCTGGGCGGCACAGTGGCTTAGTGGTTAGCACTGCAGCCTCATAGCACCAGGGACCTGGGTTTGATTCCAGCCTCAGGCAACTGTCTGTGCGGAGTTTGCACATTCTCCCTGTGTCTGCATGGATTTGCTCTAGTTTCCTCCCACAGCCCAAAGATGCTAGGTGGGTTGGCAATGCTAAATTGCCCGTAGCGTTCACAGGTGTGTGGGTTATAGGGAGATGGGTCTGAGTGGGATGCTCCAAGGGGCAGCGTGGACTTGTCAGGCTGAGGGGCCTGTTTCCACACTGCTGGGGGTCTAATCATTGATGGGAAGGCAAAAAAGACAATAGCTACTAAGTTTTAAGTTGTAATAACAACTTATGAATCACAAGCAGAATCAGTAAATGTAAATATTAAAATTATGTAACTCCTTATATAATATCAGGCATTATACTTCTGAATGTGGAATATATGAAAATGTTAGTTGAAAGATAAATTTATGGCACACACCAGGAGATCACCCCAATTCTTCTTCAAAATAGCATATTGAGATCTTTTCAATCCATCAAATGGGATTTATTCTTCTTTGGCGTGGCATCTGGAAGGTACATGCATAAGAAAGCTTTAGAGGTATATGGGCCAAATGCTGGCAAATGAGACTCAGTCAGCTTAGGATATCTGGTCAATATGGATGAGTTGCACTGAAGGGTCTGCTTCTGTGCTGTATAACTCTATGGTTGTTCTGTTCAAAAGAGCATCTCTGACAGTATGATGCTCACTCTCTACTGCACTGGCACACCAGGCTAGATTTCATACCCAAGCCTCTGTAATGGGATTTGAACCTCTAGCCTTTTGACTCAGAGATGAGAATTCTGCTGACTAAGCTGCAACTGACATTTACAGGCACTTACATCACATTCACAGCCTTAAATGATTGGAGGCAGTTATTCGCCATCTGAATTCTATTTCCAATTACAGATAAGCAGAAACAAATACGCACAGTGCTTTACAAAAATAGAAATGGATCATTGTCAGTAAATCCAAGTTACTGTCAGAAATATCTAAATGAACCAATAATTAATACAGTGTAATACAATTTAATATGGTAAAGGCTGATTTTGCAAAAAAAAATTCCCATTTTTGTCATTCCCATTTTTATTCTGAAACTATGGTTATTACATTGTGTGTTACTACTCAGCTTCTAACTTTAGGTTAGTGATTGTAGAACATATTTTCCTCTTAAGTATCATTATTTTGTTAAATCAATACTTGCCAGCCCTAAAAGCAGCTGGCAGATATCTTCCTTGTATGTAATTTGTGAAACATGGATTTAATAAGATTGACAGCAGAAAACTAGCTAATTGTGACTTGTTTTCACACATCTCAATCACCTAAATTGGCACTTTACCAGGAAAACTGATCAAAATGCTTTAAATCCAGATGTACAATGAGTCATAATGCAACAAAAATGTTGCAAGTTCACAATGTTTCTGAAGTCTACCCTGCTAACCAAAACCAACTCCTCATCACTCAATCCAACCCCCAACAGTTTGCATGTTTTACTTTATTGTTAAGATGATGAATGAACTATTATTCGTGTGTGTGTGTGTGTGTGTGTGTGTGTGTGTGTGTGTGTGTGTGTGTGTGTGTGTGTGTGTGTGTGTGTGTTTTCATTTGTAATTTTTTTGGACACAAAGAAGTTAAATTATCGTTCCATTGAAAAAAAAATCACAGTGAAGCACAATTTAAGATATTTCTTTCCCTTCTGCAATTTTTATCTCAAACTGCAGACACATTTTAATTTATTTTGAATTTATGCAAGTGATTTTATATCATCTTGAGCCCTATCTCTGGGAATCACTTTTAGTTTCTTTGAATAACTTCAATACACCAGCAATCTTTGGGAAGTAGGTTGTTCACTACACCATAAATGTTCTAAAAATGGCATTGTCAATGATAAAGGTTTGAAATAATGATTTGACTTGAAATCAGATGGCTCTCGAGGTAGATTTGAGCATTAAATTCACCTTATTGAGAATTCCAAATTTCTGAGAGGAACTAACAATCATTCAGGACTGAAATCCATAAGCACATTTCATGCAAAGGGTGGGAGAAATGGGAACTCTTGCTGGTAACATCTTATTGTGAGTACAGGATCAACTGAAGTTTCCAAGACTTACATTAAGTAGGGGTGTCAATGGGAAAAAAAAAGCAAAGGCGTGTAAAAGCTTGCTCTTTCAAATCCTGTTCCTGTGTAAATTCCATTTAAATCCTTTTCTGTTTCTCCTTTTATGATTGGCCACAATTTATTATGGCAGATATTTTCCTAATGTATTCCAATGATATTGGGTATTACCTCATCCACAATGCATATACTAGTTTCAAACAGGGCCCATCCAATATGGTAAACTAAAAGAAACTTGACTGTTTTTGCTGTAAGGCGAGGTGACAGATGTATCCAGATGGATCTGCGTTTAGTCTAATTCCACATTTACAAGCCGACTACAAAATAGGGCTCATTCGTTGTGCACGCACGTTTTATGTTTCCAGCACCAATGTGCATTACCTTACATTTATCCAGATTGATATCCATCTGCCATCCTTAGCCTAACTGCATAATTTGTCCAGGTCCCTTTAGATGCCATCAATTTCATTAAGTGGAAGAATACAGGAATCAGCATTTCTTCCCTTTACATTCAATGTTGCTGCAAAAAATTTCTGAAAATCAATTACGATGAAATGTCGTTTAAAAAGGACCTTATTTATTTGATGGATGCTAAATGTTGTAATCACTTTTTTCTCTGCCACCCAGGAGACAGTGGGCTCCGGCAACAATTCCCATTTTATGATGTAATTCAAGTGTAATTTCCTGGAGTTACTGCCAGGGATTTTTCTACACAAGGTCTGTACCTAAAATGTCTCTGAGCAGCAGTTTCAAAGCATAAAGCCCATGAACAATTGATAATTCAAAAGCAGCAATAAGAATCCAGTTTTATAACATGTCAATGCTTATAATATGCATTTCTTTAAGATTCATTTTATACTATTGTAAAGATGAATAGACCAAAAGCAGATTCCTCTTGTCAGGATATAAGGAAGCATTCAGTCTGAGTTCTGAACCCAGGATTCAAATGACTTGGATTTATTTATAATTTAATTGGAGTCTTCCAGTTGTGTAACTATCAAGTGCTATCCCCATATGCTTGTTTAGTGCTCTCTACAATTTCTTTTTAGAATGACGATGAAAACATTTTGAGTTTGCACTCAGTGTCGATACTTGACACAATGATGTGAGGCTTGGCACAGGACAACAGCTGTGCCATCTTCATATTCCTGGTAATTATTTCTACTCCAGCCTCAGAAGAGTGCTCTTTAGATTCAACAATTATTGCACAAACCTTCATAAAACCCTGAGTCGACGAATTGTTTCCAGGGACCCAGTATTTTTGCAGCAATTTTAAGGATTAATTTTCTCAGGATGTCAAAAATCTCATGTGGTTTTGGCTTTTCGGTACAAGATTAGAGAACTGTGGCAGGGACAAAGCGAACAATGATTATCTTCTTTCATCTCACTGAGGAGCAAAGTCTAGGCTAGTGACTCTGGGGAAATGAGTCAACTGCCAAATGTTTGTTTTTTTCTCCGTTTTCTTTTAAATTCTGCCATCAACTAGATGAAATGATTAGGTTGCTGGCCTCTTTGAAGTGTTTTTCACCCCTCAATGCTACCTCTTATTTCCTCACAACCTGTGAGTTTTTGACACTTTTAGGAAGAAGCAACTTTTCCAGCCAACTTCAGAAGCACCTTCCTACCTTATGATCTTTGTCACAAAGGAAATACAGAGGTAACAACATCGTGGGAATGTCCTCACTTGGACCTGCATTATTAATCATTCATTGTCATTCAGCCAAATTCTTGGAATTCCCTATTTTGTGTCATAATGACACATCTATTACTACAAGGGCTTCAAGAAGTCTGGTGTGCCCTATTTACATTGAGAGAACAATTTGTCTTCAACCTAAGATTCAACTTATTCCATTGTGGACTCTTGCAGAGAAGTAGACAAGCTGGTGGTGGATTTAAATTGGACTGGAACTACCAATGAAAATAATTTGCTCGTCTTCTGTGCTTAATTTGGAGTAGAGGTACAATAAAGCAAGGCCCCACATTGGCTTTAGTTAAGAGATGTCTGAGGAGGTTGGATCTGTGATTTGCATATGCTGCACTCTGTGAGAAATACCGGACACTCCTGTCAGCCTGGGATGACCATATTTGAAGGAAATATCTCCAAATGGAACACTTGAGCTCTGGGTTTTGGAAATTGAGCATTCCAGCTGGTGATATTCGCAAGGCTTGGAGATAATAGACAGCATGTTTCAGGATGGGGGTGTCTTTGTACCTTCAGGAAGTAGAGGCAGGCAGTGAATGGGTGTCTACCCCATAGAGGAAGGGGCTAGACAGGAAGGAATCCCAAAAATGCAAACCAGTTCTTAGTCTTGTAAAATGGTGAAAGGAACAGTTCCTTTGTGGAGGGCATTCAGAACCGAAGACATGACTCTGAGGCTACGCAGATAGGAAGGAAGAATCGTGGGAGGGCAATAGTAACACAGGTTTCGTTAGTGAGGAACAAATCAGGCACTTTTGTAGCCGTAGACCTGATTCCTGGTATTTCTCTTATGTCGTGGTCCAGAATATCAAGGAAAGGCTGCAGGGAATTCTGAAGGATGAGGCTGAAATTCCAGAGTTCATGATCCATGTTGGGAACAATGACATAGGAAGAAAGGGAAATGAGTTCCTGCCAGAGGGAGATAGATAGGAAATTGCAATGTAGGAATTCAAAGGTTGCATTGTCCAAAGTATTCTTGTGCCATGTAGTAATGAGTATAAGAATAGGCGGATAGATATGGCATGGCTCGAGATACGGCACAAGAGGGAGGGCATTAGATTTTTGAGGCAATGGGGGTGGTGGAAAACTGTATAATTTGTATAGGTTACATCTGAACAGGATTGGGACCAATGTTCTCGCAACGATAGTTGCTTACGCTGTCAAAATAGATTTGCAAGGGGCAGGAATCCTGATAAGTATTTCAGGGGCAAAGAAGCTGAGATGGAGTTGAAAATTCAAATGTTTGTAACTGAGCCTGGAAGACAGAGGAAACTTAGATGAGAGGAGAAAGAAATGAGTTCAGCAAGGATACGTGGAATATATGTTAATCAAGGAGTCTGAGGAATAGGACAAATGACCTGAGGCACAGATAGGGACATGGGGGTACAATATCATAACTTTGGCTGAGTCTTGGCTGAAAGATGGGCAGGATTGGCATCTCAACATTCCTGGTTTGTAAAGTATTCAGGTAAGATAGTGAGGGGGATAGAAGAGGAGTGGTTGTTACACGATTGATCAGGGAATCAAGCAGAGCAATGAGGAGGAATGATCATTTAGAAGATCATGAAACTAGGCCATGTGGGAAGAAGTGAAAAATACAAAAGGGCCAAATACACTTTTGAGTGTGCATTACAGGCCCCCTACCAGTCAGAGAGATATGGAGGATTACAAAATCAAATTTTGCAGAAGTGGAAGAATAATGAGCTAGTAAAAGTAGACGGTTTTTAATGGCACAACTCGTGACAGCCATGCAAGGTAAGGAGGGGTCAAAATTCTTAAACTGAATTGATGGGAACTTTTTAGCCAGGGTGTAGAAAGCTCAACAAGGGAGGGAACCTATTATTCAGAAACAAATTGAGGTAGACAGACAAAATGTCAATAAGGAAAGACACTGGATTATTGCCTTTCATCCACTAAAACATCAAAAATGGCAATGGCAGGCACAGACCTGTCGACCCTACAAAGTCCTCTTTGCTAAAATCTGGGAAACAGTGGTAAAATTGCGAGAACTGCCTCACAGACTAGTCAAGTCAACAGCCTGACTGATTCATAGTCATAGAATCACACCATAACAGAAAATCTGCCAGTCAACACTGTCATAATCCCTGGGTATGTCATGTCCCATGGGATTAGGTGCCACATGGACAAGGAAAGTATCTGTTGATTATCACATATTGTCCTCCTTTGGCCGATGAATCAGGACTTGTCCATGTTGAGTCATACTTGGAGAAGCACTGAGAGTGGTCAGGATGAAGAATTTACTGGGGGGAGGACTTCAATATCCACCACTAAGAGTGGCTCAGCAGCAGAACTACTGGTCAAGTTGGTTGAGTCCTAAAGGAGATAACTGCTACACTGGGACTTTGGCAGCTGGCAAGGAAGGTAACAGGAGGGAAAAGCATATTTAACTCACCCTTACCCGTCTGCTGGCTGCATGTGTCCATGACAGTTTTGGTAAGAGTGACCACCTGAGGAGACAAAGTTTTGCTTTCACATTGATAATAACTTTCACCATATTGTTTGGCACTATCACCATGCTAAATGGGACAAAGTTTGAACAGATTGAGCAACCCAAGACTTGGCATCCTCAAGGTGTTGTGACCACTGGAAGCAGCAAAATTGTACTCCACTAAAATGACTTGCATATTCCCCACTCTACCATTAGTATCAAGCCAGGGGAACAACCCTGGTTTAATGGAGAGTGCAGGAGTGCAGGAGTGCATGCCAGGAGCTGCATGAGGCATACCTGCAAATGAGGTTGGCTGGTGAAGCTACCAAACAGGACTGCTTGCATATCATACAACATAAGCAGCAAGTGATAGAGCCAAATGATCCCATAAACAATGGATTCACTCTAAGCTCTACAGTTCTGCCACATCCAGTTGAGAATGGTTGTGGGCAATTAAAAAACTGATACCAGTCTTCAGCTAAATCAATCCATTTCACATGACATCAAGAAACACTTGGAAGCAATGGATACTGCAAAGACTATGGGCACTGACAGCAATCCAACTTGTGATGCAGTTCTTGCTGCAATCTAGCTAAACTTTTCCAGTATAGCTGCAACACTGGAATCTACCCAACAATGGGAAAAATTGATGTTGGTATCTAGTTTCCAATATAGCGGTGGTTCAGAGCAAGGGATGAGCTAAACCTGCCAGGCACACACTTTAGTTTCCTTGGATACCTTTCCTGGCAATCAACTTACTTTGCTAACTTGGTAAAATGGATGTCTAGGTGTTGGTGAGGTGACTGTGACATTAATAAGACATTTAACCCATATTAATAAGAGCCAAATGACATCATGCCATTGCTTAGCAAGAATCTCATCACTTCTCTTGTGAAAAGCATAAATGAGGGGGCTGAGGTAATCTTGTCCCTGAGCTGGCTTGCCAAGCTTGATGTCCATCTTGCCATAAACCATGTCAGTCAGGCTCCTATAGCACTCCACGTTATGTGTCTAATTTGAAGAACCTATAACATAGGTAGTTCTCCTAAAAGATGATAATCGCATCCCTGTTTGACCTCATGCTACAGAAATCATCAAAAAAAATCACGTTATAGGGAAATCACTATAGAAAATCATTATACAGTACAGTAGAAAATGCACATTTTCCAAACAGCATCCACTATTCATCAATAGCATGCAGCCAAATCACATTAACAAATCATGTGTTGTGGCAGAACTACCTGTAATCAACTAGGTGTTGCACAAGTGGAATGGTTGGGGTAACAGGAATGCATTGAAGACTTCATAATGAGAACAAGCTTTTTGCAGCTTCTGGAAGATAGGGTAAAGATAATAACCAAATCTCATATTAAACTATATGCAGCAGTTATGTAACTTGATTTCTGATCTGGAGACATGAGTTCAAATTCCATTATAGTAGCTAGAGAATTAGAATTTGAATTAATTTTAAAATTGTGGAAATAAAAACCAGCTTCAGCAATGGTGGCCATGAAATTACAGGATTACTTTTGAAACCTGCCTGGTTTGTTAATGTCCTTTCAAAAAGGAAATCTGCCATCTTTATCTGATCTGGCCTATACATGAGTCTTTACAATCCTCCAAAATGGCCAAGCAAGCCATTTAGTTTAAGTTAAGAAGGTGGCTTGCCATCACCTTCTTACGTATAATTAGTGATGAGGAAAATATACTAGCTCTGCCAATGCTTCTCACATCTTTTGAACAACTAATAAAATATGCTTCTAATAATGATCCTCAGCTTGAAAAGTCATATAATATACTTCCAAACCACATTATTTCAAGACCTATTCAATCTTTGCGCCATACATAAAAATAATCACAACGGCATTCTGAACACTAATCCTTAAGTTCCACTGGAACATTTCTTTTGAGTACAACTATGTATGGCATTTTGGCAGCAGTCACTGAAGATGCTTTACTCAGATGTTGAACATAGGACAAACTTTGCTTCCTAAAGTTTAGACATATGTAGAATTTCAAGTAGAAAAAATAAATTACTCAGAGACTTCTCATTTCCAAACTCACCAGTGAACACTTAAAGCACCTTAAAATGATGACAGGAACTTGCAAAGTAATTTCCATGTTGTCAAGGGCACATTAATGATTAAATGTGCATTAGGCCCTATTCGCACATTCTGTGCCTGTAACACAGTGACATGAATTGGCAGGCAACACCTAGTATTGACAAGCTTTCACTGACAAGTCATGGAGATTCAAGGTGGTAACAGAATGATACATTCTCACAGGCTTAGCTATGTGAAACCTTTTTAGGAAGACTAGAGAGAGAGAAAAAAAACCTGCCTCTCAGTATTGTATAGTGATCTTAAAAAAGGAAGGGGTGTAACTGAGGTGAATGTAACAAAAAATTGGTTGATGAACTTCAGCTGGATTTCTGCCTTGCAATTTACCAGAAATCATTGATTGTTGTAGACATAATCTGGGATATGAAAACAGGCCAGTTGTAGGATCCTAACAGAGTTTTAAGAAAGGGTTTACAGTAAAAGAGGAAACAGCTGGATATAAATTCAGGGGAGGCCGGGCAGCACAGCTTCATTAAGAATGGGAAACGTCAGCTGAGAGGAGGACTGCTGGGAAGGCAGCCATGACCGATGGGAAAACAAAGAATCGTTTTTAAAAAATGAAAAATGGTAAGTTCTGGAAAGCCAAAGAAAACAAGCGATAAATAGATTAGGAAAAAGCAAAGGAAATGTGAAGCAGGGACAGGAAAAAGGATGCATGAATACACTCAAAAAGATAAATGCAAGTTTATGTGAATCCGATCAAAAAATGCACTGAAGAGATGTAGAGGTCACAGTCAGCTAAGATTTAGTGTTGTTCTTAATTAAGGAACTGTTTGGCAGCAAATGGCAACATGTGTTGGGATGGTTAGTTCCAGCCAAAAATGTTTCTTATTAAACTTTGAACTACTTGAGCTGCCTGATCCCAAAATTCTTTGTTTAACCATCATGTGAAAGGGGAAAAAGATGCAACAGGTCATCTTGGAAGTCTGTGTTAAAAGTGAAGTAAGAGTTGTATGCTCTCTCTGGAGGTCTTTTCACTGAATCATTGTATAAGTATCCTTGCAGGGCACTTTGGAAACTTTAGAAGCACTCATCCACACTGAGAAACTGACAAGTTTGAGTCCATAATGATACACAATCTCTTCTGGTGCATGTGAATATTGCAGTTTTGTGCAGCTGTAGTCACCCAATTAATTTGTATAAAATCATATTGTCCAAAAATATACCCAAATAGATTCCTATTTGGGACAAGAACTTGTCTTCTTTTATAATGGTCAGCTCAATAAAGAGAAAACATGCATTTTTAAAGTGCATTTTTGACCTCAGGAAGTCCCAAAGCACTTTACAGCCAATGATAGTTACAATCTCAAAGTTACTAATTTTTGCACCAGACTGGAACTAAGCACCACATGTTACACAAAAGTGAGAGCTTAACTTTAATGAATCAAATTATTTGTAAGTAATTCCAATTGTATTTTTGGGAAATGCTGCTCCAATGCAGTGTTCAACCATTTGTAATACAGCTTATTTGGACAAAATTGGCACAGAAACGTTGCATTCAACAAATTTTAAGCTCTAAAATCGCAGTGAATTAGCATTTTAAAAAAGCATGCAAATGACAAACTGTTTATTTCTACAGATAAACCCACTGATATCATTTTTATTACCCCATTAATACTGTTGTAATAGAACTGAATTAATAGTGTTTACAATTCTTTTCATATATCTGTGGATATTTTGTAATCTTATTTGCAATACTATTTAAAATATCACCATTTATGTCTTTTGAGTGTGAGGCTTTTTAGAAATTTAATGTGATGTAAGTATATTTTATTGACAGCTGTATTAAAGAAAAATCTACCCAAATTGCCTGGATTTAAAATATAGCAACTTTCTGTCTGACCAGTTGCATATTTGAATACAAAGGAAAGAAAATTGTGGAGATCAGAAAATATTATAATTTAAACGTTTCTTATTCTTATGCGAAGGTGTCCACAAATTTTGTCATTATGGACCACATAGGTGACTAATATGGATCTTCATTGGCCATTTAATCGATGCAAATTCATTCGTCTCGTGTCACCAGTTGGCATTGAAATCTAAATGGAATGGACCCCTCCAACACTCAGAAAGTCTCCTATAAAGGTAAAGTCACCATAGTCTCACAATCACAAGGATGCTGTCTAATTACAGAGAGGCTATTAGTAGTGGTTCAATCTCTGGGTCACTATGCCTCAGGCAAGGTTGAGAATATGGGATCTTCTCAGAGATCTCAGCTATTGTGAGAATTGACACTGCACTGTTGGAGTTACTCTGCATCACAAACTAGCTGGCTACCAACTGAGATAACCAATCCCCAGAGTTCTTTATGTCTTCTCCCAAATTGCAGTCTCCATTAAGAAACATGCAGAGGCATTGGCAGAATGATAATAATGTGGAGGTGCTGGTGTCGGACTGGGGTGGACAAGGTCAGAGGTCAGACGACACCAGATCAGGTGCCACAACACCTGATGGAGGGGCAACAGTCCGAAAGCTTGTGATCTCAAGTAAACCAGTTGGACTATAAACTAGTGTCATCTGACTTTTGAGATAGTGATAATGCCACTGGACTAGTGACCTAGAAGCATAGACTAATATTGTGTGGATATCATCTCAAATCCCACTATGGCAGCTGGTAGAAATAAAATTCATTAAACATATGGAATTTAAAAATAAAACTATTCTAAAGTTGACCATGTAAATATTGTTGACTTTAGTAAAAACTCATGGTTCAATAATGTGCCTTTGGGAAGGAAATCTATCATTTTTACCTGACTTGGCCGACATATAACTCCTGAACCACAACAATATGGTTTATACTTAATTGCACACTGCGCAATTAGGGATGGCCAAGAAATGATGGCCTAGCCAGGGTCACCCATATTTCATAAAAGAATGAAGAAAAAAACTTGTCATCAGTGAATTTACTCTGTAACATTTGAGGAATTGCCTATTGATATGCAAACATCTCAAGTTAGTGATGCTAATTTTTCTTGGTGTTGTGGTTTAGGACTTAACCAGGCCTTGTCAGAATTTCAAACTTATCAAAATTACTATTACCTTTGAGGACCGGTGAAGAGGGAGAGTATTATATTTCAAATTGAGGATGGTTTCTTCACAAGATCAAGAACTAATGAGAGGTACAATTAACAAGGCAGAAGCAATTTGAGTTACATAATCAATGAGGGATACATAAAAGTGGTTAATAGGCAAGATTCCCGGGAACATTGCAGACAATCGGGTTTTCATCTCAAATCAAAGCACATCTGCCCTCATGAGATAATAAGGAGTAGAGCTGGATGAACACACCACGCCAAGCAGTACCAGAGGAGCAGGAAAGCTAATGTTTCGGGTATGGACCCTTCTTCAGATGACCCCTTTTCTGAAGAAGTGTCCAGACCTGAAACGTCAGCTTTCCTGCTCCCCTGATGCAGCTTGGCCTGCTGTTTTTATCCAGCTCTACAGCTTGTTATCTTAGATTCTCCAGCATCGGCAGTTTCTACTATCTCCACATCTGCCCTAATATTGTCGTCCACAAAATCTATCATAATTCTATAAAAAGAGGTAGACAGATTCTCAGTGAAGTGGCGCAGTCAGCTGGAACTATCTGTATCTCCAGATTCACCACGAACGTCCCACTGCAATTTCATTAGATGTTTGCCACAGAAACTCAGAGCCTGTAAGTCAGCGCCTTCAGCTTCAGCCCAACACTTATCTGCCAGGTGTGATCATAGTCTGGTTCAGAATTGAAAAGGGGTTGGATTGTATCCCCAGAGAGCTTGAATTCTCTTTGTTCTAACATCGGGTAGTGCCCTTATTTGAGATTCATCCTGTCAAAACCCAGTAACCACACTATTTCATACTGAAGATATGATAGAATTACAAAAGAAAAGAAAAAAAATGGTGAGTTGCATTACATAGCACTTTTCATGATCACAGGACATTCAATCATGACATCCAACACTTTTTAACAAATAATGAAGCCTTTTTGGTGTTGACATTGCTGCAGTCAGTTTGTACACAACTAGCTCCCACGAACTGAAGTGTGATAACCAAATAATTGTAGTATTATTTGGTCAAGTCACCAAGGAAGATTCCCCTGGTCTTCTTTAATATTATGAAATCCTTTGCATCCACTTGAGATAGACAGTGGGGCCTAAGTTTAATCATTCACTGAAATAACTGTATTTCCAATGCAATATAGCAACACTCCCTCAGTCCTGACCTGAAGCATCGGTTTAGATTTTTATGCTCCAATTTTTGGAGAGTGAGACTACAACTTCCTGCCTTAGAGGCAAAACGAATACAATTATGATCTTCAAGAAGTGTCTTCGTTTCATGTGTCATCTGAAAGAATCTTTTCAGATGCCTCGCTGCAGGATATGATGACCATTCTAAGGCAAATATCTAGTCTTTTATTTGTGACTTCTAAGTATATATCCACGCAATCATACGTTCATGTCACATTTCATTTGTTTTCAGAATGTCTCTTACTGATCAATTTATAGTGACAACAATGGGAGTGTCTATAATCATCAATGTGATTTTAACTCATGCTTTGGGTCTGTATCGAAGCTCTCGTACAAAGGTTAACAACTGTGATGTTTTTACTACAAATTTATTTTGAAAACAAAATCTGCTGTTTGTTTCCCAGGAATTATCTCTCCATTGTCCACTCCATTATCTACAAAATGAATGATCAATGTAAATGTGTCACAAGGACATATCTCACTTTTAGGGATTTAGCCGATAAGAGAAAGTTCAAGAATGACATTGAAGCATGTGAGAGTTTTAACCCTGAATACGTTTACATGGCTTTTTTTCTGACTGTTGTTTGAACTGCTTGCCTTTTTGATTTTTTTCCCTTTTAGACAATGAAATGCAGATCTTCTCATTTATTCAGATTAATGGTCACCACAAAACCATTGGGCTCGATTTTTCATCATCACCTCCAGTTATCTGGTCAGGTGGTTGCATACTCTTGACAGACCCTGCCTCATTGTTATTTCATGACTATTACTGGATCACTGCCAGATGACTGAGAGAAACATCTCCCCATTTGCCATTCCCAAAGTATATCATGAAACACAAAGTAAAGTCAGTTTGAGTTACAAATTAAACATGAATTTGAGGTCTTGAGTGACTCAGTTATCTTCCACTGTTTATAAAAAGAAAGCAAACTTGGCAGGAAGACAAGGTGGTTGGCTGACAGGAAGAGAAAGGTTGGATTTTTGCCATGGGGGCAGGAAGCTACTGATGTCACGGAACCGTCTCCTTGGAGATGATCGACTTCACCTGCATGGTTTTTACTCATTCAGTGTGGGGTGGGGGTGTGCTTCAATCAAGGCAGGCCTGTTTCTTTCAGGGGCAGTTAAGAGGTAATCTCAGAGGTAGGCAAGCGGCGAGGCAGGATATTTAGAGGGACCAACCTGATTCTTTGCCACATTGGCCCAGTTTTATAAAGAGGGAATTGGAGCCTCTGGTTTTCACTCCTCACTATCCCCACTCACAACCCGTGCCCTCTTATATTCTCATGCCACCTCATTACCATCAGATCCATATGACATTTCCCACAACTGCCATAGTTTGCTGTCAAAAAATCTCCATAGTTTCAAAAATACAGAATCAGTTGGTGCTGCACAGACTAAATAAGACAGGGCTGTTCCTTGAGAGTATGGCTACACAGTCCTTCAACTCTATTTATGGAGATAGAATGGATAAGTGTTGTTGTAGGACTGATGATGTCAAGGGGCTGTGATAATTGAGAGTAATGCAAGCCCTTGTGCCAGGACCATGTTTCTTTGAATTTACTCAGGAAATTAAAGTTAAATAGAGCCATTGAGTCATAGAATTATACAGCACAGAAACATGCCATTTGGTCCGACTTGTCCATGCTGACTGGACATCCCAATCTAGTCAGATTTGCCTGCATTTGGCCCATATTCCTCTAAATCCTTCCGATTCATATATCCATCCAGGTGGCTTTTAAATATTGTAATTGTACCCGTCTCCACCTCTTCCTCTGGCAGCTCATTCCATATATGCACCACCCATTGAGTGAAAAAGTTACCTCTCAGATCCTTTATAAAATGTTTCTACTCCCACCTTAAACCTACACCCTCCAATTTTGGATTCCCCCATCCTAGGAAGAAGACCTTGGCTACTCACCCTATCCATGCCCCTTACGATTTTAACAACAGTCTATAAGGTCATCCCTCAACATCCAAACCTCCAGGGACAAAAGCCCAGCCTATTCAGCCTCTTACTGTGCCTCAAACTTTCTAATCGCAGCAACATCCTTGCAAATCTTCTCTGCACTGTCTCAAATTTTACAACATTCTTCCTACAGGACGGCAACCAGAATTGTATGCAGTATTCTAAAAGTAGACTCACTATTGTCCTGTCCAGTCGCAACATGGTGCACAAATGAAGGAAGTAAAGTTTTGTAACCACCCCAATGTCATAAATATGTCACAAGTTGCTTGTCTTATTTTGTTCATCTCCTAAGCTTGTTGCAAGATAAACTTTCAATATGACAGGTGAGATGGAGGGCACAGGTAGTCGGGGAAATGGCAACTAGAGAAACACCATGGGTGGAATCTTACAGGGGTCTGAGCAATGTTGGCTATGACAAGACATGTGGCAGAATTGGCTGAGCTGTCTGGCCAGGGGCATCTTGAGATTGAGGCCATCTTACTACATTTTTAAGTTTTCTACATGTGGCATTTCTAGATTGAAACAAGACAGTGGAAAATTGCCAAATGAGGGCAATTAAAACTTACAGCCCTTGCCTCACTACTTACCTCATTAACATTCTGGTAGCAATCCTACCAAACTCACCCAACAAACCAGACATTGAGAAGAATGGACATAGAAACCAAAGCAAGCTCTTTGTTGCGCTTGCTGTTTGATCTAATTGCCTTTCATGTTGGACACCAGGCAGAAGCATCTCAGGGCACAAGGCACTAGCCATATATACTCCACATTTATGCCAGCCTGTAAGATCCTCTGGCCACCTCTGCATTTCAATGCTACACCTTAGACTGCATTGACTACTCTCATTTTAATGCTGCTACAATGTCGCTGTGCCCTTAGAGATATGTGTTCAGCTCATGGACTGAACAAGAACCAATCTCCAGGCTCTTCATTTGCTGTCATACCCCTTGCTCACTCTAGGGCTTACCTGGATGCTCCCAGTAACCTTAACTTCACTTCCTTACCTTTGTCACACTTCACCCCTTCAACCAGAAATACCAAGCTTATATTACTGCTGTCTTGCTGTGCCATTTAGCACAGTCAAAAAGCTAGGAAGCTGGTCATAGTTGTCAGCAGACCCCAGTCCAATCGAGGATGTTAGGCTTTGCCTGGGGTTTCTGGCACAGAAAGTCAAGGGCAACCCATGATACCAGACCAAATCCCGCTCAGGGAGGTCAGAGTCAGGATGCTCTTCTTGTAACAGATGAGGAGCTTAATGACAGGCAATGCGCCCTCCTTATTTCTACTCTATTACAGATAGTTCTCCTAAAACATGATAGTTGCATCCTTGTGCAATCTCATGCTATAGAGAATCGCCACAGAAAATTGCATGACAGGAAATCTGTCTAGAAATTCGATATACTGTACAGTAGAAAGCTTGCAATATCCAAACAGCGCCCACTGTTCATCAATCACATTACACCCAATTTGCACTAACAAAACACGTTATAGCACAAATACTTGTATTGGCTGTTTTCCTCCTGACATGGATATTTTGGAAGATGAAAGTGGGTAGCAATGTTATTACTGTTGGTGCAGGGAAGGAAGTGTCTAATTGAATGTAAGGAAGTGCAGACAGCATGCAGGGTTACTGGTGTACAGGGTTGGGATGAATGACAGCGAGTGGGAAAATGATGTAAACGATGATGAGAATGGTAAAACATGAACCTTGGTGGGAGGTTAGTGCAGTAACAGATGTTGACTATGTGTGAGCTACAGTTCTCCCTCCAGGCAGTAGAGACTGCTTTAAGCCAGGTGGTAACCTCAGATCTGACTGTCATGGGCTGGTGGCATTGCATCCACTACTGATATTGTGAAAAAGGATGTCTTGCCCATGCAGAACCTTCACAATCCTATCTGCAAAACATGGCATTGATTTCCTCCTGTCTGACATGCCCAGTGCTAATGTCAGCAATCATGCAGAGCAGCTCTGTCCTGACAGTGCATAACAACCTTTTTAAAAAATGACACCTGTGCCAAGAATGCCTATCCGTTTTGAGACATTCAATGAATGGCAAGTTGTTCAAGGAACCATGTATGGTAAGATGAGGTAGAAATGAGATGTAACGCATGCCATATGGCAGAAAAAAAATTAATGAAACAGGTTCACTAAGATTCAGCAAGAAAACTTGCTTGGCCTCATGGGAAGAGTCCCATCAAATAAACTTGGTGCATATCTACAATGAAATATTTCTAAAATTTAGAAAAAAATTGCACATAACATGCAGTCAGAATAATGCAAATCTCTAGACTCTTAGTGGAATTTCAAGCAGACCAGATGTGAGGTTGAACATCGTTTTCCCAATAAGTATTGCAGTCTAAAGTGTGCTCGAACCCCATTCCCCCTCTCCTCTCCTCTTCTCTTCTCTTTGGTAATTCCTCAGGAATGAGGGCAAATTTCTTCAGCTCTGGAATTGTGGGTTCTGAGATGACTAAATAGTCGAAACTGAATCTACGCATCCTTGATTTGATTAAATATCATTACATGTACCAAGATGCAGTCAAAGTAATGCTTTGTGAGGTAAACAGTCAAATTATATCTCTCATAAATACATCAGAGTAATAGAACAGAATGTGGAATATGGTGCTATCCTGCCATATTCTGCCATATCTTCTCCACAGGACCAATATCTTGACACTTGGGTCACTGTTAAAAAGCAATGGACGATTTGGAATTGTGTAGTAGATGAGAGCCATATGCCTCACGGAAATGTAAGACTTACCCACATCAATAGCAATAACTCTTAATGTTGAATTAGGTGTTAATTACCATCAACTACATCTCTGGCCTTGAAAAGTACCAATTACAATTATGCGGTCTTATTCCTTCATCTTTAAGTAGATTTGAAAATCATGAAAAAGTAATATTTTAAGATTTAAATATTGCTCCCCCCTTGTTTATTTCTTAACCCAATTTTATCTATTTTTATTTTTCTGCCTGCACCTTATTTAAAAATAATTCACTTTCTACAATCTATATCATTATCTCTACCGTTGCACTGGCAATTTTACAATCTCTCAATCTGTTTGGTCATGGAGATACTCAGTTGCAGGTTCTGTTCATTCAGGTCCCAGATGCCCAGCTTTCTTCACTACCTTGTTCGAAGCTTGCCCTCCAGCAACTTGCAACATAAAGATTTGAAAAGCCTAAACAAGTTTGAGCAAGTCTAATGGCAGAAGTCATGAATGCCTGCCTCAACAAACTTTGGCTCAATGTTTGTCTATGATTTGCAGAAGAACTTTTCAAGGGCAAACGTCTGTTGCAACTTAATCACAGTTAATGAAGCTGAAATATTTGAGCTGTAAAGATTTAGATATCCAAGACCAAGTTCTTGGAATTGAAAATCAAGTGCAGCCAAATGTGGTTGCAAAGCCAAGGTAAAGAAAATGTGCGCTACTAGCAATCATTTCCAAGTCTATTTCTGGCCCTGAAACGTCCACAAAATTGGTAAACTTGCCTCATTTCCTGGGCTGTGTTTCCATTGTTATCTATTTATTGTCACTGATGACAAAAGCAGATTGTCATAAACATCGCAAAACAGTCTGTGCAACTAATTAGGTTGGATGACTACACCTGCACATACTGATGTACATTTAACAGTTTTACACCAGTTGCCTAACATGGAAAGGTCAAAAGTCAATTGTTTGTTTGCCATTTGTTTTGAGAAAAGAATCTGACAAAAAGTTGTTGTGCCCTTTCTGTGTTTGGGTTATTCTGACCTTGTGTCATTCATATCTCCAGCATTAGGGAATGTTAGAGCCAACTTCTCACCATGTTTTATTTAGAACAAATCTAGTTTTTCATGTTCTTGCTAACATTGAACCAAATTTTCTCAGAATGACCTTGGTGAACCTGACGTTTGGACTTTGCAATAGCGCATTTTGTTATATGAGATATGAGAGCCGGTTTAGTTCAAACAGTGTGAGCTTGTTAGCTAAAAATTAAACAACAAATTCCTCAACAACAAGGAAATGTGTGAGCTACAATCTACACAGCTTACAGCACCTTGTTAGTTTCATTTTGTTTCAAACAGGGCGTTTTTAGTTGTAATATATGCACTATAAATACCCTTCATCAACTCACAGCCTATGTTGTCATAACAATCGAAAAAGCCTCAAACGTTTGAGTATCAGCAACTGAGTGATATAGTACAGATCCATTTTCTGTCCAAGTTTTTGGCTTTTCTTTCAAACATAAAGTTTGGACATTTGTTGTGTCTTTTATGATACATATTTTCTAACTTTGAATAAATTGCAATGTCACTGCAATTAGCGAATGGATTGGAACACACGATATTGGACAGGCCACCCATTTATATCCTATTTGATTTTCCATTTCTGGGTGGAGTGAAGAAAAGGCAACTAATCTAGATGTGAAGTAATAATGGGAACTGCAGATGCTAGAGAATCCAAGGTAACAAAGTGTGAAGCTGGATGAACACAGCAGGCCCAGCAGCATCTCAGGAGCACAAAAGCTGACGTTTCGGCCCTAGACCCTTCATCAGAGAGGGGGATGGGAGAGGGTTCTGGAATAAATCGGGAGAGAGGGGGAGGTGGACGAAGATGGAGAGAAAAGAAGATAGGTGAGAGGAGAGTATAGGTGGGGAGGTAGGGAGGGGATAGGTCAGTCCAGGGAAGACGGACAGGTCAAGGAGACAGGATGAGGTTAGTAGGTAGGAAATGGAGGTGCGGCTTGAGGTGGGAGGAAGGTATAGATGAGAGGAAGAACAGGTTAGGCAGGTGGGGACAGGCTGGGCTGGTTTTGGGATGCAGTGGGGGAAAGGGAGATTTTGAAGCTTGTGAAGTCCACATTGATACCATTGGGCTGCAGGGTTCCCAAGCGGAATATGAGTTGCTGTTCCTGCAACCTTTGGGTGGCATCATTGTGGCACTGCAGGAGGCCCATGATGGACATGTCGTCTGAGGAATGGGAGGGGGAGTTAAAATAGTTCACGACTGGGAGGTGCAGTAGTTTATTGCAAACTGAGCGGAGGTGTTCTGCAAAGTGGCCCCCAAGACTCCGCTTGGTTTCCCCAAGGTAGTGGAAGCCACACCAGGTAGAGTAGATACAATATACCACATTGGCAGATGTGCAAGTGAACATCTGCTTATATGGAAAGTCATCTTGGGGCCTGGGATGGGGGTGAGGGAGGAGGAGTGGGGGCAGGTGTAGCACTTCCTGCGGCTGCAGGGGAAGGTGCCGGGTGTGGTGGGGTTGGAGGGGAGTGTGGAGCAGACAAGGGAGTCATGGAGAGAGTGGTCTCTCCGCAAGGCAGACAAGGGTGGGGATGGAAAGATGTCTTGGGTGGTGGGGTCAGATTGTAGATAGTGGAAGTGTCGGAGGATGAGGTGTTGTATCCAGAGGTTGGTGGGGTGGTATGTGAGAACGAGGGGGATCCTCTTGGGGCGGTTGTATGAGGGATGAAGGGTCTAGGCCTCAAACGTCAGCTTTTGTGCTCCTGAAATGCTGCTTGGCCTGCTGTGTTCATCCAGCTTCACACTTTGTAATCTAGATGTCAGTTTTACACTTTCATTAAAGAAGGATGTTCCATTATTGTGCCCTGTGGCTGTAGAAAAATGTGATTAGACTAAAGCATTGAATTTGGAAGTTCATTTTGAATCTATTTCTCTATGGTTTTTCAGAACAATTTTTCCTTCCCTTGAGTATGTTGCCTATCTTGACACACACTTCCATAGCATCAACCCCTCTCTGATGCTTTGTAGATGTCATGGGTAATTGCTGTCCAGTTCATTGAACAAGCCAAATCCTGCCTTCCTCCAAATACAAAATCATACAATCAAGTAATGAATATAAGGATTGGAAACAAATATTCTTACTTGTTTCTCCATTTAATACGACCATGTCTAACCTGAATCTTAATTCTTTTTACCAATCTTGGCTCCATATTCTTCAATAACCTTGCCTAACATATTTATCAAAATAAAATCAAGCTACTGCAAGTGAATGACATTTGTAGTAAAAATAAAATGCTGGAAATCCATAGCATGTAAGACAACAGCTGTGGATGAGAGAAACAGTGTTAATGTTTTAGGTCATCAGAATTTATCAAACTTAGTTTTGAAAGTGACATATTCTCAACAGTTTATTTAGGGCAGAGTTTATTACCATCCCTGCATCAGTCAGAATAGACCACAAATCAAACCACAGATCTTCTTAATCAGCGTAACACAATCTCTTAATGGAAAAGTCCCTAATACATTGAAAAGGCGTCAAATGGTCATTTTCAATGAAGACAATTAAAGTGAAAATATAATTGAGACAATGATCTGGAAAACAAACCTGGCTTATTACAGAATGAAATTGAATGCATTGGCTTGAAATGCTTTGCTCAGTTACTTAAAAATAGACATTGCACAAACAACTGATCACTTCTGCTAAAATAGTGGGAAGAGGAATCTCATATAAACACATTGAGCATTTGTCCATACACATTGACGAAAACAAAGTCATGATCTAGGGTGAGCTGGTGGTGAGATTGGCAAGTAATGTGAATGGTATTGTATTGGTCACTTGTTATACACCCAAATTCATTTTCAATCTCGTTGATTTTAATCAAAATGAGAATTCATCAACTGTTAAATGTTAAATATATAAATACAATACTGCCTTATTTTTGGCCTTCCTATCCATGATCAGTTCCACTCATTGTGGAGGTTTCTCATTACAACAATGGATTAGAAAAAAATACATATTTTTTAAAATTGTGACCTCCACCAATTTGTTACGGCTTTGGAGTTATGTTTCAGTTTTAATTGAATGCAATTGAAAAAAAAATCTATGGTCGTGCCATTTATCCTCAAGCCATAGCTTTACATCCACTGTGATTGCTTTATAAAAATATCTGAAATCCAAACCCTTTTTAAATTTTTTTTTCAGTGAATTCCTACCTGCAAATTCTTAAGTGAATAATGCAAGCATATTCTTTATATCGGTAAATTTCAAGTTTTCATTTAGAATACATATCTGTGTGAGCACTGAAAGAAACGCATTGCCTGATAGCAAGTTCCTACACATCTGGATTATATGCAAAAATTGCATAAGGAGCTCAAGCTGGATTTCAACTTCCCCTACTTGGGCCTGCCAACCCTTTTATAGATCTAAGGGATACCTCTATTCATTGCATTGTATTTTACATGCTCACTTCTTTAAACTCTTCTCAGTTGAAAAAAAACCCTGTAAATTATGAACAAAATAGCCATAGGGAGCCACATGAAAAGGAGGAATAGTCAGAGAAATCTTGTACTGAAATATAATGCATACACGTATGTGAGCTGCAGCTGGGACAGATCATAAAAGTTTTGAAAATTTAAATCCTGGCTCCAAATCACCCTCAAGACACCTATTTCTGAGTTTTACAGAGGGGTAGATTAAAGGTAGGCAAACAATGCACTACCATTTGGTAAGTTGGCAATTTTAACATTTTATTGAGCGCCCTCTAACCTGCTTAAGAGGTTTTATATTGGGTGGTCGGGAATCCTAGCAGCAGAAGTGATGTGAAGATAAATAGGTGGCGAGATTATGCCAACAAAGATCCCAAAATCTTCCCTTCATATCACACTGTTCCACCAGAAAGGCTCCCAAGATGCAGGATCACACATTTACTTAGGAGTCAGAGTGAGGACCAGGTCTTCTTCTCGTGTGTTTTCATTTAAACTGAAATGAGAAACAACTGATTTAAAAGCCAATATTTTAAAGATTGACTGTTGTTTTGAAAGCAAATGACCTGAAACTCATCAAAGTCGGCAGCAACTGTTTCATGGGATAACAGGAACTGCAGATGCTGGAGAATCTGAGATAACAAAGTGTGGAGCTGGATGAACACAGCAGGCCAAGCAGCAAGATAATAAAATGTGAGGCTGGATGAACACAGCAGGCCAAGCAGCATCTCAGGAGCACAAAAGCTGACGTTTCGGGCCTAGACCCTTCATCAGAGAGGGGGATGGGGGGAGGGAACTGGAATAAATAGGGAGAGAGGGGGAGGCGGACCGAAGATGGAGAGTAAAGAAGATAGGTGGAGAGAGTGTAGGTGGGGAGGTAGGGAGGAGATAGGTCAGTCCAGGGAAGACGGACAGGTCAAGCAGCATCCTAGGAGCACAAAAGCTGACGTTGATGACTGAGTTATATTTCCATTTTTTTTCCCACTGATCATAAACTTTTTATCTTTTCTGCTTGTTTGTGTTGATGTGTACAAGAGAGAGTTTACAAAGGGAATAGAGTTACAATTAGTAGTGATATATGTCAATGGTTTATAATTGTTTATCTGTAGCTAGAGTATAAATAATAAATATTAATTCTTGGCCAGAACAGAAGCCTGGTCCATGCTTTATGTCATTATGAAAATCAGATAAATTGGAGAATTTGCATGCTTCTTATAATCTTTAAATTTTGTACGACACTTGGAATAGAGGGCTTGAAGTCCAGTGTACAATGTCATTGAGTTGAAATGTCCAGGATCAACATCTCCCCTTCCCAGGGTTGGGGAATTATAATAGAGTCATTGAATCATTGAGATATACAGCACGGTCGCCCGCCTTTCGGTCCAACTCGTCCATGTCGGCCAGCCATCCCAATCTGACCTGGCCCCATTTGTTAGCATTTGGCCTATGTTCTTCTACAACTTTCGTAATCATGTATACATCCAGGTGCCTTTTCAAAGTTGTAATTCCACCAGCCTCCACCACTTCCTCTGGCAGCTCATTCCATACAAACTTACCCTCTGTGTGAAAAAGTTATACCTCAGGTCCCTTTTAAATCTTTCCCCTCTCACCTTAGAACTTTGCCCACTAGTTTTTGTTTGGGGAAAAGACATTGATTATTCAACCTATCCAAGGCCCTCATGATTTTATAAACCTCTGTAAGGTCACCCCTCAGTCCCCAATGCTTCAGGGAAAATATCCCCAGTCTATTCAGCCCCTCCATACGCCTCAAAGCCTCCAATCCTGACAACATCCATGTAATTCTTTTCTAAACCCTTTCAAGTTTAACAGCATGATTCCTACAGCAAGGAGACCAGAATTGAATACAGTTTTCCAAAAATGGCTTAAACAATATCCTGTACAGTATTACAGTATTCATCAGCAGGGTCTAGGCTGGAAACGTCAGCTTTTCTGCCCTAAGATGCTGCTTGGCCTGCTGTGTTCATCCAGCCCTACACTTTGTTATCCCAGTTGTTCAAGTTCTGGGTGGGGATTTGCATATCTAATAGTCAGATAATTTGGAGTGGAAATCCACAGAATGTATGGAAACTGAAATTTAGCCTTGCACCTGAAATTCACATTGTCGTATATTAAAGTTAAAGAGTGAGCACTGTGTCACTGTTCAGTAGATTGACACATTAATGTCAAAGTGAACTTTCAGTTGGAACAGCTTCTTCAATTACCTGAGGTAAGGCAATGATAATGGCTGGATACGACCTCAATAGAAGGAAATCATGGTCAAAGGATAAATCACCCATGGGTCTTTTTCAAGCACCTTCTGAGTTAAGGGTGCACATTCACACACAGACACATGTTCTTTGAGAAGGTGACCAAACAGGTAGATGAGAATAAACCGGTTGATGTGGTGTATATGGATTTCAGCAAGGTGTTCGATAAGGTTCCCCACAATAGGCTATTGTACAAAATGCGGAGGAATACGATTGTGGGAGATATAGCAGTTTGGATCGGAAATTGGCTTGCTGAAAGAAGACAGAGGGTGGTAGTTGATGGGAAATGTTCATCCTGGAGACCAGTTACTGGTGGTGTACCGCAAGGGTCGGTGTTGGGTCCACTGCTGTTTGTCATTTTTATAAATGACCTGGATGAGGGCATAGAAGGATGGGTTAGTAAATTTGCAGATGACACTAAGATTGGTGGAGTTGTGGATAGTGACGAAGGATGCTGTAGGTTGCAGAGAGACACAGATAAGCTGCAGAGCTGGGCTGAGAGGCGGCAAATGGAGATTAATGCAGACAAGTGTGAGGTGATGCACTTTGGTAGGAGTAACCAGAAGGCAAAGTACAGGGCTAATGGTAAGATTCTTAGCAGTGTAGATGAGCAGAGAGATCTCGGTGTCCATGTACACAGATCCTTGAAAGTTGCCACCCAGGTTGACAGGGCTGTTAAGAAGGCATACAGTGTTTTAGCTTTTATTAATAGAGGGATCGAGTTCCGGAACCAAGAGGTTATGGTGAAGCTGTA
Organism: Stegostoma tigrinum; assembly: GCF_030684315.1. Lineage (NCBI taxonomy): Eukaryota > Metazoa > Chordata > Chondrichthyes > Orectolobiformes > Stegostomatidae > Stegostoma > Stegostoma tigrinum. The sequence goes on from NC_081386.1 coordinate 11,631,304, forward strand.
CAAAATTCTGGTGTGGCCGCACTTGGAGTATTGTGTACAGTTCTGGTCACCGCATTATAAGAAGGATGTGGAAGTTTTGGAAAGGGTGCAGAGAAGATTTACTAGGATGTTGCCTGGTATGGAGGGAAGGTCTTACGAGGAAAGGCTGAGGGACTTGAGGCTGCTTTCATTACAGAGAAGAAGGTTGAGAGATGAATTAATTGAAACATATAAAATAATCAGAGGGTTAGATAGGGTGGATAGGGAGAGCCTTTTTCCTAGGATGGTGACGGCGAGCACGAGGGGGCATAGCTATAAATTGAGGAGTGAAAGATATAGGACAGATGTCAGAGGTAGTTTCTTTACTCAGAGAGTGGTAAGGGAATGGAATGCTTTGCCTGCAATGGTAGTAGATTCGCCAACTTTAGGTACATTTAAGTCGTCATTGGATAAGCATATGGACGTACATGGAATAGTGTAGGTTAGATGGGCTTCAGATTGGTATGACAGGTCGGCACAACATCGAGGGCCGAAGGGCCTGTACTGTGCTGTAATGTTCTATGTTCTATGTTCTATGTTCTCTGCAAATAAAAGGAACATGTTCAAGCCTGTATTGTTCTTTTGAATAACACAGGAAGTTGGGAAACCATTCACTCCCCATTGTCATCTTCACAGCAACACCTTGTCCAATCAGACTCGACTTGCCAACCAATCAGTAGACTTTCCTTCTGCAGGACAAATTGTCATAACAGCCTGAAGTTTTGCTTTCTTGCATTTGTCCTAATGGGTGCAAAGCAAAGTTTTAGCAATATGTCTGTCTTTGTATGAAAAAGATGTATTTCACTTTCTGTGCAGATTAATTCCTCATTTTATAATGCGCTAAAAATAATTTAATTGAAACAACACATTATTTAATTCATAATGCTGAAAGGGATCTGACTGGCTATGTTGTGAAAAATACTGTAATACTGAATATTTTCACCACCAGGTGATGCCATTGGTTCTTCATCATGCAATGCATTCTGGGAGAAGTGACATTTCTGCAGACAGCTTAAATGTGTGAGCTAAAATAGCCATCTGAAATTTTATTCACAACATATTTATTTTGTTGACAAACCACAGATCTCAGATGTCTTATGTTACTCCCCTAGTGATGAAAGAAGAAGCTTTTCAGAAGTACTGATGATGAAGTATTAAATGTATTAAATTATGCAATTTGATACCTTAGGAATATTGAAGCCTGTTGATATAATGGGTCACAATATCGCAATCGTATTTAAGTCTACATAGCGGACTAAAATACATGCATTTGTCAAGGCACTAAACAAACACATCGGTCATTAAGCACACAGGGCTTAATTTTAGATATAACTTAGTGAGCCCTCTGAGTAACAGATTTCGGTATCACTAGATGGTTTAGGAGTCGATATGAGAGGCGCCTTGTTGCAGTGTGCTTGCCCTACTTTGTGATAAAAAGCTCAAGGTTACCTCCCTGGCTGGAACATTGTTTACATTCAGAAGGCGGGATAAAGCCAACTAATGAGATTGCCACTTCATGACATTTCCTGCAGTGAGTTCTGTCTAAATGAGTTAAAGGTGGTATGCATTTTTCCAACTGAAAGAAAAAAATGCTTGCTGCTTTCAGCTCCTTCAATGTGGCTGCTATCTATTAGACTAGCCTTCACCTTACTTGGCAATTTGAGCTAGAGTAGGTCTCTATTTTTCTCGCTTTGTCATCTTACTTAAGAAATTCAGTCTAATCTAAATGGAAACCCCACTTAACGTTGTATCAGGTATTGTGCAAATTGCAGAGGATGCCAATTGATCTCTATCATTTTTACTGCAGAGATGCCTTCAGGTTCATGCAGGCATAAAAATATTTCTTTCATCATTTGTGCTAACAAGGAATACACTAGACCTAAATTTACTCCTGTTTTGGGATTTTCTTTTGGCTTAGTTAGAGAAAATGGAAATATTAGCTTTGTATCTGCTGAACTTCAACATCAGTTTGACTTTGAGTGTAGGAGTTGGGACGTCATGTTAAAGTTGGACAGGACATTGGTGAGGCTTCTTCTGGAATAATGTGTAAGTTCGGGTTGCCCTGTAGTAGGACGATAGTATTAAACAGGAGAGGGTTCAGAAAAGATTTACCAGGGTGTTGCTGGGAAGAGAGAATTTGAGATAAAATTAGGTTGGAAAGACTGGGGCTTTTTTCATTGCAGCATAGTAGGTTGAAGGGTGACCTTACTTAGGTTTATAAAATCATGAGGGGCATTGATAAGGTGAATGACAAGGGTTTTATTCCCTAGTGTGAGGGAGTTCAAAACTAGGGAGCATATTTTTAAGGTGGGAGGAGAAAGATTTTAAAAACAACATGAGATATATTTTTTTCTCAACAGAGACTGATTTGTGTGTGGAATAAACTGCCAGATAAAGTGGTGGAAACAGGTACAGTTACAATGTTTAAAAGACATTTGGATATGTTCATAAATAGGAAAGGTTTGGAGGGATATGGGCCAAGCACAGTCAGGTCAAACTAGTTTGGGAACATGGTTGGTGTGGACTGTTTGGGCAAGAAGTCTGTTTCTGTGCTGTATGACTCTATGACCCTGTGACTTGCCTCTGCAGATAAAACAGGGTAAATTGATTAGATTAGATTAGATTCCCTACAGTGTGGAAACAGGCCCTTCGGCCCAACAAGTCCACACTGCCCCTTGAAGCATCCCACACAGACCCATCCCCCTATAACCCACACACCCCTGAACACTACGGGCAATTTAGCATGGCCAATCCACCTAGCCTGCACATCTTTGGACTGTGGGAGGAAACCGGAGCACCCAGAGGAAACCCACGCAGACACGGGGAGAATGTGCAAACTCCACACAGACAGTTGCCTGAGGCGGGAATCGAACCCGAGTCTCTGGTGCTGTGAGGCTGCAGTGCTAACCACTGAACCACCGTGCCACCCTAAATTGCTGCTCTTTCACATTCTACAGTTAGGCCCATTATAGTCCATGTTGAGAAGATGCTAGCTAGTTTGCTCCAAACTGAGTACTATGTCAGAAAATTGGCTTCAATCAAGGATTTTGCAATCCTGAGCACAGGACTCCCCTTGGCAGGGCATTAAAATTATTGCTAGATCATTATTGGCTCACAAAAAAGCTATCAAAGTGGATGATGTGGGAAGTAAAAAGTTGCATTATTAAGTGTTAAGCTGCACTGTTCCACTTATACAAGTTAAATTTAATGTTGCTTGTACTCTGTGCTAAGCTGAAGCTGAGAGCATTCGAACTGCACATAGGTGTCATGAAGCAGAAAAATATTTCAATCTATGCTATGGATTTACCTCAACTTGATAGACATTAAATATTAACATCAAAAAAGCAGACACTGACCCATGTGTTGAGTGATTTATCTGTTGATTCATTCCTACATCTTCTGGAAGCTGAATTAACCACAGACAATAATTTAAAATGGGAGATATCAACATAGTTTCTTATTATATACTGTATTCAACTTTTTTCTTCCACTAGGTAATTTTCAGTTATTGAAATCAAAGTTAAAATGATCACCTCCATGTGACACAAATTGATTTTAATTTATATGCAATTGAATAAGGATAACAATCTTCTTCTAATAGGACAGACACTTGAACCAGGTTTTGCATTTATTGGTCCAGACTGAAATAAAGGCAATTGTCTACACTTCTGCATGGCTGTCAAACTATGAGAAATGAGCTTGAGTAAAACAGTGTAAAGAAGGAGCAGTAATTGGTGCAAAGCTAATCGAAGGCCATCATATTTAAATTCTACATTTGTAATTGGTGCAAAAAGCAAATGTTGGCATCTCATATTTGTAATATTAACCAATATTTTTTGACCATTACTTTTCACTTAGGTTTAGGTCTATTGTGAAAAGCAGTACAAGTCACTTTTCCACATTTAGGAAATATTAACATATGCAGAGTGTGATTTATATTGTTACTGTTGCAGTATGCTTCTAACTACTAAACTAACTCAAAAAGTTAATTCTGATGTAATTCAAAAAAATTTGATAAATTAAACTACTTCTCATCTTGATTAAACGTTTTCATCCAAAAATTGGATTTTTCATCTCATTCAATAAGCCTGCACTTTGTTTTAAATCTGTACAAATGGTCACAAACCAGTCATGGCAAGTAATGAGAATTTTGTAATTGTGGTCTAGATTTTAGCCTGCAGGTGAGGTCTGCAACTAGGGAGGGGCTGTAATAAGGATGGAAAACATGAATGTCCTACAAAATGTAAATGTAGTGTACATTAAAGTGAGATGCCCACTCACAGGCATCTTGTTTGCCAAACTCAAGGCCTTTGTCAGCAGGAGGTGGGCAGCATGGTGGCTCAGTGCTTAGCACTGCTGCCTCACAGTGCCAGGGACCTGGGCTTGATTCCACCCTTGGGCAATTGACTATGTGGAATTTGTGCACTCTCCTTTGGGTGCTCTGGTTTCCTTCCACTGTTCAAAGATGTACAGGTTAGTTGGATTGGCCACATTAACTTGCCCATAGTGCCTGAGATGTATAGTCTAGGTGGATTGGCCACAGGAAATATAGTTGAAGAGGGTGCTCTAGGGTGGGATGTTGTTCAGAGGGGTTGGTGTGACTTGATGGCCGAATGGCCTGTTTCCACACTGTTTGTATTCTAAGATTCTATCTATTTCACCATGCCAAAATCTATTAGACCAGTCAGATGCACTGGGGAAGTCAGAGAGATCTTGGGAGGTGATGCTATGGGCTAGTGGTGAAAGAACAGTTACTGACCCTGCGGAGTTCGAGTGCCTAAATAGACTGTAAGTGAGTGTGAGGTGTTTTAGTGGTAAATATCCAGAGCCTTTATATATCTGTAAAGGACTATGTAGCATCCTCAGCCATATACTACTGCAAAACTTTTTGAAACATTCATAATCTGTAATTGACTTAATAGTTGGTTTGGCAATTAAAAGTCCTCCCTTTCACTAATTCATATCAGTAATAATTGCTGACATTTTGCAGTCCAACCAGATGTTCAAATTAGGGACGAGACTGAGTGGAAAAGTCCAAACACATTTCACAGCTAACAGCTGAACTTTGTACAATTTGGGTGGCAAAAACAGACAGCAGGTTACAGATGTAAACACTGGTGAAGATAAGCAGGAAGAAATGCTTCAAACAAACTTATCATTGACCGTTTGTATACTTCAGTGATCACATAATGGTGAAAATTAAATAAACCTATGATAGTTTAACATCTATTGTGTAAAATTATGATAAAGCGAGAAGGTTTGCTAATTTGAGCCAATTAGAACATTCAACCTCTTCTTGAGTACAACCATGGCTTATGACTCATCAAGGATAGATAAACCAAGATGGGCTGAATGGTCTTCCTCACCCATTATTACCTTGTGAACCCTGGACCACACAGGCTAGGAAAACCCAACATTCGATTACGTGACTCTATTCAACTCAACGTTGTCAACTCTGATGGCAATAACACTATTGGGTTTGTCAGGGGAAAATCTAATTACTATTTAGTGACTTATGCTGTAATGTGCATTTGATGGATGTTGGATGAAGACTGAGCTAGATTTAACTTTCCTCGAATCTGTGACTGCTTCCAAGGCATGTGAATGCACTTGAGCAAGGTGGTCCACCTTAGAATTGTACACAAAGACAGTGTCAACACCTGTTGGGGAGGCAGAGGGGAAAAAAAAAATTGGCAAATGATTAAAAAGGCCCATTACATAAATTGATGCCAGAATCATGACATAGCCATGAAGGCTGTTGTCTTTGCAAATGAGGCATGTTTTCACCTATTTGTCATTTGCAACAGATCAAGCTATGTGCATTGTCTAAATTCCTTTCCTAATGTCTTTCTCCCACCAAACTACATGAGGAATGTTTTGTTTATGCAAACTCATTGAACAAGTTCAACTTCAAGCTGTGCTGAAGGTGCAAGTAAATTAGCTGTAGGATAGTTTCAAACACAGGTCCGCTTCACAATTGAAACAATTTAGACTGCTTGGTAAAATATTTTTCTTGATTAAACTGTCATACAAAACAAAACAAAGCTGGCAATATTTTCGAACTAAATCTTCCATTGAGACATTAGACACGCCTGTAAAATATTTGTGTTGAAATTAAAAAGCTTATTCCACAAAGTAAAGCGCAATGTTTAGTTATAATTCAATAAAAATGGAAACACAAATGAGTAATTTTGCAATTATAGTTTCCTCTATTACTGGGTTGATTTGTCCAATTCTTAAATAAAAGAAAACAAGAACATATGTTAACTATTTCCAAGACTTTTGTTGTCCAATATTATGCAAACAGTTAATTGTGTCCTTGGAGTGTCCTGTACAGAGAATAATGGATGGCTGGAAGTGATTACAGGACACTTGGGGGATTTAGACAATGCCATGAATTCATCTAATGTAGGTATTATATGGTGCTTGTCACATTTTGTAATATATAGTATTCCTTCCTTCTTTTACATATTATGCATTTGTCAATCCATCAGTACTGACATACATATTCATTTAGACATGCTGTGCAAGAGAGGTTTTAGTTAAATAGCTTGTGCAAACTATTATTCCTGATGAGTCCTATTTTTCATGCTCAATGACTTTCAGACCTTAGTCTCCCCTCCTCATTAGAGAGGTCAAGGTAGCAAGTTCATTTCTCACTCGACCCCACCAATTTTCAGATCTAAGGTTTACCATGGAGGTGGGACTGATGCTGAAGGGCCAGATGTGGCTTTTAGAGAGGAGGAATGCAACTTTTTGTACAAACATTCAGTAAGAGCAATAACCTAAAATGGAAGGAAATGGAAAGCTACGATACAGCCCAAAGACCTTCTCCCTGTACTTAGACTTCAGGGCCTTCGGGTTCATTATTACTGTCTGATTTTTGCAGTTGTGGGAAGTGGCTTTGGCAGCCATAGGACGCTTGCTATAACCTCCTTACTCCTGGACTTAGCTTGATAATGGCATGTGGTCTCTGGTTCTCTCTTTTGCTTCCATTCCTGCCCTTCTGGCATTAACTTTTGGTGGGCAATGATTCCATGCTTCCTGGCAGTCATCCACTAACTTGTTCAAGGGGACATTCTTGATTTGTACAGTTAACCACTGAATTTCAGCAAGCTATCCAAATGCAAAAGACACCACAAACATATGCATTATTTTACTCATCAAACAGGAATTCTCAGTTTGGACCATTTGATATAATTACAGAATAATACAATGCAGAAGCAAATAATTTGCCTTGTTTGTCTTTGTGAGATAGTAGGAACTGCCGATGCTGGAGAATCTGAGGTAACAAAGTGTAGAGCTGGATGAACACAGCAGACCAAGCAGCATCAGAGGAGCACAAAGGGTCCAGACCCAAAACATCAGCTTTCCTGCTCCTCTGATCTGTGTTTTTTGTGCTTTTTTTTCGTTTTTTTTTCATCAGTCACAAAGTTCCTGTTCTTTTGTTCGGTTTCTAAACCTTTTGCTATTTTGCTTTTGCATGCAAGTATTTAATTTCCTTCAGAAATGTGTGGGTTTTTTCACAACAGTGGTTGTAACAGATTATTTCACGTTGTCATCATCACCATAATGAAGATATTTTCTCTAAGCTGTCCATTTAATATTTTATGGTCATTTATCTTAAAGCTATGCGATTTTGTAGCTGTTTCACTGACCAATGGGGAAAAAAATCAATTATAATCAATATTAGCAAAACTTATTAAGGGTTGAAAGTCCTTGCTAGATTACTTCATTGCTTCTTAGGTTGAGTGAAAAAAGCCTCAACTAAGTCTCTTTTAAAACTGTGACCCTAAATCAATCATAACATCCAGGTGAATTAATGATAGCCTTTTCCATTTATTTTATTGTCCAATTTGCGTTTAAAGTATCTGCTGTGTTTGAAACTTTCTGACTGATAAACATAATTTTGTTGACTGCTGGAACTGGTCGACAGGACTGACCACTTCCCACTATCCAGACTATAGTTGGACAATCTGCTGACCTGACCTAAGCAAGGACTGACCATGGCTAAGTCTCTTGTCTATATGTGCGGAATATACTTATGATTAAAAGCACCAGGAACCCTTCACTGGCAGCAGCTGTTATATGACTGGACTGGAGACTAGCTTTTACTCAGTTACCAACATGGTCCCTTTGTTAAATAAACATAAAATCTATTTGTTTCACAGACTGCTGACACATGCTGTGGAACTTAGACTGGCATCTCAATGCGCAGTTCTTGTTCTACTGCATGCATAGCGTTATGGCAAGCGTGACAAAGAACCCGGCTGTGTATCTGCACAAATGAGAATGTTAATTCAGCATTATGGATGGATTTTGGTTCTGGCTAAAGCTTGACACACTATCTGGCTTGGCACAACATGGCAGGGCAAGGCAAGGCACAGAGGCTGTAAGCCATGCAAGTAGGCACTAGGAAAATGAGTGTTGCGAGAATAAACAAGGAGCTCTGAGGTGCAGTCTGATACAATGGTGAGCTGTGTGCCTCTACCTGTACACATAAAGTGTTCTTGTGTGGGAGCCAACCAATGCTGTTTACCTGTGCTCTCTCTAATCTGAGCTCTGCTCTGTTCTTCCGAATTGGCCTGAAAAAGGATTGGAGAAGTGTCGTGATGGTCATGAGAGGTTGGCACATGCCAGGTGCCAATACCTGTTGATGAGGTTTGTGTTTGGCTGGTGCTGGATTTTGCACTGCAATGCTGTTTTCTCCTGAGTAATATGGACGCTAGTCATAGCCAGCTAGGTATATATTCCCTTTTCCATGTGGAGAATTCTCAATGTCTGGCTTGTTTGATGCTTTTGGTAAGATACAAAGCTGAATATTAATAACCTGTTGCATTAATTATGCATTTAACTAGATTTCACAGTTGTATTTTACACTCTCCTTTAAAAAGACAATCTATTTTCATGAAACCAGCCCAAGGTGAATTTTTGCTTCTGAGAATTCACTCCCATTCTTTACAATTCTCCCACAGGAATCTTTTATTCACCAAATTATCTTTCACACTAAAGTATCTCCTCCAAGAGATTCTTCATCTCGGGCAATCTAGACAATTTCTTAGATAATAAAATGTGAGGCTGGATGAACACAGCAGGCCAAGCAGCATCTCAGGAGCACAAAAGCTGACGTTTCGGGCCTAGACCCTTCATCAGAGACAATTTCTTAGTTTTGTTTCCTCATGGCTTTTGTCATTTTAGTCTGAACATCAAGGCCCACCTTGCTTTCCTGCTTTTCCAGCTCTACACCTTGTTATCTCAGATGCTCCAGCATCTGCAGTTCCTACTATCTCTGCTTTCCTGAATGCTGAACCACAGTAAACTATTGCCTTGAACAGTAATTTTTCTTCCTCCTCTGGATATTGGAAGGTTAAGTTTGTCTGTAGATGTTCGGGGATACTTTAGAAACTGTTTGGCTCTCACTATTCATTTCCATGGCATTGTGAATCACATGGACCTTATATCCAGTTAGCAATGCTCATGATCATTCTAGAGTCCACAACTTTCTTCTTTCTTGAAAGGAACTGGACATTTTAAAGCACAACTATAGATAACCCAACATTCGCAACATTTTTCTGGGATAAAAACAAAGTTGTTGGAAAAGCTCAGCAAGTCTGGCAGCATCAATGAAAGAAAAACAGAGTTAACATTTTGGGTCTAGCGACCTTTCCTTAGAACTTTTTTGGGATATTGGACGCTCACAAACTAAATGTTGTTAGAACAGAAACTGCTGTTATTATCTCTGAAACTATTAACACCTTGCACTTTCTTTCCAGTAAACCAATCCAGGCTCATTTTATGGTCCAGCAATCAAACCACTCAGACTTCAAAGCAGAACACATAACTCCCTTAATTTTATCTTAAGTTAAAGCCACAGCCGCAAAGTATAGCCATTTTATTAGCCTCATGATCATAACAGTATTTCTGAAAAATTGTCACTAATCTTTAGCTTGCAGCAAAAATCAAGGGAAAGGGCAGATATGGTAAACCGTTACAGGGAGAAATTCAGGTAAGTATTTGGGAGGTAGTTCACAGTGAGAAGTGAAAGACAACAGGATAGCCCAGGGAATTATAGGCTGAGGAGGCTTATATCAGTGGTTGGGAAATTACTGGAGAAGATTCTTCAGGACAGAATTTAGTTTCATTTGGAAACAATGGACTTATTAAGGATAGTTAACCTCACAAACTTGATTGAGATTTTTGAGGAAGTGACAAAGTTGATTGATGAGGGTAGTTTTCCATGCGGGCCTTATTAAAGAATTTGACAAGGTACCTCATCCTTGTTTGGTCTAGATGTTGAAGTTACATGGAATCCGTAGTGAGCTGGCATGTTGGATACAAAATTGGCTTTGTCATAGAGGACAGAGGTTAGTTGTATAGGGACATTTTTCTCACGAGAGGTCTGTGTTGCGGATGGTCCTTGTTTTACTATAGTCATAATAACAATATCTACACACATATACAAAAGCTAGGGGTGGGCAAATGGACATATAGAATTCCTGCAATGTGAAAGCAAGCCATTCAGCCCACACCAACACCCCAAAGAGCACCCCACCCAGACACACCCAATATCCTATCCCTGTAACCCAGCATTCCTCATGGCTAATCTACCTAACCTACATATCCCTGGATGCTATGAGCAATTTAGCATGACCCATCCACCTAATCTGCACACTTTAGTACTGTGGGAGGAAACCAGAGTACCCAGACAGGGGGAGAATGTGCAAATTCCACACAGTTGTTCGAGGGTGAAATCAAAGCCAGGTCCCTGGCACTGTGAGGCGGCAGTTCTAACCACTGAGCCAACACGCTGCCCTGTCGCTGTGCAGAAGAAACAATGGTGAATTGACAGAGCAAACTATGAACCAGGTATGCTTCATGACTCATAACAAATTTTACTTCACAATTTAATACTGGATGAATGAGTGCCTTGTGTGTGGGATATATCCTGGGGCCTTGTTTTATGCTGTAAAAGGCAACACTGATCAGTTTTGATGATTTTAATCCACACAATCACCGAAAGGAAGGATTGTATTCTGACGCAGAACAATGTATTTTGAAATCACACAGCGGTAACTATATCCAAAACACTGAACAACATATGTGACATCATTGCACAGTGTCATCTAACCATTATAAGACTTTAGTCATGCTGTTTTACTTTACTTCTACATCTGGAAGTTAAAGAAAAGCATGTTATGTTTCTTTTGTTATGAAATCTGACTTTCAACTGAGTTCAGTTTTAATAAAAAGGTCAGAAGAACAGTAATTCTGCATTCAATATTTGATTAATTGCATCTATGTTTTACCAAGAACAACTCTTTAATATAACTATATTAGTTACTCATGTCATAAAGCAACACAGTTAAACTATTTGAATGCAAAGACCCCTCAAAACAGGCATAGACTTTCAATTTTAAACTGTGCCCCTTGACAAAATTGTACAGAATTAAATTGGATTATATTTTTAAAGTTGATTAGATATTTAAAGTGTTACTATTTTCAGAATTCAAAAGGATTGGAAGATTTATTTGAAAAATAGAGGTTTTGAAATGAAATATTAGTTCTGCTGCTTGAGCAGTATAAATGCCAGAATATATATTTACACAGTAAAATATTACCTTCAAAAACAATGCTTGCATGGCTACAGGGGTTATTCCCACCCTTGTTTATGAAGAGTCATTGTTTGAAAGCTTTCCTTCCACCTTCTAACCCTCAGTTTTCTCAAATCTGGAACTTTTCGATGTATCTTCTCAGCTCCTGAACAATGTAGACACTCCTAGGAACTTCAAGTTCCTAGGAGTGATGATGGCCTGTCTTTGACTACCCATGTAGATGGGACAGTCAAAAAGATACAACACTTCTTCTTCTGTAGGCGGCTCAGGAAATTTGGTATGTCCATCAGGGCCCTCACCTAGATGCATCATTGAAAGCATACTGTCCAGGTGCATAACGGCCTGGTATGGCAACGGCTCTGCCTAGGACCGTAAGAAACTACAGAAGGAGGTGTGCACAGCCCCCAGACCATCATGGAAGCCAACTTTCCATCCATGGGCTCTTTGTACACAGTTCATTGTCACGGAAAGGCGGCGAACATTATCGTACCCCAGTCATGCTCTCCTATAGCATCTTTGATTGGGTAGGAGATACAGATGATTGAACACACGTACCAACAAGTTCAGAAATAGCTTCTTCCCGGCTGTTATTAGACTGATGAATGGACTGTCGGACTTCAAATAATGCTGATCTTGTTAACGCTGATCTTGCCAAGTTCATGCCCTAAGTGATGTAACCTGCATGCCTCTATCTAAGTGTGGGGCTGGAGAAACACAGCAGGCCAGGCAGTATCAGAGGAGCAGGAAAGCTGATGTTTTGGGTCGGGACCCTTCTTCAGAAAGCTCATTTCTGAAAAAGGATCCAGAACCGAAGTGTCAGCTTTCCTGCTCCTCTGAAGTTTCATGGCCTGTGTGTTCCTCCAGCTCCACAGTGTGTTATCTCTGACTCCAGCATGGCAGTTCTTATAATCTCTGCCTCTGTCTGAGTGTTTTTTTTCACCCTCTGATCTGTATACCCCTGTTTACTATGAACTGCCTGTACTGCTGGTAAACAAAGCTTTTCACTGTACTTAGGTACATGTGACAATAAATAAATAAATAAAATTAAAACAATAAAGTTGAAAGAATTAGATGAGAAGGACAATGAGGAGCCTCCCACTGAGGTGAGCAAAAAGATCCCATTTTTCCACCCAAGTGTTGAATAATAAGATGAGATTCTCACGAGTAAGCAGAGGCTTATTTGCATGTATTAGCATATAGTAACATCTTATTATTACATTATTGACCATCATTCACAGGTCATTTTCCATTCACCCATCCAATCGATAGAAACTGGGCATTGGCAATTCCTGACATAAGAAAAGAGAGGTTACCTGGTGACTCCAGTTCATCACCTGCTCCTCTTGACCTCAGGGCAGGCACCATTGGCAGTGATTCCATGCACCTCCTGTGCAGCAGGACCTCCACGACTTCACCAATAAATCAGGGTGACAATTACCTTCTGACTCACATATCCAGGGCCAAAGATCAAACTGAGCAGGGCAGCTGGGGACAGCCTGTGCTTGACCAGGTGAACCCCATGAAGTCCCAGCAGTAGACAGTGGACATTTCTGCCTGTGGTGAGTGAGAGAATAGGATTAGCAGGGTGCCATTGAGGCACCGTGCATAGTTAGTGGGGTAAGTTTGGAAAGACAGCGGAAGCAAACTCACCAGAAGGGTCTAGGCCCGAAACGTCAGCTTTTATGCTCCTAAGATGCTGCTTGGCCTGCTGTGTTCATCCAGCCCCACACTTTGTTATCTTGGATTCTCCAGCATCTGCAGTTCCCATTACCTCTGATCACTGGAGCTCATGGGGAGTTTTGCTCATGGAGAAACTCACCAAAGTGACAAAAAGCCAATAATGAGAGGACAGGCTAGTGTATTCTCATTAACCTTTATATTAAAGTAAATAATGCCTCATGTGCAGTGACCGTTTTACTGTCTAATGGTTGGTGGTAACATCAGCATGGATGAGTCTTTTGCATATTTCCACAAATACAAAGCGAATGTTGGGAGGCAACTCACCCCAGGTACTGTTGCATGCTTTCCTGTGACATATTCAGAGCCAGCATTAGAAATTCCTTGAGATTCCATAAGGTAGCTTCAGTCTGTATTTACCATTGATGTGGCTGAGGTTGCATCACAGAGTCTAAGGTAGAAGGGAGGAAAGTAAGCAAACCAAATAATAAAAATACATTTGATTAATTCTATTTGCTACCTTCAAAATTATAAAAACAGCGATCATTTTCAATGCAATTCAGTCAGCTTTGAATAATGGCAGCTCCTTGTGATAGCATTTCAAGGTGGAACCTGTGTTTTTCAGCATATCCATTGATGCAAGGTGGACGTATCGGTAACTCAATGTAACCAAATTTATCTTCGATTCACCCAAGGCAAATGAGCATTGCTTGCTGGCTAGCATTTATTCCTCATCCTTAGTTTCCCTTCAGGTGGTGCTGAGATGCCTTTTTGAGCCGTTGCAGTCCGTGTGTTGTTGGTTAAACCACAGTGCTCCTAAGGAGGGAATTACAGCATTTTGACTCGGTGACAGTGAAGGAATGGTGATACAATTTTCCAAATCAGGATGGCACGTGGCTTGGAGAGGAACTCGCAGTTAGTGGTGTTCCAAAATAACTGCAGTCCTTGTCTTTCTAGATGGAAGTGCTATCTAAGGATCTTTGGTGAATTTCTGCAGTGCATCTTGCAGATGGTGCACACTGCTGCCCCTGACCATCAGTGATTGAGGGAGTGGATGCTTGTCAATGTGATGCCAATCAAGCGGACTGTATTCCTAGCTTCTGACCTGCTCTTGTAACCATTGAATTTATGCGGCGAGTTCAGTTGAGTTTCTATTCAACATTAAACCCAAAGATGTTGATAGTGGAATATTGAGTTATGGTAGCACAATTGAATATCAAGGAGTGGTGGTTAAATTGTCTCTTAATGGAGATGGTAACTGCCTAGTATTTGTGCGGCACAAATATTACTTGCTACTTCTCACCCCAAGCTTAGATACTGTATAGATCTTGTTGCATGTGAACATGGACTGCTTCAGTATCTGAGGAGTCACAAATGGTGCTGAACTTTGTGCCATTATTGGCAAACATCCCCACCTCTGACCTTATGGTGAAGCGAAGGTCATTGATGAAGCAGTTGCAGATGGTTGGCCGTAGGACATTATCTTGAGGAATTTCTGAGTCCTGGAATTAAGATAACTGACCTCTAACAACCAAAAACATCTTTGTATGTTTCAGGTATGACTCCAACCAGTGGAGAATTTGTCCCCTGATACACATTCATTCCTGTTGCTCTAGAGCTCCTCCATGCCACCCACAGTTAAATGCAGGCTTGATGTTAAGGGCAGTCTCTCTCACTTTACCTCTGGATTTCAGCTGTTTCGTCCATGATGAACCAAAGCTGTAACGAGGTCAGGAGCTGAGTGGCCCTGGCAGAACCCAAACTGGGCGTCATTGAGCAGGTTATTGCTGAGCAATTGCTGCTTGATAATACGGTTGATGACACCTTTCATCATTTACTGATGATCGAGAGTAGACTGATGGGGTGGTAATTGGCCAGGTTGTAACTGTCCTACTTTTTATGCACAGGACATTTCTGGGCAATTTTCCACGTTTGTCAGCGTTATAACTGTACTTGGCTAGGGGAGATGCAACTTCTGGGGCATAAGTTTTCAGTACTTTTGCTGGAATGTTGTCAGGGTGTGTGTCTTTGGCAAAATCCAGTGCCTCCATTTATTTCTTGATATCACATGGAGTGAATTTAATTGCCTGAAGACTGGTATCCATCATGCTGGAGACCACTGAAGGAGGCCGGGATGGATCCACTCTGCACATCTGGCTCAAGATTGCTGTGAATGATTCAGCCTTATCTTTTGTATGGATGTGCTGGGCTCCTCCATAATTGAGGATGAGGATATTTGTGGAGCCTCCTCCTACAGTGAGTTGTTTAATAATCCACCATGATTCATGACTAGATGTGGCAGGATTGCAGAGCTTAGATCTGATGGTTGATTGTGGGACCATTTAGCTCTGTCTTTCACTTGCTGCTTATCGAGTCTACTCTCGATCATCAGTAAAGTGATGAAAGGTGTCATCAACTGCAAGTAGTTCTGTTTGGTAGCTTCATCAGGTTGACACTTCATTTTAAGTATGCCTGGTGCTGCTCCTGGCATGCCCCCCTGCACTCTCCATTGAACCAGAGATGATCCTCTGGTTTGATGGTAATGGTTGAGGGAAATACTGAGCCATGAGGTTGTGGGTTATGCTGGAGTACAATTCTGCTGCTGTTGATGGCTCACAATGCTTCATGGATGCCCAGACTTCAGTTGTTCGATCTGTTTAAAGTCTATCTCATTTAACACGTTGATATTGCCACAGAACACGATGGAGGTTATTCTCAATGTGAAGGCAGGATTTTGTTTCTAGAAGGACCATGCAGTGGTCACTCCTAATAATACCATCATGGAAAGGTGTATCTACAGCCAGCTGATTGGTAAGGATTTTTTTCCCGCTTGTCAGATCCCTTTCTACTTGCTGTCGACCCATTCTAACAGCTATGTCATTTAAGCCCTAACCAGCTCGACCAGTATTGCTGCTGTAGAGACAGGGTAAGAACTGCTGACGCTGGAGTCAGAGATAACGCAGTTTGAAGCTGGAAGAACACAATAGCCAGGCAGCATCAGAGGAGCAAGTAAGCTGACGCTGTGAGTCAGGGCCCTTCTTCAGAAAATACCTTCACACTGTGTTATCTTTATTGCCGCTGCTGGGCCATTTATGGTGGTGGACACTAAAATTCTTCATCCAGAGTGCATTTTGATCATTGCTGTCCTCAGTGTTTCCTCCAAATGTTATTCAACATGGAGGAGTGCTGATTCATCAGCTGATGGAGGACAGAATGTAACAATCAGCAGGAGTTTTCCTTGCCCATTTTTGAGCTGAAGCCATGAGACTTCATGGGATCTGCAGTCAATGTTGAAGAGTCGCAGGCTCAACTCCTTCCCATCTCTATATCATTTCCCTGCCATCCTTGCTAATTCTGTCCTATTGGTGGGACAGGACATACCCAGGGATGGTGATGGTGGTGCCTGAGTCAGTGTGTGTTATGTTTGATTCTGTGAGTATGACATGCCAGGCTGTTACTTGACTAGTCTGTGAGACAGCTCCCCCAGTTTTAGTACTAGCCCCCAGATATTTGTGAGGAGGACTTTGCAGGGTTAACAGGGTTTCCGATGTCTCAGTCAATGCCAGGTGGTCCATCTGGTTTCATCACATTTAACACAACTGAATGGCTTGATAGGGCCTTTCAGCGTGCAGCTGAGAGTCAACTACATTGTTGTGGTCTGCATTATGCGACTAGATAATATCTATTTACGGCACCTTAAATGTGACACTCAGAATTGAGATCAATGTGTACTCATTTAGTGCTATATTTCTCAAAAGTAAAACCTGAAATTTGGATGAATCACAGCTATAGTAGGGCTACTGGCAAAACTGCAATTCTGCTTGTCTGGACTGCTTTGTCGGTTGAATGAATGGCTGATAGTAAATAATGTTTCTTCTTCTTTTTATATTGCATTGTTATATCCAACTTATCATTCAGATTCACAGTTTCTGAATTGCTTTGAAAGACCTATTTATGTCTTTATGGTGATTTAGAAATCCAAAAATATTTCAAATGTAAAGAAGGCAGAGAGAATATTTCCTCATTTAAACAAAAAATGTCAGCCACAGAGACTATCCATCTAAGATGTTTTTAGTTTATGCTACTGAGGTTGTAAGTTTCAGCAATTGTTTTTCCAACATTTTAATGTCTGAGATGGAATATATGGGCTATCTCACTGTCCATAATCAACGTGTTTTCTATGGAAATAATGTTCCTTTTCTTGTCTTTGGAGTGTGTATTCCAATTAAATAAGTCAGCAGCACACTTCAGTAAGTTTTAAACTGGAAAATGTTATTTCCTCCCATACACATACCCAGAACAGGCACAAGGTCACATAATCAGTTCCAAGAATGAATATACACTCATGAAGATTGTATACAGATTATTGATAATTTAATTTCTGATTCACCTTCTGCAGTCTCCCACAACACAGGCTGAATGGACTTTAAAGTTAACATGAGATTCTTTTAACTTAAAGCATTTACAACAGGCTGTGGGATATTTTGCAGTCGAACATATAGATGGTTTCACGTGAATTTTGAAACCGGATCAGGTTAAGTACTTTGCGATGTCTTTCAAGTATTTGAGTTTTAAGTACTTTTGAGTCATTGGATGCTACTAATCCTGCTGAGTTTCTCCAGCAATTCCTGTTTTTGTTTGAGATCTCCACCATCCACAGTTCTTTGTCGTACTTAAGTACTTTGTCTGCGTGATGACTTGCAGTTCATTTCAGAAACTGGCTGAGAACTGATGGTACTGCTGTGCTTCTGGAGTAATTAGTGTGTAGTCACACGATGGCTGGGTTAATGTTTGAGATGCACCAAGTTTAATTTGAGCAGGGAAAACCATTACAATACAATGGAAAGTTGATTGTGAGTAGTGAATTTTCATATTCCCTTTTGTCCAGTTTGAAACACGGAGACAGTCAGTCTGGAAACTTTACAGCTTTTAAGGCATTCACCCTTCCTAAGAAAATGAGGAGTATGAATTTCATAGGTGGCTGCAAGGTTTTATTACTGAGGTGCACAGTTAATTCAGTATTCACAAAGGACTTGATACTGTTGTAGATCAAATCACCAACAGTCACAATTTGTGCAGAAATCTCAACAATTTATTTGTGAGTCCAATTTTCTAAAGTATTGTTTGAATGTTCAAAATATGACATGCAATTTTTAAAATGAAATTATGACCTATTATTTCTTTTTAGCCAACCTGAATTTTAGCTGATCCGCATCTGAATCCTGAATCAAACTCAGAGCTTAGCTATATTGCCTTTTCTTCATTAATAACAGCTTCACTTTTGTTCAACTTGCCCAGAAGATTACATATATCAATACTTCCTGGGCCATGCAGTTGATAAATTCTTTCCAGTTGCTGTAATTAAAAAGTAGTATTGTTTTTGTAGTTGTTAAACAGATGGCATTTTCCTCAATATTGTTGGGAAAGATACAGGATTTAACATATTTCTAACATGTGCTTATTTGTAGGGTGTATGTATACATAATTGTATACTACTCACCATTCTGTTGTGTAGCAGAACTGATTGCTGTGTTTTCTCAAATTTTTTGAGGTACAAGTAAAAAAATATATGTATAAATAAAACCTAAAAATGACGGTAGAGGCTTATAACTTTCCATTTTAACCCAGGCAGCTTTGAAACTAGTTTATCCAGGCCATTTAATGCCATTCTTCTTATTCCAGTTAAAAGATGCATATTTAATTTTTTCCTACTAACCAGAATTGATGCTCATATAAGTTTAAACATGATATCTTTGAATTTGAGAAAGGAAAAATAATCTGTTTCTTTCTGGCAATCAGAACTGGGACTCAAGATTTGACAGCCATCACCATCTCTTAAAAAAACAAAAACTTGAGTACACTCAAACATTTAAATTGCACTTATCCTTACAGCTGTTAGATGAACTGTTGAATGTTTGTTTTTGACATCATATTACACGTTTGTAATGTACTTCTTGTGATATGGAACCAAGAGGAGCAAATGAATATCAGCAAATGATTTAACCAAATGTCTGAACATGCTTGAGGGGCTGCAATCAGAGATCATAGAATCCCTACAGGGTGGAAACAGGTCCTTTGGGCCAACAAGTCCACACCGACCTTCTGAGCATCCAACACAGACCCAACCACCACCCCTGCAACAAATCCCTGAACACAATGGGCAATTTAGCATGGCCAAACAACCTAGCCTGCTCATCTTTGGATTGTGGGAGGAAACCAGAGCACCCAGCAACCCACGATGACATGGGGAGAATGTGCAAACTCCACATAGGCGGTTGCCTAAGGGTGGAATCGAACCCGGATCCCTGGTGTTCTGGGGTAGCAGTGCTAATTACTGAGCCACTGTGTTGCCCAAAATGTGTAATTATGCTCCTATTCCTGGTTCATGAGGACAGAAAAAATGATTGCTTTAGTCAACGGTTAGTACAGTGCATTTATGCAGCATTGTGGGCTATGCCTCACTTCTGAAAAGTTAGCATTTTCATAATTATTTCTGAAACAATGATGTGGAGGTGCTGGTGTTGCACTGGGGTGGACAAAGATAGAAGTCACCTGACACCAGGTTATAGTCCAACAGGTTTACTTGAAATCTCAAGCTTTCAGAGGGTAGTCCCTTCATCATGAGAAGGCTGAAACAAACAGTGGACAATAGTGTTGAAACAAAGTGGTTCTTACATTGACTCAATCCAATGATACTTAATGTTGTTCTCTGATTGTTCAATGTGAACATTGAGAAGCCATGGCAATTACAATTAACTTGTGAACGCTAATTAATGCTTGGCTGGTGAACTTTCAAATTGAAAAAACGGTCTGATTTGCCCAACAATATCTTGATCATAACTACAACAAGAGAAATGTTTGCATACTTCTCTAATTCAAAGCAATTTTCATCTGGAGATGACAGTTGAGGTTTTACTTTTAAAGAATCTTGATGATATCAGCTAAGATTTTTAGCTGACACAAGTTGGAAACCAATTGGACTAGACATTTGAATTAAACAAAGAACTGCAGATGCCGGAAATATGAAGGATCGGTCAAAGCCAGCAGATGAAGGGTCATTGAATTCAAAATGTTAACTTTATTATTCTCTCTACAACACAGCCAAACCTGCTGAGTTTGTCCAGCACTGCCTGATTTTGTTTTGGACTGGAAATTTGGCTCTGCAGAACCAGGTTTTGGTTAATAAGGGTTTTATTTTGTGTGCATAAAGTTGCCCAAGCTATATACACACAATTCTGACACAGGTCGCACCAGACTGCCTTCTTGTAAGGGCAATACAATAGATATCCTTTGCTCCCATCAAAAGCTATTGTTAAACTATTGACATGTGCATATATATAACTTAACATTTGCTTCTGTTTTGTCTTGCAATATTGATTTGTGCTTGAGGCTGCCTGTGTCATGCCATTCGCTTCCAGGAAAACTGAGGCCAATCAGTACAGAATATGAAACGATTTGCATTCTTGCCTTAATCATCATCACTCCAATTCGTGAGATCTCCGAGCGACTGTGTAATCCCCTTCCCCCTCCAGTTTTGATTTCCTAGCACTGTCAACGACAACCCCAATTTCAGTTCAAGGCCAACCATCAACACAGCACACCTCCACCATGTTTGATCTCCTTGCTCTCCACCTCCAGTCTCACTCTGAGCCCAGGCATTCCTCTCCCAGATCTTTGGGATCTTATGTGCAAGAAGCCGTGCCAATTCCTACCACCGTGCCTTCTACATGATAATGCAGACCAAAATTCTGCATTTCCTAGCTCTTCCATTTCAGCAGGGACAATTAGCATCTGAGGATGACGTACCCAAAAATGGACACTGATGAATTTCTGGATGATTTTCTTGTCTGAGATCAAAGTGTAAAAAGAGAAGTGTAATTATAACTTCTTCAAAGGGAACATTTTACCATTTTGTTCTCACGATCTTAGAATGAGGACTGAAACTACATCTTACTCCTTTTAAAATGTTCTGATCAAGTAATAGCTTAGTCTTCTTCAACAGAGCCTATAAGATTGCTCAAGTAAAGGGAATTCTAGTGGGGGTTCATGTTTGTTATAATTAGTGAAGTGTTTATAGCATGAAATAAAACAAGACCTATAAGAAGTACAATATCTGGTAATGAGACATTATTTGCGACATAAATTTGTACTTTAGCTTTTGTGTCTTTTTTCTGCACTGCCTTTATGTGCCCAGGATGACTGACATGCCAAACCTGTGGTCCACTAGTAGGCCTGCTGAGAAGAGGAATGCCAGCACCGCCTACTAAACACCCAACTGCTCTTTTGTCATGCGAATATAGAGTCCGAGTTACAAATAGTGGCATCTTACTGTCTTCTGTCCAATGTACACACAATAACACTGACACAGACTTAAAAGGCAGGAAAGAGGAGACCCCAAGACTTAATGAATCCAATCTAAACACCTCTCACCAGAAATGTCAAACATATCCCTTCAGACAAAACAGGGCTTAAAGAATATTGTTCTCTTGTTCATTGTCCAATTCCTTTAGCAGAGAGGGGATTTTTAAAGGACCGTACACCACAGTGAATAAGACAACAAACAAGCTTTCTATGCACAAAGGACTTTTGAGAGGGAAATGTATGAATAAGAGACGAGGCTCTTCTAAAGCAGAAATAGAAAAGTGCTAGCTTTGTTTTCAAATAAAATCAAAATAACGACGTTCAAACCTTTATAGAAATGTGTTAATGTTGTTGATTGAATGAGACAGTGCAGCTGATTTAGAAGTTTGAGTTTCCAATGAAACAATTGTGGTCTTTTGATGCCATGCCAAAAACCTAAGAACAGTATTTAATGAAAAAATAAATCAGCTCAAGGATTCATCTACGATCTACTCTGAATTTATAATACTTGATTGTTCCAGAGGCTGTGAGCCATCATGTGACATTATAAAGTTTGCTACTCCAAGGTTTTGCAATGATGGTTTGTTAGGACTGTGTTGTATTTAAATCTTGGGTCTCTCCATATATGCCAAACACATGATGAAGTTCGATGCCGATGAAGTTGCTTGATTGTGTTTCAAGGGTCACATAGGATGAGCATCTGAAACCCATATAACTGTGAGGTTGCATTCAACTCAAGTTCAGTTTTATTTGCTGTGACCTTCTAGAGCTGTACCCTTTGCTTCGTTGTCTGTGGAAGACATCTTTAGGTTTGTTGCCATAGCTGCCTGTGCACTGTGAGTTGTTTTGTCAGGTTTGGTTTGGGTCTCAGCAGTTTGGCTTGGTTGGTAGCGACAAGGCATATAGTAACAAAGAGATCTGGCTGTATTCAATCACTGCTGAGATAGCTCGGCTCAATGAGGTACGTAAACTAAATTCAAAAGAGAATGAAAGCCTTGCATTTATGTAGTCCATTTAATAATCTCAGGATACCTGAAAGGACACTGAGCCAATGAAGTACATTTGAAGTGCAGGCTTTGTTATAACATTCCAAATAATATATCCTATTTTGTCTGTTGCAAGGTTTCATAGACAGCAATGTGATAATGACTAGTCAGTCTGTTTGGTTCATTATGATTGACAGATATATATTGGACATTGACAATAAGTTCCATCTCAACAAGAGAATATTCTTCGCAGTACAAGCAGAACAGGTTTCAGAGATGTAGTTAAAACAAAATAACAAATATAGGTCTTGAAGCAATTGAAATGTCCCAATGTTGTCATTTTCCATTTAAACCTAACTGATTCTATGTCTTGACAGAAACCGTGTCAAAGAGGATCACTTATGTCTAAGTGTACAGCATTCAGAATGTCATCAACTAGAGTTAGTAATTTGCCATAATTCATGATGACAGTAGCAAATCCTTAAATGTCCAGATCTTTTTTGCCAGTGGGTCAATAATCAGGCCAAACAGCAGAAGGAAAAACAACCTCTGAGAATAAAGACAAAGCTGGTGGAGTAATGGTCATCGTAGCCATCCAATCCTCAAGATATGTATCAAAGTCAAAAACGAGATTTTGTTCTCAGTGCGATTATAACATATAATCCATGAAACCAAAATTGTAGAATTATTGAGGATGAATAAATTGAGCTGGGACTTAGATGATAGATTAAGAATCAGTTGTTCTTTCAACTGGGTAGACATATTAAACTGATGTATTCCCATTTTACAACTGCCCTGGATTACATTGAATATATCATAATGAAATAGGCCAATTAGCTCAACTACCCTGTGCTACTGTTTACTCAACATACAGATTTCCTCTAATTCCATCTGCCTAATCTCAGCCCTTCAGCATACCTTCCCATTATCTTTGTATCATGTGCTCAGCTAGGTTCCTTTTAAGAGTATCTAAGCTATTTGCATCATCCACACCCTGCAGAACTGAGTTCCATATTCTAAACACTCTCTGAATAAAGACATTTTTCTTATTGCCTTATTGAGGTTTGTGGGCAGTCATTCTCTGAACCGTTGAAATGATGCTTTTGTCTGTCCAGTTTGATGCATATTCAACAATACCATCTCAGAAAGGCTGTTAAAGAAATGTTGTACCTTCATAGATGAGATGTGATAGTGGAAGATTGCTGGGAATACAACTACATATGGACATTATTAAATCGTGTACAATGGAATTTAGTTTGAACCAGTCATCAATAATGAACTATGGTGGCATCCTTGCCACAAGACGAGGACATTATGTGGTTCTGAAGGGAACATTTAGGGGGCTCAAATGGCCTCTAGATATGAAGGTCACCCACAAAGCCTTTCCATACTAGACGTTATTGGTTGAAAGGGGAGGTGAGTGGGAATATGATGGAATTTGCATCCTGAACCCTCCCATTCAATCACATGTTTCTAATCTGCCTCCAAACTCACTTCTGCAATCAGTAATCTGTGTTATGGAAATAAATTTGGATGGAAAATTGAACCATAACTTTACTAGTGCAATTTTCCTTTGGATTGCCAACTGCACTCAATCCATCCATCATATATAACTAATATAAACTTAATTCAAATTTCAATAAAAGGTGGCAATTACCTGTTTAAGAAACAACCATGATGGGATCTTAGATAATAAAGTGTGGAGTTGTAAAAACACAGCAGGCCAGGCATCACCAGAGGAGCAGGAAAGCTGACGTTTCAGGTCAGGACTCTTCTTTGGAAAGTATGATGGACTCCGGCTGCTTTTGCCTTGAAACGTGTATGTAATCTTAAAAAAGTTGAAGCTTGCTAAACATTAATCTTATACAACAGGTGGCAAAAACCATTATTCAAACATTTCAGTTCACTTCCACTTACCTATAGGCATTTCATATGTTTTATCTTTTTGAAACAATAGATTAACAATTAGTACTGTTAAAATTAAGAAAGGTTTTCAGTCATTTGACTGATAAGAGTTTCAGTCGACCATTGGTTCCAATCTGAAGATCATTTGGAGAAAAATGATGATTGCAAAAGCTGTTAGAAATACACATTGCTCTATATTCACATGATAAACTGAAGGCAGAAGCTATACCCAGGTGCTGACATGAAAGAGTTTAGACTCTTTGAGGGGCAAACAAAATTAAACAATTTTATTCAGAAAAAAACAGCATTCTTACTGCAGAGGTGGCAGGAACTGCAGATGCTGGAGAATCTGAGATAACAAGGTGTAGAGCTGTATGAATACAGCAGGCCAAGCTGCATCAGAGGAGCAGGAAAGCTGACTTTTCGGGTCTAAACCCTTCTTCAGAGAGAAAAAAAAGGCCTGTTTTGTTCAATCAGCTCGACACCTTGTTATCTCAGATTCTCCAGCATCTGCAGTTCCTACTATCTCTGAAACAATTTTAACCCCACTGCAAAGTCCATTTCTGAAGAAGGGTCTTGGCCTGAAATGTCAGCCTTCCTGCTCCTCTGATGCTGCTTGGCCTGCTGTGCTCATCCAGCTCTACACCTTATCAGCATTCTTACAGCGTTCTTTTATGCTTATTCAAAGTCACTTTCTCGCTCAAATAACATTTTACAACTGGTACTTATGGTTCTTTACAGACAGGAGATGCCTTTGAAACAAAATAATGTGGAAACTGAAAGCACATACATTGTATTTTTAAAAGTTTTAATGAAACAGTACTATAAAATAAAATAGATATTTCTAGGTAGAAAATACCCTGTTCTGTATCATGTTGATTGATGAAATGATTTGAAACAGAACTAATTAAATACATGCAACAATATTTACCACTAAAGAGCTATTGGGATACTTAGAAAAACTCACAATAGGAAAGTTATGTTGAACCTTTGTGGGATTACTATTCCAGCTTTAGTTTTAGCTGTTTTGCCTAATTCTGAAACGCAAACTTCTAGAAAGATGTCAAAAGATTACCAGAACAGTGTCAAGGATGAGAGACTTCTGATCTGCGAAAAGATATAAGTTGAAATTCGTCTCGTTTGAGGAAAGGTAAGCAAAGGGAGATTTGATAGAGATTTATAAAATTATGAGATAGTTTGATAAAACAAGTAAGGAGAAACTGTTCACAAATACAGTCATGCGTTAAAAGATTTCTTTTGCTTCTGCAATACTTTACTTTCACCCATTCAACAGTTTCATTGCAATTCTGCCATCTTCTTTCTGACATTTCTGGTCTCCTCCAAATCAAAATACCATAGAACTTATTAGATGGATGAATTCATTTAGTATAGTTTGTTTGTGCTGACGTTTTTAAATGATGTGCCTAAGATGGTTTCACTTGTTATTTGGTGCCATTGTCAAATTTGATTAATTTTCAATGACTTTATGCAACTGAATCATTTACCTGAATTTAAAAAATGATGTTGGGTTCAATATTGCTTCCTGTGGTACCTCACTCAGTACAACATCCCTTCTAAACATAGGAATAAACATTAAAAAATGGGTTTGGCTTTGCACCATCGTAAATTCTCTTTTACTTTGATTATTAGTGCCCTTAAATCATTCATGTTTTATTTCATTTTTCGTGTGGTATGGATTTCAATACATTGGCAATGCTGATGTCTATCCTAATTGTCCTTGAATTGAATGGCTTGCTGAACTATTTCAGAGGGCTGTTCGGTATCAACCACATTGCTACAGATCTGGAATTACATGTAGGCCAGGCCAGATAAGGATGACAGATTTCTTTCCTTAAAATAAAGTGAACCAGTAGGCTTTTATGATAATTGGCTACTGGTTTGAAGTTCATTCTTGAAACTAGCTTACAATTCCATATTTATGAATTGAATTGCAATTACAGCAGCTACCAAGGTAGGATTTGAATATATGCACCCCCAAACATTAATCAGGGACCTCTAGTTTATCAGGACAGTGACATGAGTATAATTTAACAAGTCTTAAAAAAAAGTTAACCTATTTTGCTAATCAACTGTTTAGAGACTTTATTACACACCACTAGAGCAGGTGGGGCTTGAAGCCGGATCTCCATGTCCAGGGTAGGGACACTACCGCCCTGCCATAAAGACCGACAATTTAACAATTGTTGTACCTGACTGGATGTGTTTTTTGACATCATCTTTGGATATCCTAAACAAGGAACCTAAAGTTATGCCTCCTTTTTCTCGAAAATTAACAAGGACAAATAGTCCACAAAGAATTGTCGGCATCTCTTCTCCATTTAAGAAAGGAGCTGATCATGCGTAACTTAAAGGTAACCAATCCAGAAGCATGATGTAAAGCAGGTGTCTGGGGTTCCATGAACTATTGAACCTTATGCCGTAGGCTTTATTTTGCACAACATCTAGCCACCCAGCTAACTAAGTTAACCAACTCAGAGAGGAAATAAAAAGAAATTATCTGCCCTACCACACCTTTGACTCATCTGCACGTTAGCAGAATCAAGTTAGCATACACATCAGCAACCAATGGTACCAGCGACTTCCCCATCCCATGAAAACAGGGAATAAAGTAAATAAGTCTCACATGAAACCTAATGTCTATTTTTCAGTGTCTTCCCTAGGTATTTAAATGGCGTCTTAACCTAATGTCAGGTCAGATATCTTTCAACCCTCCTTACTGTGCAAGACATTGGCCCATTTTGAATGTGTTCTCCATCTAGCTATTTGGTTCAATGAGGTCTAATTTCCACCCCTACCCCTATCTGCCTGCAATGTCACATTGTGTAACCTAATTAATATGACTTGCAACAGGCAATTTTCAATGTTACCATTGAATAAATATAAATTATTTATTCACCTGTAAATTTCCATTTGCTTGTTTTTTTGTAGATGTACATTCCAACTAGAACAGTGATATAATTATACTAACAAGATTTATGTTATAAAATTGTAGCACTCAGCATTGCATGAAAGGGTGATTGGTTTCTCACTATAATTGTTTAGAATGGAAAAATAATGTGGCTTTTTGCATCATAAATCTCACGTTCAATTTCAAAGTGTTTCACAGACGATGCATTTTCAGACTCAGTCTAATTGAGCTTTAATTTGGCACCTGGTGCAGGTCTGGAGACATATGCAAAGATCATGCGAGAACTTTGTTTTCTCTAAGTTTTACAGTGAACACATGCACCAATTATGGGTTCAGGTGTTGCAACTGTGTTTACATTCATACAGTGGGTGCCAATGTTTGGAGACCCTTCTGAAATTGCCCCAGGGCTAAAAGGTGTAAGGATAAATCCAGCAAGGTAATGCTCCCTATCATCCCTGCACCCTCAACCCCACAGAACAGGAGTGCAGACCAGAGATAAATTTATTCCTGGAAAATCAGGAATGTTATAAAATGGGTGCTCAGTTTCTTTTCACCTGGTCCTGACATCTTCAACATCATCAAGCAAGGATCTGAGTAGCCTCAGTAAATTTAGGTATTTCTACTTCCAAACATGCATTAACTCATGTTAAGTGCTTGTTAGGCAGCTGAACACACAACCTCACATAAATCACAACTGTTGTTAGCTTTATACAATTGCAGTTGATGTACTAGAAAGGAAGCTGATTGTGCTCCTGCTTCTGGGTTCCAGTTTCAGGTCCCACTCTTCACGAAGAAGGGCTATGGACCTTATTTGTTACAGTATGTTGATTTTTTTTAAAAATGCATATTTTCGAAAAAGTAGTTGGTGCACTGTAATGCAAAATAGTGCAGAAAAGCTGTAACACAACAATTTACCCTCCTAGCAACAGTGAAGGAATGCAAAAACTAAGATAGCTCTTTAAGTAAGAGACTGTGCAGATACAATTTCTAAACAGCTCCTGAAACTGGAACTGCAATGAAAGAACAAATTACACTCTTATTGGGTAACCACTACTCTAAACTTCTGCATCACTTGCTCCTTCCAAACAGCAGCAGGAGCCTTCGATTAGAAAATACTCCATCTATGCTATTGACTCCCCTTTCCATGCCGTCATCAAATTGGAGATTGTCTTCTGCACGTCACTCAAAGAGTAACATTTGGCAAACATGTCATTTACTTCCGATAAAATTGTTTGTTGAACCTTAATCGAGGCCTCTGTGATGAGCAGTAAAACAGTAGTCCACTCAAATTTTCAAGGGAATTTTGGTATTCCCTCAGAAGCCTACTACTGAGTGTCAGGACCACAACCGAGAAGCAGATGTTTTTGGGGATCTATCTTTGAGCACACCAGTTTGAATGTTATAATGTTGCCTTGAATCAAAGAGTATTGTTTAAAAAGCATGCATAACGGGTTCTTGTGGTGCAGCGGTAGTGACCCTAACTCCGACTGGAAAATTCAAGCCCCACCTGCTCCAGAGTTGTAAGGTTAATTAAAAATATCTGAAATTACTTGCATGAGAGGCTGGAAACGGAATTAGTGGATTGAGTTTCAATGCTTATTGCAGGTGAAGGATCAGTTGTGCTCTGATTGTAATTTAACCACTGAACAAGTGTATGGAAGGGATGTCCTTATTTCCTGGAGTCCTTCAAAAGGTCTTGCAATTATACAGCAAATTTCACAAATACAGGTTGACCCAAAGCACTGAACAACTAATTGTGAACTTCTCAAGAGTATAGTTACTGTTTTAATTTTCTTCCTTGACTTAGGCACTCTCTTGGAATCAGGGATAACATGCAATGACTGCTGTCGGCTGTCCCTGGGTATAAGAGAAAAGGGGATTGCCTCTGACTGATTGAAAGTGATGATCAATTATGTCAGAAATACAGCAGCTTATTTTCAATAGAAACTCTCAGGGATAACAGCTTGATGAGCAGACAATGTTTTTACTGAAAACATGAGACTTGAAACGTTAGCTTGCTCTCTCTCCATGGATGCTGTCTGACCTGCTGTGATCTCCAGCATTTGTTACTTTCAGTATAGATTCCAGCATCTGCAGTGATTTGTACCTACATAATGTTTTTAGGGATGTTGATCAAAAGTTCGAAACAAACTCTTAATTTAACATACAATAGAGGCCATTTTAAATTTTAGTCCTGGTGCAAACTGGTGCCACCCTGTCAATCTGGCAATGATCAAGCTGAAGCTGGTAAGTCTTTCCTACAGGTTTAGTTACATTACCTGGTCCAGCAGTCAAATGTTTCCTTCTACAGACCAGCTCCAAAGAGATGGAAACTGATTCTTATGTAAACGTTCAGATCTCTCCTCAGTTAGTGTCAGCTGCTGTTAAATAATCACCTGAACAGACACATATACACACTCAATTGATACAACATTTGTAGTATTAGCATACACTGTCCAATTTCAGCAATGGTTGAATTTAATGATAAAGAAACATCTGATGTATTCGAGAATGGATGGCTGAATGGGCTCCAGTGGTGCAGTGGTCACATCCTTACCTCTGACTCACGAAGCCTAGGTTCAAATCCCACCTGCTCCAGAGGTGTGTAATGAATGTTGATTTAGAAAATGTCTACAATGGATGATTGTTTTGCGCTAATTGCTGGAAGCTCAATGGTCTTTGTCACTGAATAAATGAAATCCTATTCTGCTTAAAGTTAATTTTATGCTTTGAGGCACCATGAAGTAGACATTCCCCATTCAGCAAAAAAAATTGAAATTTGAGCCTGTTGGAAAATTGGCCAAAGAGGTTCACTGCCAAAATTCCAATTTTCCATCTGGCAGATTTTGAGCGAATAATTTACTGACACTTCACAAATAGACACATTGTGTTTATTGAAATTTATTAACTAAAGGATCCCACTTGGAAAAACTGGCACCTAGTAAGAAATTACATTTGGTGTTAATAAGTAGCATGTCAAACATCATACATACCATTCTGATGTTACTTACCCATACTTTAATCCCACCACTAGTATATCACCACATTTAATTCAACAGGATTCACTCAAATGGATCTTTGTCTATTTAGTCAGTCACCTAATGACACCACTCACAAATTTCCATCCGCACCTAATTTGTTCATGCTCTTTTTTTGTCTCCTCGTCGAACTGAATTCCAGCAATCAACGCAAAATAAATTGTTTCAATCCTTAAACATGCGTTTCTTCCACCACTAACTCAGTCATGACAGCAAACCCATACCAATAATTTGTGAAAAAAGGACATGGGGAAACAATTCAGGGTTGTTTCATTCCCTTATCCTGAAAAAGAAAGATCCTTGCCCATTGATCAACACGGAGTGTGCACGAGTAATTTTGTAACATTAACATACTGCTGTTGGGAGTGGTGCCAAAAATTCAACAACCTATATTTGTACACCAGCTGTCAATAGAGAAGATCATGTCCGAATGTTCCTGCTGCAAAGGGCAAGAAAGTGCTGACCAGTAGACAGGGAAACAATTAAAGGAATGGGAAATTGCAAGCATAGTTGAAGAGACAAAATATCTCAGTTGACGTGGAGGAATTCTCACTACACTGGAGTGATCTGATGTGCGACTAAACAGAAATACGAGCAGTCTTTGGCAAACTAGCTGTTCTGACCTATGGTAAGAACAGATCCACATCATAGAATTAGACCATGTCATTCACTGAATCAGGGACATATGACAGTTTTGCATGGTGCAACAATGGTATTAACTCACTGAGGATGCAGAAATGGCCTAGTAAATGTTGCCAACAGATTTTTCTTCAATTATTCATTCTTTTGAATCTGCTGGTAACAAAGCAATGGTCATTAATGCCGTATGATTTCTAAAGATTCAAAAGCCTACACAGGACATCAAAAATGAACCAGGAAATGGTTAGTACCGCATACTTCTTGTTCCAAAAGCCAAAAAGACATACAAAGCTTTCCAGAGCCCACAAGAAAATTCCTCAGGAGATGAGACAATTAGTGTGGGGGCGTAATTCAAATTATATCCTGTTTTCCATCCTGCGAATCAAGCCCAGGCATGCCAACCTAACAAGCTCGCTAAAGCTGATGGGCAGTTTCTTAAAAAGCTGAGATGGCACTTAGCAACTGGTACAATCACAGTCCTGAATATAATCCTACTAACACATCAAACGCAGTCATTAGACTGAAAGTCCAGCATGCATTGACTTTTTGCAGCGATTCTGTAGGAAGACACAAAATTGAATCATTTTTACTGAAACAAATAAAAAGTAGTACACTTCCAAATCGTATTCAATGGTTGCAGGTTTAGAACTGAGCGAAGGAAGGTTCCAGTCTGAAGAAACAATATTTATTTCAAAGAGGAATCAGGTTGTTCCCCTAATGATTATGATTTGAAATTTACTTTTACCAATTCTGAGACAATATGAAGTTTTTTGTTATTTTTGCCTTGAAAGACAAAAATCATTTCTATCAGCAGGTTACAGTTGCTTTAAATATCAAAATAAAAGTGATTATTGGTGCTTCAAAGGGGATGATTGGCATTGAACGTTAAAATACGACTTCATCAGTCAAGTGGTGCAATCATAATTTAGAAAGAGTTTGCATTTATGTGACACCTTTCACAACAGTTTTGACAGAAAGTACTTTGGCAAGATCTTTAAAAAATGCAGCATCCTATTTGTGCCCACTCAAGGACAAAGGAGGGAATCAATGTGCGGAACCAGAGGAAAGAGGTGAGGTCCTAAGCAAATACCTTGTGTTGGTATACACCATAGAAAAGGAATTGGTGGAGGATGATCTCACGAAAGGGTATATCAAATTTCTAAGCCAAGTTGTGATTAAAAAGGAATGGGTGTCGTGCGTCTTGAAAATGATAAAGTTAGATAAGACCCCGGATCCTGATGGGATCTATCCCAGAATATTGAGGGAGGCAAGAGAACAAATTACTGGAGCATTGACAGACACCTTTGTATCTTCTTTGGCCACAGGTGAGGCCCCAGAGGACTGGAGAATAGCCAATGTTGCCCCATTATTTAAGAAGGGTAGCAGGGATAATCCTGGAAATTACAGGCATGAGAGTCTCACCTTGGTGATAGGGAATTTAATGGAAAATATTCTCAGGGACAAGATCTATACGCTTTTAGAAGTAAATGGATTTATTAGTGATAGATAACATGGTTTTTTGTGTGTGAGTTTGTGCCTTACCAATTTGATTCAGTTTTTTTGTGGAAGTGGTGAAGATAATTAATGATGGAAAAGTAGTTCATGTTATCTACATAGATTTCAGTAAAGCCTTTGACAAGGTCCCTTCTGGCAGTGTGGTACAAAAGGTGAAGTCACACGGTATCGGGGTGAGCTGGCAAGATGGATACAGAACTGGCTTAGTCACAGGAGATAGACGGTAATGGTGGAAGGATGATTTTCGGAATGGAGGGCTGTGATTAGTGGTGTTCTTCAGGGATCAGTGCTCGGACACAAGCTGTTTGGAGAAAAACATAGCTGGTCTAATTTGAAAGCTTGTGGATGATATAAAGATTGGTGGAGTTGCAGATAGTGAGGACGATCATCAGAGGGTACAGCAGGATATAGATCAATTGAAATCATGGATAGAAAAATGGTAGATGGGGTTTAATCAGGACAAATGTGGGGTGATGCATTTTGGAAGGTCAAGTAGAGGTCAAAAAGATACAGTAAATGGCAGAACCCTTAGTTGGATTGATATGCAGTGGGATCTGGTGTGCAGATCCACAGATCACTGAAGGTGGCAGTGCAGGTAGATAAGATTGTCAAAAAAGGCCTATGGCATGCTTGCCTTCATTGGAAGGTGCATTAAGTATAAGAATAGACAAGTTCTGCTGCAGTGTTATAGAACTTTAGGTAGGCCACACCTGGAATATTCTGTAGAGTTCTGGTCACCACACTACCAGAAGTGTGTGGATGCTTTGGAGATGGTTCAGAAGAGGTTTACCAGGATGTTGCCTGGTATGGGCGGGCTTTAAGTTATGAATAAAGTTGGCGTGACTGTGTTTGTTTTTTACTAGAATGCAGGATGTTGAAGGGTGAACCAATATGAATTTATAAGATATGGCATGGATAGAGTGGGAAGTATGACCAGGGTGGTGGGGTCAATTACTGGAAGACGCAGGCTCAAAGTGCAAGGGAGAAAGTTTAAAAGAGATGTGCGAGGCAAGTTTTTCATGCAAAGGGTAGTGAGTGCCTGTAAGATGTTGCCAGAGGAGGTGATGAAAGCAGACATAATAGCAGCATTCAAGAAGCACCAGGACAAATACATGAATAGGAGGAGAATAGAGGGATATGGATCCTGTAAGTGAAGGCAGTTTTAGTATGGAAGGGCAAAATTTAGCAGTGCAGGCTTGGGTGACCAAAGGACATGCTCCTGTGCTGTATTGTTCTTCTTTGTCCTTAGTAATGCCGCATAAACAGCAATGAGACAATAATATTTTTGATGTTATGGGTTTGCCAGACACAATGCAATAGCTCTCAATAGTAAACAATCACTAGGAGGGCAGAGGAAATGGCATAAGGAACTACAACCCAAAAACGCAACACTCCTACTGAGACATGGGAATTGCTTGCCCTAGAATGCACAAAGAAGAGATGAAGCAACTGTGAAGGCGCCAAACCTTTGAGCGCCTGAATGGAGCATATGGATTACAAACACAAGTAGTGGAAAGAGCATGTGCAGAATTCAGAGACTCCCTCCCACTCACCTGCCTCCTCAAACATCACTTTGCTTACCTATCACAAAGTCTGCAGCCCACGGATTGAACTATTCATTACAGAATCCACCCAGGTTCCACACCGCACCCCCACCAACAGAGTGGAAGCAAATCATTCTCAACCTTGAGGGACTACCAAAGAAGAAGATTTTGAGGGATGGCTATTGATAAGGACACTAGAGAGGAAGTTCGGTCCTTCTTCATAAGAGTGTCATGTGATCTTGTATATGTCAGTGTACTGAGTATAGCAGTTTGTATGTCAAGTTGTGGCTATACAGGACATTGGTTAGGCCACTTTTGGAATTATGTATTCAATTCTGCTCTCCCTGCTGTAGGAAAAATGTTGTTAAACTTGAAAGCATACAGAAAAGACTTAAAAGGGCGTTGCCAAGTTTGTAGGGTTTGAGCAAGAGGAAAGGCTAAATTATCTGGGGCTATTGTCCCTGGAGGTTGAGGTGTGACCTTATAGAAGTTTATAAAATCATGAGGGGTGTGGATGGGGTGAATGGCCAAGGCCTTTTTCCCACATCAAAGGAATCCAAAACTAGAAGGCATAGGTTTAAGGTGAGAGGGTAAAGATATAAAAGGCCATATGGGGCAACGTTTTCAACAGAGGGTGGAGCATGTACGGAATGAGCTGCCAGAGGAAGTCTGGAGGCTGGTACAATTACAACATTTAAAAGGCATCTGGATGGGTATATGAATAGGAAGGTCGAGAAGGGCGTCAGCCAAATGCTGGCAAATGGGACTAGATTAATATAGGATATCTGGTCAGCATAGGTGAGTTGGACCAAATGTCTGTTTCCATGCTGGACAAATGTATGACTCTACAATTCTATCTGTCTGAGAGAGTGGATAGAGCCTGTGTGCCCAAAATAGGAAGCTTGCCGTCCCATTAAGGTTGCAAGTGAGTTGTGCGGCCGAGGTCAGCTCTGGTGCCTCGGCTCCTGAAGCTTGGATCAGGCATTATTCGCTTTCGTAGATATCCAACCACAACTGAGTCACTTCCACTTTCTCTGGAGAAATCCTAGAACAGTGTTGGAAAGAGGTTGGGGGTAGAGGACCCAAAGGTACATATCAGTTTTGGAATATTGCTCTCAGTGTCACCCATTACAGATTTGTGGCGGCCACTGACATCTCCTACCACTGTGTAACATTATGGGTCAGTGACTAACTTCATAGCTAGAGTGTATCATCATCAGATCACATGGAACTGGAACCCAAGTGAAGAGAGTTCTAATTAAATCCTGCAAATATTGTAAATAGTTAATAAATATCAATTAATTTGCACTGGTATTGTTTCCAAAGCTCATCTATCTGACAGTGGTGACCTCAGACTCATTGTGACAAAAGCAAAATTTGATATGAAAACAAATAAAAATGAAATCCTAACCGATCAAGCAGCACCATGAATGTAGATTTGATTTTCCAGGCTGATGACATTTCATTGGAAATGAAGAGGATTACTTTTCAGACAAGTAAGAGAGTTGGGGGCACAGGAGCAAGTCTGTAATAGAGCAAAGATTGGACAGATTAAATAAAAAATTTCATGATGCAATAACAATGTTAATAGATATAGTGAAGAAACAAATGTCTTCAACCCCACACTCCTGGTCTTTGGGCACCCTGGCTGGAGGACCCCTGCGTGGGTTTGCTCCTGGGACCTGGCCAGGCTGGCAATAAACAGATCTGGCATTGGGCTGTAGAGAGGGTTATTTCTGCCGACTGCCTGCCCCGCTTCTGCACTGTATGCAAGTTCGGGTGTCCTTGGAGAGGGACCATGTGATGCCCACTAGTACTCTTCATGCCTTCAGGGACAGCTGGGGGTTGGGGGTGGGCATTGTGTGGAGTAGGGCAGCGGTGTTTTATTCCCCCTCCGATTCTATTTTGATTTGATTCCTACTTCCCCACCTTCCTTTTTTAACAATAGCTTTGCCCTAGTGGGTTTTCCTTGCTACTGGTGCCCTGGCCACATGGGTGATGGTGGAAATCTTAAATAAAGCCTTTTGTACATGGTGTCTTCACCAAGTCGCTGCACATACACACCAAATGGGTGCTGTGGGAGAGAAAACAAAACAAATGTGCTTGTCTAATACTCATTATTTTAATGGTGGTGTAAATCTATTTAAAGTATTGGAACTTAAAACGGGGCCCTTGTGATGCAGTGGCAATGTCCCTCGCTCTAGACCGGGAGATCTGGAACCAAGTCATACCAGCTTCAGAGATGTGTAGTAACCTCTGAACTGGTTGATTAGAAAAATAGGTTAAATTTAAAAAAAATTAAAGCATGGCTCTAGTGGTGCAGTGACAGTGTTCCTATCTCTAAACCAGGTGACCTAGATTCAAGTCCTACCTGCTCCAGAGGTGTGTTCATAACATTTCTGAACTGCTTGATTCGAACATATCAATACATAGCCCTTATGGCACAGCAGTAGCGTCTCTGCATCTGAGATAGAAGGCCAGGGATAAATTCCCATCTGTTCAATAACATCTCTGAACAGGCTGATTGGGAAAGTATCGATATACATATATACATAGTACCTGCAAAATTCAGGTGAAAGAAGCTGTAACATTCTTTGCAGTGACACTGTCAAACTGAATACAACTTCTTGTGTCTGCACATGCACTGGTAACCACAAAAATCTGGAATTTGCTGTAAGTGATTCCCTGCTTCTCCATAGCACATACTATCCAAGTTCTCCCAGATAAAATTCTTAGAAATTGCTTGGAATGAAGTATACTTGTAATTTTAAACTATTACATATTGCTCAAAAAAGATGTGCTTTGCTGAATGAGATGTAATGTAGCATCCTCATATATAGTCACAACTTAACACGACTCTGAGGAGCTAACTTTGTGGTGCGCAATGCCAAATTTCTTTAATGTGATTAAAAATCAATTCCAAAAATTTTTTGGATAATGAAACTATTTCTTAAAAAAAGTTATATTTTAGATTCTCGAGACAATGGGAACTGCAGATGATGGAGAATCCAAGATAACAAAGTGCTGGCCTGGATGAACACAGCAGGCCAAGCAGCATCTTAGGAGCACAAAAGCTGACGTTTCGGGCCTAGACCCTTCATCAGAAGTTTTCTGATGAAGGGTCTAGGCCTGAAACATCAGCTTTTGTGCTCCTAAGATGCTGCTTGGCCTGCTGTGTTCATCCAGGCCAGCACTTTGTTATCCTATATTTTAGATTCTACCCGTTTTGACAATTCATTCATGTGATAAGGGTATCACAGGCTGGGCCAGGATTTATTGCCTATCTCTAAGTGTCCTTGAAAAGGTGAATGACGAGCAACCTTTTTTGAGCTAATGCAGTCCACTTGCTGTAGTTGGACCCATAATGTTTTTCAGGAGGGGATTGCAATATGTTGACTGAATGACATTTCCATTTTTTCAATGTAGCTCCGTGTCAGGATGGTGTGTGGCTTGGAGGAAAACTTGCAAGCAGTGGCATTCCCATGTAACTTTCTGCTCTTGTTCTTCTGAATAGTATTGGTTCTGGGTTTAGAACATGCTACCGAAGGAGCCTTGGTGAATAATGCAGGGCATTTTGTGAATGACACACACTGCCACGGTGCATCATTGATGAAAGGTGTAAATGTTTGAGGGTGTGACGCTAATGATGCAGGTTGCCTTATCCCGGATGGTGTCAAAGTTTATTCTTTCTCTCTGAGAAATGATTAAAAAGTTAATGACAATCAGTGCCTTTAATGCCCTGGATCACTACTTGTGAGAATTCTACAATGTAATTAATTGCTTCATCAACAAGGTGAATACTGAGGATCAAAACTAGAAATGGCTGGAAAAGGTCAGACTTCAGTTCTGGGGAAGGGTCACTTGACCCGAAACAAGAACAATGATTTTTCTTGGCAGATGTTGCCAGACCTGCTGAGCTTTTCCAGTCAATTTCTGTTTCTGTTTCTGATTTACAGCAACTGCAGTTCTTCCAGTCTTTATTGAATACTAAGGATGTGGAAATCCAAAATAAAATCAGAAAATGCTGTAAGTAAGCAGCAGGTCTGGCAGCATATGTGGAGAGAGATTAGAGTTTGACCTTTCATCAGATTAATTAATTAAATCATGTTCAATTAAATTCTAAACTTCCTCATTGACTTCATTGTTGCTGAAAACTTTTATAGCTATTGGCAAAAGGAAATTAACATCATTAAAGGTGAAATCCACATCACATAGATCACTAAATCTTTGAGAGTGGTTTTCTTCTCTGTTGACCACAAAATCTGGGCTTATTTTTTAAACTCTCGTGCCATTGAGAATATGTTAGAGAAGCAATTGTCTGAAAACGCGCACATCTGGAAATCAGTGAGAATCTTCAGCAGTGGAATTGGCTGAAGAGGTGACAGGGATTAGTTAAGAATGCTAAATCAAGTCCTTATGTTTTTAAGAACTTCTGGCAGTATTGACAGATTCAGAACCGTTATTTATATGGGTGAAGGCATCCATTGTCTCATTTCTGAATGGACATAGTATTCCTTCATAAACAGCACTAAAGAACAGTTTTGTAAAATTGCCAGCACTCAGTGATATTTTCGCCACTTATTTTAGCTGACCCCAATTTAAATGGACTAACTCATTGCACTGCAGGAAAAAAAGGTCAAACTTTTATTTAATCTAAAATGGCTCTACTATCCGACATTCCTGTGTACACAGTGCATATTGTTTATACATACGTAATAAATATTTATGCCATGCATCTTGTGGTTTATATGTGGGACTTTTTTGGACCTCAAACTCTGTTATAGAAGCCTCCATAATCATTAACAAAGCTACTTGCTTTCAATTTTCATGGAAAAATGTCTGTAATCCTTGAAGAGGTACTTCTAAAAGTCCAGAAAAAAATCTTGAGAAACCATTGTAAGAAGGAGAAACAAATCTTAGCTCTTCAATCGCTAAAAACTATGAATGCAGAGAATTTTAGCCACTTCATAAATACTGGATAAGGCCCAAAGCACTGGTGAGGCACGGCAGAGAGAAGGGATCATGGGCTGGATTGAGACAATGGCATAGAGCCTATTGGATTCGGGCAAACACAGTGACAGAGGTATGTCTTCATAGTATAACCTTAGTAATCTGAAATAGCTCAGCAATGCATCCTAGAAGAAAGAAAAGCTGAGGCTCATGGATGACAGGTATTGCAATATTTGCATTTTATCATAGCACAAGTACTGTATGATGATTGAGGTTCATGAATGTGGGTCAAATTAGTTAATATAATGGGCGCTCTTCTCAGACAAAACTGAGGGCACTGATAGGAAGTCAATTCTTGGAGTTTCTATTTATTGAAAGCTAAGGATTGAAAATTACCACAGTCATAGAATCCCTACAGTACATAAGAAGGTAATTTGGTCCATCAAGTCCACATAACTCCCAACAGCATCCAATCCAGACCCACCCCCTTACCCTAATTCCATAACCAGCATTTCCAATGGCTAATCCACTTAACCTACACATTTCTGGACAATATGGGCAATTTGGCATGGACAATCCAGCTATCTTGTGCATCTTTGGACTGTGGGAGGAGAGCAGAGCATTCGGAAGAAAATCATACAACTCAGGGAGAACGTGTAAACTCCACCTCGACAGTCACCCGAGGCTGAAATTGAACCTGCGTCCCAGGTGCAGTGCTAACCACTGAGCGCTGCTCCTGCATTCTACCACTGAGTGAGTTTCCTTACAGGAGTTGCAGTTTATTAAATTATTGGGCATCATGAGGATCAGTCCATTGCAAGAACAATAATACAAACCAAAAATGAACTATTCAATATACATCTCAAAACTGAGAATGAAGAGGTTTCTCTGCAGCTTTCAGGTTTGTACCTTAGGATACCAGTCATGCTACAGCCACTTTTCAAAAGATCGTGCAATAACAATGCTTCATCCTTATGTAGTGCACAATTGATCGATACATGTATGCTGAGGTGAATGGTTTCTTTTTGTACAAAATCACGGATTAACTTTGTGGTTGCCCCATGAATAACTTGCACAAAATGTGTTAACATATTGTCTTGAGTTCATCCGTATACCCAGTGAAAAACTTTAAAAGAACAGCAGTTGTTAGCATCCTGTGAAGGCAGACAATGCAGTGAATTCCCTATAAATGAGGAATTCTATCTAGTGTTGCTTTAACGTCTAGGGTTAACTGACAACACAGTGAAAATTACAGGGATGGCAGTTCTGGAGAAAATGGTAGTGGCTATGATACTTCCGTTGGAAGTGTCCAGTATCAACTGTGATAGTAACAAGATACCCACAGGCCCTGTGACTGGACAATCAACTTGACGCTTGCTGAGCAGAATTGACAGTGAAGAGATAGGAAAGGAATTTTGATTTTGCTTGCTGTATGTGACGAGGATTGTGAAAAACCTCAACACTTAAGTGGCTAGAGAAGTGTTGGACATAAGTAAAGCTTGTTCAATCAGGTTATGTTCTTAAAAATTGCAGTTATTATCGTACGGGCAAGATTGTGGGGGAGAAATTGTTCACCTTCAACTTTGGATAAAGAGAAAAAGAGTACATTTTATACAGACCAGTTAACTCCTCCTTACTGTAAAGTATGGAAAAGTATCAGGTGAAGATATTCTTCCTTGTTAATTGTCATTGTACATTTATGGGGGCCAAGCGGAACACCTTAGTCAGAGCCGATCAGATTAACAAACATATTTTCAAAAATTGCCCCTCATGTTGCAGGATACTCCATATTTTTTGTTGAGCCAGTAATAAATCATCCACCTCCTGTGCTCTCCTGTCTTGCACCATTCTGTACTCCTTTTTGATGTATCCACCAATGCACTTCTTGCTGACACAAAAAAACTCTGTGTACTATCATCTTTTCCCAGTGGTCCTTCGAAATCATTCTATGTATTAAACTTCCTCAGGCTAAATCTGACCCAAAGTAAAATAGTCACCCTTGCATTTGACTTTAGAGCTGTAGATATACCATATAGATTCACAAGCTGTGACCTGACTCAAGCTTTAAGACTTAAAAAAAATTGTTTTTCAATTACGTCTTTTCTTTCACTAACGGCTGTAAATCCAGTTTTGTGGCAGGTAATTATCAATGCTAACCATGGATATTAACATTTTCTACTCACAGTGCAACTCATTTTTTTCATAGTGCAAAGATTGTTGACTGCAGCAAAAATATTACTCAAAAGCCTTAACTGGCAGATGAAAGTGGAATTGGGAAATACTAATTGACTCACCATTAGACTTGCCATGAAAATAAACAACAGATTTCATAGCCATTGAAATATCAGACTTGTCAACTGGTCATCTGGTAGTGCAAACGCCTGGAAATCTCATAAAAATATATTGAAATATGTCAAAATTCAATGAACATGAACACATTCAGTAGGTGGAAGATGGGGTGAGGTGGGGGGGATTGTGTGGTGAAAAGTCCTGTGGTAGTTGCATAAGGTTTAAACACTTCACTGACCCTGGGCCTACCTATTGGAGTATAATTTGCCTGTTTGACTTTGGCAAATCTAATAACCTTGCCCTCCCCCACTCACTCCCCACCCCCAAATCTCTAAACCAGCACCATTTACTTTTAAATGTATAATCTCTGTCACTTGGACATTTTAAAGAGTTTAGGCCTGCATTTAAATCCTCAAAATTGACTCAGTTTGCATCTTCAGTCATCTTTTCTACTTAAAACCACAACGGTATTTCTTAACAAAACTAAATGGAGATTCAGGGAAAGGAATTTGATTCACACACCACAGTTTGAAAATGAGATAAAGTGTTGGCAGTTCCATTTCTTGTGTACTCAGGACTGAAATGTCTGGCCTCCAGAGAAACTGTGAAGGAATTAATCCTATCTCCAGATAATCCATCAGGGAGCATCCTTCATTATGATGTTAAAAGCTAGGCTCAGTGCTCAGGACACTAACAATAGAGAGCTAGGCTCTTTGAGATACATACATTTTTCCCAGGTTACAAACTTGAATTATTTGCCTTTCATTCAGATTAAAAGAACCCATTTGTGACTCAGCCCCACTGCCTTCGATTTCCTTTGGGTTACCAATTCCTCTGAAAAGTAACGCCTGTTTTCTTTGTAAAGGCTACAATTCTTGTGAAGCTAAAGCTATCAGCTCAAATGTGTGATCATAAGCAAATCCATTTTTAAAAAGATTTGTTTTTATTTGGTACAGACATAGTTGAACATTGTACTAACAGCCTATTATTATAGATTTACAATTGAAAATTAAACACTCAAACACTTGTTATTGATGCGCCAAAATAAAGTAATTAAAGGCTTGAACAAAAGAAACAAGAAAGAAAAATCCTGCTTGTCTTAAATTTCAATACATTAGGTTCCAAATAGTTTCCACCATTTCTTTTGTTGTGATAATGAACTTCTTGAACCATGTAAACCAGCATTAACAAATAATCACTCCACATTTCTCACCATGCCCGATAGTGAAGAATATCTGTTGTTTGACCTACAGGATAAAAATGCATTGGATATAATAAGACAAATAACTTTTTAGGGCCTAAACGTTCTAGAGCTGGTTGCATTTTTACAACAGTCACACAGGAAGAGTAAAAGAAATGCTCCTGGCCTTCAGATGAAAGTGTCCGCTATTGGATATCCAATAACAAGTCAAAATACAGAAAGGAGATAGAGAGATGATGATATAGTGCATTGAAAACAATCTGTCTCTCAACATCTGCAAAACTAAAGAATTGATCATTGACTTCAGAAAGAAAGGAAGAAAACATGCTCCCATCTACATCAATGGAACTGAGGTTGAGAGAGTGAACAGCATCAAGTTCCTTGGAGTGATGATAACCAACAATCTGTTCTGGGCTTCCCATGTAAATGCAAAAGTCAAGAAGGCACAATAACCCCACTCCTTCCTCAGATGGCTCAGGAAATTTGCCATGTCCATAAGGACCCTTAACAACTTCTACAGATGCACCTTTGAAAGCATACTGCCCAGAAGCATAGCAGCCTGGTATGGCAACTGTTCTGCCCAGGACCATAAGAAACTACACAAAGTGGTGTGTATAGCCCAGACCATCACAAAAGCCAACCTTCCATCCACAGACTCCATTTACACAGCACACTACCACAGAAAGGTGGCCAACATCATCAAAGATCTATCACACCCTGGTAATGACCTCCTACAACTTCTTAGCTCAGGCAGAAGATACAGAAGCCTGAACACATGCATGAGCAAGTTAAGGAACAGCTTCTTTCCAGTTGTTAACAGACTGTCGAATGGACTCTAGCCTCTTGTAATGTAACCTGTATGCCTCTAAGTCTCTTTGATCCATACATCCTTTGCTTTCTATGATCTACCTGTACCACTCGTAAACAAAGCTTTTCACTGTATTTCAGTACACATGACAATAAAATCAATCAACTGCTTGATTGATCAGTCTTCTAGACAGATGCACCCAAAGGTGAAACAACGTTCTGCCTTCCATGTGAAAGAAGATAGGGACTGGCGGCAAGGCCTGGTGCAGTGTGGAGATGAGGCCTGGCACGGTCTGGTGGTAAAGCTGGCATGGTCTGGCACTAAGGATGGCACGGTCTGGTGGTAAGGCCTTGTGCATTCTGGTGGTAAGGCCTAGTACAGTTTAGTGGTAAGGCCAGCATGGCCTGGTGGTAAGGCCTGGCGTGGTCTGGAAGTGAGGCCCAGCACACTCTGGAGGTGAGGCTTGGTGCAGTCTGCTTGAAGGACTTTAATGGTGAGCTTTTTAAAGTTTCATTATTTTTCAAAATTACCCCTAAGATTTTGTACCTGAGTACCTTGTACTTAAGTTGGCGGAAATGATTGTAATGCTGAAATTTTTATTTCTTTATTTTTCTAATTTATTCATAAAATCCTGTACCAAGGTACTATTGTACTTAAGATGGCACTGTAAAGAACAAAGAACAAAGAAAATTACAGCACAGAAACAGGACCTTCGGCCCTCCAAGCCTGCACCAATCGAGATCCTCTGTCTAACTTGTCATCATTTTCTAAGGGCCTGTGTCCATTTGCTACCTGCCCATCCATGTACCTGTCCAAATATATCTTAAAAGACGCAAATGTGTCTGCGTCTACCACCTCTGCTGACAATGCGTTCCAGGCACCCACCACCCTCTGTGTAAAGAACTTTCCACGCATATCTCCCTTAAACTTTCCTCCTCTCACTTTGAACTCATGACCCCTCATAATTGAGTCCCCCACTCTGGGAAAAAGGTTCTTGCTATCCACCCTGTCTATACCCCTCATGATTTTGTAGACCTCAATCAGGTGCCCCCTTAATCTACGTCTTTCCAATGAAAATAATCCTAATCTACTCAACCTCTCTTCATAGCTAGCACACTCCATACCAGGCAACATCCTGGTGAACCTCCTCTTTCCAAAGCATCCACATCCTTTTGGTAATGTGGCGACCAGAACTGTACACAGTACTCCAAGTGTAGCCAAACCAAAGTCCTATACAACTGTAACATGACCTGCCAACTCTTGTACTCAATACCCTGTCCAATGAAGGAAAGCATGCCATATGCCTTCTTGACCACACTATTGACCTGCGTTGTCACTTTCAGGGAACAATGGACCTGAACACCCAGATCTCTCTGTTCATCAATTTTCCTTTTTCTATTTACTGTATAGTTTGCCCTTGAATTTGATCTTCCAGAATGCATCACCTCACATTTACCTGGATTGAACTCCATCTGCCACTTATCTGTCCAACTCGCCAGCCTATCTATATTCTGCTGTA
Source organism: Stegostoma tigrinum (assembly GCF_030684315.1). Taxonomy (NCBI): domain Eukaryota; kingdom Metazoa; phylum Chordata; class Chondrichthyes; order Orectolobiformes; family Stegostomatidae; genus Stegostoma; species Stegostoma tigrinum. Next base: position 11,676,295 of record NC_081386.1, read on the forward strand.
ATCTCTGACAGTCCCCTTCACTATCTGCTACTCCACCAATCTTAGTGCCATCTGCAAACTTGCTGATCAGACCACCTATACCTTCCTCCAAATCATTTACACATATCACAAACAACCGTGGTCCCAGCACAGATCCCTGTGGAACACCACTGGTCACAGGTCTCCAATTTGAGAAAATCCCTTCTACTACTACTCTCTGTCTCCTGTTGCTTAGCCAGTTTTTTATCCATCTAGCTAGCACACCCTGGACCCCATGTGACTTCACTTTCCCCATCAGCCTGCCACGGAGAACCTTATCAAATGCCTTACTGAAGTCCATGTATATGACATCTACAGCCTTTCCTTCATCAATCAACTTTGTCACGTCCTCAAAGAATTCTATTAAGTTGGTAAGACATGACCTTTCCTGCACAAAACTATGTTGCCTATCTCTGATTAGCCCATTTTCTTCCAAATGGGAGTAGCTCCTATCCCTCAGTATCTTCTCCAGTAGCTTCCCTACCCTGGCAGCTTTGCAAACTTTTTAATGTGCTCATATGAGTACATGTAACAATAACCTTAATACTAATTCTATTTACTAGATAATGTAATTAACTTCAATCTCAAGCTCCAATTCCATGTGATCAGATATTCTCTCCTCCACATTTGGTACCATGCATGTAATAACCCAATTGAAATAACTCCATAGGGGCCGGCATCCTGTCACCAAGTCACCCTTTATTTACACCTGGACAGTTCTTGACACTGATCCAGCTCTGTTCGAGCCAGCTGTCAGAGTGAGCAAAACATCTGACACTCTGTCAACCAGAGATCCCTGATTGGACCAGATTAACAGCCCCAATCAGGAAACTCATACACTATGAGGTTCACCTGGCTGACTTCGTTACATTCATTACATCCCTCCCCTTCTGAGTTCAAGGACCGAGGCTGGTTCTTTTTTTTGTAGCACTACCTGGGTCCTTTTAGCAGAGTCTTGTGTTTGGCACTGGTGTTCCTGATGCCATTTCACCCTCCTCCCCCATGTTTGGGAGGATCAGATTTAACCTGGTGCAGAGACTTCTCTCCATTAGGAACACTGCTGGATCTATCCCTGTAGTTGCATCAGGGGTGGTCCTATAATCAAATAGGAACTGGGACAGCTTAGTATCGAGTGAAGCTGAAGGCCGTTTCTTTCAGCTTTCCTTCAAAGTTGGGACTGGTCTTTCTGCCAGACCATTGCATGGTAATGTGTTGTCCTTATATGATGAATACATTTGACTTTGGAAAATACACCAATTCCATGCTGGTAAACGATGGCCTGTTATCTGTGACCAACACTTTCGGGAGTTTGTGTTTTGTAAAAGATGCAGAAGCTTTTCTACCATTGTCCCAATGTTCGACAAATGAGCTCTACGCACTTCAAGCCTCTATGAGTGGACATCCGCATTGACTAAGAACATTGAGTCCATAGAAGTAGAGTTGACAAGTAACTGAGTCCCACAAATGTGAGGGAGCTGCTGGTGGTAATTTTGTCCTTGTTAGCACTTTGGGCACTGCACAACCAACACAGCTATGTCTGCATCCAATCCTGACCACCAGACATAATGTCTCACAAAATGTTCATTTTGAAGATCCCTGGATGATCCTGGTGCTGTTTGGCCAATAGCTGGCAGCGACCTTTGCTCTGGACAATCATTCTTGTTTCCCATAATAATATGCCATCTGTCTACAGTGGTCTGGTCCCTCCTGATCCAAAAGGTTTCAATTCTGGTTGTGACAGCCGTTTTCAGTTTTGTCAGGGCCAGATCTTTTTGCGTCCAAAGTCTGGTATTTTTAGCTGTGACTAGAAGTGTGCCCACAAAACTTAAAATCATTACGGACTCTTCCAGTGTTGGTACTACCGATGCTATATCTGCCAGTGGGAGACGTCTCAATGTATCCGCACTTGCTACTTGGTCTCCGGACTGTGTTCTAACTTATAATTATATGTAATTAGTTTTAAAGCCGAACACTGAATTTGGCCTGATGCTACGGGTGGCACTGCTTCAACCTCTTAAGTAGTACGTTATTATTACAAATTTATGTGCTGACTCCAAATATGACCATCAAATCTTCCTTCTCTATCTGGGCATATTTACTCTCTGCTTTAGCCAAAGTCCTGGATACTATGTCATTGGGCGTTCCTCTCCATTGTGCCACCTCTGAGCTAATACAATTCTGATGCTGCATGGAGAGACACTGCATATCAGTACCACATCTTGCTTGGGATCATAGTGTGGCAACACCTTTGGAAGATGATAGCTGTTTCTTCATTTCCCTGAAGGCTATGGTTCAGATATGTGACCATTTCCAAGGTTGACCCTTTTTCAAGGGTTGATATAAAGGCGCTTGGATAGAGACGAGGCTATGTATGAACTTTCCATAATAGCTCACCTGCCTGAAGAAACACTTAAGCTTCAGTACAGCCATGGGAGCTGGGACACATTTGATCACCCTCACTTTACCATCCAATGAGTGTAACCCGCTCTTGTCGACTACGTAGCCCAAGTAAGTCACTTGGGGTGCTTGGAACACACATTTTCTCTTCTAAGGCATGTGCCCACCTGTGATAAATGTCCAAGGACACGTCCAAGTTCTCTAAGTGCTCCTCATTGGTCTTCCCTGTTATTAGCATGTCATCTAGATAAAAAGCAACCTGGGGTAGACCTTGTAAAATGTTCTCCATTGTCCACTGAAAAATTGTACAGAATGACAAATGCCCCAAATGGCAGTCTCAAATATTGGTACAAACCCTATGGGTATAAATTGTAGTATACTTCTGGGAATCCTCATCTAAACGCAACTGCAAGTACATATGGCTCATGCCCAGCTTTGTGTAGGACAGTCCCTCTGCCAGCTTTCCACATGAATCCCATATTCAAGCCATAGGTTATTTATCCAGCTGCAAAAAGCAGTTTAGCATTTGTTTAAAATCCTCACAAAGGTGAACCAACCTGTCAGGCTTCATAATTGGTAGGACCTGTGCTGCCCATTTGCAAATTGGACTGGTTTGATAAATCCTTCACTTTCCAGAATTCTGATTTCTACCTCTACTTTTGCCTGTAAGGCAAATGGCACTGGGCAGGTCACAGAATCATGGAATTGCTTCCTTGTCAACATGCAAGCAGACCTTTCCTCCATCGATAATCCCCACACCTTTTTGGAAAACCTCCAGTACTTAATTAGGATTTTACTCAAGGAGCCATTTTCTAATCGAAATATGTTGAGCCAACCTCGGTGAATCTTTCTCAACCAATTACCTCCATCAAGCTTTGGCCTCAGTCCTTCACTAAAATTGGCCATAACTGAACCACTTCCTTATCATAACAGAATGGAACTGAAGTTGTACCCTTAATTTGTGAAGGTTCCCCATTATAGTTTCTCAGTCTAGCCAAGGTCATGCATAAATTTAAGGGTTGGAGTACAGTCTGAATTTTGTTAAAGATTGGTTCTTCCATCATGAAATGACCATGCCAGTATCACTTCTTTTTGAACTGGGTAAACATTTAACCAGATGCTCTTCTTTGATTGGTTCTGATTTGGATGTTGCTAAGCAATTTAACTGTTCCACACCAGATATAGGTGGGCCTTCCATTGCGTACTGTTCTGGATACTGGCCTATCAGTTCTCTTTCTCAATTTCAGTCTAATGGGAGTCCTTTACAGTCTAAAGTCAGCATACTGGCTGCAAAGTCAGTGGATTGCTAGCCTGGAACTCAAAGAAAGTTTTAACCATTTGCCTGTGGCTGGACTTCATTTGCTGCAGGCTGACCTGGAGTCCTCTGCACAGGACTTGTCCTGAGTGGGGTTATGCAATTTCCTTCACTCAAGTGGTGTTCCCCAAGCTCAGTGGGACTGTTGAGGTTGTACACTTCCATCGGAACACACTGCAACTAATATGCCCCATTTGCTGCATTTTCCAATGATAAAGCCAATTGTTGTGCCTGTGTGAAATCCAGCTGGGCTTCAGCAAGTAGGCACTTTTGAATGGTTATATTATTAATCCCACATATCCAACGGTCTCTCAATAACTCATTCAGGGTTAAATCAAAGTCACATGCATTTGCCATTCATCTTAATCTAGTTAAAAATCCCCTGGTTCTCGAATTACTGAGTAAATTCAATTGTATCTTGGAATTAAATGTGGTTTGGGATCATAATATTCCTTAACTAAATCTGTCAAAAAGGTTTCAGTATCTGGGGCCTCAGGGAAAGTCAGGCTCCGGACAACTGGAAAAGCTATGGGTCCACAAGATGTCAGGAGAAATACTTGTTGCTTTTTATCTGCCCCAATGTCATTTGCCTGGGAATAAAATAATACATTCCTTCCACATACTGGCCCTGTCTTCAACCACAGGATAGGATGAGTTAAGCTTTACAAATAACAGCATGATGCCAGAAATTCTTACCACAACTCAAAGGCGACTGATTGTGAATGATTTTTTTTTCAGGAGTGTGCTTTTTTCTCATTGCCTTAGCTCTACAGGGACTGGTATCCCATCACCAAGTCACCATATATTTGCATATTGAGAGTCCTTGACACAGATCCAGCTTCTTCAGAGCCAGCTTTCAGTGTGAGCAAAACCTTTGACAATCCTGTTTTTATCTGTGAGCCAGGCCTTCCAGATTGGGACTGTTTATCTGGTCCATATGCTAAGAGGTCCACCCAGCTGACCTCATTGCAATCACTGCACCAGTGAATCATAAGGAACATAAAAATAATCTTCCACTAAGAAAAGAGGCTTAGACAGCCTAATAACTGCCCCAATAATTGTGGCAGGTGCTGAGGGGAACCAATAAAAAGAATGAGCATGCTAGACCGCACCCTGGTCAATCTCTCTATGACAGGAAGTTCTGTCCATGACAGTGTAGACTATTGCACAGTCTTTGTGGGGGTGAAGTCCTTGTGAGAATACCATACATCATGACGTGTGGCACCATCACTATGCTGAATGGCAGTGTCTTGGAACAAATCCACAACTCAAGACAGAGCATCCCTGAGGCACAGTGGGCCATCAGAATTGTACTCCAATATGTTCTGTAACTCACGACTTGGCATATCCCCCACTCTACAGATAACTTCAAGCTAGCAGATCAAGCCTGATTTGTTGAAGACTGCAGGAAGTCTTGCCAGGAGCAGAATCAGACAGCTAACAATGAGGTGTTGACCTGATGAAGCAACATCATAGGACTAATTGTGTGCCAAAAAGCATGAGCAACATGTGACAAGGTTAATTAGTGCCACAACCGATAGATCAAAGCTAAGCGCTGCACATCCAGTCGATAATGGTGCTGGACAATTAAAAATCACTGAAGGATGAGGGTCAACTATAACCCCACCCACAATGATCGGGGAACTCGGCAAAAGGCTGAAGCACTTTCAAGAATCTTTCAGCTGGTACTAAGTGGATGATCCATCTCAGACGATGCCAGAGATTTCCAGCATCACAGATACCAGTTTCCAGTCTACTTGAGCCAATTTACATGATACCATGAGCTGGCTGAAGGTACTGAACCATGAATAGGCTTTGGGCCCTGATAACATTCTGGCAATACTGTTGATGACATATGGCCTAAAACCTGCTGCGTCCTTAGTCAAGCTGTTTCAGCACAGCTATAACATTGGTGTCGACTTGACAATGCCAAAAATGCCCAGGTATTTCCTGTACACAAGTACTGCTACATTAATATATACTTGATCAGCAAAATGATGGAAGATGTCATTGACAGTGCTATAAAGTAACACTTGCTTTATAATACCTTGCTCACCGTTACTTTTTTTTGGGTTCGGTCAAGGCCAATCAGTTCCTGAACACTTTAGAGTCTTGGCTGAAACATGAATAAAAGATCTGAATTCCAGAGCAGAGGTCAGAATGACTTCCCTGAATTTGACTGAGGGTGGCATGAGGAGCACTGGAAAAACTGGAGTCAAAGGGAATCAGGGGAGCCTCTTTACTGATTGGAGTCTGACCTGGCACAAAGGAAGATGATTGTGATAGTTAAAGGTCAGTCATCTCAGCTCCAGGACATCTTTGTGTGAGTTCCTCAGAGTAGTGTCCAGGCCCAACCATCTTCAACAGTTTCATCAATGACCATTTCATCATCATTAGGTCAGAAGTGGGGATATTTGCTGATGACCAAAAAATGTTCAACACCATTCATGATTCCTTCAGAATGAAGTAGTCCATACTTAAATGCAGCAAGACCTGGACAAAATCCAGGCTTAGTAACATTTGTGTGACATATCAATGACCAATCAATGATCGTCGTCATCAAGTCAGAATTTTGAATGGCCCCAAGAATGAAAAGATTAACACATGAGGAACGTTTGAGCACTCCGGGTCCATATTTGATGGAGTTTAGAAGGATGAGGGGGAATCTTATTGAAACTTACAGAAAATGAATGGTCTGGACAGAGTGAATGTTGGGAAGATCTTTCCATTAGTAGGAGAGACTAAGACCTGAGAACATAGCTTTAGAGTAAAAGGACGACCTTTTAGAATGGAGATAAGGAGAAACTTCTTCAGTCAGAGAGTGGAATTCACAGCCAAGAAGACTGTGGAGGCCAGGTCATTGAGTATATTTAAGACTGAGATGGGTAGGTTCTAGTTTGTCAAGGGGATCAAGGGTTACTGGGAGAAAGTGGAAGAATGGGGTTGAGAAACTTATCAGCCATGATTGAATGGTGGAGCAGCCTGCGCCTGAGATGCTGCTGGGCCTGCTGTGTTCATCCAGCCTCACATTTTATTATCTTGGATTCTCCAGCATCTGCAGTTCCCATTATCAATGGGTTGAATGTGTCCTATGCTGTTATGGTCTTATAATGTTGTTACTGTTACTGAATCCCTATTATCAACCTGCTTGCAGTTACTATGAACCAGAAATTTAACTGGACTAGTCATACAAGTACTGTAGTAACAACAGTATGCCAGAGGTTAGGAGTGCTGCAGTGAATATCTTATCTCCTGACTCCCTAAAGCTGCCCACCATCTACAAGGCAAAAGTTAGCAGTGTAATGGAATACCTCCCACTTGTTTGGATGGGTGCAATTTCAACAATACTCAAGACATTTGACACCATTCACAACAAGGCAATCTACTTAACTGGCACCACATCAACAAACAATCAGTACCTCTACCATTGATTCTCATAGCCGCAGAATGTGTCATCTACAAGATACACTGTGGAAATTCACCAAGGTTCTTCAGACAACATCTTCCAAATACATCACCATTACCATTTAGAAAGTAAAGGGCCTCAGATACACATGAACACCATGCCCTGCAAGTTCTTCTTCAAACCACTCACCGTCCCAATTTGGAGTCATATTGATGTTCCTTCAGCGTCGCTGCGTCAAAATTCCTGGAGGTACCCCAACAGAATTGTGGTGGACTTACATTAAAACCCTGCCACAGTTTGAGAAGTCAGAACCACATTCTCCAGGACAACAGGGGATAGGCAACAAATGTTGGTCCTACCAATGATACCCAAAACCTATGAATGACTATGTATTGTATTACCAATAATAGTTCTAGATTAAGGCTTACAGTTAAGATTTTTTAATGCAAAAAGCATTTTAGTTTGTCAAAAGCTCTCTTAAAATATACAAACCCAGTTCCTGCAAAAATATACTACTATTCATTGAACGGCCAACCCAATTTCAATGTATTCAAAACCCAAGTACTTATGCAGCATTAAAGCAGGGTTCTACTTGTATGCTGGTAATAGCTTTGGAAACTGGTGAGTGCATCAAAACACTTGCCGTACAGTTCAAACTATAGTCACAGTTTGCTGAGCTGATATGTCTTACTAAACACTTTACTAAGATTGCTTTATAAAGGGGTAAATTTCTTGCTTTTCCACACTTCTAATGAAATGGCTGTACTCAGGCTAAAAGTAAAAACCGTGGTATGTAATCCATAATGTCTGTAGAAACCACATGAAACTTAGGTAAGTGTACTTAGGAGGAATACAGATAAAAGTTGTAGGTCATACGTAAAACAAAACTCCATTTAATAAATGCATTAATCGATTGTATCAGGCAATGATCAGTAGAGTTAAAAAAATTGTTTTAAATATAACATTATCAAACTCTGAGCAAGGATACACTTAATCTCCTGTATCTGACATTGTCAGGGGTGTGGAAACATTGAAAGCCATTGATGTCACATTGTGGAAGCTGTGGGTTAACTTTCTGTGGAGAAGTGCCAGCTTTCATTGTACTGTTGTATGGACTTGAAATTTGCACATTAAAGGAATGACTCACAGCTGGTACAGAGTGAGAGGAGGAGGTATTCTGTTCAAATCATGTATTGGGCATGTTCAACAGACAGTTTCTTCTGACATGGAGGATGTCAACTCAATCACATCGGGGAAAATCAAAAATTATATTGTGTTTTCTTTGTTGAACTGGAATACAGCTTCATAACACTCAGGGAATTGTTTCACTCAATGTTCACATCTGTACTTGAACTATTAGTCAATGACAGTTAAACTTATAGACAAAGCACATTAGGCTGGCAGGAATCCATGTGGTGAGAGATTGACTTTCCCGCACCTCTTCTGGTATTCATAACTTACTCTGTGTGATCTATGAACATAGACAGCAGGGGATCGGTCCTGAAGTACTCCATTCCACAGCCTTTATTTAGCCAAGTATTTTTCCTCAGAGTTAGTGATCCTCCATCATCATTTCCAGAACTGAGGCACAACGTTAATGGAGATAACTCTGTGCAGTTAAAAGGGCTGAACTGTATAAATACCTTCTACCAATGACAGTGGTGCAAGCTGATATGTTTGTGTGGTGATTGCCTTAATTGCTTTATTACAGTAGAACTAGCAGAGCAGCTGTTGTAGATTTTTTAAAAACTGCTTAAAGATTAAAGTTAAAGAGATACTGAAGTTTTATGAAGTGTCTTTAGACTGCTGTGAGTGACAAAATGCCATTATATCAAAAGGCATGATCCTTCCAACAAACTGAAAGACATTCACCTGGAAATAAAGAGGGTGTATTTCCTATATGTGCACCAAAATAATGCTCAGTTTATTTGACGCATTGTTGTGGATGTTTTTGCAGATTGTTTCTTCCTGGCAATTTCGGGAACCTAATCTGCTCGGACACTCCTTAGTGACCTTACATCACTAAAATCATTGAGCCCTAGCTGTTTCAACATGCTTGATATGATCATTGACTTATCCCACAGTACTGGTAGCGCCCTGGCCAGGGGAAAGTGGCTGAAGAGTCTAGGCCCAAACGTCAGCTAATCTGCTCCTAAGATGCTGCTCGGTCTGCTGTGTTCATTCAGCTCCACACCTTGTTATCTCAGAAAGTGACTGAATTTTGTTTTCAGTTTTCAATTGAAATCATTGCCATTGTAAAACAGAGTGCCAATTTGTTATCATATGTTGCAGAGCTGGGTGAACACATCAGGCCAAGCAACATCAGAGGAGCAGGAAGGCTGACGTTTCGGGTCTAGACCCTTCTTCAGAAGGGCCTAGGCCCGAAATGTCAGCCTTCCTGCACCTCTGATGCTGCTTGACCTGCTGTGTACTTCCAGCTCTGCACCTTGTTATCTCAGAATCTCCAACATCTGCAGTTCCTGCTGTCTCTGTTATCATTTGTTATTTTGTTCATGCTGCTGGCCAGGACCAAAGTCACCTATAAACTTTTCTGTGGTTTCTTTTTTGAAAAATGCCTTTATTAATTTCTTAAATCATCTCTAGATTTGAACATCCCAGTAGTCTCCAGGCCAGCATTCCTTCCTTCAACCTTCTAAAACTTTAGCACATCTGGAACCTGATTCCCAGATCTTTCCCCACATTAGCTCCTGGTGACACACTGCCTCTGATCTCACTGAACTACATTAACTTTGTTCTTCCAATGTCTCAAATGGAAAATTCTCACCCTCATCTGTGAACGCCTTTCTGGTCTGGCCTTTTCCCAGCTCTCTACTTTCTTTTCCCTACAATCCTTCCTTTGACACACTCTCACTACTATGACTGAGGCCTCAGGTGTGTGAATTCTCTACTCACCCTTACATGAAAGCTGAAGTATCTGCCACACAGGCTCAACTATCTGAGGTTTCCTCTGTAAATACGCTTACCTCCATCTTTCTCTGTTCACTTCAGACTTGTTAAATTCCCATCTGTTTTGAAGCAAAATATTGGTCAAATAATGTCTTCTTCTGGAGGGCTTGTAGTGCAGTGTTGAACTGCTATGCCAGAAGCCTTGGATCAAATGCCAGGCTGGGACATTTTGGCTATTTGTGAAGCAGACAAACAGGTCAACTATTAATCGATATTTCAATATGCCCAATAGTATGTGCATAAGAGCAGGAGAGATTCCTTGTCAGCCATTCCGCAGAAGGCAATAGAAAACCTTGCTGTATCTTGCCCAATCCAACAGAAGTGCCTTTATGAAGTCCGGTATGCTAAAGGTTACAGAAAGTTGACAGTGCGGGCAGATCATGTTGCCAGTCAGAATGCCAAGCTGATGTAATACCAGTGTTGTTATGTTGAATCTCAGTGATCCAGCTGAACACTTCTCACACTCATACAATTGAAGATGTTTTCATTAGTTGGCAACAATCCCCACTGACATTGCTTAAAAAGCAAGCAACTACTTGCAGGATACTTGCAGCTTGATTTAATCTTGCAGATTCAATGCTTCTACACGTGTTTGGTGATTCTAAAAGAGCTGAAAAATTATCCACAGGATGGCAGGTGCAGAGGGATTTACACTGACTTCCACAGAAACTTCCATATATGGTGTGCATGGAATAGACCACAACCTGGAAAATGAACAGAGGGGTCAGAAAACAGGTATAATGTTGCAAAGAGGAGGAACAAGAGTGCATGAGAACTTTAGCAGGTGCACCCTGGATGTTTAGAAAGCAATTTTCCTACCTAGACCTCAGTGAGGAATAATAACCTCAATAAGGGATCCTCACTGAGATCAGCTGCAGTAACAAATGCAACCTCAGAACAGGACAAGGGCCGGAGTGCCAGCCACTGAAGGTGAGCATGGTGAGAAGCTTCAGTCAGTTTGTTTTCTTCCTGGAGAATCTGGAGATATTTGATTAATCTTATTATTTACCTTTCACTTTTGCTTAGAAGAAGCCCCTGCTGCCTTCTAAAAGGTCATTCAGAGCCAACCACCTTTCATTTGCTCCTGCCAGAGATGGACACCTGGAGTGAGTGTGGAGCTGCGTGGTACAGGATGTTATTGACTGCCCACATATCATGCACCAAACATCACATATAACCGTATTCTTTAGAGAAATCGAAAGAGATCCTGCTCCCTCAAAGCCCAGTTGCTGTGTGACCAGACATATGGCAGTGCAGGTCATTGCTGGGTATATAGGCAGCAGCTGTAATGCCTGTATTCTGCATCTGTTTGAAGTTCAACCACAGTTGAGTCACTCTAGCAAACCAAAGGGTGGAAATTGTGTGCATAAGGGTATCCATCAATGACACAGTAAATGGTTTGGAAGAACAAGACATTCTTAAAATGCAAAGAGCAAAATGAAAGCTGGCCTGCTACACAAACAGTCAAGTGGTTGGGTGGAATAACATGTCTGTTGCTTGAAATATCTTGGAGGAGTCCTTCAATACTTTATAGGGCAGATGCCACAGTTTCTCATGAAGAGGAACAGTGAAACTAAAAATTACATGGTAAGCTGTTGAGCAGAAGAAATTTGAACAGTGACTATTTTCCTGAACAGTTCCATACCCGCAATTACTTTTAGGTGGTTAATTGATTTTGTACATCAAATATACAGGGGTGTGAGACATTGGTTGTCTGGAATGCACATGTGGTGTGGAAGACGTATGCTAAGACCAAATCCACTTATCATTTCTGACCCCCATTCTTGCTAAAAGCTGTTGCAATTCTATAACGATTGGATTGTGCCCGGAGATGCTCACCCCACTATGGAGCTAGAGAGCAGGCTCGCTATCTACATCTTCATCTTGGGCAAACAAAAAACTGAGACACCAGAAATATAGAAGAGAATCCCGGAACCTTGTCCTACATTCCATTTTCAAATTGCTCTGGAATCCTGATTTTACAAAAAAATTATGGCTAAAGGGTTTTCGACTTTCACTACTCAACCATGCCACCTACTCCTCCACCAGAACCTCTAACATTGCAAACTTTGTACCTTAAACTGACACACATTTTGACATTATTCAAAGTTTCACATATTGGTTTCACTTCTCGCATGGCTCCCAGTTTTTGTTCCAGGCACAAAGCATCTCCTCTTTAAGCAGTGCAGACATTAAGCAGGACAGGGATGGCTTAAAATCATGGTAACTACTGAAGAACACAACTAACAGAAAAATCCAAGACAAGATCTGTAGATTTTGGAAATCTGAAACAAAATGAAAATTGTTGGAGAATCTCCTACAGGGCAGGATAGTGGCTAAGTGGTTAATACTGCTGTCCCACAATACCAGGGATCCAGGTTTGATTCCACCATCGGGCAACTATCTGTATAGAGTTTGCATGTTCTCCCTGTGTCTGTGTGGGTTTCCTCCAGGTGCTCCGGCTTCCTCCCACAGTCCAAAGGTGTGCAGGGTAAGTGGATTGGCCATGCTAAATTGCCCGTAGTGTTCAGGGATGTGCAGGCTAGGAGGTCTAGCCATTGGTAATGCAGGGTTACAGGGGGAGGGTAGGGGTGTGGATCTGGGCTGCTCTTTGGAAAGTCTGTGTGGACTCAATGGAGCCAAATGGCCTACTTCCACACAGTACGGATTCTGTGAACTCAGCAGGTCTGGTAGTGCCTATGGAGAGAATTCATACTCCGGCTGGACTCAGAAACCATTCAAAACAGCAGGCAGCCTGAAGTTGGCGTGTTGTCTATTTGAATGGACATGGGTTTGCCAAGCATCATGTTCCCCACCCTTACATTAAGGAGCTAGCAAACTTAGTTCCCATGCTCAGTGCAAAACTCTTTTGTTTTCTGAGAGACAAAACATTGAGTAAAAGTGCCACAAGCAATTCGATGAAATCTTGGGATATTCATCGAACATTAGAGCGCACATTATTCAAAAATGAATAAGCATTCTACAGGTTACACATGCATGAACAAAGACATTATGTATTAGATAACCTCCACACTGCACTGCTCCTTTTCATTATCAGAGACGGCCATTGTTGTGTTTGAAACTGTGGTTTTGGATAGAAAAAATCAGGGTGACATCACTTGCTATATGCTTATCAAGAAGAATATTTACTGTGGTGTTCTTTTTGCTCAGGGTCGGTATCCAATTCAGTGATTACTTTCAAGATTTGGCAAAATCTCACATTGGTTAATGGCAAAAGGATGAACTTTAGCCTTGTTTGTGGTCAAAATAGTAGCTGAAGAATGTAATTACACTAATTAGGCTGTGTTCCAGGAATGAATATGACTGAAGCACACAGATGTGATTGACCTCAAAGCGTCACCGGCAGCTGTAAATCATGATTACAATACTTAATTTTACTCACTACGAGTAACAATGGAAAGATACATGCCTACAGTAGGAGGAACATACTTCATTGATAACTGTTAGAGTTGTGAAATTTTGATTTGGTATCTGATGTGAATGTGCGGCTGAATGAAAAGGGATAGTGTCATCTTGCTGAATTGCCCTGTTTGTATCAGGCTTTCTGGACATTGTAATTGCATCACCAAATGTGCATATTAGGATCTTTTCCCAAAAATCCTATTAAGAAGATTGCAGATTTTTAAGAATAAAATACACTGGCTAAAGGATTATACTGGAGTCAACAGTATTACCAGATTAACTATCTGGTATGCTAGGAATTGGATGATTTCTTGAAATCTGAACATTCAAAAGAATTTTCATAATTTATAAATTACCTAATTGTGCAGAACAAGCAGATCCTCACCTTTGTTTTTGAAAATAAAAAAATCACTAAATTGGTTCTAGATTAGCAGGAACTGCAGATTTATCTGCTGCAACAAACTTTCTTTCATTATGAAACTTTACTTTTCAGGAACTGATCCTATAAGCTAAACTGTCAGAAAATGACAGAACAAATTTAGTAAAGTGTAGAGCTAGATGAACACAGCAGGCCAAGCAGCATAGAGGAGCAGGAAGGCTGATGTTGAGGGCCTAGAAAAAGAGGGTCTAGGCCCGAAATGTCACCCTTCCTGCTCCTCTGATGCTGCTTGGCCTGCTGTGTTCATTCAGCTTTACAACTTGTTATCTCAGATTCTCCAGCACCTGCAGTTCCTGCTACCCCAAAACTAATTTAGTAATTTTATTTCAAATACAAAGGAGAGGACCTCCTTGTTCTGCACGATTAATTAATTTATAAATTATGAAAATTCTTTTGAGTGTCCAGATTTCAAGAAATCACCCAATTCCTAGCATACCAAATAATTAATCTGGTTAGTACAACAGTCATCTAAATGACTAAGAAGACCATTATTGTTTGGTAATGTATCTTGTCAAGTAGATTATTGATGTTATAAGCAGGTAGCACAGTCTGATACTGTTTCACTGTCTAACTAATATAAATTATGCAAGCTAAAACCGAATTAAACTCATGACAACAGCAACAGTAAAAATTTACATTTTTGTAGAACCTTTTATTATTGTTAAATACCCCAAGGTGTTTCCCAGGAGCATTGTTAAATTGACACACAATGAAATATTACAACAAGTTAATAGCAAAAATTAAGTTTAAGGATAGGAGACAGGTGGAGATGTGGAGAGGTTAACCAAAGGGAATTCAGGTCATAGGACTTGAGCAGCTGAAGTATATCAGTGATGCAGCAGTACCTCTGAAAGGTTAGCACCATTCTGGGAGCTTTCTCCACAAGATCACAGTAGTGTCTGCCATGCAGTGGGCAAATGTGGCACACCTTAAAGCAATGGCTACACTTTTAATGTATTCCATTAGTTGTAAAGCATTTTGGGATATCCTTGTAAAAGATGCTGTACAAATGAAAGTTAGCTTTTTTATGCACCAGCAATTTCTCATAAGTAGCAATGTTGGGAATGATAACATCATCTGATTTCAGTTGTCTTGACTGGCGCAAGAATGCTGTGCAGGACAATGCCTCGTTCTTCCTGTGAAATATCATGTAATCCTACAACACTAAGCCAAACTATTCATACAGGGTGTAGGGGTCGCAGCTTAATTTATCAACTGATGGACCAGAAATGCAGATATTGTCGAATGTTATGCTCCTAAGGCCTACCATGGGCTACAAACCTATGAAACTCCAACACTTAGCTATTATGTTGACATTGCACAGGAGTACATGGTAGTTAGATATCAGTTTTGGAACAATTGTCAGCAATTTCATCTCCAATGTAGAATATTCTTGTCTGTAGTCCCATTCCAGAAATTTGAGCACATCAGCTGAGGTGATGTTCCAGAGGCTTTCTGTTTTGAATAGATATTAAATCAAGCAAATATCTACACTGTTAAATGGATGCAAAAGGTCCCATCGTGCTATTTGAGCAAGAGCATAGGAGTTCTCCCTGGTGTCATGATCAGCATTTCTCCCCAAACCAGCAACATCAAAACAGATTGCCTCGTCATCCTTTCAATAATGAAGCTCCCCGAGGATTGGAATTATGACTCTTGCTTTTCTTGGCGTACATTAGTGGTCTAGAATATCATGCGCAGGGAACAATTTCAAAGTTTGCAGATGATATAAAGCTTGGAAACATTGGAAACTGTGGGCAGAACTGCGCAGAACTTCAACGCAAAAGATTGGTGGTCAAAGTAGATAAGTGAAGCTGAATTTCAATGTGGAGAGGTGTGAAGTGATGCACTTTGGTAGGAAGAACATGGAGTGAAAGTAGAAAATAAGAGGTATAGTTCTTGAGGGAGTACAGAAACTGAGGAGGCTGAACGTTTTGTACCTAAATCATTGAAGATGTCTGGACAGCTGGAGAGAGTAATAAGTAAAGAATCCAGTGTCCTAAGTTTTATTAAACAAGGAACAAAGTATAAGAGTAAGGATTCTATGTAGAACTTATAAAAAACACTTGTTAACCCTTGGCTGGAGTATTGTGTATATTTCTGGGTGCCACACCACAGGAAGGATGTGTATGCGTTGGAGAGTGACAAAAAAAATCATTCCAGGGATGAGAAACTTCAGTTATGAGGTGGATTGGAAAAGTTGGGACTGATCTCTATGGATAGAAGAAGGCTAAGAGGAGATTAGATAAAAGTATTCAAAATCATGAGAGGTTCGAAAGAGAAAAGGGGAGAAAATGTTTCTATTTGTAAAATGATTGAGAGCAAGATGCACAGATATATAGTGATTTACAAACACAGCAAATGTAATGGATAAAATAAATCTGTACACACCATGAGTGGTTTGGACTGGAACTGTGGTGGAGGCAGAGTCAACTGAAACATTCAGGAGGGCATTTCATGATTATTTGAAAAGAAACAATGTACACTGGAATGGGGAAAAGACAGGAGATTGGCATTAAGTAGTAATAATTTGTTGGAGAGTTGGTGTGAACACAATGGGCCTAATGGCCTATTTCTCCTTTGCCAAAAACTGTGATTCTGTGATAAATTGTTTGTGGGAAGTTGCTGTTCAGAAATTGGCTGTTGCAGTACAACAGTGACTACACTTCAAAAGTACGTGAAAACAACCCACGGATATGAAAAGCTTTCTTAAAATGTAAGCCTTTCTTGATTTCCTCTCAATGATTTACTGTGCAGCGCAGACAAAGGAGGAATAAAAGAATTAAAAAAAGAAATGAGAAGCAATTTTCTTACACAGAGAGTGGTGTGTGGAATGAGTTTCGAGAGGATGTGGTGGATACAGGTACAGTTTCAATAGTAAAAAGGAGGGATATAGGCTGGCAAGCTGGACTAGTTTAGTTTGTGATTATGGTTGACCTGGATTGGTTGGACTGAAAGGTCTGTTTCTGTGCTGTATGACTCTATGAATCATGTCACCTGCTCAATAATAGGTTAACCTAATTGAGCTAAGGCAGCAGGAAGGCTGCTACAAGACAACAAAATGTGAGGCTGGACGAACACAGCAGGCCAAGCAGCACCCCAGGAGCAAAAAAGGGATGCCAACTTTTGTGCTCCTGGGGTGCTGCTTGGCCTGCTGTGTTCGTCCAGCCTCACATTTTGTTGTCTTGGAGTCTCCAGCATCTGCAGTTCCCATTATCTAGGAAGGCTGCTACAGTTGGCTCTGGGAGATGAATGATTGGCAGTGTCCCAGCACCTATTCAATGCTGGCTTCTTGAAGTGTCTGTGAGCGAAGATCAGTTCAAGGCAGTATCAAGGTTGGCTATAATGTTGATGATATACCGTAATCGCCTGCTAATATTTACTGCCATAACCTCACGGATGAATAACAGGCATATGATTCATGTTCCAAATTGTGGTTAGCACCCACAGAATTGTACCCCATTGAGGAGTCAAAGTCTGCAGGAGAAAAAGAGGTGAAATTATAAAGTGGCAAGTCAAAATAATAATTATCAGAGGGTTAAGAACTATGGATTTCACTTGAGAACAATATCTGGTCTAGAAATTTAATAACAGGAAATTATAATTTAAATTTAAAAGCTAAAGAACAAATATTATGTTAATCATATACAACAAAGAAACAGTGTTAATTAAAAATCTTTTAAATGATAAAATGAAATATGCCTCTGAAATATTTTAATTACTGTATCAAAGGATTTCAGTTTGTAACATGAAGATTCATTTACCATTGAGACAAAGCTTTGCTTCTGCTTTTCCAGTGCATTTTAAGTAATGTGGCAAATTTTCCTTCTGTCGCTGAACTGAATAACTTGTCATAAGAGGTTAGCTCTGAACGAAGTGTAACAAATACAGGTAGAACTAGCCATTTGGTTACAAAACTGGCTCAAAGGTAGGAGATAGAGGGTGGTGAGGGGAGGCTGTTTTTCAGACTGGAGGCCTGTGACCAGCAGTCTGCCACAAGCATCAGTGCTGGGTCCACAGCTTTTCATCATTTATATGAGTGATTTGGATATGAACATAAGAGGTACGATTACTAACTTTGCAGATGACTCCAAAATTGGAGGTGAATTGGACAGCTAAGAAGGTTCCCTCAGAGCACAATGGGATCTTGATCAGACAGGCCAAGGAGTGACAGATGGATTTTAATTTAGGTAAGTGTGAAGTGCTGCATTTTGGAAAGGCAAATCAGGGCAGGACACATATGCATAATGGCAAGGTCCTGGGGAATGCCGCTGAACAAAGTGGCTTTGGAGTGCAAATTCATAGCTCCTTCAAAGTGGAATCGCAAGTAGGTATGATAATGAAGGTGTTTGATATGCTTGTCTTTGTTGGTCAGTGCATTGAATAAAGCTGTTGGGAGGTTATGTTGTGGCTGTAGAGGACATTGATAAGTCCACTTTTGGAATAACGTATGCAATTCTGGTCTCCCTGCTAAAAGTAGGATGCTGTGAAGCCTGAAAGGATTCAGAAAGATTTACACGGATGTTGCCAGGGTTGGAGGTTTTGAGCTATTTGGAGAAGCTAAATAGACTGAGACTATTTTACCTGAAGTGTCGGAAGCTGAGGTGACCTTATGCAGGTTTATAAAATCATGAGGGACGTGGATAGGGTAAATGGAAAAGGTATTTTCCGTGATTGAGGAAAAGCTTGAGGCCATAGATTTACAGTGAGAGAACAAAAATTTAAAAGGGACCTTAGGGGTAATGCAGAGGGTAGTGCATGTGTAGAATGAGCTTTCGGAGGAAGTGGTAGAGGCTGATACAAATGCAACATTTAAAAGGCATCTGGTTGGGTGTATAAATATAAAGAGTTTAGAGAGATATGGGCCAAATGCTGGCAAATGGGACTAGATTTATTTAGAATATCGAGTCAATATGGATGAAGTGGACTGAAGGGTCTGTTTCTGTGCTGGACATCTCTATGACTGTAACGTCCATGGATCATAGCCTTTTAATAGAAGCCTCGGTTGTAGGAAAATAATGTTGGCTTCGTATAAGGGAAATCATGTCTAAGCAATCAATTGGAGCTCTTTGAGGAAGGTACAGTGTGCTGTGGATAGACAGGATCTGATGGAAGTACCATACATAGATTGCAAAAGGCATTTCATAAGATACCACATTAAAGTTTATGGCGGAAAGTTAAAGCTCATGGCACAGGACAACACACTAGTATAGATAGAAGGCGGGCTAGCTAATAGTAAACGTATTAGGGATATTTGGCTCTGTTTGGCAAGATGTAATAAATAGTATGCTGCAGGGATTGCTGTTGGGACTTCAATCTTTTACAGTTTATATAAATGCCTTGAATGAAAGGATGGCAGGTATAGTTACCAAATTTATAAATAACACGATGCTAGATGAGCAACTATGTTTCAAAGAGAACATCAGAAAACTGCAAAAAAAATTGATCATTTAAGTAAGTGAGCAAAGATTTGGCAAATGAAATAAATGTGGGAAAATGTGAAATTGTCCATTTTGGCAAGAAGAATGAAAAAGCATAGTGTCTGAATGTTACTACAATGCAGAGCTCTGAGATGCTGAGCGAGCTGGGTGGGCAACTGTATGAATCACAAATGCCAAGTAATGCAGGCACCAGTGATTAGGAAAGCAAATGCAACATTATCTGTTATTACAAGTGGTATTAAATGTAAAACTGGGGAGGTTATGCTTCAATGTCTTGTATCATAGGGCGCTGCTGAGATGTCTGGAGTACTGCATACAGCTTTGGCTACCTTATTTAAGGAAAAATGGAAGTGCATTGGAAACAGTTCAGCGAAGACCTACCAGACCTGGAATGGACAGATGGTTTTATGACAAAAGGCTGGACAGACTGGAGTTTAGAAGAGTAAGCGGTGATTCGATACAAACTTAGGGATCTTGGTGGGGTCATTGTGGAGAGGATGCTTCCTCTTCGGTGAAAATCTAGAACTAGGGGGTCACGGTTTAAAAATAAGAGGTTGCTGTTTAAGACAATTGAGGTAATTTTTTTTCTCACAAAGGGTCAAGAGTCTTTTGAATTTTCTTCTGAAAGATATTGTGGAAACTAAGTTTTACATTTTTTTAAAAGGCAGAAGTGGATAACTTCTTGGTAAGCAACAGGGTGAGTTGATAACTAGCAGGGCTGTGGATTTAAAGTTAAAATCAGAACACTCATAATTTTGTTAAATGGTGAGTAGTCTCAAGGGACAGATTCACTGGCTCCTGCTCCTTACTTATATTTGTGGGTATCTGAAGTTTACCTGGTGCGATACTGTTAGCAATCCATTGAAGGTATGCAGTCCTGTGGACAGTTATTGTGCTGCTTCCTTATAATCTAACAGGAAGGAAAAACATATTATTTTATCTTAAACCCATACCTATTGACAATGGCAAAGGTTATTGTTATTTGTTATGGGTGAAATAATTCTGTCTTCTCACTATTAATATCCCAAGCGTGGAAAAACACCACAAATCCACCAAAGTTGAACTATTCTATTTAACATTATTCAACACTTATGTATATTTCCAAGAGTTTGAAAAGAAGATAATCATAAATGGACATGGAGGAAAAGATTTATTTCAAAACTATTGACTGTGGCTTAATTCACTGTTTGTTGTCCATACGTGCCAAAATCATTAACTACTTCGTAGGTGCCAACAATGATTTTTGACATTTATGTATATTGATTGTTCATTTCATGGCAGGATTGTTCATTCAGACAGCTGTAAAAACAAAAGAAACTAGAGTTGCACAGCAAGGTCACATGGCTTCAGATGAGACATGTTGGGAGGGAGGAGGAAGAATATAGAAACGGGAGTGAGACAGCATCAGTGGCAGAATAGAGACACAGAGTAAAAAATATTACAGTCTGATTCTTCCTGCTTCCTACTGAATAAGTTAAAAGAGTCCAGCACAAGGTTGCTATTCAAAGAGGCAAACCCCTGGTCAGCCAAATTATCATTGAATGCAATTTTATCCTAACATGTTCGACTTCCATTGAGGTCGATTGACAATAAAATTAGGTGAGATGTGAAATAGATGTCCAGCTAAAATTCACCTGAGTTTCCTCCATCAGATCAGATTAAAATGCCCTCCATTTCCATAGATGGAAGAGAATTAGTTCAGTGATGTTATTCTGCGAGTGGTCCCATCCTTTTACCTACAGATAGAATGCGACAATCTGCATTTGCATTTCATTCTTATGCAAGACAATTTCAAATAGTTGCCTTCGTTAGATGTAGACAAATTTGAAGCCATCGACCAGCTTTGAAAATGTTTCTCTCAGGCAGTTTTGCAATATATCATACTCGATTTACTCATGATTGATGAATAATTCTCCAGAAGGTAAAACATCTTTCCTAATATTTGAATAATTTCACACCTCTTTTAATAATGATAAGTATGAATGGATTTTGATCTCCATTATGTTACAGCTGCAAGCTTGCAACATTCTCCAACAGCTTTGTGATGCAACAATCATACAGGAGCTCTAATGGCCCATTATCTGGTATTGAAGTGGTACTGATGATGAAAAGACCTCAGTCTCTATTTGAATGGAATTTTCTGAGCTTGCATCAGTGTCTATCGAGGAAAGGTATAGACTATTAAATCTGTAAAATACATATGGCATAAAGTGCATTTCTCTTCCAATTCTAATTTATACACTTTATTAAATATTTGACAAGAAACAGAAGAAATAGTCACATTTATCTGCAGACAGGATGAACCAGTGTTTGAACATAACATGTTAAAAAAAAGCAGGGCATAACTTAGAAAGCAACAAATCAAAAGGCTTTGCTTTTCCTTCTTAATATTATTGTTCAAGCTATTTTAATGCCAGGAAGGTTATACATTGCTTTACATGGAATGATACTGTAGAAAAATCAAATCCATACGAAGTTTGACACTTAGTTGGAGCAAAACGTGATATAGATGATATGATTGCAGCTGTCAGAGTTTGTTACCACTGCTTAAAGCAATAGTTTGAAACTAGATCTCAAAATCTGTTGCTGTTGGTTTTGTTTACAGGGGTAACAAGATATACGATGGTGTATAGTCCTATTCAGGAATCTTGATTTAATACTTATATAAGGGTCCCTACACTTATTGTAGAACTTGTTGTGAAATTGTCTGCACCAGTGCATGACTTGCCATGTAGTTAAGTCACTCAGTAACTCATACTGTGAAGGAATAGTAAGTTTCCTTTGGCAGTGTTATTTGTAGACTGTCTTCATTACACACAGGGTCGTTGCTGACTTTTCTTTTTTACATGCTGGTCATTAAGACTGGACATCATGAGGGCTGCAAAAGTGTCAGTTTTGACTCAGTTGATGGCATTCTAGCCTTTAAGTCAAAAGGCCGCGAATTTAAGTTCCATGCCTCAACCTGAGTACAAAAACGGCTGAGGTTGATACTCCACGCACAGTACTGAGTTACTGCTGCACTGTTGGAAGTA
Organism: Stegostoma tigrinum; assembly: GCF_030684315.1. Taxonomy (NCBI): domain Eukaryota; kingdom Metazoa; phylum Chordata; class Chondrichthyes; order Orectolobiformes; family Stegostomatidae; genus Stegostoma; species Stegostoma tigrinum. The sequence continues at coordinate 11,698,733 of NC_081386.1, forward strand.
CAATCTTTCAAAAAGAAGTTAAACTGAGGCTCAATAGACTCTCTCAGTTAGGCATTGAAGATCCCATGGCATTACTTTAAAGAAGAAATTACCCTGGTGAACTACCAATATTTATCCTTCAATCAACATCACTAAAATATATTTTGTGATAGTTATCACATTGCTGTTTGCAGAAATTTGCTGGCTTAAATTGGCTAATATATTTCCTATGTGACATCAGTGACTACAGTTGAAAAGATGTTTTATTGGTGGTAAAATGCAATGAAATGACTGGTGGTCAAAAAATACACATTTTAAATGAAAGTGGCACTTTCTATTTGTAAAACTCTGATTATTTCTGACCTTAACTTCAACGTTTCATTAGCTGCAGACTGCTTTTGGTTGTCTTCAATGCAGTTAGAGAGAGCAGATATGTGTGAATATTTAGGTCTGCCCTTGGGAGATAGGGAAGAGCAGTATAGAAAACAGAAGGAAGCAGGAGGATTTGGGATCAAAGGATTCGGAGGACACTGTGCAACACTGACTGTCGAACTTCAGGTGACATTTCTCGTCCCTAAACTTCACAAGGAGTAATACCATGGATGTCATCACTTTTTTATTTGTACATGGGATGTTGGCATCGCTGACTGGACCAGCATTTTTCCAGAGGATAATTAAGAGCCAACCACATTGCTGTGGACCAAGAATCACATGTATACAAGACCAGGAAAGGATTTTCCTTCCCTAAAGGACATTAGTGATCACATTTTTTAAAAATGACAATTGACACTGGTTGCCTTGTTGCCATTTGAGTATTACTTTTATTGAGTATAAACTTCACTATCTGCCATGGTAGGATTTTGAACTCATGCCTCCAGAATATGAACCTTGGGTTCTCGATGACAGGTTCAGTGATGTTACAATCACACAGCATTTTATCAATAAAGGATGCAATCACCAATCTGTGTCACCTATTGCAACCTTAGCTTTGATCTAGTGCAGGAACAGCTCTACTGACCATGGTCATGGTCACAATGGTCCTTAGCTTCTCAAAATAGGATCCTTCTGGGATGCAGCGCATTCTCTCCATATAGGGATTCAGGGGGAGGCAATGGCCTGGTGTATTATTGCTGCAATATTAATTTTCTGGGTATCCAGCTTCAATTCCTGCTGTGACAAATGGTAGAATTTGAATTCTATGTTTCTAAAAAAAAGTTTTAAGACCATGAATCAATTGTTGGGGGAAATTCCATCCGGCTCACTAATGTCCATTAGGGACTGCTGTCCTTGCCCTGGTCTTGTCTACATGTGACTCCAGACCCACAGATGCTCTGGGCAACTAGAGATGGGTGATAAATGCTGACCCAGCCAGTGATGTCCTCATTCCATGAATGAATAAAATAAAACATACTCACTCTTCCTGGCAGCTTGTGAAGCAGAAATAGATTGTTTGCAAACTTGGTATCATCTTTGATCTCAAGATGAGTTCCTGGCTGCACTTCTGCACCAGAATAAAGATCTCAGTTTATAGTTTTATTAAGGTGAAGGCCTAAGGGCATACTCAGGTAGATAGGGAGAAATGTTTCCTCTTAGTACAGGAGAAAATAACCAGAGGGCTCAATTTTAAGGTAAGTAACAGCCGTTTAGAGGGGATTTGAAGAAAATTGTTTTCATCTGAAGGACAGTGGATATCTGGAACTCACTGCCTAGAAGAATGGTAGAAGCAGGAACACTCAGGTCAGTTAAGACGTATCTGGATGAATATATGAAACAACATAGTATACAAGGCTGTGGACCAACTGCTGGAAGATGACTTTAGAACAGAAGGATGTTTGATTACTGGTGCAACAGATTGGGCTGAAGGGCCTCTTTTTGCGCTGTAAAAACTTTATCTCTCTATGGTCTCCTTCCTGTCTCTCTAACATATGCAAATCCACTCCTGCTTCACATTCTTAAACTTTAACTATCTGTTCATTTGTATTGATGTGACTTTAACTGGCTCAGTGTGAACTTTTCTTTCTTTTAGCTCCTGTGAAATGCCATTACAGTGCTGGCTTGTTCAATTATTTAGTAGCTTATTATTATTAATATAAATAAGAGTACATTATTACAATTTGATTGCTCATATTTGCTGAACATTCATTGTTCACTGTATATGATTAGTTAAGCCTGGTTGTGGTCACTAAGGGAGAAAGACTGAACTAAATCAGCTGCTCTAAGTAACCAAAAATACATTCTAAACACATTAGAGGTCCAGTACGCATCTCTGCACAATTCTGAGCATTAGCTATAACAGTTATTACGGTACATTAAAGATATTATATAATTTTATGTTAAGCTTGTAGAATTAAATTTCAGGTAACCTCAAGATTTCAAGTTGCCTTTGACTGGACCAACAGGTATTTATTAATCATCCTGTAAAGAGATGATATTACTCACCTCTGGAGTAGGTTGTAGGTCTCCTGGATCAGAGGTAAGGACACTACCACCACTCCATAAGAACCATTAAAGACTGGATCCACATTGCCTGCTCCCATGTGCTCCATCATTTAAAATGAACACATCAACTCCTCATTGTCTAATTTGGCTGTGACCGCAGGTAGCGCATCATTGTAACTTACTGCTTGGTTTCCTAGCAACAGTCATAATTCATTCATCCCTTACCGGCATTGTATGCCTTTAATCCAACCAGGTCATCAGTTTGCAGGCGGTCTATTATATTATTACAAATGAATAATCCCTTCCAGTCATGGCTCTTGAATCCTGACAGAAAACCAGGTACAGCTGCAGAGGTAGCCTCCAGAGTGCTGTCAAAACACAATTACTCCTTCAAAGTCACACTCTTCTGGCCTAGTCTACTCCACACATGATTTCACTCCACATTGCGCATTTTCTCCTTATTGCCTCCCAAATCATCTATCAGCCATTTGACGAGAAAGGCAATTGATGGGAGTGCTTATTACTGCCTTGTCGGAAATGTAGACAGTCATGTCAATGACATCAAGAATGTTCAATTATTGAACTGTTCCATGGTTAATTATGAGAGTCTGTTTCTGAAACTGTGTTGGTCTTGATTGGGTGTGGTCACAAAGCAAAATAACGGATACCTCAGAAGCTACAAGAGCCCAGGCATTTTGTGATTGCAGACATATTTGAAAGGGCTTGCAAATCAATCTGTTGCAGATGTGATAAATAGTGTCACCTCCACATTGCTCTGTTGTATAAAATATACAATGGCGCCCAACTCTTGATACTGAATAAAGATTATGTTTGCTGAATAAGATGTGTTAAAAGGTTATCCAAAAGTTTTACTGGAGTCAGAATGTGGGTATCTGGTAGACAGTATATTGGATTAGCCCCATTGCATGTAGAGAAATTTGACCGATTGTTTGTAGCACTTTGATATGCAGAGTTTGGTCTAACCCTTCATGGCTTGCTCAGCCTTATCCTGCAACTCTGGAGTTTTATTATACAAGTGGGAGAAGGTTGGCACACACAGCACTTGAACTCATATTTATCCAATTTCATTTTTTCCCCTTTCTTTCTCATTAGAGCACAGCTGTTAAATTATAAACTCCAGAGAAAATGGACAAGACGAGAATACAGCAATGTGGACTCTTGCCAGATTAAAGAAACACTGACAAGTAGACACATTGACAAGACACAGCTTGTTCAATTGCAAACTTCACCACTAAACAGATAAGTCAGCTTTTTGCAATATCTTTAATAAGATGACATTTACAATGTGGTTTATATAACATTGGATGCAGCCTCCTACAGCTTTCCTAAATCTCTTCTCTCAAACTGTCAATTTATTATTCATAGACGCTTTCTGCAAGTTTGCAAATAACAGTGACAGTCCCCTGTTGTAACTTATATTCAAACTGACTTAATTGAGCAAACAAAAGTGTCTTTTAGCTAAAATTTCCATGTTGCATCCTGTTTTCTCTCTTAAGAAGGGATTGAATGACACTTCAATCTTGTCTATCCAGGGAAGTCATGTGGGATTGTTCACTTCTCTCTGCGCCTTTTCTTGACATCTGAGTTAGGGATCTTCTCAATCCTGATCAGACCATTGTAGGGGATCGGGGACATAAGTTTTCAAAGTGGCATTTACAACTTCTAGTTCTTGAGCAAAGGGACAATTATGCAGCTAGCTTTATCTCATGCAAACGAAGATGAGAGTTATTGTCAAGTCATCCGATTTCTGATAACCATGGTGATCTCCCTGTGTAGATTGGGCACCATGCCGAGAATTTCTCAAGGGATGGGGCAAAGGGTGATGGATTATCTGCAACATTCCAAAACCTTGAAATGTGGCAGCAGAGATTTAGAGGGATCTGTACGTTTAAAGGCAAATGGCATGTAAGGATACCATATTTTGGAAGCCTTTGTCGGAGGGCATGTGGCGCAAAGGAAATGACTGTCAAAAGCTGCATCATGGCAAAAATCGGTGTAAACCTCACAAAGTGAGTCTTTGGATGAAAGAAAATGTGGCACAGCATCTTAACTCCCTGTTGATGTCATTACACAAGGTTAGTGCTCCTCCCTGTTGTTCTCTTCGGCACTCCAGTGCCTTTATCCAAGCAGCTACCAGAGTTAAATGTCCAACAGGAGACAGCAACCTGGGGCCAATTCTGAGAACAGCTCTTAAGAAACTCGTGCAATCATTTCATATGCAAAGGCAGCGATTCAACTATGTAAGCAAAGTATTGTCCTTCAGCCTCCTTCGCTGGAACATGCATATAAAATAGACTTATACATTTAGATAGACAAAACAGTACAATGAAACTGTAATTTTTGTGCTGTACTGATATTATTCAATGGGAAAAGAAGAATTAGCAAGGAAAGGTGATGGTCTTGCAGATATGTGCATCAGTCAATTGTTTTGTACAAACTGGTCTGATCACGAATACTTTGAATTATGGAATGCAAATACATAAAAGTTATAGGAAGTGCTGTGGCATTGACATTGAACACAAGCATGAATGCTACACAGGCAGGGAGACAATTTGCTACCTGTTGCCGTACACACCATGCGCTTGGTTCTGTTGAAGTCAATGGACCTGAACATTTGGTGGAAGATATATCTGGTGACAAATGTAGGACCGCTTGTTTTGCATCCATTTACATGTCAAATCCTACCCCTATAACCTTCATTGACATTGTCAATGCTACCCGTATAAAGGCAGATTGCCTGGAGGTATCTTTATAACAGATGACAGCATAATGCAACTGACTCCATGCTGATCTGGAGCTTCCTGTGACACTCGACCTTAGTTGTCAGCTGGTAGATGTGCTTCGAACAGCAAATACTGTTGGTGGTTTAATGATAAATGCAGGTAGTCTGGATCTGCGGGTCCACTGTTCATCCTGGTATTCCCTTTTGTGTCATTCTACATGGAGCATTTTGAAGATTCCAGGTTACATTAATTATAGCTTCACTGAAAAAACACCACAATTCCCTAAAGCAAGTAGTACAAATGAATTATGGTCAGTTTGATTCATGTATGCTTCTCTGTCAATCTTGATTGGGTTCATCAATGAATATCTGAATATTTTGAATTTTCCTTGATAAAATGTAAATGTTTCGGTATTTTTCTAAAAGATTACACAGATTAAAAAGAAACTATTCAAAAGGAAATGGAAAAGTGTGTTAGCAAGTGGAAATGACAGTTCATAAAGAAATGACTACCTCCAAAAAGACAAGGAAACAAATCAAAGCAGGAGTAGGCCTCTTTGCTCTCAAACCTGCTCCGTTATTAAGATCATGTTATATCTAACCACTCCACATTTCAATCTACCCTGATGAATGTTCATGCCTTTGTTTGTCAAAAATCTATCTCTGCCTTTGTGCTTCCACCACAATTTCAGAAAGAGAGTTCAAAGGCTTGTAATCGTTTGTGAGATAAAAGTCTCCTCATCAATGTTTTACATAATTGCCTTCCTTACTGTCAAGAAACCCTCTGGCATTTTTACATTTAAAACAAATCACCACTTATGCTTTTAAAGTTAATTGTTTAGAAGACTAACTTGTCCAACTTTCTTCAGCCCATTCTTGATACTACACTTATAAACTCTCTCTGAACTGTTTCCAATGCATTAATATTCTTCTTTAAATAGAGAGATCAGTACAGTACGCAGTACTCCAGTGCTCTGTATAATTGAAGAGTAAACTCTGAAAATTTACAATTAAGTTTCCTTGTAATGAGCAATAGCATTGTTAGGGTTAGTTTCTAAAATTACTTGTGGTACTTGGTACTGATGTTTTACAGTTCATGCACTAGGGCACCCAGATCCACCTGGATCTCAGAGCCTGACAATCGCTAACCATTTAGATCATCTGCAATTTTTGACCCTTGCCAAAATTGACAATTTCACACTTTCCCACATTATACTCCTTTTGCAAGAGCTTTACCAACTCACTTAACCTATTTATGTAACTTTGTAGTTTCCTGATGAGTTTTTCACACTAACTTTCTGACTTACCTTTGTTGCGCCAGTAAATTTAGAAACCACTCCTTCAGTCCCTTCATCAAAGCTATTTATATAAATTGTAAAAAGACAAGGATCAAATACTGATCCCTGAAGCACACCATTCATTACATTTTACGCATCAGAAAATGACACATCTGTACCAATTTCTGTTTCTTGTTGGCTAGTCAATCTTTTATCCATGCCAATATGTTGTACACTAAGCTATAAGCCTTTATTTTTTGCAATAACCTTTGATGTGGGACCTTGCCAAATACTTTCTAGAAATCTAAGTACAATTCTCTTTAATCCAAAGCACAGTACTTTTTTGAAGAGTACCAATACATTGGTTAATCTTGATTTATCTTTCACAAAATCATGTTGACTGTACCCTGATTATCCTAAGTTTTTCTAAGAGTCACACAACATCTGCCTTTAATTATAGCTTCTAGTATTTTCCTGATGACAGATGTAAAGCTAATTGGCCTGTGATTGGCTTATTTCATTCTCTCTCCCTTTTTGAATAAAGGTGCTACAGTTGCCAGTTTCCAATCCCGATGGAAGCTTCCTTGAATCCAAGGAGTTTTAAATTAAAACCAAATGATCCACTCTTTCACAAGTTGTTCTTTTCAGAACTTGGTAGATGAAGGCTATTGAGGCCAGTGGACCCATTATCCCACAGTTCTATCAATTTACTCAGTACTAATTCCCTAATAGTTGTAATTTTCTTGAGTCCCTCTTTCCCCTCATTTTCTGAGATAATGTTTTTCCTGGGATTTTTTTTGTATCCTTAACGTGAAGAAAAATGTAAAATATCTGTTCAATGCATCTTCCATCTCTTTATTTTCTGATATTAATTCCATATACTCACTTCCTTTCAGATGAACTTACTGCATTGGCTCCTTTCTTTTTCAAATATTTATTGAAACTCTTACTACCTGGTTTTATATTTCTAGCTTGCATTCCTTCGTACCTTAATTTTCCCTTCTTATTAATCTTTTATACATTCATTGCTATTTTGTTATATTCTGTCCAATCAGATTCTAGACATGCTTCCGAGCTAATGGCTTTGAATGGAAAACTTTCAGCACCCTGCTAGGTAACATTGTCAGTCCATCTCCATTGAAGCATTGGTGTTGTGTCCCACTTGTTATTTATATGCCTTAGTTTATTAGGGTGTTGAGTATGTCTTCCAGTTTTGTTTCTCAGTGGTTAGTACACCGGGTCTAATTCAATGTGTTGTTGGAGTTCCGATTAGAATATCAGGCCTCCAGAAATTCCCTGGCATGTTTGTGCTTGGCTTGTGTGGTTATGGATGGAACAAAAACAGAAGTTGCTGGGAAAGCCCACCAGATCTGGCAGCATCTGTGAAGAGAAAATCAGAGCTAACATTTCAGGTCCAGTGGCCCTTCCTCAGAATGGTTCTGAGGAAGGATCACCAGACCAGAAATGGCAATTCTGTTTTTTCCTTCACAGATGCTGCCAGATCTGCTGGGCTTTCCCAGCAACTTCTGTTTTTGTTCCTGATTTATAGCATCCACAGTTCTTTTGGTTTTTATTTGGCAATTATGGGTGTGTTGTCCCAGAAATTCATTTCTCTCTTGGTCCGTGTGTTGTGAGACAAGTGAGAATTGGTCGTGTCTCTTGGTTGCTGGTTGGTGTTCATGTATCCGTATTGTCAATTTTCTTCCAGTTTGGTCTATGTCGTGTTTCTCACAGTCCTTGCATGGTATTTTGTATATTACACTGGTTTTGCTAGTTTTGGGTATGGGGTCCTTCATATTCATCAGTAGCTGCTGTAGGGTGGTTGTAGGTTTGTGGGCTATCCTGATATTTAGGGGCCTGATAGGCTTGTGGTCATTTCTGAAATGTCCTTGATGTATGGCAAGGTGATTAGTGAGTCTGGTCTTGTTGTGTCTTCCTGTTACTGTCTGTCTCCGAGGTAATGGTGAATTGTGCTTTTCAGATACCCATTCCTTTAGATGTAAAGTGTTTCTGTTCTGCTTGGTGTAGTTCCAGGTTTCTGCAATTGTTGTGGCTCATTTAAATAGTGTCCTGATGCAGCTCCATTTGTGAGTGTTAATGGGTTTGCTAGTGTAATTGAGTATCTGGTCCAAATGTGTGGTCTTTCTATACATGATAGTCTGGTGACCCCTGTTGTTTTTGTGTTCTATTATTATGTCCAGGAAGGGTAGTCAGTTGTTATTCTCTTCTTCTTTTGTGAATTTTATCCTGGTGAGGATGTATATGTGTCGATGGGTTACTTCTAATTTTGCACATTTGATCATCAAAAGGGTGTCATCTACATATCAGACCCAAAGTTTGGGTTGTATAGTGGTGAACTACAAATCTTCTCAAAAACTTTAAATTCTGTCTGATCTTCTCACCTTCAAGCCAAGGGCAATTGTACACTTTTCTTTAAGTTTCATACTAACTTGAACATTCTTAGTTAACCACAGATGGTGGGTACACTGCTTAGAATGTTTCTTTCCCATTGGACTGTATCTATTTGGAGGATTCTGAAATACACCCTTTAAGCGTCTTTAAGAAATCCATTAAACATTCAATTTTTGTGTTTGCTATTTTAGATGAATGGACAATATACATCATTACCTCATTCTGCACAGAAAATATATTACCCTCCATAGCGTTGCTTTATTTTCCAATGCATTGTTTTGAAATGATGCTCTTGCACACTTTTGGGGCATTTTTAACTGAACACATTTGGAACAGAATCAACAGCAATGTTAGGTTTGCACCATGCCAGGTTCTGCTGTTCACGTTTGTTAATACAGTAAACTGGATGTGATGTAAAATGAATGATTCACCCAATCTCATCAATCTCTGCCTGGTAATTTGGGTTAAAATTACACTATTGTGCCTGTACACTTTGCCCTGACCTAAAATTCTACCTGGAGTCTCGGGTGTTAAATGCTACGATTTGGTAAAAATGAACCCTTCCTTTCTTTGCCGTCATGTGAAAATCTCTCATACTGATCTGACCAATAAGAAACATGTTTCATACAGATTACCAAGAGACTCAATAGATGCAACCATAGATGTGATGTGTGGTATTTCATGGAGGTGAATTAATCTGTCATGCCCATAAGCTGGAGAGCTGGCAAGAGTACTGTGCCACTGAAGTGGCAATCATGCACTTAACTGAGCAATGGCAGGCATTTCCCAGGACCAATGATGCTGGCGCTGGAGATCACACCCACCAAGAGCTGTCAACCATGTACTATACAGAACATATACAACAATGTCAGAGAACTCTCTAGTAAGTACCAACGAGTATAAGTTTTTTTCAATAGAGTATGAAATAGACTCTGTGTGGAAGACATTACATTGGTACCATCACCTCTGGAATATTTCCATGCATCAAACATTCATTATAAATTGAACTTTATTTGATAAATGTAGTCCATAACCAGCATTCCAAGAAGTTTGACTTGATCAAGATGACACAGTCTATATCTTCACCTGGCGCCTTTCTTGATTTTTCTGTCTCTCCATGCCTTAATTGTTATGTTTGGGTAAAATTTCTGTATATCTCATTTAGTTCAGAGTAATACAGAGATAGTTCTAAACTTGAACAGTTTATCTATATGACTTTAAAATCATCAAACTTCACAGGACTTTCAATGCACACGTCGTCACAGCTAAGAGCGACATGCCTCACTTGTCTCTAGAATTTTCTTTTTGAAGGTCAGCTGTCAATGTCTTGACTCCTTTGATCTCTCCACAGGCTAAAGCCATCAGCATTGTATGAGGATCTGTGATTAAAAAAGCATAACCAATCATACGATTCCCCCATTAAGCAAATGTTTTATTTTCAATTAAATAATTCTAACAACAAACCAATATACATCAAGAGAAAAAACAGAAGTTGCTGGAAAAGCACAGCAGGTCTGGCAATTAATAAAATGAGATCTGAGAAAGGGTCACTGGACCCGAAGCATTAACTTTGCTTTTTCCTTCACAGATGCTGCCAGACCTGCTGAGCTTTTCCAGTTTTTGTTACTGATTTACAGCATCCATTTCTTTCAGTTTTTATTCAATAAACATCGATGCTTTTCTTAGAGCTAACCTTGCCTGTTTCCATGATTCAAAAGAAGAAAACATGAAGAAACAATCAAGTAATGTAGAAAGATTGGTGATCGGACAAGTTTAATCAAACACTACCTTAATATTTAAATTTAAGATTTTGTTTTCAAGTAATTTCTCCATATTTCAATGATGTATTTGATTGTATATACATCTTTGCTTAAGTTCACTTCTCCCCAAAATTGGACTTCTCCTCAAACTTTGCTTCACCCACCCTCTTATTTAAAATTGCTGTGTTCAGCTATTACATTCCTACATCTGGAATTGTTCACCAGTGTATTGCACCGTGTAACACGCCTGCTTTCAAAAAATCTATTTGACTTGTCCCTTCAGTTTGGTAACTTAACATCTCCAACCATCTAATTTCTCTGTATGCTCAGGCACCATCACGTGCCTTTCCTCCTTGATGAAAAATGCTTTTTTGCCATTTTCTTCAGAGAGAGGCACAATGTAATTTTGTCTTGTTGACTGCAATGGAATGAAGATTTGAAAACTTTATTGAGACACTGTCTTAGAATTTGTCCTGACCCAGCTTTATATTTTTTGTTGACATGCAGTCAACCTATGGAAGTTGGAACTGGCTGAAGTACAACTGAGACCCCAGTTTCTGACAACTTTGTTTTCTCTTTTATGAAGTTTTAAAAATACCGATAAGTAAAAAGGACACACCCATGTGCTATAATTTTCCTGATCATTTTGCTTGCTTTAGCAGTGATTTTTGCTGTATATATTAGATTCAAATAGTTTTGCATCAGTGTGGGATTTTTTAAAACAATTCCAGCTTGATCCATCATTTCATGTGCTGGCACAGCCTCATCAGTTGCTGCCAAATATCTTACAGTGATTCCTAGACCATATTGTCAGGAAGTGAAAGCATGGCCACAGCTTCCTCCCACTTTGCTGAACACATCACAAGCCTAAGTATTGGAGAGGATGAAGCAATAATCTCTTTTGATATTACATCCATGTATGTAAACAATCTAGCACAGGAAACCATTTCAGTGATAGAAGCAATATCAAAACATGCACAGGAATTCCAACAAATGTTCACTTCCCTCTCAGTGCCACTGTAAAAGCCTTAGCCTGTCTACTAACCACATCTCATTTAGCAATGACAGTTAGGAACAAACTTAATGCTTTAGGAATGGGCTTGCAAAACTCAACTCCAGCGCTTCCAACACTATGATTGCATCAGGAAAACTATTCCCAAAAAGTTGGCAGCAGTATAAGGATGGCATGCATGTAGTCATTCATCCTGATGGAATAAACTATTTCCACAGTGATGTTAATGACAGATACACAATTAAATTCACATCTAAGGAAGAAGGAGGTGTATAAAAGTTTTTCCTTTTGTGTTTGATTATGTGAATAGGAGTATTAGCAAACTGTCAGGCAGAAAACAATGTAACAATGTTTTATTATAACTCCAAGGTGTCTATTAAAACAAATCTCTGCATTATATACTGTCTCATTTAATTTCTTTGCTGTAAATCAGTTAGCTTTTAAATTACATCCAATTTCCTCTGGAGAAATTTATACTTGTTTTCACCGACTTCAAAACCTTCCCCCACAACCGAAGGTAATGAAGATGAAAACCCAAAACAGACACAATTCTTTCACTAATCTCCTGGCAATTGGCACATTCGGGACAGTTTTTTTTTGAGCTCACATAGCTGGCACAGAAACTTGTCTGCCAAGCACACATACCGAGAAAACACTGGCATGATCCCCACTATTTTCCACCCACAGTTCTGTAGTATGTGTGGCCGGCAGGCAAGACTCCCTGTCAGTAGCACAAACTCAGGAAGTTCCCCTAGATCACCAAGGCCATCCTTCCAAACAAAAAAAACTTGTATAATTGGCCTTGTCACTGACTCATTCTAATTTACTTAATCTCCCAGGCGAGGCAAACTTTTATATGTTTTCTCCTGATCCTCAAAGGCAGTTGAGTCCAATTCGTCAAGCTAACATTATCACATAGCGAACTTTATTCATCCCTGATGCTTATCTTTCTATTCATTCAAGGGATTAACTAACTGGTGACGAAAGAAGCATGGCAAGGGAAATTGAGAGCGCTGTGGTAAAATTGGATCATGTGCACAAATTACAATCAACGATCAGGCATTCAATGAAAGTCAATTCTGTGAGTAAACATTGAAATCACTGTATGTAGTTTGTATATCCAACTAGACCTGCACAATAAATATGTAGTGCAATATGCTTGTTATTTTTAAAATATTCATTCATGGGATGAGGGCATCATTGGCAATGCCAGCATTTATTGCTCACTGCTAATTGACGAGAAGGTAGTCAAGAGCCATTGGCTTTGTGGGTATTTGGAGTCATGTATAGGCCAGACTTGGTAAGGATGGCTGTTTCCTTCCTTGAAGGATATTAGTGAACCAGACACATTTTTCTCGACAATCGAAGAATTGGTGTCATCATTAGACTCATATTTCCAGTATTTTTCTCAATGAATTAAAATTCCACCATCTGTCACGCCAGGATTCAAACCCAGGTCCCCAGAATATTACCTGAGTCTCTGGATTAACAGACAACACTATTAGGCCATCACCATGCCCGTAAATCACTAATATGTCCCAGTCAACAGACATAGAACAGATGTTAAATCCAATAAGGCAAAGAATACAGCAGCCACAACTGAAATCTCTTACTAGTGTTTACAGGTCCAGTAGATCTTCTTAAATGCTTTAAGATAGGTGGATTGGCCTCAAAGGAATGGCAGAACCTCAGTATTAGAAAACATACTAATAATAGATAAAACTTAGTCACTGGAACAGTTAAAGTGAGACCATTACATTGTTTGATTGAAAAATCGAACAAGTATTTGAAACAAAGGATAATACCAGTGATAGAAAAAGAGTAAGACAGTAGAATTACCTTGGATTGCTCTGGCAAAGATGCACTGAATGATCATTTTCTGATTTGAGAACTTTATAATCTCAATTTTCACAAATATTTAATTAGAGAACAAAATTACTACATAACTCACAACCTCCTCTAGAGCATTTTGAATGTCATTTTCTCCTGTACAATGTTGAATATTGCTACTTAGACATTCTGAGGCCTCACCTCCTGGTTCAGAGATGTACAATGGTTAGAGGAAGTGAAAGTTAATTAATGTGGAAACAGGAAGCAATGACATCAAACTGCAAAATTTGGAGCTTCATTGTCACTTGTTTAAAATGGAACATGACTGTTGTTATATTGTCACTTCTGTTTGTTGTGAATTTGAAAATGCACTGACACAAAGGCAGCAAAGAGAAAAAAAACAAAGAGCTACTTCCACTGGAGCTTGATATAGCCAAAGGATATGGGACGTTTCTAGTAGGCCATCTCTCACTTTCTAGACTCTACACCTGGTTTAGCATATCTATAGTCTCATCTTAAACTTTATTGAACATTCTTTGTAACAGCGTTACGTGCAAATATTTGTTCTGGTTTGATTTCTTCCAACAAACATCATTTCTGTGTTTTTTGCATCATGTAAACAGCATTAAAATGTATGATTAATTGCAACTTTGGCAATTAAAATAATGACTTACATGTTCATAGAATCCCGACAAGGTGGAAGTAAGTCATTCAACCCATGGAGCCCACACCAACCCTCTGAAGGGCATCCCATCCAATCCTTGTCATCCTACATTCCCATGGCTGATGCATCTAGCCTGCACATTATGGGCAATTTAGTATGGCCAATTCACCTAATCTGGGCACTGGGAGGAAACCTGAGCACCTGGAGGAAACCCATGCAGAATTTACTAGCTCCACACAGTCATTTACCTGAGGGTGGAATTAAACCCAAATCCCTGGTGCTGTGAGGTAGCAGTGCTAACCACTTTCCAACCCTTATTTAAGCTAAGACAAAATAGAGATTCTTGCTAGAATAGGAAACTCAGTGAATGTTCGACATTGCAGTGCAGTAGTCACCTAAGTGTGACAGAAATGATCATTCCATTGAATTTTTGGGGAATGTGTGTATAGTTTTGAGATGTTTTAAGTAAAACAGCGAAGGTATGTTACAGTTTTCTTTCTCCCAAGTCACAAAAATGTGTAAACATATAAATGTAAAAGCCCCCCTGGTGAAAAAAGAGTAAGATACAGACAAGAAATATTGCATCATACTTTATAACTACGGCAGTGTTTGGTAGTGTAATATAATCTGTGTCAAAGGATAACTGAGCGGTAATCAGAATCAAAAGTTGAAAATTCACAGATTAGCAGCTTGGAGGACATCACAAGGAAACTGGTCAAAGCGATGAAAATAGAGAAAGCTCTTCAGGGACCTTCATTTAAACATAACCTGCAGAGAATGAAAATAAAGCAAGAACAAGGGGAAAATGGATTTTATTCCAATAATATCAGAGCTGGCAATCAGCAGCATCTTTCTCTGACCCACGAGCATCCATTCTCCAAACATCAGGCAAAAGCTTTGGCCAGTTAGCCACATCTGGATTTGGAAATAACATTGTGGTAGAAATATCATAAAGGCACAGGAATCAAACAATTAAAACAAAAATAAATTTTAGTACAAATGAGCACATTACTTAATTGTTATGCCATAATAATGCGGCATTACAATAATGAAATTAAATGCACCCCTTTTCATGTCCAATATACATGACATGCAGCAGTAATCATATCTAGGGTGCATAGGCTGGGACTTTTTTCACTAGAGCATAAAAGGCTGAGAGGTGACCTTATAGAGATTTATTCAATCATGAGGGGTATAGAAGGGGTTAATTGTAGTTATCTTTTCCCTAGGATGGGGGATTTCAAGACTAGGGGGCATATTTTTACGGGGAGATGGGAGCAATTTAAAAAAAAGGCAAGAAGAGGAGCACACATGAGGGGCAAATCTTTCACACAAATGGTAGTTTGCATGTGGATTGAACTTCCTGAGGGAGTGGTGGATGTGGGTACAGTTATAATGTTTAAATGACTCTTAGATAAGTGCATGAATAGGGAAGGTTTGGACGCTTATGGGCCAGGAACAGGCAGGTGAGACCAGTTTTGTTTGGGATTACATTCGGCATGGGCTGGGTGCACCAAAGTGTCTGTTTTCATGCTGTATGACTTTATGCACTAAGTCATGGAAGGTGGTAGGACAGGTTGAGGACGTGAATACTAAAGCATATGGTTTCCTAGTGGTGATATGTAGGCAACAAGATTAAATTGAATTTATATAAGACACTAGGTCTGCATCAACTGGAATACTGCAACCAGTTCTGAGTGTCACACTTTAGAAAGCATGTGAGAGCAATGGAGGGCGTACAATAGTTTATGAGAATGGCTCCAGGGAAGAGAGATTTCTGTTATTGTTATACCTTAAAGAAGATGGGACTGTTCTATTTGGATAAGAGAAGACTGAGAAGAGATCTGATTCCAGTATTCAGAATTATAAGGGTTCTGGAGTAAACAAGGAGAACAGATTCCATTTCATGAAAGAATCAAGATCAATAAAGCAAAGGTTTAAAGTAAATCATAAAAACAGCAAAACCTATCTGAGGAACCCGATCAGCATGCCGCTAGGCTGTCAAACGCACTTTCTGATGGACGTGGCTTGAATCGAAACATTCAAAAAGGAATGAGATGGTTATTTGCAAAAGAATGATGCATGTAGCTATGGGGTAGGGCAGGAGAGTGGAATTTAGTGAGATCCTCATTTGGAGAGCTAGCACAGACACAGAGCTGAATGGCCTCCTACTTTGTAGCATTCTGTAAACATGAATGTGAACAATGCAGTTGGTCAGTCCTCTTTACAGCGGTATTCGATCCAGAGTCATTTTTGTTCTGGAAATCCATAACAAGGAGCTGATCAGTTTGCTGGGATGTAACTAGATTTGTTGTACTTCAGCAGAGAAAATCCTGGTTTACACACTCAAACTGGAATTTCCTCATGCCACTTTGCAGAGATATGAGGACTTAGATTCCTATAAAGAAGCATAATCTCGTGCAGTTTCTTTGGATTGTAGTTTTCCTCAAAGTTGTTGATTGAATGTTGGAAAATGTTCTGTTATATCATTTCTTTCTCTTATATTCCTGCATTCTGTAATCCTTCAGCATCCTTACAATGTTATGCTGATGAACACCGGTATTTTACTATTTCATTATAGTTTGTTAAAGGTTCAGTGGATTGCAGACACTGAAGTTTAAATGAAACAAAGAATTGAAGTAGTGATCTGACCTCCACATAACAGCCAAAATAGCATTTGATGTTCTGACCTAATGATATATTTGAATCTATAACTCATCTGAAAGTTGAGTATCTCAATAGTGCAGCACTGCCTTATCATCCTTAATTTATGTGCACATGTCCTGCAGTGGGAGTTAAAGCCAAAATCGTCTCACTCAGGGGCAAATGTACTACAGACTGATTTCTATTTCTATACTCACCTTTGAAAGTGTGCACCAGTTTTTAAAATGCACTGGTTCCCAGGATCCTTTCACTGAGATGTAAGAACTGATTGAGAGGTAACCAAGATTACTTCTAGAGACCGAAATAATGGGAACTGCAGATGCTGGAGAATCCAAGATAACAAGATATCCAAGATAGCCTTTCTGATGAAGGGTCTAGGCCTGAAACATCAGCTTTTGTGCTCCTGAGATGCTGCTTGGCCTGCTGTGTTCATCCAGCTGCACACTTTGTTATCTTGGATTCTCCAGCATCTGCAGTTCCCATTATCTCTGATAGAATTATAGATCAGGTTTGATTGAGGCCACAAATCTACAATTCTCTGGTTATTTTGCCAATCACCATAAATCAATATCTTTTGGTTACCACCGCTAGAAACAGATTCCCCTTATTTACCAAATCAATACTCATCATGATTTCAAAAACCTCCATTAAATCTGCCCACAATCTTCTCTGCTCTAACGAGATCAGTCCCAGCTTCACTCATCTTATCATTTAACTGCACTTTCTCATCCTTGTTACAATTATATAAGTGACTATAAAAAGCCACAAAGCAAAAAGTTGGCAGGATATACACACAGATGGAAGACTTTATTATACTGTTGATATATAATCATTCTAGTGGTCCCAGGCACTCTATCCTCAGTTACTATACAAATGCAGACCTGAAGATCCCAGGTTCAACTTCAGGGCTGCACTGTTAGCCAGCTGATCTAACTAGGTCAGCAGCAAGTGCTGTATTTCTTTCCTTAACTTCATTAGAGGGCCAGAGATAAAATAAATCATGGTTACACATTTTTGATGGTCTGCAATGGTTTTGGAGAAGGCAAGGTTAACCCCACACCAAATAGCCTGGCAATATTCAGTGTGCAGGCTTGCCTAGGGAGAATGGCTGCTCAGTAAACATACTAAAAGGACTGCTAACACTCATAGAACCAAGCTTCAGCGAGAAATGAGAAAAATGTGGAAACAAAACTACATGTGAGTTTAAAACGTTGTAACGAGGCATTACAGTCAATAAACCAAATGCACTCTTTCTGTGATAATGGGAACTGCAGATGCTGGAGAATCCAAGATAACGAAATGTGAGGCTAGATGAACACAGCAGGCCCAGCAGCATCTCAGGAGCACAAAAGCTGACATTTCGGGCCTAGACCCTTCATCAGAGGAAAGAAGGGTCTAGGCCCGAAACGTCAGCTTTTGTGCTCCTGAGATGCTGCTGGGCCTGCTGTGTTCATCCAGCCCCACATTTCGCACTCTTTCTGTGCCCCATCTAAAGGTAGTGGAGCAATGGCACCTGTGCATTAGTCATAGAAGATGGCAGAACGTGGGCAATAATGCCTACAGTTTACTATACTCCTGTATCCTTGTAGATGTGACAATGAAATTTAAATCTAAATCTAATCATAGCATAGAGTAAAAGGGCAAGGAGCTTTTCAGGACCTTTAGGTGCCAAAATGAGAAAAAATGGGGAAACAAAACTACTTGAGAGTTAACTTTTCAAAAAGCGCTTTAAAACTGAGATGAAAAATAAATTGCAGTTTTTGTTTTCTAGTGCTTCATACTAAGAAAACTGAAATGCAAATCAAAACTGCAGCAGTCTTGAATGCTCACTTAACTTGTGCTGCTCTTCCATGCATTTCCACATGCTCCCTGAGAAACAACCACATCCAGGGCTCCATTGTGGGCCAACAAAAACTTACTTTGAAGTACTTCTGTTGGAAGTTGGTGCAGCTGCAGGCTAGATCAATACCTCCCACACACTATAGTTTGTCCAGGTCTGTCCTACATAACAGTCATAATCAGGAATGTCTGTAAACAGATTTAAGACCTATAAAAGGACAAAGGATGTAATAGACTGAGAGAGTGACTCTCTGTGACTTCGAGACTTCTGAGGGATCTGTATTGATAGTGGTGCAAAACTTAAGAATTTTTGAAAATATCAGAATAGTAATATCTAAATTGATCTTGTAAGATAATTTATGCAAATTAGGATGCTCTTCTATCTTGGGAGTATAAAAGGCAGGCAAATGGTTCGGTTGGGAACATGCCATAGAAAAATGTGCCAAGAATGAGAATCTTAATGATGTAAGGTAATCTCCATGACTATTTTGCTTTCCTCTGGATTTAAAAGCACAACTGCCAAAGGTGAATAAGCTTCGTTTTTATTGAGAATTTAAGAATTACTACAGAGTTTTCCCTTGGTTACTGTGGCAGGCAAGCGGAGGAGGCACAGGGCTGGTAAAATGGTGAGGGGCCAGGTTAAGCGAATGTCTAGGGGCTGCCAGTGATGGGAGCAGAAGTCTACATGTTCCAAAAAGAGCATAGCAATGTCATCCATTAACAGGTTTGCCATCCTTCCATGGAACCTTTCCCCCTTGGCCATTCAGTATATTAAATGATAATTCGATCCAGTTGCTTTTCCACTTCAACCTCTATCCTTGATTGTTTTTTTCTAATCATTCTTGGATTGAGGGAATTGCTGGTTGGTCAGCATTAATTATCTATCCCTAACTGCCCACGGGACAGTTAAGAGTCAGCCACATTGCTGGGGGTTTGGAGTCATATGTAGGCCAGATCAGGTAATAATGGCAGTTTCCTTCCTTAAAGGTCATTAGTGAAACAATTCTGATCATTGACAGTGGATTCATGGTCATCATGTTTTTATTAAATTCAAATTCGCCAATCTGCCATGGCAGGATTTGAACCCAGAAAATTACCTAGGTCTTTGGATTAACAGTTCACAATAATAGCTCTCGGCCACTAACTCCCCTTAAGGATTGGATGACAAGCTTGCAGGAGGCAGATTACATGTTTGCCTCTGGGAATATTGCTAAATTGTTTCCACCATTAGGCAAGAGCATGGTCAGAATGCTCAGGTCCCAAAACCCACAGGAAAATCATGTTTCTGTGCTTAATTAACATTCAGCCTTGGGTCTGCTTCAGCTTCTTGTAGGGTGTAAAAGAATGAAAAGAAATATCAGGGCTGAGGACTCCTTGAATGAATAACCAAATTACTTCTAATGCACATCCAGACACAGGGGACAGTTCAACTACAATCAAAATAAAGCAGCACATACACATCATTTACTTCCCCCACCCCCACCAAGAATAATTATGATTTGGAAACTAATGTATTTGGGCAGGTGCGGAACAAACAGAGGAAAGTGTAGGCGTGTGTCGGTAGAGAACCATGGACTGTTGGCTCCAAAGCTGAAGCTTGCACTGTCTTATGAAGCACAAGCCACCTAAACTAAACCAGATGTGCGGATTCACTGCCAAGTCTAAAACCATTTACTGTAAGTGTAGTGGTGAGAAGCTACACACCTCGGTTGTGTCCAGCCAGCAGTGCATGCTGTCAGAATCTTTGGAAGGTCAAGTAGTCAGCAGAGGTTTGAACACCTGATGGCACCCAGCCAAATCATCCCGTTCTCTATAAGTGAGCTCCAACCCATTCAGATGTTGGCAACATGGCTGCTTCAGCAAAGTTTTTTTCAGTGAACCAGAGAAGCCAAAACATTCAACATAAGCTGAACGGATAGGATTGCTGCTTGGAAATGCACCAGAAACCTAAGTTACATGGGTGTTTCAAAAACAGTGGTCAAAATACCTATGATGTTCCACTCAAAGTCCTGCTTTAAGGCCAATACCAACACATGGAAAATTCCTGCCTTGGTGCTTATCAAGATAAGTGTCTTGAAATAACCTTATCAAGGTTAGCACATTGAATGAGCAAGGTGAAGGTTGTAGATTGTAAATCCTTTATTAATAAATCTGCTCTGAGAATGTGTTACATTCTGGACTAGAACTGCAATGTCTAAGGCTAAAATGCGAGAACATTTGTTCCATAAAAAATAAGAGAAGGACATTCAGCCCTTCAAAATCCTCAATTTAGCCACAACAGCTTGCAGTTATATAGTGCCTTTAATATCATGTTTCACTGGAGTATTATAAAACAGAATTCGACAATTAACTATTAATGTCATGGACCCATTGTGGCTCTGTATGTGTTATTACCCTTGCCCAACAAAAATCTATCAATCTCAGCTTTGAAATTGTCAAATGACCACCTCCCCAGCCTGAAAAACAAGTTTTCTCCGAGAGGACCACCACACTGTTGTCAAAGCTTCTGAAAATATTGTTTCCATAGAAGTGAAATGCAGCTGGATGGCCGCACCATATAGAGAACACGGCAACACTTAGGAGAAATGTTCGGCTCTCGGCACATCTGCCAGCTTCAATTTCCACGGATTGCTGATGCTGTAACAACTCACTGGATCATCGTAGTCTGTGGCAAAGCTATCACTGAAAGACTTTTAAAAAAATAAAGTACCAGCATTAACAAAGCTAAAATGGCAGGTCTGCTATTGTGCTACACAGAGCCAGAAAGGGGATTTCATGGCTCAGTCGAGGAGCCATCTTTGGAGCGGGTAAGAATGCCAATAAATCCTGTTAGGAAGG
Organism: Stegostoma tigrinum; assembly: GCF_030684315.1. Taxonomy (NCBI): domain Eukaryota; kingdom Metazoa; phylum Chordata; class Chondrichthyes; order Orectolobiformes; family Stegostomatidae; genus Stegostoma; species Stegostoma tigrinum. The sequence continues at coordinate 11,720,190 of NC_081386.1, forward strand.
CCACAAAGGAAGAACCACCACAGAGGTTAGCAATAAAATGCCTTGAAATCACACCGTGTAATATTCGTAATGGACACGTTGTTGTATCCAGACGAAATTCCTTTATCATCTCTGTGATTTCAAGGCAAAAGTAGCTTTAGTGTGTAAACATCAGATTAGATTGAAGTGACTTTAGCTGTAAGAATTCCACAAACTCACTTTCTAGCTTGTTGGTTTTTCTCAGTCTAACTATTTTGATAAGGTTTAGTTGACTTTGGTATTAGTAATTGTTATCATGTTTTTACAAATGCATCCTAAATCACTTTTTTCTTGATGATTAAAACTCAGCACTATAATTGAGTAGAACAGCCTGTAAGATTATGACCATAAAAGCTGCAAATTCTCCTGCCCCAAGTGCTATGACATACAGCTCTATATATTTACGATACGTTAATAGTGAAAATACACATATGAAAATAACAACTGGCCAATCACAATCCTCAGACCAATAAAGGTGTGATGTGACTGATTCTTTTCACAAACCTGAGTATTCTTCTGAATGTCTACATCAAAAGATTGATCATACAACTCACACATAGATCATTAGAGGTTTCTTACTTAGAGTTTTAGACAACTGCTGGAGTCATGATTCCATGAGGGCTGGCAGCAAGATGTATTTAAAAGGGTAAGGGAAAATGTTTGGAAATATATGTTACTTTTCCATTTTGCTTTTCCCCACAGTTACACTGCTTACTTGTAACTTTAACACGTTCACTTTCAGTAATAAATCAACTACAACTTATGTAAACCGCACAGTCAAGCTGACTTTTTGCAAAGTGATCTAGTTTAATAGCTACACTACAGGAGCAAATCAGGCCTGACAAAAAAAAACTGTCGCAAATCTTTATTTCTGATTCCTAACATCATTGATGTCACCTGGGGGGAGATATGCTGATGATTTAAGCTTCCCGTGACTCTTTTCTCTCAAGTATTATTTCCAGCGATTTCCTGTTTTTAATGCCTGCTTGGTTTGGGACCGTGTCCTTTTCAAAGGACATCACCTACTTACAGTGTTGCAAACTTTTGCTCTTTCCCATTGTTAGCATGCTTTGATTTAGATTTGTCTCTTCCTCAGCCCCTCCCCCAACCTTCTCCCAACTCCTTTCAGTTCAAGGTACCTTCCGAAATCCTCCCACTTCCTCCAGGGAAATGACTGTGGTTTGTGTCAAGTACCTGATCGAAAAGAGTGTTCAAGTAATGTCTTGTCTCGCAAAGTAAAATAAAATTTATGTATTTAATATCAGCTCAGCCTTGAAATAGCAGGTGAAATCTAGTACAAAAATATAAGGAGATACAAAGTTCAACAATCAGTTGATTCTCTACTGAACCTTTATTACATTAAAAATTATCTAAATTAATAACAAAACTAATCCTTTTAATTGGTCTTTCTGAGATTAGAGACATTCCCATTAAACCAACTACATTTCAGTAGGAATTCCTATATGTGGCTGTAATTCAATTTTTGAGACATATTTATATTAAGCAATTTGTTTGGAAAAGTACTATCTCATTGGTTAACAGAAAACAATTGAACCTTTCACCTTATAACAGACTTGCTTTAAAAAACATTAGTTATGCGATATGGGAGTTACTGGTGAGCCAACATTTACTGTCCATCCCTAGTTGCCTTTGAGCTAAGTGACCAACTAAATTCGAGGCAATTTCAGAGGTCAGTTAAGAGTCAACCACATTTCTGTGGGTCCGGAGTTACAGGTAGGCCAGACCAGGTAAGGTTGAATAATGTTCTTCAGGGAAGGAAACTGAATCAGGTGGGTATTTTCAGCAATGGACAAAGTCATGGTGATCAGTGGATTTTTAATTTCAGATTATTATTGAACTCAAATGCCTCCATCTGCCATGATGGAATTTGAACCCAGGTCCTGAGGGCATTACCTGAGTTTCTGAATTAATAGACCATCGATTATACCATTTGGCCTTCCCCTACTAAAGATCTATCTTGTATTACATCTAGTGAAATGTTTGCTTTCTGAAAAAATAGATTTAATTTTCTGGCAGTTGTTGGAGCAGCACTGTCAGTCCCCTATGTGAGTCCCAAGCCAACTAACATTGTCAACCTAATGGACCACGGCTTCATAACTGGGCATTTCTGTGCTAGTCAAAAATTAAAAGAATAAAATTGAAAGATTATCAGCAGGCACACAAAGGGGCAGACCCGGTAAGAGGGGACCTCTGTAACGTCAATCTGGCCCACCAGGAGATCTGCTGAGGTAGGCAGCTGAAGCTGCCTCAACATTGACCATCGATTACAGAGGCGTGACACGGGCACAACCGTCAACTGGCCAATTCGCGTATGGGACTGCATCCTTTCAACTGTGCAGTCCCATCACTGGGTCATGGAACCTCTAGCTCTGATGGCCCTGGCCTATCTACAGAAGACCACATCAATTCAGTTACAGGAGACCACATGAACACATGTGAGATACAATCAGCCTTCACTTAAAGTTGTTGCTGTGTTTCTACAAATCACCACTTTAAATGGAATTCTGTCAGACGTTCATTATTGGAAAAACCCAAAGATTAATACACACTCCAAGTTGAAATCTTTTACTTTGCTAAAATTTGTCATTGGCAGCTAAATAACAGCTCAAATAAAGTATTTTTAAAAATGGGGAAGTAAAATGTAACTTACAACTTGCAATACCTCGCTCACTGTGACAATCCTGCTTCCTGATCCACCAAGTTGTTGCAGAACTCTCCACTCCTTGACCATTGAAGTGGTGGCCCATCTCCTGTTACCACCTGTCCAGACCCCCACCCCAGAATGAAAACACTGCCTTTTGCTATATTTTTCTCCTGATGAGCAGAATTTTAATTATCACAGGGATCAAGGTCTCAGGGGAGAAGGCAAATAAATAGAGTTGAGGATTATCCTATCAATCATGAACTCAATGAATGGCAGAGCAGACTTGACGGGCTGAATGGCCGACTTCTGCTCTAACATTTATGTCCCTATGTCGTGAGGAAATCTCCTGACTCGTTCACCTTTTCCCATCAAGTCCAATGATTCACGGTGAATACAAGCTCTTTAGAACCAAAGAACCATTCTGAAGCAAAGCCATATTCAACCTGAAACAATAAACTCTATTTGTGTCTCCTCATTCCCGACCAGAACTGATAAGATTTTCCAATGTTTTGTGTTTTTAGTTCAAATTGGCAGAGTGCCTTCTGAACAATTGAGTGAACTTGTTGAAATTAGGATTTTGTCTAAATAAAGAAGACCTTATTGTCCAGGGATGTGTAGGCTAGGTGAGTTATCCATAGGAAATACACAGTTACAGGAAAAAGGTAGGGAGGTGGGTCTGGGTGGGATGCTGTTCAGAGGGTCAGTGTGACTCGATGGGCTGAATGGCCTGCTTACACTCTGTATGGATTCTACAATTGTAATATGAGTGAGTTAAATGGAACTCTATGGTGGGAGTAGTCTCAAGGAAAGACAATTAGGAATGGGTAATTTTATAATCTGTGAGATTTTGAGATTTATGGAAGTGTACATGCTTCTACTCAGCCCCATGTCTTGACAATATGATGTGCTGGGGGTGCTAATTACCAACTGAACAACGTAACTGCTGGCAAATTGGAGGCCAAGAGCAGTCAGTCAGGTATATGAAGGCAGAAGCGGGACTGCAGAGCCATTTCCCTCAATGATTCTGATGAAACATTTGAGGAAATCTCTACACTTTTTCTGATGGTAAATAGCCCCTATGGATTGCAGAGTGGCGCCCTGCTCAACAACTGAGCTATTGGCCTCCTTAGAAATGTGCAGCTGGATTTTATAGGCTCCTGCTTGACATATTTTGACTTTGGGGAAAGAGGCATGCCAAATGTCAGGACCCCTGTCCACCTCCTTCATGCCCACCCCAATCTGCTAAACTGTATAATTTGCCAACCAGGTTGCCCCACCCTTCGGCCCATTTAGGTACTTAACTGCCCAATTTATTGGAAATTAAAGAGTTAAATCTGTCTCTACTCTCATTAAATGATGGGCAAGGAGATCTAGTGATAATGTTCCCATCTCTGGACTAGGAGGCCTGGGTTCAATCCACACCTGCTCTAGGTTTTTGCCATAACGTGTCTGTACAGGTTGATTAAAAATGGCCAAAATGTTGGGCAGTGGCATTCAGGGCAGAGTACAATGGTTGTCCCTTATAAAGTAAATAGGCGAGAGGATCCTATTGATCTGGAGCACTTGTACACACTAAATGCAGCACTAACCCCAGTCCATTAGCCCCTTCCTTCCTGCATGCCTGCTACCCAAACCGTAGCCCTTAAATACCACTTTATACCACCGTTCTGACCCTCTCCTACTTGTCTACAGTGGCCATTACTCCTTCCTGCATTGTCCTGCAGTCCCAGCAGGGCCCACTACTGAATTCCAACATAACTAAGATTACTATTCAGTCAGAATGCTTACCAAACGCCTCTCTCCACTATCCCCCAAACCCACACCCCATAGGTAGCAGAAGACCAGTTCGTGAAAGTTGCCAGCCCACCTAATTAGTGAGTAGCCCTAGCAGGGCTGGAGCACAAGACTGGCCATTACACAGTGATCATGGACAAGAGGCAGAAAGTCCAGGGCTTTTGATTAGGAAGGAATTGGGGACTCTAGGGGAGTGGAGTGGGCTGAGACATTAAGCTGTGAGTAGGCCATCAGGATCCATTATACTTCCACTCCACTCCCCAACCCTACAGCCCATTCCATATTTCACTCCGATAAGAGATATATCTCCAGCATCACTACACAGTGCGCATGCGCACTTCAAAGATCATGCAGTAACTCTCAAGTCACATCAGTGGCACCACCAACATCGAGCGCTTGTTACTTCAACACAAGCTGTAATTTCAAATGGTGAATTAGGAAGGAATGTCTTTGGATTCACTCCAAAGTGAAGCAGCTGGAATGGAAACTCTACTGAAGGAGGCTTTGCACTTGGCATTTTACACCAAAGTTCAATCAAAAGTTAATGCAAATGTGAGGTCTGTGTAGTAGAGTGGTTCTACAACAACAACATAGTGCTTAACTAATCCCAAATGGTATGTAAACTAAAAGTACTCCCAGAAATGCAACAAAGACAATTTCTATATCACGCTCTTTAATTTGTGTCCTGAAGGTTAACAGCTGATTAGAACAGCTGTCTTGTTTGTAACCAAGGCTGTTCAATTTGTCTACAGCACTCCAGTGTGGGGATAAACTGGCTGCCATTATAAAACCCAAAGGGAAAGCAGCACATTAATGTGCCATTTACTCTTTGCATCAATTCAGGCAGGGAAATTGTTAGTTTCCCACCCTTCTGTCAAAAAGCCCTTGCCACAAGATCAGAGTGCAGTTGAAGTGTTTTGTGGATTCATGAAAGTAAAGTTCAAGAATTATGACTAGGCGAATGACTGTACTTTGCCAGTTTGTGTATAGTTTACTAGCCTATCTTGTCATCAAATAATCAACACCAGAAAGGTCCAGCACATCACAAATCATAACATTTTCATTTCCTGATAATTATGTCAGTTAGAAATTTCTTGTGCTGATGTAATAACCAAGAGCCAATCAGTGATGACTAGCACATATTATATTGACATGATCTTATCTGTGGTGTAAGGTTGTAAAACACGAATAATTTTGCCTTATTTTGAATAGGATCTGATATACAGTCCAGACCGTCTTCCTTTAACATTAAACCATAAAGTCTTTGTCTAAAAATATGCTTGAATAGTAAATAAGTGTTTGTAAGGAGGGTTGTGTGACTACTGAACCTGAAGATTTTGATGTTTTTCACCAGGTGACCAAGTCATATTGATGCTATTCCAATTTGGTTGCATGTGCTCCTCTATGACCTGACACCTTAGCAAATGGTTTGCAAGGTAAAAATAAGACTGTCACCTCATTAGCTGAAAGTCTGAAATCGCGGCACGATGATCTATTACAATCTGCAAGTTTTGACATTCAGAAATTAACAGAAATGTCAGCTGCAGTTCAGTTATCTGCCCTCTCTCTGAATTAATCGCTCAAGCACAGAATCCAGGCTGACTGTCTAGCAGGAGTGCTGCACAGTCAGAGGCCCCATCTTTTAAATGGGTCATTAAATGCAAAAGACCATGACTAATTCTTATATCTTCATTTTTACACAACACCAGGTTATGGTCCAACAGGTGCATTTGAAATTACAAGCTTTCAGACCATGGCTCTTTTATCCGGAGAACTGACTTTACCTGACAAAGGAGCAGCACTCCAAAAGCTTGTGATTTCAAATAAACCTGTTGGACCATAACCTGGTGTCATGTGGCTTCTGACTTGCCCACCCATGTCCAACTCAAGCATCTCTATCTCATCTTTTTTTTTAAGAAGAAGAAGAAAGGCCTCCTCAAAATTTTGGCCAATCCTTGCCCCTCATCACTGTACTAAAAGAAAGTTATCTGCCCAGTTGTTGACTGGCCTTCCTTATCTCATTTCATATTGGGCAGGATAGTGGTCAAGATAGTAGTAAATACCAGGTACGAAGCCAATGATTTTGCTCCCTGGATCCCAATTCAATTTCACTTCCTCATTGAGGGATTTATTGCCCCGTCATTGCCCAGCCATAATATAAATGTTAATGGACAAGCAGTGCCCTGGTGGACTTCCCTGATTTTTTTTACACTGCATCCAGGGACAGCCAACTGAATTGAGGTAATAATCTGTGGAAGTAACAAGGAAGGACCCCGCAGCCTTATGAGAGAAAGAGAGCCTTGAAGTGGCCTTCGATCTCCCTGCATTGTATCTTCAGCATCACTGCATGCATTTTTCACTGGGTCAGTGATGGATTCCAACTTGGTGTAAGGAATTTCACAATGAACCCCAAAGAGTTTGTCACCTTAGGAAGATAGGAGAGAAGAATTTGTGTGGCGTACAGAAGTCTCACTCTACTTCAACTCTACTCGAAAAAGAAAACAGTAACTAAATAATATTGAATATAACAACAGCCAGAGGCCTGTTCTTTGTCGACGAAAAGAACACGTACAGACAGTGTTGTATGAGGCTATTGTCTCAGAGGCGGAGAGGGCTGTGATAAGCAAAATCCTGTTGGGTTTCCCTGCAGGTTCCTCAGCGAGCTGTGGTGTGATTCTTGTTCAAATGCACCTTGCTAGTCCGAGCCAATGACATGTTACATGTGACACTCCAACCTGCCATCATTCACTGTTGGAAAGGGTTACCTCTACTCAACAAACAAAGTAAGTGACAGACATTCTTGGGTTTGTTCCTCAGGTGTGGTTTGGAGTTGGGGGTTGTCAGGTTGGGTTGAGGGACTAGTTAGATTGGGTTAGAGGGTTAATTTGGTTGTTTGGAGGGTAGTCAGGTCGGGGGGAGTATAAGAAGGTATTTGTTGAATATGTGGTTAGAAGGGTAGCAGGCTGGATCTGGAGATGGTCAGGTCAGGAGTGGTGAATGTGGTCAATTTGCAACAATGATTGGGCTTGAGTGGAAGAGTTAGTTAGGAGTTTAGCATGACAAAGGCGATTAAGAGGATTGGTATGGGAGATGCAGATGTTAGACTAAGTGTTTTTCTGTCGAATTTTCCCAGGTTCATTATTCAGGAGAGTATCACAGAACTGTCTGAAGTCCCCTCCACTAATTCATAGAATCACAGAATCCCTATAATGCGGAAGCAAGCCATTCAGCCCATCAAGTCCACAACGATCCTCCAGAGAGCATCCCACCCAGCCCATCTCCCCACCCTATCCCTATCCCTAACCAAGTAGCCTGAACATCCCTGGGCACTCTGGACAATTTAGCATGACTAATCCACCTAATCTGCACATCTAATCTGGACATCAGCATTAGAGATATCCAATTAGGGTCCCAGAGAGAAAGGTAACTGCCTATTGTAAATTTAAAATTCCTGGGAAATTACAACATAGATTTAGCATGATTGGACACCAGCATTCCAATTTGCATCTTCATTTGTACATTTGGCCTCCAATGACCCAAAGATGAGAATAATAAGACCACTATTTTAATACAAATATTAATACATCATCTTACACATTTGTGCTGAAAGCTTTCAGTCTGACATAACCACATTCCGTGCTTATAACTATTTTAAGTTAGAAATTGGAGAAAAATGGGGGAAATGGTTACTTGAGCTCATTGTGGAATTTAATCCAGATCTTTCCTGCTGCCACGACATTTTCTGTTACCTCCTTCATTGGAATCCCAGAGTATTGCATCCAGTGAGGATTTAAGTGGCCAACAGTGGGCCCCAGGGATGGATATCAAACTCCCCTCAGTCCTGAGAGCTCATGGTCAATCAGAGGCCAGCAGCTCCTGTCATCAGCACCAGCCAAGGAGCATTAACTGCTGCTACCATGCATCTAGCAGAGGTCTAACAGCGAGGGACCCAGGCCAACAATAAAGGATGGCAGTTTGGAGTGTCACATATAAGATGCCACTGGCTAGGACTGGCAAAGGTGTCTTTGAATGAGGATCATATCCCAGCTCCCCGAGAAACCTGCAGGCAAACTCAACAGGATTTTACTAATTTCAGACCAATCCTCATGAGACGACAGCCTCACTGGGCGAATATCAGGGCTGGTGAAATGAACTCCTTGAGTCTGCAATAATTGCCAGAGGAGTAAGAGGTTATTAAAGGGCTGGAATTGACATTGACAGAAGGCTGCATGAAAACTGTCATGCACTAAACTTAATCAGGGCAGAGTTGAGAATATGGTAGGCTCACCTGCCTGATCAAAAGCAATTTTGCTTTCAAACTCATCTCTGGGCAGGGCATAAATCTCTGTCTGGTGTATGATTATATCTGGAATATTTTGATAAGATGATGCCCACCTTTAGTTTGATTTCTTCTAAGGTGTGTTCTAAATCTTACAAATATAAACAATTTTGCCCGTTGCATCCTTTTCTTTACAGTCCCAGCAATGGGGCTACTGGAGATAACTTGGATCAAGTCTCACACATTTCTCGCAACTCATCCCTCACAACCCCTCCCACAAAAACAAGCAAAACAGAATCCCCTTGTCCTCACATACCACACCACCAACCTTCGGATCCAACGCAATGTCTTCCAACACTCCCGCCATCTACAATCTGACCCCACCACCAAAGACATTTTTCCATCCCCACCCTTGTCTGCTTTACAGAGGGACCATTCTCTCCGTGACTCCCTTTTCCCTGCAACCGCAGGAAGTGCTAAACTTGCCCCTCCCTCCTCCCACCCTCACCCCCATCCCAGGCCCTAAGAAGACTTCCACATCAAACAGATGTTCACCTGCACATCAGCTAATGTGGTATACTGTATTCGCTGTTCCCTTTGTGGCCTCCTCTACATCGGGGAAACTGAGCGGAGGCTTGGGGGCCGCTTTGTGGAACACTTACACTCGGTTCGCAACAAACAATTGCAACTCCCAGTCACAAACCATTTAAACTCCCCCTCACACTCCGTGGATGACATGTTCATCCTGAGTCTCCTGCAGTGCCACAATGACACCACTCGAAAGCTGCAGGATCAGCAACTCATATTTCGCTTGGGAACACTGCAGCCCAAGGGTATCAGTGCGGACTTCACAAGCTTCAAAATCTCCCCTACCCAGACCACATCCCAAAACCAGCCCAGCTAGTCCCCGCCTACCTAATCATTCCTCCAACCTCAAGCCCCAACCCCATCTCCTACCTACTAGCCTCATCCCCCCTCCTTGACCTGTCCATCCTCCATGGACCGACATATCCTCTCCCTAACTTCCCACCTACATTTACCTTCACTAGCTCCAACCCCGCCTCTTTGACCTGTCTATCTCTTCTCCACCTATCTTCTCCTTTATCCATCTTCTATCCGCCTCTCCCTCTCTCCCCATTTATTTCAGCATGCCCTTCCCCTCCCCCATTTCTGAAGAAGGGTCTAGACCCAAAATGTCAGCTTTGCTGCTCCTCTGATGCTGCTTGGCCTGATGTGTTCACCCAGCTTTACACCTTGTTATCTCTAAACTTGAATCAATGTTTATTCAATGGCAAAACTATCACTGAGTGTCCCATTATCAACATCCTGGGGGTTTTCATTAACTTGAAATTGTATTGATACTTTGGTGACACGAGCAAGTCGGAAGCTAGGAATTCTGTGAGGAGTAACTCATTTCCCGTCTCACAGAGCCAGTCTACTATTGAGAAGGTGCAAGTCAAGAGTGTGACAGAATGCATAGAGAAAATGCCAGAGAGACTCAGAACGTTTGGCAGCATCTCTGGAAAGAGAAACAGAGTTGACATTTCAAATCTGATATGACTCTTCTTGAGTTCCGAGAAAGAGGCATAATGGACTAAAAGTGTTATACTGGTTTGAAATTATATCACAGTTCTTTCACTCTTGCAGGCTCAAAACCTGAGGACTCCTTCTGAACAGCACTGTGGATGCATCTTAAACTGGACTACAATAGTTCAAGAGGCAGTTCACCATCACCTTCTCAACTGCACTTAGGGAAGCAAAGTAAGTGCTCCTGTGAAAGAATAATACAGAAGCTGTTTGAACTGCAAGATTGAATTGATGGTAGGTGAATATTATTCTCATGTCTTTTGTTTTAATATATTAATGGGTAAAGTTAATTGCTGGCCAGCATTTATTGCCCAGCATAGAGGGCAATTAAGAGACAACCACATTGTAGTTGGTCTGGAGTCACATCTAGCCCAGACCAGACAAGGACAGCAAATCTTTTCCACAAGGGCATTAATGAAGTTTGTTTTCCTGACCATAGACAATGGTTTCATGGCAATCATTAGACTTTTACTTCCAGATTTTTGTTGACTTCAAATTCCACTATCTGATATGATGAGATTAGAATGGGAGTTCTCAGAACATCACCTGCCTCTGAATTAATAACCTAATGATAATGCAATGTGGCCATCATCACCCCCTGTTTGCAGATGTGTGTTTTCATCAACTATTTAACACAAAGAAAAGAAAATAACAGTGTGAACTGCACATTGTAAAAACTGCTCACATGACTCTAGGAAGCTCGTAAACTGGAAGTAATGGGTCACGTCACTCTACTGGTGAAACCATGCTGCTGTAATGAGGCTGATTTCACTAACAACTGTTGGTATATCTCTAAATGCTCAAGCATAGGTTCAGCTTCGCCATTTGGCCAATGATAATAGTTCAAATGAAAAGAAACAAGGGAAGGAAAATGACGGGAGATGTTAGGTGTGAATGAAAAGAATGGAGCACCTTTCCCAACATCTGGATGTCCCAAAGGGCTGCATTGCCAATGGTGTATTTTCAAAGAGTAGTCTCTCTTATAAGGTGCAGAGTAAATTTGTGCACAGCAAGTCCCCAAACATCAATAATTAAGTAAACCACTTTTTCATAACATTGGTTGAAGTCACAGAGCAAAGGACCAAGAAGATTTATGGCTCATGTGTGTCAATACATCAATGTGTGGGGTTATCAAGAAGGAATTCCCAGGCATAACTTTAAATATGTATCTTAAAGGAATGACGGAGGATTGACTAAAAGTATATATTTCAGGTTTTGTTTAAATTTGCTGCGGAAATTGTTGTATAGGGTAATGGTTCTAAAAGTGTTAATGATCAAGACTGTATTAAGCTTCACCTAGTCTATATTCTACAGTCTTGCATGGGCAAAAGAGCTAGCTTGCGATCATAATAAAGAAGATGTGTCATTATTGACTCATGATTGCCTAGTTGGACATAATAACTGCAAATATGACATTACAATTTACGTATATTGGTGTCATGCAGTAAACTAATTCTTGTTCTGACAAGCGTCTCTCCTCATTAAGACTCACTGGTGATTCATTTTTTTACCACTGACAGCCAAACAGACCTTAGACGCTGCATTGAAAAGAGGCAATGGTGGCAGATTTCTACCCCTGCCATTAACTGGCAGTGATTGATCCCACAGTGTATACACCAGAAACAAGCTGACCATTCTCAGATAACACAATCTGATGAAAGTCACACATTTTTTTTTCTAAATTCATTGAGGGCCTTGCTTGCTCGGCCAACATTTATTGCCCATTCCAGAGAAACGTTAAGAATCAACCATCTTGCAGTGGGTCTGGAGTCACATATTGGCCAGTCCAGGTAAGGATGGCAGTTTGCTTCCCGAGAGTGAAACAGGTGGCTTTTTCTGACAATCGAAAATGAATGCATGGCTGACATCAGACTGTTAATTCCAGATTTTTATTGAATTCAATTCCCACCATCTGCCATGACAAGATCTGAACTTGGGTTCCTCCAACATTACTTGAGTCTTTGGGTTAACAGGCTGTTGCCTCCATATTTACTTTGAAATGTGTACTGTCTCTTTTTACAGCTGCTGCCAGACCTGGTAAGTATTTCCAGCATTTTTTTTGTTCGATGCTCTGTCAGTGTTTCATCTCAAGAAACTTCCAAACACTAAATTAATCATTTTCTCCAGCTCTCCAAGTGAAGATCCTGCAATTCTGTTTGTTTGAGGGGGATCTCTCAAACTTGCATCTCAAAATCCACATGCAGCAGTAATTCTTTCAACTTTAAAAAAATAAATAACACTTATCCTTACTGAGGTCTGTGTTGTATTATTTGTTCCTTTTAATGCAGTTTTATTACAAAACCAATGACTGGTTCTTAAAGCTGATGTGCCTGATTTTTATAAACAACGGTTAAATACACTGAAATTTAAATTGTGAGATTTAGAGAGAAATTACATCAGTGTCTGGTGATTTATGTGGGTCTTATTTGTTTCCACTAATTTGTGCCATTTTAAGTGTGCCATTGTCATAAAGATTGGAAAGATACTCGCAGATTTTCTGACATTATCAAAAAGGATGCAGTTTCAAGTATATAAAACTGCAATAATTCCATTTGGGGGAACCTATGTTAATACTCCCAACAAAAAAATCAATGCCACCAAAGCAAAGAAATATGAGAATAAGAATGCTGCAAAAAGAATATTAAAAATGAAAACTGCAGGGCGCCCCATTAACAATGAATGCATCACATGGCCAATTAGGAGGTTTGTAGCTCAGAAATAATTTCTGTTGACCAAATCAGTGGTTCTCAATTTGCCTCACTCATCTGTTTTTGAGCATACATGTAAATTAAGGGCAGAATTAAGCCATTCAGTCCTTCAAACCTGTTCTATTTATTCGATAAGATCTTAAAGGAAATTGAAGGGGAATAACTTGTACTGTGTTTATGAAGCATTGTCAAATAGGTATAAATCTCTCAAACAAATTTGTTATGAAGGAAGATTCATAAAATTACATGTGAGAATACTTGGAAAACATTGATCTTAACATTAAACTAGTCCCACCCATGGAAAGTTGAAGAAAGTTGGATACTATCAAGTACAAGGGAAACCTGACCCAAACCTGCTGGAACTGTGTCAACTTCTGGTTAAATTGCTGTGTTTTGGTATCAGATGAATAACAAATTCTGGAGTGATGAGGGGCTATTATAACATTTAAATGAGATCCCACCCATTTTGACAACATTTTCAATTTAATGACTGTGAGCAGGGATTCCTAAAACGTAAAAGAAAGTGAAAAACATCATTCATAGAAGGTGGTACTTTTCCAAAAATAACAGAAAAACCAACCACAGACACGGAAATTTGAAATAAAAACAGAACATACTGGAGATACACATCAGATCTGGTGACATTTGTGTAGAAAGAAACAGAATTAATGTTTTGAGTCCAGTATTCCTCCACTTTGGAATTCAAGTGCTTTTTGAGCAGTGGCCGTGGGGCAGAGGGATAGGTTTACTTTCCCATAGCCTGTCAAGTAAACATATCATGATTGTTACACACTCCCTCAATGTCATCTTTTACCTCCATTTCTAAGTTTTTTTTTAAATCAACACTACTCCAAATTTTCTTTTTTGTCTCAATGCCTGCCCAATTGTATCTTGTCTCTTGACCCCATCTGTCTTCTTCAACTACATTTCATCAGTATCGCTCTTCTCTACCATCAGTTAGTTTTACATATAAAACATTACAGCACAGTACAGGCCCTTCGGCCCTCGATGTTGTGCCGACCTGTCATACCGATCTGAAGCCCATCTAACCTATACTATTCCATGCACATCCATATGCTTATCCAATGACGACTTAAATGTACCTAAAGTTGGTGAATCTACTACCGTTGCAGGCAAAGTGTTCCATTCCCTTACTACTCTCTGATGAGGCATATCATCAGATTCCTGGTAGTTGGCCTCTAAGCGATAAATTGGTTACACTACACTGAATCTCTGTCTCTACTCTGGTCCATGGTTTTGTCAATGACTGTTTGCTCAGCTAGAGAGATCTGTAGAACTGGCATCAGCTATATTTGTACTAGCTTGGAGGGATAATGTTGCGAACCTCACCAGGTGGGAATAAGGACCAGAGATTCTGAACTATAATGTTACCGTTCTAAGCCCTGACCCCTCCTCCTGTTGTGATTGACTCCAAAAAGAGCATCACAAAAAGACTTCTCAGCAATTATGCCTCCAGTTTTCCTGAAACTCTTAACAGCTGAAATTCAAGACTAACGTTTGACATAAATGCAGCGGTTTAATTTAGAATTTCTTGATGGTGTACTTCATCGATAACTGAGCAAAGCCATGCCCCAATATCACATGAGAAAATAGGCTGTTGCTATTCAGAACACATCTCTAGTAAAGCCACAGTTCCATTGTAGCTTAGCTCATAAATAAGTCCCTTTATTTAAATTTTAGAAGAAAGGTGGGTACATTCCAACTTTTAGCCAGCAATCATTTTTTAATGTGATAAATGAAAAGCAAGCCATTAATTCTCTGAATTCAATGAACTCAGCATTCCAAGTATATTTTGGAAACAGAAGTCTTTAATATAAACTCTGGGCATGCACTTGTCATATCACATGGTGTTTACACTTGAGAGAGAAGCTTGCATGCCTGAGCTGACAACTCTTCGTCTTCTGAATGATAATACCATAAGCATTAGAAACTGCATTTGTCTAAGATTATCCTGTGAATTCTTTCCATTACAAAGCTGTGTAAAAAGAAAGGTAACTTTGTTAAGATGTAGACCCTCTGTGATGGACTCTACTTTCGAACAAATTAAGCTTTCAAACAATGAAAGATATCTTACCAAACAAAATCTAATTTTCTTTTTACAGATATATGTACCAGCTTTGTTGCATTACTATTATCATATTTTCTGCAAAGCAAGAAGGTAACCCTAAATACCTTTATCTATTAATTTATGATTAGTTCTCTATATCTTCAAGGTGATTTAAGTCAATCACTGTAGAGATTAAGCAATGCTTAATTTTTGAAATAGTTTCTACGTGACTTCTTCATGAAGCATTTATATACATAATTCTATCTGGTTCTTAGTAGCCCTGGTAATGAACTGGTGCCACTTGCTTGCTCTTTGACAATAGTTAGCTGTTATGGCATTATGAGTCTCAAAGATCTGAAGTGATGCCAACTGGCATCAAAGATATGAATGCTCCGCCATCCTTGTCTCATGATTTTGCCCTTTGTGTTTGCTGTAGTCTTGTGTGTTCAAGCAAGACCTTAAAGTAAGAAAGCATAAAGCATTTTCATTTTTCGTTATGAGCATACTACAGAAGGTTCTTGTGTGCTATACCCATGCAACAAAAACAATGAAGAGATTGATGGAAACTAAAGAAAATCCAACAGCCCTCAGTGTTTCCTTAATAAATTCAATTTTTAAGGTAGACTTTTCTTTGCTTGTTTAACATTATGCCATCCTTTTCACCCTTTGGTGTGTCCCCAAAATGTACGATTAGATTTATTCACAGAATTGCAGCACCCGGTGAGGAATTAATTACTCTATGTTTGTCACGTAAAATCCCTGAAGGGACGATTTGAAACCTGTAAGGCAGTGCAAGACACATACACACCAACAAAACATTTCAACTTAACATAGTTTGCAGAACTTCGAGGGACTGCAGTTCCTTCAGTGTGCTGAGGACTGTCAGTTATCGGTATGTCATTAGCAGAGACAGCTGCTTATAAACATCACAGATGTCAGGAAAACTGTCACAGTAAACAGGGATTTCCCATTCATCTCCTCTGTCATTCCAGGGACCCCATTTTCCTTCTTGTAACTTTTAGTGTGTTAGTGTACAGCAACTATTAGAAATGGTTTCATATTTAAAAGGAAGGGTTTGGCCTGTGCATCCAAGGTTGCACCCTTGTATATCCTAACACAGACCAGACGCTGTTTCCATTTTCTAGTCATTTTACTGTTGGTGGTTTTCAGGGGCTAACAAGGGGTTCTATATCAGGACCTACCACAGGCAGATAAGTCGTTTTGAACCTTTAAGATAATGATCATTTCATCCATAGACTTTTTATATGTTTATCAAAGAAAAGATTTTCCACATAGTTTGGAAAGTTTATCTTGATATGAATAAATCAACATTTATATATGCTACAGCTAGTTCAGTTGTTTTCAGGTCAATGGAAAAAATAATTTCGAGTTTCCTAAAAGTTTCCAAAAATGCCAAGCCACTTCAAAGGTACAATGTGACCTATATGAGTATATTGGTAATCAAATAAAAAGTAACAAGTGAGTGATTTAGTAGTAAGATTTGCATTTTTCATCTTCTTAAACAATGACAGCAAAGCAAAGTGTACATCAGTACACAAGCACACCTCATTTACATTGTTTCTTCATCATTAATTTTCAGCTTTTAATGTCTGAAATTATCAATCCATAATTTTGCATCTGCAGATATTTGACAATATTCAAAGCTCAACAGTGGATAAATACGTTTGGCACTAGAGAGACAGATATTAAAACAATAAAATGCTTGAAATACTCAATAAGCCAAGCAGCATTTGTGAAGAGTGAAACAGAGTTTACACTAAATTCATGGATTCATAGAATCATACACACGGAAACAGAACCTTCAGTCTAACTTGTCCATGTGGACCAGTCATCCCAATCTGACCTAATCATATTTGCCAGCATTTGGCCCATATCCCTCTAAACCTCCGATTCATAGGCCCACCTGGATGCCTTTCAAAAGTTGTAATTGTACCCACCTCCATCACCTCGTCTGGCAGCACATTCCTTAAATATATCATCCTTTGCGTGAAAAAGTTACCCCTCAGGTCCTATCTAAATCTTTCCCCTATCACATTAAACCTGTGCCCTCTCATTTTGTATTCCCTCACACTAGGAAAAAGACCTTGGCTGTTCACTGTATGCATGCCCCTGATGATTTTAGAAACCCCTCCCAGGTCACCCCTCAGCCTCCAACTCTCTCGACGAAGATATTGCCTGACTTCCTGAATAATTTTAGAATTTTCTGCTTTCAGTGTAGATTTGCAGCATCCACTGTATGTTGTTTTTGTTCCAAAGCATGAGATCAGGTAAGTACTTTTTTAACTTCCTGGCATAATTGGCAGTTATTTCTGTTTTATGATGTGGTGGATTTGAGGTGGCATTTATAATCATGTTTACTGATGTTTTTTTTCCACCTTAAAGCTTGATCTCAGCCAGTAATGTCTTAATCTGCCCTCTCAGCTTTCTGATACATATATTCAAATGTATTCAGAACTCTGCAGCACAATGTCCTATACTGTCCTACCCAGCATATCCAGCTGAGCAGAAAACAAACTTCTGGACACAACCAATGACAAAGCTTTTGTGTCTCTCTTACAGCTTCAGAATTATAAAAAAAAACACATACTGCATTGAAGAAGATAATTTGTATAAACTGTGGCCATAAACTTTCCAGTAATGGGCCATTGCAACAACAAATGAAGAATAAGGGTGGGCACCCTTATCAGCAACATTACCACGCATAATCTTCCAGCAAGGACAATAGATTATAAATGTCTACTGCAAAACTCACACAGGAAAAAAAACTTACCAGTGTAAAGGATATAATAAATCCTTAGTTTGATATTGTGATCAGTGATTATAAGAACTTTTTTTCTTCTCAATGATGTTGATCATCCACCTTATTAGATGGAAACACAGCATCACAACATCAGTTTTACTGATCTAACTGTAAAATGGAAAGACATGCCTATTTCAAATGCTAATTCTGAAATGGGGTAAACAGACAAGTTGAACTCTAAAATAATGACTCGACGCATGTGTTTTGCGTTCAAAATGATTCCTGAAGTAGGGTCCGGCCTGAAGCGTCAACTTTCCTGCTCATCTGATGCTGCCTGGCCTGCTGTGTTCCTCCAGTTCCACACTGTGTTATCTCTATTTATAATTGAAAATAACGCCTTTGTTTAAAAGGGGAAAGCTGTTGTGTTCAATGGTTTGATTGACCTGTGTTTGAATATGTTTATTTTATCAGTCACAGGATGTGGACGTTGCAGGTATTCATTGGCCATCACTTGTTATGTTTGAGAAGGTAGTTAATTGCCTTCTTGAATCATTACATTCTGTTTGATTTAGGTACACCAACAATGCTATTCGAGACCAAGTTTCAGGATTTTGACCAAGTGGCACGGAAGTAATGGTGATATAATTCCAAGAGTGAATCATGTGTAGCTTAAATGTTTCTGGATGGTGTGCCAGTCAAGCAGCTGAATACATTACATAGAATCATAGAATTCCTACAGTGCAGAAAGAGGACATTTAGTCCATCAAGTCTGTACTGACCCTCTAAAGAACATTCCACCTCAACCCAGCCCCTATCCTGTCTCTGTAACTTTGTCTAACCCATCTAGCCTGCGTATCCCTGGACACCATGGGTCAATCTTACCATGGCCAATTCACCTATCCTACATATGTCTGGGCTGTGGGAAGAAGCTGGAGCATTCAACAGAAACCCATACGGACACGGGAAAATGTGTCAACTCCACACAGACAATCTTCAAAGGCTGGAATTGAACCCAGGTCTCTAGCACTGTGAGGCAGCAGCGCTAACCACTGCGACATGTGTCACTCAGCATTCCTAACATTTTCAGCATGTTCTGATATTATCTCTGCAGTTTCAATTCTGATGTCCTTTGTTCCTCTATTTCCAATACGATAGTAACAATATTCAAAAATGCTCTCCCCCAGCCTCTTTGCCTTTTGATCTCTCTTATTCAAAATCCTTCTTAACCTATTTCCTCAACTTTTTTTTTCACTAAGCGACCTGTATTGAAATAAGTAATTAGACATGTAAAATTTTCTTCCTTGGTGTCATCACTCTCAGGGTAAAGCACTCTAAGACTTCTTTGTTAGTAGGAATATGGAGCATCTAAACGCAGTTTCTATTGTTTTTTTTAATCACAAATCAGTTAAATCCAATAAGTAGAAGGGACAGAACCCAAAATTTTATTTACAGCCGTAATTACACGTTCTTTAAAATCATAATACAGGCACAGAGTGAGTCATGGCTTAATGATGGTCCTTTTGCTTTTGAATTGTAAAATGATAAATTGAGGTTTTATGCTAGAGGAGTCGTTATTAATCCAAGGTCCAGCTTCTTCTCTCAGATGGGCATAAAGATCATGCGCACTAGTTCAAAAAAGCAGGGGAATTCTCAATGTCTGGCCCAATATTTATTCCTTGATCAATATTCTAATAATACTGAAGAAGAATACCGTTGTGGTTGTTGCATGGCTGTTTGTGGGACCATGATAGGTGTAAACTGCTGACCATGTTTCTTACATTAACACACTGATTAGACATCAAAAAACTTCCTTCTTTGTAAATTGTCATCGGACATACTGGAATTATGAAAAGCATGAAGTGAATGTAATCCTGTAATTTCGTTCTTTCTGAATAACAATCACTTGCTTGACAATATCTGTGGCATACAAATATAGAATGCTGCAGTCTGACTGTGTTATAAAACAGGTACTGACACAGCCAGTCTGTAGAAATTGAGGTAAACATCATGTATTAAGTGAACAACAGACTCTTGGGCATTTTTGAGCATATGCACAATGGTGCAAGACATGCACTATAATATTTTGCAAATAATGCAATCTGTGAAAACACTGATACATCAGCGTAAATACTGGTGATTGTGAACAGAATGGGCAACAGTATCTTTTTGAGTTTGCTTTTAGCATGAGGATTTTTTTTAAAATGAGGTACATGGTGAATTCTTATCAGGGTTAATTTCAGTACTTAAGAACATAACTAATTTCAACTTTTCTGCACTAGGTCAAGCCATTCAGTGTTCCCAATGCTCTCAATTATGGAAGAATTCTAGAAACAATATTAAAGTATGAATTTGAGCTAATCCCAAAGGGTTTGTTCATGTATCTCCTTGACTCTACATCTGCACACCTTGAAAGTTCTGGCTAGAGTCTATCCTTGGTATGCCTTGAGAATAATGAGCATTGGCAGTGTGCAGATTAAATATAGCAAGGTTAGATACATGGTAATGCTCTGTGTATTCTGTCTCAGCAACTCATTTGGAGTCTGAATAAAAAGACAAACTCCCAGCTGGATTGTCTCAGAAGCTCCATTTCCTACTACAATATTTTGTGCAATCTCTGAATAATCCTAATTTATTGCCAAAGTTTTGGATTTTCAGTACTCTAGACAAATGTTCATTATTAACTGTATTGAGATTGTCCAGATTTATTTCACGCATGATCTTTAGAGGTGACCTTTACAAGGACAATAAACAATTAGTAATTTAAGTTTAATTCAAAGTTGTATCTCTTGAGAGAAATGGCACTATTCCAGTTGCGCATGGAGATTTCTAATGCTCCTCATTTTGAAAGACTTTATTAATACAGTAAAATCACGTCTTTTAAAGCATTTTTATTTTAGTAATTAAAGTTTAAATCAGACATCATTGTTATCAAAACAAGTTCCACTTCCGGATCCGATGCTAATGGATTAGATATGCCCAAGTGTTGATGTTTATCTATTATTTAATTCAGGTGTTCTGTGAGGTAACATCAAAATATATTGCCCATATGAGAAAATGTATTTTTACAACTAATTCCATATGTATCTTAGGAGGTAAGATTTGTGTCACTCTATTTGCCTTGTTCAAAGTGTACTTCTACCTAAGATTTGGGTTGAAATTATGTGTTTGAGCATTGTAGAGATTAACAGCATCTATAAGTTGATCTTAATGCAGAACATTGACATCTATTATACGTTAGTTAAAGATAGCTACTTTTCAAAAAAAAAGCAATTTAATTATTGAGTCTTCACTGTCTAAGTAAAGCCAAGGGATTTTGCCTTTAATACAGAAAGAAGAAAAGCAAACAGAATGTACGCTATGATAAAATATGAGTGAATTGTATATAGTTATTGGGAGCTATACAAGGGATAAAAAATGATCTGCAGTGATATATGAAGCAGGCAACAGCCAAGTAGCAAATTTCAAATTTGCCCTATTTAACTTCCATTGTTGTTTGGATTAAAATGTTATAATATAAAAATGGCTTTCCTGGCTCGCTGTTGACATGAAATCTCTGCCATGAGGCACCCACAATAAGATTGCAGCACAGTGACAGTATACTCCTCAAATACATAGAAGCATAGCTAATTAAATAAGAACACAGCGATGTTCACAGATGCTGAAAGCAACTAAAAGCTACTCAAAAGGTTAAGTAAGCAAAGAAACAGTGCACAGCTGAATTATGAGGTGAAAAATTTTCCTTTTTCACCCTCATTTGAAATGGAAGTCAATCAGGTTTCCACTCATGATCCCAAAAAAGTCACGCAGCTGATTTAGTTAACAAGCCATAGCACCTGTGTGTAGTTGTATTTTTCTCACTGTTGGGTAGACAATGTTAGAAACTGTATTCCACCCTAAATCTCTCAAAGGAACAGAAGCAAATATTTTAAGGGCATGTTTTGAACCTTAATTGAACATAGCATATGAACAGTATGTGTTCAGTTTTAAGCATAATGTGAAAAATAACATATTGATTGATTTAACACAACTGACAGAATTCAATGAATTTGGGCATCTGAAAAATGGTCTTGTCAAAGATAGAGTTATCTCACATATAAGTGATCCTACCATGACAGCAGAACTGCTAAGGAAAAGATCTGAACTTGTAAATTAACAACTGTATCACATACATGGGACAATGGATGAGTTTGTCTACAATATGGAAAAGGAGCTCAAATCTATCCCTGTGAGAAAAGCAGCCTAAACTTTCAAGTACAAAATGTTAAAAAAAAGCACAAGTATCTAAAGAAAGGCCAACATAGAGATCAAGGCCAAAGGACAAATTGTAAATGTTGCAGAATTTATTAGACTAAAAAATAAAAACACAGGTAGGGTGGAGAAAACACTATTTTAACTGTAAGAAGCTCAATATTTTTGATTTGATTTGGTTTGTTGGATTATTGTCACATGTACCTAGGTATAGTGAAAAGTTTTGCTTTGTGTACAGCACAGGCAGATTATGCCATACAAAGTACATAAGGGTAATAGAACAGAGCAAGGAATATAATGTTATACCTGCAGAGAATGCTTATTTTGTATATTAGTGATTAGCTCGGAAGGAAGCAAACATCCTAGAAAGCCTATAGAGAGTCAATTGCTAGAGCAATTTCAGAAGACGATTCTGACAAAAGAAGCTTTGAACCAGAAAGATGAAGATTCCAATGATTCAATTTACACTTACTGCAGGCTGACATGTAAAATCTAAAATAGAAAAATGGCCCATAACATTTGCAATGAAGACAGCAGAATGGAAGCCATAAACATGAAGCACCAAATAGACACTGTTGTTTCCTGCAACACCATGGGCTTCATAAACCTTTGTAAAGTTTATACCAGATGCTAATCCAAAATGAAATGCGCAAAGGTAAAGATAAGGCTTTGTCATGGAATGCTGCTCACCCCAAGAGGACAAATGAACCTGCAAGCCTAATGTTATGGCAAATGATGTTAAACACAAAACTAAACCTGCATATCTCAGCAGAATCAAGTTGAAAGCTTGGAATAATAAAACGTGCCAGTAGAGATTTATGGTGTTTCACAGGTTATGCTGCCAAACAGGCAAACAGAGTGGGAGAGAAACTAAAAGAAGCAAACATCTAAGGCAGTAGTGTAAATCTGAGAAGATTTGGGAACCAGGAAGACCCCAGCAGAAGTTAGAGATAAAGTTGACATCTAGGACATATACCATTATAAATCCCAGTCATATTAAAGAACATTGTGCTATGTATGTAAAGAAACCATCAAAAGTGGGACTAAATAGAATAACACCAGTTGTTCATGCAAGACAACTATTATTTGACTAGGGCATAACTTGGGTTTCGCACAGTTACAATGGTAGAGCATGCAGACATTTTCTTGTTTATGATGAAAAGGGGATGTCGGGATTGAAATGTAATCATGTACAACTGTCCTTCTTGGCTTGCTGTATCATGTGACTTCCATTCTGAGGCAGTCACTGTAAGCTTCCATTTTAAGTGAGTTCAAATAAAGACACTGCTGGACTGCTTGAACACATAACTAACAGCAATAAAGAAATGAACAAATAATGATATTATCCAAGACCAATTTTAGGCATTCATGCTCCATCACAGCCATTACAAAAATTATATGGAAAGATAGAATGGTACAATTTGTTAAATACTGCTGAAATACAAGAGTTTTCTATCTAGATTGAATGAGACACAACCAAAACAAAACAACGGGAGTGATTGCCCAGCAAATTAATAAAATCCAATAGTTAAAAAAAGTACTCCCAATTGGAAGGTAACTTTAATTGAGCTGTAGTACTTTTGCCAGAGTTAGAAGGTCTTCAAGGGCTCTACAGGAATGGCAGCAAATAAACCAAGGTGGTGTGTTAGCGCAATGCTGTGGGAATGCTGCACTGTTAAAAGTGCAGTTTCTTGATTGAAATGTTAAGCTGGGACCTCACATCTCAGGTAGATACAAAACACCTAATGACATTATTCAAAGAAGAGTGGGGGATTTCTGCTTTTATTTTGGTGAATAACTATTTCTCAATTGACAGATATTCAACAGATGACCTGGTTAGTTGTCTTACTGCTGTCTGTGAGAGATTGACGAACACAATTAGCCATCACTTTTCTAACATTACAACAGTGACATCAGATCATTTATGTTGCATTGGCTGCAAATTACTTCAGGAATCCTTACAGCATGAGCGGTGCAATATAAATGCAAAGCTTTTCTCCCTGATTTCTTATTTGATTTCCAGGGGAGCATTTGGTATTTTTTTTTGGCAAACTGGACTGTTCTGGAGAACTGCAAATGTTCTGAAATTCTTTAATTACATTTATTGCCTGTCTGTATTTTGAATCTTATTGCTCTATGTAGATAAATCTTCAAAAATGATACACATGAAATAACTCAGAATTGGTAGGCAGGCTATTGTTGAGTTGCATGTAGTTTTATACAAAAGCTTTGAGAATCTGTTGTGCAGAGTCACACTCTGAGCATTTGCATTTCAAGTGGTGAGTGAATGACTTTACAGTTGCATTTCCAAACTTTATTTGTGTAACAAATAACATCTTGTCATTTTCTCTTTTATAAATTTTGTAATTACAGTGAATAAAAACCACACACCTACTTATTACAATCCCCATGCCAAATGCTTTGGTTACCTTGAGAGAAGAGTCAGCCCAGTGCCAATTGCAACAAGACCCAGTATCTGATGATATAGGCCCCAAACATCAGCTTTCCTGCTCCTAAGATGCTGTTTGGCCTGCTGTGTTCATCCAGCTGTACACTTTGTTATCCCAGTATCTGATATGATTTGACTTATTGTAGTCATACAGACCTCAGTACAGTGAATAGCTTTGTTTTGCAAGCAATACAGACAGATCATTACAAATAAGGACATAGAGATCATAAGGTGTCTAAACAGAGTAGAACAGTTTGTGGGCTTAAAACATCATCATTACTGTCATGTCAATATTTTTATACCCATGGTTAAGTGGTTCCAGCTGATACACGGCTTATTATCAATTTTCATTCTATACCTTGCAAATGTAGATCAGCAAAAGCTAATGCAGTTTTTCTTGCAATAATTCCAACTTTTGCATCTGCTGTGCTCTGTCCATAATATTTTTGCCTCAAAAAGTTGTTGATTCACATTCTACAGCAAGCCTTTGCACAAAATTAATTGTTGACAATCCAGTGCAGAGCTGAGGGGATGTTTCACAACTAGAGATATCAAGTTTCAGATGATGCATTAATCCAAGGCCTATCTGTTCTCTTGTGTATAGTACCAAGATATTCTGACGAAGCAGAGGAGGCATCCTAGTATCCTGGCCAATATTTATTCCTCAGTAAAGATGACATAAAGAAATTATCTAATCATTAGCACACTGCTATTTGAGGGGGCATACTGTGCAAAAATTGGCTGCTGCATTGACTATCTTAAAATAACGACTAAACTTCATTGTCTGTAAAACGCATTGTGTTGCCCTGTGGTCATGTAATGCATAATGTAAATGCAAATATTTATTTTCATATCAACATGAGAAATATTAATATTAGAGAATGAACTTATTTCAATTTCAGTCTAGTTTCAATATCAGAATATATCCAAGGCCAGATACAACAAAGTCAATTACAGACAAAAGAAAACTGCTTTGTTTAAGCTGTAGCCTCAGAAAAATGCCCCAATTCAATGAGCAGGATGTTTCCTGCGAACGTCATTCTATAAATGATATCACAAGATTGGCAACAGGTTTAGACTATAAGATGTGAAAGCAGAACCAGACCACTTAGCCCATTGAGTCTGTTCTGGCATTCAATGAGACCATGGCTGATCTGAACATGCTCAACTCCATATTCCTGCCTCGTCTCCATAACTCTTGATTCCTTTACCAATTAAAAATCTACCTCAGGCTTGAATGTATTTATTGAATCTTTGCGGTGTAATATTCCACAGCTTTATGACCCTCTGAGGGAAGAAATTCCTTTCTGTTAAATGGGTGACCTCTTATTCTGAGATTTACACCCTCTGATCCTAGACTCTCCCAGAAAGAGAGGAAATAACCTTTCCACATCTCACCTATTAAGTTCCTCAAGAATCTTATATTTTTCAACAAGGCTACCTCTCATTCTTCTGTAGTCCAAAAAGCACAGGTCCAACCTAAACAACCACTTCTCACAAGATGGCTGTTTCAATTCCAGGATCACCTTAGTGAATCATCTTTGGACTGCTTCCAATGCCACTACATCTTTCCTTCAGCAATGGATCCAAAACTGTTCACAGTATTCCAGCTGTGGTTTAAATTCATGCTTACCATGTATAAATTGATACAATCTAACATCATTTTACATGACCCCTGTAAAGCCAATAGAAAGCAGATACTTTCAATGCAGACCTACTTTACATTTGTACCAGTGTGTGAAATGTGAAATTATTACCTAGTGTATTATAATTGCAGTTGCAATTTCTATACTTGATACACCTGTAATAGAATGGAATGATACATTCACAGACTTAGAAATCTACAGGTGATTATGACATGGGGTAGATTGTGATCGAAAGATGTCAGACATAAACTATCAATAACAAAAGCAAGCTGTAATATAGAGACCGGGGGATGTGTCAAAAGGATTAATTAGTTACAATTCATATAGGGGAATGCCACTTTTACTATCATCAAATATTATTTATTTATCCACAAGATAAAAATGTCCTTATAAATTATCTGTGCTGGTCACTTTTCATATTGTGGGAATTTGCTGAGTGCAGATTAATATTTTGTTGTCATTTTGTCTAAATTAGCACAATGGAGCAGCTGCTCACTGTCGACATTGTAACATGTCTTTGTCTGACGTGCTTATACCACCTTCTGCCCTGCAGCAACATTTTATAAGAGATTAAAAACTGACAGTGGGAAAAGAGGCAGTTTGATTTCCTTAACATAGCCAATATAATAATGCACAGTTAATTATCTGCCCGTCTGATTTTATGCTAAAAATCCATTACCAAGGTGTGAAATGATGCTTTTATCATGGATATCAATGTTTTAATTCATAATATCAACTCTTTTCTCTTTTAGAAAAACTCGCCCCATTTGATATACAGTTGATTCTGCAGTTGGACAAGCAGGTTCTAAGGAGATTTGTTAATGACCATCATCAATGACATTCTCACGAAGATGATAAAAGGTGTGCTTGTCAGTTGGTAATGTCATCCTACAATAATGTCATCCAGCAAAAATGTCATTCTGCAATGTTTTCTTTCCCGCATGGTCTGTCCACCTTCACCATATCATACACAATTCTAAACAGGTATTGACTTTGAAAAGAAAGAATAAAATACTGCAGATGCTGGAAACCTGAAACAACGCAGAGAACTCTGGAGAAAGTCAGCAGACCTGAAAGAATCCACAGAAAGAAATAGAGTTAAGGTTTTGAGTCAAAATTGAAGAATAGCCATTCAAAACTGGAAACATTAACTCTTTCTTTACAGGTGCTACCAGACCTGCTGAGTTTCTCTAGCATTCCCTGTGTTTGTTTCTAATTCATAAATAACTGGTGCAATTTTCTCACAGGAAGTACATGCTCCAGAAACTAACTTTGCACTGTAACTCTATAGACTCATAGGGCGATTCGTCAGGATTGAAAAAGGATGTTGCCAGGGCAGAAGGGTTTTAGCTATAGGGAGAGGCTGAATAGGTTGGTGCTATTTTTCCTGGAGCGTCGGAGGCTGAGGAGTGACCATATAGAGGTTTGTAAAATCATGGAGGACATGGATACAGTGAATAGCCAAGATCTTTTTCCCAGGGTGGGGGAGTCCAAAACTAGAGTACATAAGGTTGAGGTAAGAGGGGAAAGATTTAAAAGGGACCTAAGGGATAACTTCGCTTACAAGATGGTGGTTGAGTAGGATGCTTCTGCAGAGCCCCTCTGCCCTGTCTATTCTTTTTCTTTCTTTTCTTCTCTTCTTCCTCTCTTTTCTTCTTCCCTCCCATCATCTCCCTCAGCACCAGAGGCAAATGCTGGCAGGTGCCAACAGCAGCAAGTTCTGAAGTCCGAGCCTAGGAATGAGCTGGAACACCACGTGAAGTTACGTGTCCTGGAGCAACATGGGGATCGAGCCGGCACAGAGCCCAAGAATAGCGTGGGAATGAGGTGGTAAAGTGCGAGTTATGAACCGGTATGGCACAAAGAATGTGTTGGAACAGCGTGTGGGCTATGAGCCTTGGAACGCCGCATGGGGAATCCCAAATCCCAGAGTGGCATGAGGTGGTGAATCCCTGTATAGCATGACTTACCTTGTTGTTGCTGAGTGTCGGTGAGGAGCGGACTGGAGGCTGGTGTAGTGTGGGACAGTTGTTGGACTTGGGCCTCGTGCCACATGGTGCTCAGTACTCTTACCGGACTGTAACATAAAGCCTTACCTTTCAACCCCCTTTTGTATAACAACACTATATTTCTTTACTCTGTTACATTTGTACCTAGGCACTTGTACCTACGATAGTGCCATTGAAGGCAGCCATTGTAAAAACTTTTCACTGTATTTCTGTATTGGAGTGCAGATGACAAGAAAGGATATTCTATTCTATTCTAAAACAAAATCCTTTTCTTGCAGAGGGTGGTGCGTGTATGGAATGAACTGCCAGAGAAAGCGATAGAGATTGGTGCAATTACAAAGGCATCTGGATGGGTACATGAACAGGAGGAAGGGTTTAGAGGGTTAGGGGCCAAATACTGGCGAATGGGACTGGATGAATTTAGGATATCTGGTCAGCCTGAAGAAGTTGGACTGAAGGGTCAGTTTCTATGCTGTGCATCTCTATGACTCAATGACTACATATCTTGTTTCCACTCGTGGCCTGTTGGGTCTTAACATCTATATCTGAACTGCCAAATCTGCCACATGGGCAGTGGTTTTTAAAGCTTTGTGTGTTCTCTCTAAGGCCTCAACATCACCTTTGCATATTCCTGATGAAAGTCTGTTGGTACATAGTAAAATGTATTCATGACTGAGCCTTCCAAGGACTCCTGTGACTTGATTAAGATGTTTGGTCTCCTCAGGAAATTTTGAGGGCCTCGCTAATGTGTTTCCTCTGTCTTTGTAAAAGTCCTCTGCCATGACCAAGTTCAGAGTTGAGCAGTTATCTTGGGATTCTGGTATCCAGGCATATAGTTACATGCTCTGCCTAATGATTCTGATGTTACCTCCATGCTGCTGTTGAACTGCAATTCTTACAACTGGATTTGGAGGAACTTGTGAAGGCAGTGTTGATGGTACTTCTCCATTGCTTTGAGATGCCTGCTATCGGGTGTCCGAGTCCCCAGTGCACATTGCAGCAGAGGGATCACCTCTGAGCTTCGCTTTGCGATGAGATCCTGATTCATATATACTCTTTCCTCAGTTAACCGAAGCCTGAGCTGGCATACCAAAGTGATGATAATCTTCATTGTCAATTTTTGCAATTGTCAAGAGGATGCAAGGATCTTACTGTTGATTTTAATGAATGGGAGGTGTTGAGCTGTAGGATCTAGTCGGAAGAGGACCTCAGTTCTCCAGGTGTATAGTGAAAGCACTCCTGCCATGACTGGTGGTGTGTATTCTGAAGACTGTTTGCTACATTGTAGTAGGTGGAGAGTTAAACAAGATATTCATAAAATCCATCATCAGTGTACCCATAAGAGCTCAGAGTAGCTACTCTACTGGAAATATTCCAGTGAGATCTTTAAGTTATGGAAGTTATTTCATAGATTGTGAATCTTTCATATGTTTGTTGGTGACAGTGTTATAAATCTATTATGAAGGAATTCTCCCAAAAGAAATGTCATTGCAATGTACTGCAGCTAATGTTGAATGCTATTTAGTGCCCATAATGTTTTCATATATTAAAAAAAAGGTGAAAGATACCTCTGGAATGTTTAAGTTGAACTGAAGTGATTATTTAACAGCATAGTTTTGTGTACTGCAGGTGCGCATGCTTTCTGCTTGCATTAAAACCCTGACAAAACGTCATGGTAACAACTATACCTGAAGAATGTAGCTGTAATTATTACTATCGTCTTACAGAATAAATTTAACAAACAAGGAAGTTTTTTTTTCCCCCATCAGGAATACTAATAAGTGATTGTTTCAACTGGGAAATAAATGGTACACACTTATCTCTAAAGACAGATGTAGCTTGTCTTTGCTAATTTTAGTTGTTTCAGCGATGTTAGTAAAGAATAAACATGATATATGACCTAGCTCACAATATTACTACACTTACCACAGTCACAGACTTATTGGGGACGTATCAGTTTACAAAATAAACCAGCAGGATTTTTGTTAATGTTAATCTGCTTCCTCTCTTCAAACAGATGCCTCAAGTCTCCGTTCTTTTCCCCAGTGAAGGGGAATTTTATCTCACGTTCACTCCCCCATCATTTTCTTTTTTTTCCACCATCTTCAGAAAACTCATTCAAGTCTATAATACCCAATAAAGTAAGCTGTAGGAAATGATGTTACAGATTTTTTTTTGAACCATGCTAGGCAAAGCATTTTAAAAGTTCTTTTTTGTTTTGACATCCTTAAAATAATATAGTTTTTAAAATGCATGCTTTTATGAATAAATGTACCTTACTATAAAAATGAACGTACAATCCCATCTCCAACAAGAGCCTACGACAGGAGCAATTGCTTTCAGAGTGGCAATAGGGTACCTTACTTCACTAACTGACTGTGAATTTTGTTTTCAAAGGAAGGAGTCATATATGTGATGGCAAACCTGACGCTATTTATTCAGAAATTTGGAACAAATGCTGCATTTATCTTATCATTTCTTATTATTTACACCTGCTGGACTCGATCAGAAATAATGGCTCAAGAATCAAAGAAATATATTATTTAATGCCAAATTTAATTAATATTGCAATAATTAAATTGGCTTGACTGTTCAGCTGTCTGTGTGTTATTCTTGAATATCATGCAATACAATATTAATTGTTGTAAATTGAACTTGTTCACAAAGGGGACATCTCTCCATTGGTGATTATATGTGAATTTGATTAGTTCCCTTCACAGATACTTTTTGCTCCATGATTGCTATTTGCTACATTCTACCTACAGGAATGACATTGCTATTGCTCCCACAAGTTTTATTTCACTTCTAAACTCTGTCCATACCACCACATTTTATTCCCCCCCTCCCCAACACCCCAAACCACTCCAACCCTCTGAAAAGCATAGGAATGGAACTCAGAACATTTGGGAATTCTCCCGTTGGACGGAGCTGAATTAGACTGTCAGTGAGGGTTGACGGTTCAGATTGATAACCCTGAGGCCTCCAGTTGAATGTTTTAGTTGCAGAATAAGCCTTCTGCTCTACTCACCAGTCTTTTCTTTTCCATGATAAATCACATTCGCAACAAACAAACCCCTGTACAAAACAGGTGCAGTGCAGGAGCAGGTATTACAGCAAAACAAAGACAAAGGCATTTATTAGCCCAAAACTGGAAACATTAGCATTATCTTTCAACCAGAACGGCACGAGCTCAAAATCCATTCAAATGATCCCATTGTGACATCAGCTATTTCCCTACTGCCACCTTGAACTTTCTGGCACTCTAACCCTTTATCAAAAATATGCCATTGAAAGGGTCAAACCACAGAGCTCAATGATTAGTTCAATATCTAATTAATAAATAGGTAGCTAGATATGTGGCAGGGTCACGGCAGTGAATACAGTTTTAAATTACCCGTCGTTAGCTCACTGAAACAAGTACTGTATTAATAAGGTTAAAACAAAACTGTAATTCGTCATCTGGGGGTTGCCAGGAGTATTGGCCTAAGCACTGGCCAGCTTTGTGAGCTCTGTATATTGCCAACTGAGTTCACAATGCGGGCACACTGCCAGCAGAAACTGGCTTCCCACTGTTTAATGACAATAGATTTACTGCGCTGTTGCTTATGGGTGGTGTTGTGGAAACAAGGGCATTGCTACTCAAATACAGCACCTGGTGACAGCCAGTGACCTTGGCTGCCCTCTTCACCTGCCTCGCAAGCACAAATACATCTTTCATTTCCCCTAGCACTGGAGTAGCAACATGTTTTCAGAAACATCCTAGCCTCCAAATGTGTCTGCTGAAAATCTCATAAATAGCTCTGGTTAATCCACGGATTAAAATGCAGGCAATGTCATGAAATAAGAGGCGAGTTAGGATTTCATGGGAAACGTCCTGTTAGAATGTTAGAGGTGCAGAGAAAGGAGCTTTCTTTGTTGATCATCTGCGTGCTTTTAAACTTAGATTAATTTGGTCTAAAAGTCACGTTTACGGCTCCTGTGAAACTATAGATACCGGACCCAGACTGCTATCTCTGTAATGAAATGTGCAGCTGGTAGACCCCGAGTGACACTGCCAGCTGCACCTCTCTGCAGGTCACAGGAAGTGATAACTGAACTCTGTGCTTGTGTGTTTAGCACTAAGATGGTGCTGCTCTCCCTGGCCGTTTGAAATGTTGTAAAGAATAAACAGGAGCTATACTGCCACAGGTGTGAACTCCAAGTCATGTCTCCCCAGAGTTCCCTCTGAATATTCATTATACAGGACAGCTTCAAACATTTGTACATACCACTTTGTTGTCCATGGCTAGCAGCATATTTTAAATCGGTTGCCTTGCAATATGGTGGAAATTTCTCCCAATGAAGTTGTGAAGATCCTGTTGATTTCAATGCAAAAAACATTTCTGAATTCCTGTGTGATCACACATTTGCATCCTTGAGAGAACATTGTATGTGAGTACAAAATGATGGGGTTGACACACATCTTTACTTCAGTTGTTACCACAAAGTGAGGAGGGGGTGAATCTGCTCCTGTCTTTTATGCTTTACAGTTGGTCTCAACAAAAATCAATGTTTAGAATGAAGCTTTACCTCCCTCCTATTTAAAATGTAATTAACTAATTCATCAGAAGCAATGAGGAACTGATTACAAGGCTTTCTTGAGTGAAAGGAAAAGCCATTATATTATCTGCTAATCCTGAGAAAAATAATAAAGACACAACATCAACCATACATCCACACAAGTAGAGAAGCCAGGACAAATAGCACACAGTGCAGAAAGAAGATAAAAGTATTCACATTTTAAAAGGCTTCCTTTGACGTTACAGATTTAATGTTAGACTACAGTCATTTAAGTGATATCTTGTATCCTCAGTAGTGGCAAATTATTTCACATGCCTTTAAATTCTCCGTGTCCTGACATTTCTTGTTGATTAGCTCTATCACTGGATACTTTCTTTTTTGAGACTAAAACAGAGAGTTTTCTCCAAATTGTTCCTGTTGCAATCCATTTCTCCTGCTTTGCCAAAAGAAGGTCCCTGAAATAGACCTGTTTTGAGTATTCCAAAGTCCGAGTTCCTTGTATCCAAGTTTGATAATTATAGGCAATACCTTTCTGCTCCATTATATGAAATGTATCATATTGTGTAAATCAAATGAAGAGATCCAGGTTTCTGCCTCACTGACTGAGTGGGCCGTTCCAGAATCATTTTGAGTCAGCACTTTTTCCTTATGAAAAGCATCTCTTAGTCCATGAATCCCACGCATTTAAATCAAATGATGATATTTAAAGATCAATAGTCTTTCTTATCACTACCATGACATTCAATCAGCAGTCAGATGGTTCATGTGACATGATTTGATTTTTAACAAACAAGGACAAATAGATCATATAGATTTCTATTGTGTTATACTTGAATTATATTGTTACATTCTGCTATGACCAACACTACAAACTTTTGATGTGCAAATATATGTTTGAAGAGAATATGACGGCAGCCAAAGTGCAGTGGAATTGGGCTTGAGTCTGATGCACGCTGAAAGATCCCGGTGAATTAATTTATTTTTCAGCTACACAGCATTCAGCAGGTAAGCAAAGTTCATAAACTAAACTGCACATATTCCAAGGTTCAACTTTATCACTGGCCATTGATCTTACCTCCAGAGTCACTAGTTCCAGTGGTGGGAAATGTCTATATGAAATGTTACATTATACACCCCAGAGCAATGACCTCAATAGCTGTTGTTTAGCTGCAACACACTTTGTGTTCTAATACTCCAACAGGTAAATATTTTGTGTTATACACTGAAGTACATGTAAGGTCATCACTGACGTTTCCTATTTGCTTCATCCTTGCCAATGTCAACTTGTGTAAAGTCTTATGGTTACAACCTTTTTGAAAGTATGTAGATAACCACTTTAAGAAAATGGTAAAAGGCAACTTTTGGTCTATGCAGTCTAAAAGCCGATTTCGCATTAACTCTGAGCAGGTTACAAAGTTCCCAAACATCAATGTTGTCTCATTAATCAGTGCTCATGCTGAATGAAACCATTCTCACAGAAGCGGTGCGGTTGGTTAAAGTCACTAATCCCTTTCCAAAACTGCAACTATCAGCTGTTGGATTGTAAAACTATGTTAAGAAGATCCAAAAAAAATCTACACTGATTTCATGCTATTTTAAGTGTTTAGAATTGCACCACTTAATGTTTAAAGTAAGTTTTATTGACTGTGATTTACTTTTCCCAAAGGTTGTGATTGTGGCAAGTCTGAGCATAAGTATAGGTTATTGCATTCCAGTTCTTATGCATTCAAGTTGCATTCGTGTTGGCAGAAACGAAGAATAAACTAATTTTAGTACTGTCCCATTTTATGAAATCACAATTGATCAATCTTTGTTCACTCATCAGTTGTCACTGTTGTTTTCTCTTCAGCATTTTGTTCGTTTGGTGATGGTGTATTGGTGTGCAGGAGATGGGGGTAGTTTGGCGGCTAGTTAGGGGATGTGAGGTGGTGGCAGAGTTCTTGGGGTGGAACCAGGTGATTTTCCTTTGGAAAACAAGCAACAGACACAGCAGAGAGCATATCAAACAACTGAGAACATTTGCAGAGATTACATTTGCATGATTCATGGAGCACATTGTTCTCTATATCTAAGGACCACAGTTTAGGACTGACAACAACCAAGGTTCAAGGAGGCTTAAATGTAATTTGGGGTACTGCTGAAGCTGAACTACCCAAACCCTGGTCTGACTAACCTAGAACTAACCTGTCCATTTGGCAATATTATCCAGATCCAATTATTAACGTCTTAAAGACAGGCCTACCCACAGTGACCCAAATCCGTTCCTGAACCAGATTGCTTGGTGGGTCATCTACAATGATCTGCAGTACTTTGTGCTTGCCTGGTTCAACTATTAGATTTTCAAGCTGACAATGGTGCAATGAATCAATTATAACCTTCCATCTCTAGGCAGGGTCTTCCTGCTGTCAATTCAACCGCGAACCAGAGACCAATTATAATGCACAATCTGTAATCTAACATAAACACTGCTATTAGCACTCCAATATTTACATTTACTGTAAAATGTTTAATCAGTCTTTCCACAGCAGTTCTCAAAGTAGTCATTTGAGTTGTTATGAACAAGCTGAACTGGCTACATGGTGCAGAAAGGCAAGTGGTTCTGCATCTTCACATTCTATCTCTGGGAGGTTGGCCAGTGGGGACAAGTGGGAGCTGGGGAACTGGCAAGCTGACTGGCAGTGGTAAGGCTCACCCATGTCCTATGCTGCCCCAATGGGGACTAAAAATCCAGCCCCACATCCCTGGCAACTGATTTTAGAGGCAGGAGGTTGTTTCTTTCTTCACTCACGCGATGTATCCACTACAGAAGACTCCAGAGTGCAAAGGGCTTCAGAGCACCAAAGGTTCACAAAATGTCTTTGAACAGCTGTAAATGTCATGAAGAGTGAATGCTCTTCCTTCAACACTGACTGCAAAATCCGGGTCAGTGTTGAGATAACACTGAATGTGATTGCCAAAAAAGTGGGTTAATTATGCTGCTCAAATAATTGCATTAGTTTTTGTGTGCGTGTGTCTGAGGTGATGTAGAAGCAGTGACAAATTGGCATATTTCATCCTCTGACCCAACTGGCTCAGGAAATTGCATTTTGGGGCAATCTTGTTCGTCTAGAGGAATTCTCCATATAACGTGCATAAGGACTCACCGAACTTGTCTTTTTACAACGAATATAGTTACTCCATGGCGAGGCCTGTTCCAATCTTATTGGAGCTGACTGGGACAGTTCGATTCTTGCCGGGCCATGAGCAGCAAGAATTGAATTATTCTTCATCCCAGCCATTCAGTCTGGCCTTCTATTAAGTCCTATGTCCTGGTAATGACTCTTGGCTCTGACCTGTCCAGCCTCTGTAGTTGGACAGAACAGGTTTGCTCAGAACTCCGGCAATACGCTGGGGATTACTCTAATCACTATGGAGTCAAGCAATAGGGCACTGAGTGTCCACCAGTCCAGAGCTAAGCCTGTGCAGGTGTGGGGCCACAGAAAGTAGAAGGCTCACGAGTTCCTGTGGGATATTTGCTTTAAGCAATTTGTTCATCTAGCCATATTTCTGTGCAATGCCAGTGGGTTACTGCATTGTGACTGTATTTGAATCATCTAAACCAGACCTTGCAGAATGTTACTAGAAAGTAACATTTGATAATATTTGATCTATTTCTGAAGAAGAGTCACAACCCAAAATGTCAGCTTTCCTACACATCTGATGCTGCTTGGCCTGCTGTGTTCATCCAGCTCGACACCTTGTTATCTAATATTTGATAATCCTTGTTTGTTCTGAAGCCCATATATTTAATATGAGCCCTTTTTAATTCCTTTACAGTTCAATGTGTGAGGTCTCTTTGTTCATTTGCTAAAAGGGTTTGTTGCTATAACTTGACCACCTCAGCACTATAATTGGCAGAGGAAGCCTATTCACCGAGAGAGTGACCTTTAGCTCCCCTACCTGGAAGTGAACCAAAATAGGGGACTGTGGACTGTAAAGTAGTTTACAAGCTTCTGAGTAGCATGTTGAGAGCTGGTTTCACACAGATATACAAGAGTGACTCAATCCAATAATGTACCATGTTAGCATATCAGTGCTCCTTAGAAGCCTTCTCTTTGTCAGCTAAAGAATGCTCCCCTGGCGCTTTCTGGCTCTTTTTAAGAATCCACCCTACCCAGTGAAATGCAGCTGTTCATGAAAGAGGAGATTCATTCCATTACAAGGAAGCACTCTAGAGGGCAGGTTTCGAATTGCTGCTAATGGTACACTCAGCTCCAGTTTTTAACCCCTCCTTCCTCACACCCTGCACAATATCTTTACACAAACAAAATATTTTAAGGAGCCTCGAAGGCTGCTGGCAAACTATTATGAGCCTCTCCTTCCAAAGTGAGCAACATTTCCCCTTCAGCACTGAATTATACAGCTCACATGCCCAACATGCGTAGCCTAGTTAAGTGTAACATGGAAGGACAATAAATTAGGTTCCAAAAGAATGATCACCTCCTTCCACCATTCAGACTTTCCAGATTTAGACTCCTAATTAATACCATATGTGCTGCACTTTGTATTCACACACAGACTTAAATCAAATAAGAAAGTGATTTTTAACTACATGCATCCCTTGTGAGCAAAACACTTGAACTATGTTTCAGAACTATTAAAATGGTTCAAAAAACTTCTGCTCCGGCAATTGCAACATTTGTCAAAATATTTGACTAATTGATTAATAAACAGTCATTTATCACTTCAAATGTGCGGGCTTCCACTATTAAACCAATTTGCTGGAAAGGTCACAGAAAGTTGAAATGTTCGAAAAATGTCGTCTTTGAGGTTGAGATGGTATTCGGGGGAGGAGGTTGGAAGAAGCTTTACTTATTTATTGAAAATAATGTCTTACGTATGTGAAGCACATTGACGTTTCACTACCATGTGCCATTAGGTGACTGGAAATCGTGATTATGACTTGAAAATTTTTTTAATCTCAACTATAACACAAAGGGAGATAGGAAGCAGAAGCCTGGCCTTTCAACCTCCAGAGAAAAAAAAACAGTGAATCATCGCTCTCCTTCCCTCCACAGTGGTCCAGCAGACTTGGAGAAGAAGAAACAGACTTTCAAACTGTTTTTCTTTCCAAGGTCTCAACCACAGACTTCGACTTACAGTGACTTGTTTAAGTTAGAGTCCAGGTAAAGATGCAGCAACCAAAATAAACTCGCCTGCAGGTTTGGCCTTTTGGATATCATTGGTACAAATAACTTTATCAGTGGCAACCATACGCAGTGTTTAACATGCATCAGTTACAAAATGGTCAGTTTGGTATGTTGACAGAGAGCATGAAGTTTAGGTTACTGGTCTAGTAACCCAAAGGCCTAGACCAATCACAGTGATTTGAACACACAGCTTCAATCCCATCATGGAGACTGGGCCATTTAAATTTAGCTAATTACACATATCTGGAGGAAACATGAGTTTTAATACCATCGCCCATCACGGTTCTAAAATTTATCTTGTTAGTTCATTTCTTTTCAGAAAAGAATTAAACATCCTAAAATGATCTGGCCCATATGTGACTTCCAGATCCAAAGCCATGCGGCTGAATCTGAGCTGCCCTGCAAAATGGTGAAACAAACCACTTAGATGGATCAAACCAGAACAAATAAACAGTTAAACTAAAATTGGTCGAATCTGGGCTTCAAACATAGAAAAGACACATTCAGAAGTCACACCAGCGACATTAACCTTAGACAGGCTCTTCACTAACAACTTTGGAAGAGTGGCAAAAATTGGAAAAGCTGTTCCATAGATGAGTAAAGGTACAGACTCAATTTTCATGCTTACATAATCATGCCACCCAGCCCCATTGACCTGCCATCACCTCCAGTGGATCTGTTCTGTCAGTGTGATGGGGCTTACCTATCCACTGGGAGGGAATGATCCTTGGAGCTCGCAACAGTGACTCCAGACTCCATGAATTCTCATGGCATCTAATCAGAGATGACTAAGCAAATCTCGTGCTGATCAGTACAGAACTCTTCTCCTCAGCTGACGAATTTGTGTTCCTCCATGATGAACACGAATCAGAAGTAGCATTGGGGGCCACAAGGGTGAAAAATGCACTTGCATCAGGTATTTCAATGCTCATTATTAAGTGTTGTTCAGTATCACAACAACTGACCAAACTGGCCAAGCTCTGTCAGGTCAACTATACAGCAGCTGGTGGAATAATCTGCCCAATGGAAAACTGAACTCATTACCTGTTGTTAATGTACACACTAACTAATGTCTTGGAAGGAATGGCCACTGCCTCATCCTTTTGGAGAACATAGAACATAGAACATTACAGCACAGTACAGGCCCTTTGGCCCTCGATGTTGTGCCGACCTGTCATACCGATCTCAAGCCCATCTAACCTACACTATTCCATGTTCGTCCATATGCTTATCCAATGACGACTTAAATGTACCTAAAGTTGGCGAATCTACTACCGTTGCAGGCAAAGCGTTCCATTCCTTTACTACTCTCTGAGTAAAGAAACTACCTCTGACATCTGTCCTATATTTTTCACCCCTCAATTTAAAGCTATGCCCCCTCGTGCTCACCGTCACCATCCTAGGAAAAAGGCTCTCCCTATCCACCCTATCTAACCCTCTGATTGTTTTATATGTTTCAATTAAATCACCTCTCAACCTTCTCTCCAATGAAAACAGCCTCAAGTCCCTCAGACATTCCTCGTAAGACCTTCCCTCCATACCAGGCAACATCCTAGTAAATCTCCTCTGCACCCTTTCTAAAGCTTCCACATCCTTCTTATAATGCGGTGACCAGAACTGTACGCAATATTCCAAGTGCGGCTGCACCAGAGTTTTGTACAGTCCTGACAACCCTGCTAAGTTCTCTTCCCTAGCATCTGGGGGCTAGTCTAGTGCCAAAAATAGCTGCCTGGCAGACCAGTCAAGCAACAGCATGACACAGCCATGCTCAAGAATCATGCCTTACAGACAAAGAGCCACACAGCACCATCACCATCCCTAGATATGTCCTGTCTCACCAGCAAGACAGACCTGGCAGAGGTGGCAGCACAATGATATACAGTTGGGAGGGAGTTGCCTTGGAAGACTAGAACATCGAGTCCGGACCCCAACAAGTATTGACATCAAGTAATCTAATGCACAGTCCTTGTGGAGATGAAGTCCTGCCTTCTCATTGAGAATATCCTCCATTGTGTTGCGTGGCACTATCGCAATGCCAAATGAGACAGAATTTGAGTAGATCCAGCAACTCAAGACTGAGCATCCATGAGGAGCTGTGGGCCATTAACAGCAGCAGAATTGTGCTTCAGCACAATCTGAAACCTCATGGCCCGGCATATCCCCTACTCAACCATTACCATTTATTCCAGCTTGTTACATTTCAATAAGGACCAAAAGGCTGAAGTGTTTAGCCACAGCAAAAGTGTTATTAGGAAGGTGTCCACACCTCAGGCAGCAAGGTTAGGCCGAGCTGTTTCCCTTCCAAAACGGCCAAGGGCATCATGATGTTACATGAACAATGACAGCCCACCATTCTTACCAAATACACAATATCCCTTACCCTTTACTTCAAAGGTTCTTGCAATGAAAACATTCATATCATTTACAATCATGTATGCAACAATTAGTAGGTAAGATGTTTTGGAGGATGTTGATTCCTGTGTCACTGTTGGCGCACCTGAGGTGTCTGTTTATTTTTCTCATCAGCTTTAACCTCAGGTATTTTAGGTGTACTGGGAATATCATCTGTTGTAGGCTTTTTCTGAGACAGCTGAATGTTTGGAGGTTTACACAATGTCATGGTATTTTCCACTAAAGTGCTGTTTCTTTCAGATGCTAGAAGAAATCTCATCCTCACACATTAAGAAAGTTTCCCATTATTTTGAGCAATAGCACAACTGTGATAAGTACAACAGTTTCAGAATAGATTTGGCTGCATAAAACCTGGTACTAATGAAAGGCACTATGGGCCATCAATAGCAGCAGATTGTATTCTACCACAATCTGTAACCTCAGCATATCCCTCACTCTACAGTCACCATCAAGCCAAGGTATCACCCTTGTACAATAGGGAATGCAGAAGAACAAGATGAGAGCAGCACAGTCATGTAGGTAGGTGCCAACCTGGTGAGGCTACGTGCATGCTAAACAATAGAAGCAGAACATCATACAGAGTAATATACAAAGTATATACAGAGTTCATAATCCTACAATGAATGGATTTATCAAAATCGTACTGATCTGCTACATTCTGATACAAACGGGGAAGCACGTTTAACCAACTAATGGGAGGAGGCCATCTCCATCCTCAGTCATGTTGGAACCTCGGATCTAAATGTGAAAGAAGGATTGAATTGCTTGTGATCTTAAGCCAGAATTGGTGAATGAGAGATCGATCCTAAAATCTTCCTGAGGAGATAGCAAAAACCTCCGATACTGGAGCCAGAGTCAGTAGAGTGTGGAGCTGGCGGAACACAGCAGGTTAGGCAGCATCAGAGGAGAAGGAACGACGACATTTCAGGTTTACATCCTTTATCAAGGCTCCTCCATCTGTGTTCCTCCAGCTCCACACTGTATTAACTCATCTTCATAAAGTATAATCTTGGGCTAAGTATGGGCAAAGGTGCTGAATTCCAGTGCTGAGTTGGGGTTTTTGCCCTTAACATCAAGGCAGTAGTTGTTTGAATGTGGCATAAATGAGGTGCAATAGAATTGAAACCAATGAAAGTCAAAAGGAAATTCTCTGATTTTGGGAGTCAAACCTAACAAAAAAAAAGCTGGTTGTAGTTGCTGGAGACCAATCATCTCTCATTTTATGACACAGCTACAACAATTCCTCAGAGCATTGTACTCAATCAAACCATCTTTGGCTGCTTCAATAATTTCCTCTTCTCCATCATAAAAACCAGAAGTAAGTAGAATGTCCACTATTGATTGTTCAGGGCTTTGTTGAATACACAACTCTCAGATAATTAAACAGTCCATGGCTACATCAAGGAGGACCTGGACAAATTCAAATCTAAGCTGATAAGTGGCAAGGAGCATTTGTACCATACAAATGCCAGCTAATGGCCATTTCTAAAATAGGAGTTTGGCCATTTGCCCATGAGGATTAACAGCATTACTATCAGTGAACCTACACCATCAATACCTGTGGGGTCATCACTGACGTAACTGGATGAATCACACTATACTTTGACAACATAAACAGATCTGAGGCTGAATATTTTGTTCTGAAAAACTGACTTACCAAAGCCAGTTCATCTGCAATATACAGTTCAAGAGTGTGATGGGATACTTTCCATTTATTTACATAAGTGTGGCATCAACAATGTTGATACTGTCTAGTCAATTCAGTCCCTCGATTGGCACCCAGTGTCCCAGTTTCAATATAGTTACAGTAATTTGTATGATTGATGGTGCAATGACTTCACATCATCAACAGATATACTTAAACATCGAAAAGATGATGTTTAATTTGTCTCTTCTGCTACTAACGTCTTAAAAATGATATCTCACTGGTTATCTCATCATTGACATGCACAATTGTTATATTTGTGATTAGATATGAACTAAACTCACCACAGAAATTTAAGTCTTGCTCATTGCTATCTCAGTACCCATTCACTGATCTAATACGCGTTTATCCCGCAATCTGTGGAGACTCATTCAATCAGGTGCTAATTATTATTGGAGATTTTTAAACTATCAAAATTAATGTTTTTTAACATTTTTATTTCTTTTTTGTTCATCCAATATCTCTTCACTTCTGATTACTTGTGAAGCTGTTTTGGCCTTGAATTCACTGACTTTAAATAAAATTTTCATTTTCATTTTGGTCTGTTAATTTCATAGTTCTTCACTCTGATTGGCTAAGGCAATACAGACTTGCTGGCCTCACTCAGGTCCTCAATGCATTGTTATCCTCCATAAAAAAAAGGCCCCATATTTGATTAAATCTATTGCATTATAGTCAGAAAAGACTTCAGTATCTATCTTTTATTTTTATCTGCCTGATACCATTTGTTTAAAGAGGTTTTCAAAAATTTATACTTAGAGATGTTATACAAGAGGTCCAGAAGGCTGGGCTGTTGTTTAGTATACAGTTCTGACAAAAACGTTTTCAAAATATCTATAGAAATTAATGATAAACAGGCTTTTCTCAAAAGAAACGTTCTAGGAATTTTCTGTTGAAGCAGTAATTGATCTCATCTTAGTAAGCTTATCCCAGTTGTTTAAAATGCTTCTCCTCCATAATCTTCAGAATTGTAAACAACATGGCACATGATGAAGTTAAGTGACAC
This sequence comes from Stegostoma tigrinum, assembly GCF_030684315.1. Taxonomy (NCBI): domain Eukaryota; kingdom Metazoa; phylum Chordata; class Chondrichthyes; order Orectolobiformes; family Stegostomatidae; genus Stegostoma; species Stegostoma tigrinum. The sequence continues at coordinate 11,763,294 of NC_081386.1, forward strand.
AACATTACAAAACCGCATGTCAAAATGTCAGCTGGAAGACTATGATGTGTCACATTGACCTGTGTTCGATTGCTATTCACAATTCATTTGATATAAAATAAACTGGTCTTCTCCTGTTCACTTTGGTCAATTTATCCATTGCATTTACTGGCAGTATTTCAATATAATGTTGATGTTGTGCTTACTTTGCTAACAAACTTGATGAATTACTTCCAAAGGGTAAGATTTCAAAAACAAAACATAATCTAAAAATATGCAAGGAAGCTAAGGAACTTTAAAATCTGTGTTCATTTTTCATGCGTCTTATGTAGCAGAACTGATTAAATGATTTCAGAGGATGGATTCAAACCATGTTGTCCATTCGCAAGGAGTAGTGGAAATCTTATCATTGCTAAATTCTGAATGCAAAATAAAATCAACTTTATAATGTATTCTGACACATTGTTCAATATGATGCATGCATTATTTTGACAAACCAGCAAAGAATATGACAAACAGTGTGAAATGTTAGAAAGATATAAATTCCTCTCCTTGACCCAATAATAGCAGAAAAGTTTGACCAAGATCTAAAGTAAACTGTTACCAAACTGGTAGTATCCCATTACTGACGCTGACAGTGTCACTTAAGGGAAGTTCAACATCCATGCACTTTGTTATCTGTATGTTTCAAGGACTCACAGCTTCAAAATGGCAGGCGAGCCCCAGGTGGACAGAGGAAGCACTTGAGTGATACTTCAAGGCCACACTGGCAAAGTGCGGCATTCCAACTGACACCCAGGAATCACTGCCCCAAGACTGTCCAAAGTAGAAGAGAAGCATCCGGGAAGACATTAAACACCTGGAGTCTTGCTGTCAGAAAAAGTCAGAAGCCAGGCGTAAACAGTGAAAGGACCACGTTGCCATACCAATGCCCCACCTACCCTTTCCCATGACCATCGCCTGCCCCAGAGTTTGTGATAGCCACATCCTTCTTTACAGGACTCACCTTGAGAGTGGAAGAGAGTCATCCTCAGTGAGGGATTGCCAACAATGATAAGTACCAGACAATAGCAACCATTCCTCTTCTTAGAAACAGTGAGAAATGATGGAAATCACTTACCACAGTCCTGCACAGAAGATTGTCCACCATTGAAGCTTATCTTCCATGTTTCAGTGTGAGTATATATTATTCATTTATATACCTTTTCATACAAGCATATGAAATTGGAATAGAAGTGGACCACTTGGCTGCTCAAGCTTGCTCTGCCATTCAATTAGACCATGGCTGACGTATTTATGTTTCGAATTCCACATTCCCATCTACTCCGATAACCTCTGATTCCCTTTCTTAACAATAATTTATCTCCCTCAGCCTAAACACACTTGCTTTTCTCCCTTCCTCTGCCTTCTGAAGCGGGGAGTTCCAAAGTCACATAACCCTCTGAAAGATAAACTTTCTCTTCATCTCTATTCTAAAGAGTGATCTCTCATTTTAAACTTTACCACTTCATTCTGGGCTCATCTATTTTCCCAAGGCCACTCAGGATTTATACATTTCAATCAAGTTCCTTCCCATTCTTCCAAATTCCGGTCTCCACTGGAAACAAGGCAGACTGTCTAGCTTATCCTGTGAAGACAACACACTCATTCCAGGTATCAATCCAGTAATCCCCTGCTGAACTGTCTCCAAAATATTTACATTCTTTTTGAATAAAGGACATGAAAACCATACACAGTATTTCAGCTAAGATAACAAAGTGTGAAGCTGGATGAACACTGCAGGCCAAGCAGCATCTCAGGAGCACAAAAGCTGACGTTTCGGCCTTGTGCTCCTGAGATGCTGCTAGGCCTGCTGTGTTCATCCAGCTTCACACTTTGTTATCTTGGATTCTCCAGCATCTGCAGTTCCCATTATCTCTCACAGTATTTCAGCTGTAGTCTCACCAATGCCTTGTATAAGTCAAATTAAATATCCTACTTAAATTTTAAATTCGCCTCATAATAGCAGATAACATCCCACTGAGAGGTAGCTTCTACCCTTGCTGCTGTTCCCACCACCCCACCATGACTCACATCCCACAAAACCCCTCCCGCCATCATTTGTCACTATAATCTGGGTCAGTTTATAATCCTGGGCCTATGTTGTTGTCATTCTGGTTTGCAGCCACTGTTGGCATAGCTGAGCAAAAGTGCTGTTGGCCTCTTCCTGTCCCAGGGTCCTGATCTTACACAAGACCAAGTCATGGCCTGCTAATTCCACCTCGGGAACGTTCAGCTCAATGGCATAAATGTGGATTTTATCAGTTTCAAAATCTCCCCAACCCTGGCCTCATCGTATGATCAACATTCCTCTCATCCCTGTCTCCTTGACCTGACACCATCTGTCCATCTTCTCTCCCACCTATCTGCTCTACCCATCCCACTGGCCAATCCCCACCACTCCCTAGCTGCACTCACCTATCACCATCCCACCTACCTTCCCCAACCCTACCCCTCCTCTCTATTTCCTTCTGAGCTCCTTTACCTCTCCTTATTTCTGAAGAAGTGTCCTGACCCAATAAGTCAACATTCCTGCTTCTCTGATGCTGCCTGGCCTGCTGTTTTCCTTCAGCTCCATATGGTATTATCTGACTCCAACATCGGCAGTTCTTACTATCTCTGAGTGGTCTGTGAATTGTGTGATTGGCTGATAGTTCGGTGGCCCTTCGTCTAAAGGTAGTACTCAGATGTCTCACCTGCTCTTTGGTTCGTAAGAGATTTTGCCATCCCTATATACTCCCCCATCATTATCTCACTTTGTCTTTCCACCATCATTCTTTGTTCAATTACAACTAATTTTAGTGCTCAATTTAGCAAAACATTCCATGTCTTAATCCCACTGATATATGACTCTTAAAAACTGTATCATCTAACACTTTGTCCACTTTGCCTGATGGCCATTCTTTAGTTCATTGTAGCTGATAGAGTGAATGAGTCATACAGCATGGAAACAGAGCCTTCGGTCCAACTAGTCCACGTAGATCATGTTCCCAAATTAAATTAGTTCCACTTGCCTGCAATTAGCCCATATACCTCCAAACCTTTCCTATTCATGTACTTTTCCAAATGTCTTTTAAATAGTGTAACTGTACCTGTATCTACCACTTTCTCTGGCAGTTCATTCTGCACACGAACCACTCTGTGTATAAAAAAAAATGCCCCTCACGTTCTTTTTAATACTTTCTCCTCTCATCTTAAAAATATGCCCCCTAGTTTTGAAACCCCCCAGCCAGAAAGGACCCTTGCTATTTGCCATATCTATGTCCCTCATGATTTTATAAACCTGTATAAAAGTCACCCTTCAACCTCCCATACTCCAGTGAAAAAGAATCCCAGCCTATTTTAATAACTCAAACCCCATCAATTCCCATCACCATCCTGGTAAATCTTTTCAGAATCCTCTCCAATATAATAATATGCTTCATATAGCAGCATACAGTACTCCAGAAGAAGTCTTACCAATGTCCTGTTTAACTTCAAAATGACGTCTCAAATCCAATAATTATAGATTTGGGCAATGAAGGCAAGTGTGCTAAACACCTTCTTAACCACCATGTCCACCTGTGATGCAAATATCAAAGAACAATATACCTGAACCCCTAGGTCTCTCTGTTTGACAACACTACCCAGTGCCCCACCATTAATTGGTAATACAAACAAGGGCAAAACTTATACAAGGTGCAATACCTCACATTTATTCAAGTTAAACTCCATTTGCCACTCCTTAGCCCATTGACCTAATTGAGCATGGTCTCTTTGTAATCTTAGATAACCTTTTTCACTGTCCACTATACTATCAATATCATTGTCATTCACAACTTATTAAATGTGCTTCCTACATGCTCATCCAATTCAATTTTTTAAATGACAAACAAAATTTGTCCCAGTACCAGTCCCTATAGAACATTACTGGTCAGAGTCCAATCTGTGAAACAATCCACCACCACCCTCTGTCTCCTACCATCCGTACATATAGATGATGTCTACTGTTCTACCACCATCAGTCTTTTTGGTTACATCCTCAAAAAACTCAAATCAAGATTGTGAGATGCGATTTTCCTTGCATAAAACCATGCTGTCTATCCCTAATCAATCCTTACCTCTCCAAATGCTTCTCCCAATCCTATCTTTTAGAATCACTTTCCACCACCTCTTAACCTGTTTTTCATCAGTGCTGGTTTCCCATTGCCTCCCATTCTTAGGGCTAGGATGAAGTCAGCTCCAAGTATATGTCTCCTGGAAGACAAATCAAATCTGCGTTATTGGCATGATTTTGAACCACGTTATAATGACCTAAGTAACTGAACTCCCTCACAATGCTACCATCACCCCTGCACCCCCTACCTTCGCAGTACCATCCAATACAAACTTTAAATGCTGTGGTTGATTTCAGCACACTGATCTAGTTCCTTTTTCACATTTTAGTCTGCATATTAAAAATAATGTCATGTACCTTTACATACTGATCAATCGTCTTCTTGTGAAGTTCAACTTTAACCTGTTCTGAAATCTTTCAACAATCCAATTCTCAGTTTTGCTGGTGTAGTAAATTTCCATATACTGCCTGCAAAGAAGGGGCCTAGTCTTTCTTTACACTTATTACTACTAGCACCATTTCACTGCAGGTCCAATTTGCTGTTGAAAGCAGTTGGCTAGGCAGTCTGGCATGTCTGATTTTAATAAAAACCTTATTTTGTGGTTACAAGCCACAGGCATGTGTTTTGCATTCTTTTAAGTAAATATCTATGAGGTATAACTTTAAAGCAATTATTTTTAATTGATGAGACTGTAAAAACAGTGAAGTAGGTTTCAGATGATATTGTATAATAATAGAATACATAATTTGCTTGGAATAACAAAATAGCCATGTCTCCTTAAAAGTCTTGTCCCTTTGAACAAATTCTAAGCTTTCAACAGTACAATAATGACCTATTTAAGCTGTCTCATTTATTTGTTACTTAATCCCTAATTATAAAAGTCATATCTGGAAAACATGTGATGCAGGAAGGTCTTTCAAACACAAAGTCTGTTCATCATGTATTTTAGTAGCTTGTTTAAAACCAGTAAATAATTTTTGTTGATTAAAGAGTTAGTTCAAAAATAAACAGTTGTATGGCACTTTGAGTATTTGATGATCAATGCGATTGATCACATATACAAATATAAATCCAATGGACACAGACTGAACCTGCCCAACACTACTTCATAAAATAACTCCTTCATCCCAGCAACCAGTTGAGTGAACATTTTCTGAATTGCTTCTACTATATTATGCTCCCTCTTAAATAAAGAGACAACAATCATGCATAGTACTCCAGATACAGTCTTAATAATTCCCTGTACAACTGTTGCAAAACATTTTAACTTTTATATTTCATTCTCCTCGCCATAAACAACAGTATTCCATTTGCCGCCTTCATCACGTGTGTACACCCATGTTAACTTCTGGTGATTCATCGACTGGGACATTCAGATCCCTCTGTACTTCAGAGTTCTACAGTTTCTCTGTAGTTAAATAATATACCGCTTTTCTATTCTTTTTGCCAAAACACACAAATTCACACATTCCCAAATTATACCCGATCTGATAAATGTTTGCTTGCTCACTTAACCTATCTGTATCCCTCTTCAGACTCCTTATGGCCTCATCTTAACTTACTTTCCTATCTTTGTGTCATCTGTAAATTGAGCAATCGTGTCATTAACCTTTTTATCCAAGTCATTGATGTAAACTATAAGTAGTTGGGGTCTCAGCTCAGTGACACTCAACTTGTTACATCTGGCCAACTTGAAAGTGACCTATTTATGCCCACTCTCTGTTTTCTGTTGGCTAACCAATCCCTCTCCATGCTTAAAGGTTACCCCCTGCAGTGTGATACATTATTTTGTATAGTGTAATGAAATGCTCTAGTTTAATTCATTTGTTCTGTACCTAGAAAGCTAGAGCTCTCTGAAAGTATATTAATTATTGCACTTCTAGTGTTGCTAGGTGATAAATTCAATTCTTTTCAATAATAGGTGATAGGGTTTTTACAGAAGCAAGATAGAGACACTGAAGGTCAGTAAATATGTGAAGGCGTAGAGACAGTCTCTACATTAAGATTAAAAGTAGAAAATGTTGGAGCAACTCAGCAGGATCTTTGAAACTGAAGTCAATGGACTTGAAATGTTAACTCTGCTTCTCTATACACAGATGTTGACAAAGCTGCTGAGTTTCTCCAGCATTTTCGATATTTTTGTTTTTTTTCCAGATTTTAAGCATTGCAGTTTTTTCCTTTTATTTCTGTGTTAAGTGTGCTGAATTTTATCTGTGCTGAAGGCAAAGTAATTGAACTTCAGGGGTTTTGCACTGCTCAGGTAAGTCCAAGGCTGTTTGAATAGCTGAGGCTCAGGGAAGTCAATAATCATGAAGTGCTTCAAGAGGCTGGTCATGGCCCACATCTACTCCAGTCTCCCAATCTGCCCCAATCCCCTGCAGTTTGCCTACTGACATAACAGATCCACAAAGGATGCTTTATCTGTAGCCTTGCACTCATCGGTGGAACATTTGGACGACAATGACACCTACATCAGACTCCTGCTCGTTGACTACAGCTCCATCTTCAATACCATTGATCTCAAAACTGCATGACCTTGGTCTTGGCTCTACCTCTGCAACTGGATCCTTAGCTTTCTGACCCATAGGCCATAGTTAGGGAGGATAGGTAACTGCACTTCCTCTGCAATAACAGTCCCTTACAGTACTCCCTATACACTTATGACTGTGTTGCCAAATTTCGTATAAATGGAATCCACAAGTTTGTTGACGACACCACCATAGCAGGATGGATATCTAACAATGGCAAGTCAAAATACAGAAGGGAGATAGAGGGCTTGGTGACCTGGTGCAATGACAACAACCTCTCTCTCAACTTTGGCCAAACTAAAGAACTGATCACTAACTTCAGAAAGAAAGCAAGAGAATACACCCCCATCTATATCAATGGAACAGAGGTTCAGAGGGCAAAGAGCGTCAAGTTTCTTGGAGTCACGATAACTGACCACCCTGTCCTGGACTTCCCACATAAATGTGACAGTCAAGAAGGCATAACAACTCCTCTTCTTTCCCAGGCAGCTCAGGATATTTGGCATGTCCATAAGGTCCCTCACCAACTTCTACTGATGTGCTTTCGAAAGCGTACTTGTCTTGGTGCATAATGGCCTGGTATGGCAACTGGTCTTCCCAGGACAGTAAGAAACTACAGAAGGTGTTGTGCACAGACCAGACATTCAAGAAAGCCAACTTTCCATCCATGGACTCTATTTACTCAGCTTGCTGCTGTGGAAAGGCTGCCCACATCAAAGACCCATTGCTCTCTGGTAATGATCTCCTATAATCTTTTCCAATAGGCAGGAGATACAGAAGCCTGAGCAAACGCACAAGCAGGTTCAGGAACAGTTTCTTCCCAGCCATTATTAGATTGACTAATGAACTCTCTAACCTCATATAATGCTGACCTTGCTAACATTGATCTCGCCTGGCACACACCCTATGCAATGTAATCAGCATGCTTTTGTTTAAGTTTTTTTTGATCTGTACATCCTTGCTTACTATGATCTGCCTATGCTGCCCATAAACAAAGCTTTTCACTGTACTTCAGTACATGTGACAATAAATCCATCAATCTGTTTATCAAATTCTCGAGATTGCGAAGCAATCACCATGCAGAAATGAGTAATTGTTCTAAATCACAGAAAGGACAAATAAACTACACTGAGTCTGGGTGGAAAGGAGAGTTGGATCCCTGTGCTTCCTGAACTTGGGTCAAGTTCTCAGAGTTATTAGGCAGTGAGATATGTAATCAGGGATTACAGAAGCCCTGGAAGTTGTAACAGCTCACAAGAATCTGGGTGCCACCAGTAGATCAGTACAGCTGAGACTGGGGTTTGAAAAGTCCATAAGGACCATTTGTTTCGTGCAAATTGGCAATTCTAGAGCTCTGGGAAATCCAAGGAAAGGTTTATCACTTAGTGAGCTTAAATGGCGATAAAGGGTTGGAGCAGTACATATTAAAGGAGTGCAGTTTTGGAACCCTGAGGAGCTTGGATCAAGGAAAGGAAGTTTATTTACCCGAGTAGGAGCAATCATGGAAGCAATCCATGATGCCATGGCTTTTGAAAAAGAGTTTCTGATTCATAAAAGTGAAAAATTCTGATCCCTTGTGACGTTAAATGAGAGTTGATGACCCGCTAGGTCATTAACATCTGGGGTAGATGCTGAGAAAACCATGGGATGTATCTTGGTCGCTTTTGCTATTTGATGTGCACTGTGGGTGTTCAGTCACAGTTTATTACCCTTGTTTATCACAATGTGTGTTAGAAACAAGTTACCCATACATTGTATATTGTATTACTGTCTTAACTTGAAGAGTAAAATATTGTTTGTTTAAAATCATGGAACCCTGAAACTTTATTCTTTAATGGATCTCAGGCTTTTCTTACTATAAAAAATAAAGGCAATTTGTTTCTAATCAGATTGTAACATAATTTCGTGATCTCATCCATGGTCACAACAATAATTTGTGGTCTGGTTTGGGATCATTACATGTACCTTGTCATAATTCTTCTGGACACCTAAATTTATAACTTCCACAGCTCCCCACCCCCTTCAAAAACATTGCTCATCATTCTATCAAAGAACTCTAAATTAGTTAAACACAATTTGACTTTCACTGAAGCATGTTGAATCTGCCTGATTGTATTGAATTTTCCAAGCCTGTCTCCTTACAAGTAAATTTCATCATTTTCGGATGATAAACTAAAGAGCCTGTAGTTTCCTGCATTTTTTTCTTGAATAAATGAATTATACTTATGATTTTCAAATCCAGTGGGACTTTTCCAGAATCTAGGGTATTTTGAAAATTAAACTAGTACAACTACTATCTCAGTAGTCACTACTTTAATGACGCTCGGATGAAGATTATCTACTGTCTAGAGACTTGGCAGCTTTTTAGCTTTTTCCCAATGGTTATAATTGTTCTAGGGTCCTTCCTCCTTTCCAGCTCTTCAATTGCAAATGATCCTGAGGGGTTACTTGTATCTGTACAGTGAAGCTAGATGCACAATTGATGCTCATGCTATGTTTTCTTCACATTGTCGAGACCATTTGCAGACTAGGTGATCACTTTTCAGAACACCCCGCTCTATTTGTCGGAATGATTCCAATCTTCCAGTCGTTTGCCATTTCAACAAACCACCCTGCTCTCATATTAACATTTCTATCCTGACCTTGCTGCAATGTTCCAACAAAGCACAACATAAGCTCAAGAAAGAACACCTCATTTTCATTTTACAGTTTCATAGACTCAATGATGAATGCCACAATTTCAGACCAGATGACACTTTTCTTACATTTTTCATTCTTCCATGTGTTTGTCTTGCTTTTGCTTTGATTATTTGGGGCAATTTCTCCCCCTTCAACAGCTTAATTTACATTTAATTCTCAATTTCTCTTTCACTTCAATTAGCAATGTCTTTGTCTTTTTACTGTGCCTCCCACACCATCTAATCTCTTGGCACCTCCTTATCTTTTGTCAAAAGCATATGAAAAACTCTTTTACCACCCCTCACTTCCAAAGAACATTCATGTCAGACTGAAAAAGCTACATCAATAATACTGTCGTAATTATCATCTCTGAACCGTATGAACAAACAGCAGATTTTGATTATAATATTTCAACATAATGTGCACTGTTTTATTGAATGAACAATTATTGCCTTTTTTGTTGCTTTGTATCAGGATATAGGCAGCTAGAAAACAATGCAATGATGCATTAAGAGATGCAAAGTCAATAATTTCTTCTTCAAAACAGAAACAGGGAAAATGTGTTTTCCTTATTCATGATTAACTGGAAAATAGTACGCAAATTGGAATCCTATCTGAATTCCATGTCAGCTCAATATCACCTTCTCCTCCAACCTAACTGACACTTTAATCAACACAGTCTCCAAAATCATCATTTCATGCACTGTAAGAAGGATTTTTAAAATTACAGGTGAAGCCTCCAGTTCTCTTGTGTTCTCCATTTCCTTACTGGTGGTCTGTGATGTTCTGAGATTATACCTCTCCTCCCTGATTCTGAGTGACAAGCTAATTGGCGAGCTGAGAGCACTTTGCTATAGATCCCACTGTAATAAAACACCACCCAGTGAATGAAACAGCAATGAAATGATTCAACAAAGAAAGAGAGGCATTAGTGTGTTGAACAACTGAAGGTGTTTGGAGTTGTAGGTAACTAGCCAAAATGAAAAGGCTAGTGGAGCTAGGAGCTGAGAAAACTGGTTATTAAAAAGCCATAAGGAAAAACTCTGCACAGGAAAATACTTGTGTTCCAGTCAGGTTTATGCAAATAAGGCTTGCTTTAAGATGTCCATTAATCCTCTGAGCACTTAGTTTTTGCCTAAGCCTGTGGTTCAACCATTTTCTTGTGCAATAATAACTTTGAAATGTAATTTCTGCCTTGGGCAAGAACTTAATTCTAATCTCTTTAATTTAAAGCTCTGAATAACCAAGAGTGGTTTAAGCTTGTTCATTACTTAAAATAACATAAATTGAACTGAAATATTTAAAAGAGCAAATGACTTTTGTTACTGGAGTTCAGAGGTGGTAGCTATAATGGTATAAATAGATGGAACATGCTCGAAACAGCCTGTTTAAAACAATTTTTCACCCACATGTGAGAATGACTGGTTCAGAAACCTGTCGGAGAGGGATTCCCCAATAAGAGGTTGGTCAAAAACGAGAATAATGTCTCAAAAGAGCAAGGCACAGGATGTTTAAAAATGTTGAATATTAATTGACCTTTGTATATCTGGCTTTTAATATTTGAACTGTAGCTTTCATTTCATCTCAGTTCGAGTCACTGTTGACTGAATCTAAACCTTAAATAACCTTGGCTCTTGAACTCTGTAAAGGCTTCTCTTACTAGTTATTATTTGTGTGAAGAGATTCCCCAAGGCTAAAATAAAAAAGAATTTTTATTTATCTCATTGCATTTTTTTCCTCTTTATTGTGTCATGAAATATAGATGTCATCAGAAAAGTCATAATTTATTTTCCTGTCCCTAATTGCACTTGAAATTTTTCAGGCGGTAGCTAACAGACGACCACATTGCTGAAGGTATGAAGTCACATGTAGGCCAGACCAGGCAACAATGGCAGATTTCCTTCCCTAAAGAACATCACTGAAACAAAGCGGGTTTTAGGACAATTAATGAAGGTTCCATGGCAATATTGCTGAGATTAGTTTCAATTCCAGATTTGATCATTGAATTCAAATTCCACCAGGGACCATTGTTGGGATTTGAATCCACACCTCCGACCATTGGCTTGAGCTTCTAAATTACTTACGCAGTGATATTACTGCTACATGATTACACCACCATCTCCTTTTCAAAGTTGACATAGGTACTTCTTTTACAAATCAAGATGTTCAAATTTTTAGTTATTTAATTGAGAATTAAACTATAAGAAGCACTGGAATGAACTCAGTTATGCCACTTGGATTATAGTTATCTTCTTTTCAAAGGTGACTGGTAGCTATCTTCTATGTTTTGGAAAGGAGAAATTTCCAGGGTCATTAGGAATTGGGTTGAGTAGGAACAGGTCGATAATTTGAACAAAGAGCAAGGACAGACAAAGTAAATTGGAACCCCTCTTTCTGTACTCTGCCATTCTATGATCTAAATGTGGGAAAACCCAATTGCAAACTGCTGCTCTTTGGTTGCTGCAGGGGCAGTCTCAGCCAGTTGACTTCATAGAATCCCTACAATATGGAAGCAGGCCATTTGGCCCATCAAGTTCACAACAACACTCTAAAGAGCGTTCTCCTAGACCCACCCTTCCCTCACCTATCCCTATAAACCTGCATTTCCCAAGGACAATCCATTTAACCAGCATATCTGTAGACTGGGGAGGTGCGGGCTGAGTAGTCTTATCCAGGCTGTTAATCCAGAGACCCTGATAATGCTCTGGGGACCTGGGTTTGAATCTCGCCGTTGTAGATAGCGGAATTTGAATTCAGTAAATATCTGGAATTAAGAGTCGAATAATGACCATAAACCCATTGCTGATTGTTGGGGAAAACCCATCTGGTTCATTAATGTCCTTTAGGGAAGGAAACTGCCACCTTTACGTGATCTGACCTACATGTCACTCCAGACCCACAGCAAGGTGGTTGACTCTTACCTGTGCTCTGGGCAATTAGGGATGGTCAATAAACACTGCCTGGCCAGTGACACCCATATCCCATGAATGAATGAAGGAAACCAGAGCAGCTATTGGAAACCCACATGGACACAGGGAGAATGTCTGTGTTGATTTTGCATAGTCACCGAAAGCTAGGTCCCTGGCACTGTCAGGCAGTAGTGCTAAACACTGAGCCATTGTGCTGCCCAAGCGTTCTGGTTCCATAATGAGCAGAGTGGCAGTAAGGAAGGAGTGGAAATGTCCTGGGAAGGGGAAACACCCACTGCTGCCTTCAAAAACAAGGAAATAGGAACAAGAGTAAGCTATTCAGTCAGTACATCACTTCCATGGGGTGGTAGGAAAGTGGATTGCAAACCACATGAGACCACCTTCCACACTCGTATCTGCTCATCCACAGATCTGTCATGGCCTTTTGACACTAGGGCCCAGGTTGTGCAGAGTAGTCCAACTATGCTGTAAATTAATGTAATAGCTGAGATAACCTGGCTGGAATGACCAAGCAGGTGGCCATAGCATCCATGGTAAACCACAGAGACTTGATGCCAGTCAAAGAAATGACAGATTAATAGACAGTAGTTAACAGACGATAGACAATAGACAATAGGTGCTGGAGTAGGCCATTCGGCCCTTTGAGCCAGCACCACCATTCATAATGATCATGGCTGACCATCCACAATCAGTATCCTGTTCCTGCCTTATCCCCATAACCCTTGATTCCACTATCTTTAAGAGCTCTATCCATCTCTTTCTTGAAAGTATCCAGAGAGTTGGCCTCCACTTCCTTCTGGGGCAGAGCATTCCGTATATCCACCACTCTCTGGGTGAAGAAGTTTTTCCTCAACTCTGTTCTAAATGGCTTACCCCTTATTTTTAAACTGTGTCCTCTGGTTCTGCACTCACCCATCAGCGGAAACATGCTTCCTGCCTCCAGAGTGTCCAATCCCTTAATAAACTTATACATCTCAATCAGACCCCCTCTCATCCTTCTAAACTCAAGTGTATACAAGCCCAGTTGCTCCAATCTTTCAACATATGATAGTCCTGCCATTCCCGGAATTGACCTCGTGAACCTACGCTGCATTCCCTCAATAGCAAGAATGTCCTTCCTCAAATTTGGACACCAAAACTGCACACAATACTCCAGGTGCAGTCTCACCAGGGCCCTGTACCCCTGCAGAAGGACCTCTTTGCTCCTGTACTCAACTCCTCTTGTTATGAAGGCCAGCATGCTATTAACTTTCTTCACTGCCTGCTGTACCTGCATGCTTGCTTTCATTGAATGATGTACAAGATCTCGTTGTGCTTCCCCTTTACCTAACTTGACTGCATTGAGATAGTAATCTGCCTTCCTGTTCTTGCCACCAAAGTGTATAACCACACATTTATCCACATTAAACTGCATCTGCAGTTTACTCCATATTATCAGTTATAGTGGTGCAGATCCTTCCAACAGCTTATAGAACTGGATGTGTAATCTCAGTAACTTTCTGTATATGGTTGGGTCCCATCCAGCAGTGGGGTGCCAGTTCTGCAGGCAATCTGGAGAGCAGCAATATTTTACATATGATTGTAATCAGGTCAAGAGGGTTAAAAAGTGGCTGGGTCTTGATCTCAGATGTCCGTGTGGTTTCCTGACCTTCTGCAACTTAACATTGGGGCAGAAACCTCTCCATTTAGTGTAGCTAAGGGCTACAGTCTGGAGGGCCAATATAAATGGTGTGAAATATATGAATGTTGCAGATCACTGTCAAACAGGGCCTTCATAATTAATTCAGCCTCACACTTGAGTGCAATAAAAGAAGTTTATCACATTGAATATATCAAAACTGTGGCATGGAATGTTTACCTTGGCACATTGGTGTAAACATTTCATGCATCGGTGAAAATGTATTTTTAAGCCTGGCTCAAAAACAACGGAAGATCCTGAGCTATCATTCTCTCAACTTTAGCCTTACAGATTGGTGGCACATTTTGATCAAAGTGCATTTTTTAATGTGTGTGTATGCAGGGTGCAGTGGGGTGGAAGGGGAGGTGTTGATTGAGGTCTGAGGTAGATTGGCTTTCATATCACTGGCATCTATGAATTTCACCTCCAGATATCTGCCAAAGGACTGACTGCAAATAACTCTGCCATCGCTTTTGCAAAGCTGGGTGATTTCCACAACTTCAGAACGGCAGCTTGCACAGGAAGAGTAAGTAAAAAAATTCAGTTCCTTTCCCAAGGAAAGTACAAAACCATTTTAACCTTTGCTCTTGATGTTTAACTTATGTCACTTGGAAGGAACATGGGAGGATTTCATCTGTGTAAGACTGTGGCATTTACAGAAATTACTGACATGTTACTAAGAAGCTTTGCTGTATTCACATTTACTCAATAACTGATTGAATTACTTTCTGAGAATACCTTTATGATGTCTGTAAAGTGATATCAGTACAAAGCTCATAAAAGTTAAAATGGAAAAATAGAAACATTCCATCTTTAATCGGCACCAAAGAATGGCCAAACTTTTTCTCAGGCCAAACCAAGGGGCATTGCATCCAATACTTAAAGACAACATGGATCATTTGCATACCTACATAACCTTGTGTTATTAAAAGTGACATTGCATTACTGGCAAAAAGTTGGAAAATTTCCAACAGTGATGTGTCAATAAACAATTCACTCAACCAATCAAAGAGATTTCATCATCGGCTTGTTAAACCTGCTAATCTGGAGTGATCACTTAAGTTGTATGATTCACAAACTCTTACAATTGCGAGTCAAGCTTCTATGCCAAGACTGGGCTTAGTTCCATCTTCTCCTGAGAAGGGTGGCCTCACGTCGCACCTGTGTAAAACCATAAGCCAAACCACACATGTTAAAAGGTTAGCCACAATCCAAGATCTA
Organism: Stegostoma tigrinum; assembly: GCF_030684315.1. Classification (NCBI taxonomy): domain Eukaryota; kingdom Metazoa; phylum Chordata; class Chondrichthyes; order Orectolobiformes; family Stegostomatidae; genus Stegostoma; species Stegostoma tigrinum. Next base: position 11,778,445 of record NC_081386.1, read on the forward strand.
AAGCTAATATTTCTCCAAATCTAACTACCAAATGTCAGGATAGAGAAGGAGTTTCAATTCTTGGGCAGAAAACACCAGGGATGTGATGCAAAGTCCCATCCATTTTAACCGGTGGGTTGTATTGGAGTTTCTCTGTCCATCCATATTTTACTATCACAAAAATGGCTGAGAGAAGGTAAAGAATGTTCAGTGTAGAAGTTGGATTTTAAATCCTGTTTTTATTCAAGTTCCAGCCAGCAGAGGATAGTTACAAACCTGCCTGTGCTTTCTGTCAGTTTCATTTTAAGATACTAATCCAGTTAGTAAATGAGGATCAAAAAAGTATATACATTTTGGAGAAGTTGTTGGCCCAGTTGACTTAAAAGTGATCCAGTGAAAACTCGATTTTATAAACAGCTGCTTTTCTTTCAGCTGGTGTGAATGAAGTGGATGAAAAATCATAACACTCAGTCGATCCACAACATTCAAATCGTGAGCCAATACGTCTGCATTTGTTTATATCAAGGGACAAGGATAAAATAATAAATAAAGGACTGTTGCTTCAACATTTACCCAAAAGCAAATCGAGGTAAATAGATAAAATAATTGCGAAGAAGAGAGAAAGCAATAGGCACTTTTTGAGAGATTGATTTTACAGCCTAGATATCTAGCAATTCTAATTGCCATCAACCATTTGGTTTCAGAAAATCAATGTAAAAATGTTTGAATTTGCAGCTGATCAATAGAAGGAATGTCCATTTGCATAGCACCTTATCACATCATTGAGATACCCCAACGTGCTACAGATCCAATTAATAATGCCTATAGTACAATCACTGTTAATTAGGTATATTTGTTAGATACATGTGAAACGAGGTGCATGTGAATTGCTTGTCAATAGAAGCATCAGCAGGAAGATATGGGAGAGAACAGGGATAAATCTGAGTAGTAAAGTCCTCTGCTGCACTTGGTCTTTCATTTGTTTCCACCTGCTCTGCTGGAATCAATATTAATTTTTCCTGGTAGAATTTTACTTAGAGTATTATCTCTGCTTCGTGGGAAGGTCTGTGGGATCAGACAATAGGTCTCTGGGTGACATTAACAATTTGGTAGCATGGAGGTAGAGAGACTCGTCACAACTTCCTCTCTTTTTGTTTCATCCCCAACCCAGATCAAAAGCCCCAACTCTTTTGACCAGACCCTCCCATGCATTTACTCCTTTATTGGTATACTTGGCTCTCCTGAAGAACTGTGGGATTTTGCAGCCAGGCAACAATGCTTAGTCTCCAGCTAGGGAGGTTCCCTTCAGAAATACTATCGCTTCCCAAATCATGATGATTCAACATTGTGGTCCTAGCAGGGTTGACAGTTTCACTAGGAGAATACCAGCAACCCAGTCCTAGTTTTCACCAAAGTGTTTTCATCCCTGTTTTGATTTAACCATGGAGTAATAAAATGGTTGGTGGACATTCAGTCTGTCATGTCTGTGATGACTCTAGAACAGAGCAATTCAGGTGCTTCCACTCTTTCACTGGAGCCCCGCAAATTTTAAATCTTTGGTGCTTACACAATTCTCCTTCAGAAAGCCTCAACTGAACCAAAGCTCACCACAATCTCAAAGTGAATTCTATCTCCAAACCACTCACTACCAAAAAATGTTTACCACCTTTCACCTTGGGTTCATTGTCAACACCCTAAAGTTATGTCCTCTGGTTCTCAACTCTTCTACCAAAGGGATCTGTTTCTCTCTATCAATTCTTTCTAGGCCTTTGATGAACACCTTTGTCAAATCTCTCCTCATTCTTCCATCTATCAGGAGAATAATTGCACTCTGCCCTGTAACAGAAATTCTTCAGCCCTTAAATCATTCTATAAATCTGAAAGCCCTGATCTCTTTCCTAAAGTATGTGTTCTATAAGGTGACTGCATTAAGCTTCACCCAATCTGGGGGGTCATACCGGCTTGGGTGGGCCAAGGTAGAACAATTTAGGATTGGGGGAATGTAGATGTATCATCTAAATCTTTTCATTAGCATTGTAACAATATCCAAACTGGCGCACTTCGCTATCATGCAACAAATGATGTCTTGTTAAAACAGAAGTCTACTGTTAAGAACTAGTAGTGATTGTTCCTTTACAATGGCAAATACATCCTTAGATTCACCCAAAAGAGGAGAGTTACATTCACAAATACCGCAATGTGGTATCCAGAACTGGGCCAGTGTTTTATAAGTGTTCATCTTTACTCATGACTAAAATTTTTTACTTTGCTATCAAATATAACAATTTTCAAATAAGATGTTAAAACTAGAATACCCTCTGTTGTTTCAGGTCTGCTGAGGTCTTCCTACTAGTCTTAGTAACAATGCCTATCATGCCAATTTACGTTGAGCCTAATTGCTGTCATTAAAATGCATTTTCTTTAAGAGAAGAGCCTGTTATCATTAACCTATTAAATGGTATTCCTCTACCATACTAGAGCAGTTAGGCCCTTCAGATCTCAGGCTAAAAGGAGGATAATAGCGATAAGTCTACTTCATGTATCTTGCAGCAAGGGGACAATGGTGAGGGTCCACTGTTAAATGTGGCGAGCAGTGCTGTGGGTTCATATTCAATTTAGCTGCCCCACACTAAAGGATAGGCAGCACTGTGATTCCATGGAATTCAAAAGAATCTTTTGACATGGTTTAAGAAGGCTGCTTATGCAAAAGTCAGCACATGAAAGAACTTGGTTTTCAAGAATCCTGTGGACAAGAAGCTTGTGCCAAGCAGGTCCAACAGCCATTAAAAGCATTTCAGAAATACACAGCAATGTGCATGGTTTAGAAGCTCCACAGAGGAGGAACAGTAGCCTCACTGTGACACTTACAGGTCGCATGAGATGCCAATGAAGTGTAAGAGCTTTCAGCCAGGCAGCAACAGTACTCCACAGGCTACATGTGTAAAATTGAAATCCTTGGTGAGCGAAGGTATAACTTTGAAAATTACAGTGTAGTTAACAGGCTGAGAAAGCTAGAATTAATATGAAGTACTTACAGCACAGAGTGAGCATTGTCACCACAGCAAGCAGGCACCATGATGCATGGCTACAGCAAGGGAAATCAAAGGCCACTGAAGTAATTTAAAAATGAGGTCACAGCACTGGGAATGCGGAAAAGCCAGAATTAACGAAATAAAGCGATAATAATAAAAAGTCAGCAGAAGCAGTCCGATAGAATAAAGTAGTAAGGATTCAACCGAAGCCCCAGTAAAAGTGGAAGGCCCAAAGTTGGAAGCACAGTTAAGACGGGAAGAATTTTGTTCTGCAGCTGACATGATTTATTCTGTGAAACCGTTAAAGAAAATAGGAATTTTTATTAAAGCTGCAAGTTAATGCAGTTCAAGATCTAAGTGAGTAATCTAGGGAAAATTATTAGAGAATGGAACACAGTTTTAAAACCGTACACAGTGGGATTCATACAGTCAAGTCATTTGAGAGGATAGGAATCACTTCTTAAGCAGCAGAAGGTGAAAATCCTTCATTTTGACTGCAAAAGCTTGGAAGATTCCTCCGACAAAACAGTATAGAGAAGCACCATTGCCAGATTGCACAATTTAAAGCCTTTAAGAAAGGACAATGTAAGGGAACAACTTCCAAAAGCATTGAGTGAAGCAGGCTGGGATTGAAGTGGATACAGTTATAGGGGTGAAGCCCAAGGACAGTGATTATCAAGCTGTATAGGGTGGGGGCGGGGAGGGGCATGCAGTGTGGGGTTGGTATGGCGGGATGTAATTGCTCTGGAGAGGAAGATTTAGTGAAAATTTACCAGGTCTGGAGAATTGTAGCTACAAAGAGAAAACGGTGATGTTCAGCTTGTTTTCTTTGGAACAGAAAAGATTGAGGAGGGACATGATAGAGGTATGCAAAATTGTCAGGAGTGGGGACAAAGTGGACAGGAGGAGCCTGTTTCCACAGCAGGTAGTTCAAAAATCACATGTCATAGATTCAAGCTAAGTGGCAGAAGGGTTGGAGGGGGTACAAAGAGAAAGGTTTTTACACAGAGAGTGCTGGGTGTCATGAGTTCGCTGCCTGATTTGTTGGTGGAGGCAGAGACCTTAAAACCTGGATCTGCATGGTCAGTGCTGTAATTTATGAAAGAAGTTTCTGAAGAAGGGCCCCAACCCAAAGCATCAACTTTCTCGCTCCTCTGATGCTGTGTTCTTCGAGCTCCACACTGTGTATCTCTGACTCCATCATTGGCAGTTCTCTATCCATTGTGATTACCCCTGTTAGCGTGAGAGAATTGTTTCATACTGTCAACAGATTTGACTACACAGAATTCTCAGAAATATTTCCCATTTGCATAAACACTGAAAACAGCTCAGATTGCAAATAAATCAGCAAATTTTGCAAGAAGCTGCACATAATGTGAACTAGAGATGTATGGCCCAGTTGAGTTAACCGATGAACCTTTAACTGAAGTTGCTCAGGCAGGAGTGCAGCCTGGTCAACAAATCGTCATAGCAGCTTCGAACTTAATGTCAGATAATTAAATGACACAACTTCAGGAAGAAATTTTCAATTTCTCATTTTTCAAGCACCCAATATCAGTACCAGTGCCAGAGATCGTTCTAATCAAGTGGCAATTCTTGATTAGCATGCCTGAGCAAGCAAACGTAATGGTTCACCAGTAAGTCAACAAAAGGGTGTGAATGCATGTATCCAACCTCATCAACAGCCTGACATTTTGTGTTTATTTACTTCACCACAGATTTGCCAACAGTTTGGGAATACAATTTACTCAAACTGTTTGAAGACAACCTGCACATGACTCCATGGGAGCCACCACTGTGATGTTATAGCTAATGGCAGCAGACTGAAGACAAAGTCAAGAAGAATTGTTTGATTCTTAGATCCAGAATATTGTAAGGTGGATGTGTGTGAGATTAAAGGTCTCCACATGATATTACAGGACAATTGCCTGCACCAACAGGAACAAGATTCTCTGGAAAGGAAATTCAAGAGGTTAAATATATTCCAGCCATTGCAATAGAGCAATTCCTCGGTTCAGCAGGAAAACCATCCTTTCACAGAATTTCAGGAAATGAAAGGCTGTCTAGTTAAAAGGGGCTCACAGGCCTTACATAGACAAGAACAGAATGAATGTCAACAGTCCTCAAATCAAAAGCCGGAAAATCTTCCAAATCCAAAGAGAACTTTTTCCAGAGAAATAGTGAAATCGCCAGACCCCTGAATTTGTGGAGTCAGAGACTTTGAAGGAGACTGGTTAGTAATGAACATAATTACATATAGGAATACATTGATGTTAATAAAGGATAAAAGTTTAGGAGTGAGGTGCTGTACAAGATGTTTTTTTTTCTGAAAGTGTTAATGCTGAGGAATGCATTCAGCTCTCCCCAATATGATGTGATAGGGCTTAGAAGAGAACAGCTCTGAATCTTAAAGGAGACAGACTTAACATCAGAATTTCCACAAGAGTTCTAGTGACGATGTCTATCATACCAATGTAATTTACGCCTGATCATGATCGTATAATAATCTATATTTTGTTTAAGATGAAAGCCACTTCATGTTAAATTACCCAGTGGTTTTCCCTTCCCACATAAGGCTAGTCAGATTCTTTAAATTCCAAGGTAAAAGGAGAATGGTGGCAGCAAGTCTACTTGATGTAACTTTCTTCGAAATCGTTGTGCTGATGATCAATTATATACCATCTGTTCTCTCAGGTGGACACAAACGATCCCATGGCAAAATGTTGAGGAGGAGCAGGATGATATCCCCTGGCCAAATCACGCCCTCAATCAGAATCACAAAACTAGCAGACTGTCTGGTTATTATTACCTTGCTGTTGATGTGATCTTGTGGTGCACACTTGTTCGTTGTTCTGTTTCTAACATCAAAATAATGACTACTTTTCAAAAGCTCTTTATTGGTTATAAATTTGATGCTCATTTTGCTCAATGTTTATTAATGCTTTTGTTTGTTCCAAACTGACATGTCACACCAAATGTTACCTTTGATCTTTCCTTGACTGAGCTACACGCTCCACACCCTCTTCTCTTCATCGTATTCTCATTGTGTATAACTAAAGACTCATTGCAGTGTCCCACTGTGACATCTTCTCCTCATCTTCAGCTCTGTGCAGATTCTTTCTTCCCTTCGTTTTTCTTTTATCCTGTATCATTGAAGCTTTTGAAACATAGGTTTGGCATTATTTCATCAGAACTTCCTGCTTTATCTCCTCTTTTAATCAACCACGTTGGTGTTGTCCTGAAATATAGCCTTGACCTTTCACCCTGGTTTCTCAATAGCAGCAAGTACAAGTTCAGGATTAAAGAGGAATCTTTCACATGTAACACCAGAGAGGAAACACGAACAGAACTTTTAAAACTGTGTGGTAATCTGATCTTTTAAAGCCCTCATATATAGAGATTTAACACACATTTTACTCCTTCCCACAGCATAGGAGAGATTATTGGCAGTAGGTTCAATAAACGATTCACACAGCCATTGAAGTGCAATTTACACCTGTGGAAGGGTCGTATATAAAAATGAACAATAACAATTCACTTCTGTTTGCAATTAATTTTCTGCCACTCTCATTTTCTGTCAGGAAGCACGTATAAAATGTATTTGCAAAATCTTTGTCACTGAATACAATCAGTGAATAGAACCTTTGTCAATAACTGTACAATTAGATATACTTTTCTATAAATAGGGTTAGGTTAAAATTGCTGCACAAAACTAATGCTTTGCAAAGTCTCAAATCCCATGCTGCTTTTTTTAAAACCAGACCTTCTGTTCAGGTGCCCAATGTGCTTGCTTGACAGAGGCTGGTGCCTCATTAGTACATCTGCTTTTGGGTCTTGCAAATGCCATTAGGATCATAAAGGCAACTTGACAGCTTACTGAGCAAAGGGCCTGTTACATTTCCCCTGATCAGTAATGATCTGTATGGGTCTGGATGGGTTAATATCGAGGAGAGCTAAAGGCATCACCCACAGTGACAATGTAATATAGGCTTGTGGGCAGAACAGCTTAGAATTTAAAGGAGTGAGCCATAAAATCTGGTCTTCCTCATAGTTTCTCTATATTTTCTAACTGACCTGTTCAGAGATGTTATTACACACCTCTGGAGCAGTGGGCCTTGAATCCAGGCCTCCTGGCTCAGTATGCATAAGAACTCAGGCAGAGGGGGTAATTGAGAGGAGTTATCGGGAGTTGGTCACTCCTAAGGCTCAGGACGAGGATAGATGGGTTACAGTAAGGGGGAGGAAAGGGGACAGACAGACAGTGCAGAGATCCCCTGTGGGCATTCCCCTCAGCCATAAGTATACCATTTTGGATACTGCTGGGGGGGATGACCTACCAGAGGAAAGCCATAGTAGTCAGTTCTCTGGCACTGAGCCTGACACTGTGGCAAAGAAGGGAAGGGGGCAGAATAGAAAAGTACTCGTGGTAGGGGACTCGATAGTTAGGGGAATCGACAGGAGATTTTGTGGGCAAGATCGGGATTCCCGGAAGGTATGTTGCCTCCCTGGTGCCAGGGTCCGGGATGTATCCGATCGGGTGTATAAAGTTCTAAAAGGGGAGGGCGAACAGCCAGAAATCGTGTTACATATTGGCACAAATGATATAGCCAGAAATAGGTTTGAGGATATAAAAAGTGATTTCAGGGAGTTAGGATGGAAGCTGCAGAGCAGGACGAACAGAGTAGTGTTCTCTGGTTTACTACCGGTGCCACGAGATAGCGAGGTGAGGAACAGGGAGCGGGCGCAGCTGAACACGTGGCTACGCAGCTGGTGTAGGAGGGAGGGCTTCAGATATGTTGATAATTGGGATGCCTTCTGGGGAAGGTGGGACCTGTACAAGAAGGACGGGTTGCATCTGAACTGGAAGGGGACCAATGTCCTGGGTGGAAGGTTTGCTCGAGTAGTTCGAGAGGGTTTAAACTAGTATGGCAGGGGGGTGGGAACCTGAGCTGTATACCAGAGGTGAGCGTTGATGCAGGTGAGGCAGTAGCAAGAGGTAGACCAGCTAGTGGGAAGGATTTTCCTGGGAAGGAACCAAGGGATCGGTTAAAGTGTGTCTGCTTTAATGCAAGGAGTATCAGGAATAAAAGTGATGAACTTAGAGCATGGATCAGTACCTGGTGCTATGATGTTGTGGCCATAACAGAGACATGGGTTTCTCATGGGCAGGAATGGTTGCTGGATGTTCCAGGGTTTAGAACATTTAAAAAGAATAGGGATGGGGATAAAGAGGAGGGGGTGTAGCACTACTAATCAGAGAGGGTATCACAGCTACAGAAGCTTCCATTGTCGAGGAAGATCTGCCTACTGAGTCAGTATGGGTGGAAATTAGGAACAGCAAGGGAGTAGTCACCTCGTTAGGGGTTTACTACAGGCCCCCCAGTAGCAGCAGGGAGATTGAAGAAAGCATAGGTCGACAGATTTTGGAAAAGTGTGCACGCAGTAGGGTTGTTGTAATGGGTGACTTTAACTTTCCTAATATTGATTGGAACCTCCTTCGAGCAGAAGATTTGAATGGAGCTGTTTTTGTAAGGCGTGTTCAGGAGGGTTTCCTAACGCAGTACGTTGACAGGCCGATGAGGGGAGACGCCATTCTAGACTTGGTGCTCGGAAACGAGCCGGGGCAGGTATCAGATCTTGTGGTGGGAGAGCATTTTGGTGATAGTGACCATAACTGCCTCACATTCTACATAGCTATGGAGAAGGAGAGGATTAGGCAGAATGGGAGGATATTTAATTGGGGAAGAGGAAACTATGATGCGATTAGACATGAGTTAGGAAGCATGGACTGGGAGCAGTTGTTCCATGGTAAGGGAACTATAGACATGTGGAGACGGTTTAAGGAACAGTTGTTGGGAGTGATGAGTAAATATGTCCCTCTGAGACAGGCAAGAAGGGGTAAGATTAAGGAACCTTGGATGACGAGAGCGGTGGAGCTTCTAGTGAAAAGGAAGAAGGTAGCTTACATAAGGTGGAGGAAGCTAGGGTCAAGTTCAGCTAGAGAGGATTACATGCAGGCAAGGAAGGAGCTCAAAAATGGTCTGAGGAGAGCCAGGAGGGGGCACGAGAAAGGCTTGGCAGAAGGAATCCGGGAAAACACAAAGGCATTTTACACTTACGTGAGGAATAAGAGAATGGTCAAAGAAAGAATAGGGCCGATCAGGGATAGCATAGGGAACTTGTGTGTGGAGCCTGAGGAGGTAGGGGAAGCCCTAAATGAGTTTTTTGCTTCTGTCTTTACGAAAGAAACCAACTTTGTAGTGAATGAAACCTTTGAAGAGCAGGTGTGCATGCTGGAATGGATAGAGATAGAGGAAGCTGATGTGCTGAAAATTTTGTCAAACATTAAGATTGACAAGTCGCCAGGCCCGGATCAGATTTGTCCTCGGCTGCTTTGGGAAGCGAGAAATGCAATTGCTTCGCCACTTGCGAAGATCTTTGCATCCTCGCTCTCCACTGGAGTCGTACCTGAGGACTGGAGAGAGGCAAATGTAATTCCTCTCTTCAAGAAAGGAAATAGGGAAATCCCCGGCAATTATAGACCGGTAAGTCTCACGTCTGTCGTCTGCAAGGTGTTAGAAAGGATTCTGAGGGATAAGATTTATGACCATCTGGAAGAGCATGGCTTGATCAAATACAGTCAACACGGCTTTGTGAGGGGTAGGTCATGCCTTACAAACCTTATCGAGTTTTTTGAGGATGTGACTAGAAAAGTTGATGAGGGTCGAGCTGTGGATGTGGTGTATATGGATTTCAGCAAGACATTTGATAAGGTTCCCCATGGTAGGCTCATTCAGAAGGTCAGGAGGAATGGGATACAGGGGAACTTAGCTGCTTGGATACAGAATTGGCTGGCCAACAGAAGACAGCGAGTGGTAGTAGAAGGAAAATATTCTGCCTGGAAGTCAGTGGTGAGTGGAGTTCCACAGGGCTCTGTCCTTGGGCCTCTACTGTTTGTAATTTTTATTAATGACTTGGACGAGGGAATTGAAGGATGGGTCAGCAAGTTTGCAGACGACACAAAGGTCGGAGGTGTCGTTGACAGTGTAGAGGGCTGTTGTAGGCTGCAGCGGGACATTTACAGGATGCAGAGATGGGCTGAGAGGTGGCAGATGGAGTTCAACCTGGATAAATGCGAGGTGATGCATTTTGGAAGGTCGAATTTGAAAGCTGAGTACAGGATTAAGGATAGGATTCTTGGCAGCGTGGAGGAACAGAGGGATCTTGGTGTGCAGATACATAGATCCCTTAAAATGGCCACCCAAGTGGACAGGGTTGTTAAGAAAGCATATGGTGTTTTGGCTTTCATTAACAGGGGGATTGAGTTTAAGAGTCGTGAGATCTTGTTGCAGCTCTATAAAACTTTGGTTAGACCGCACTTGGAATACTGCGTCCAGTTCTGGGCGCCCTATTATAGGAAAGATGTGGATGCTTTGGAGAGGGTTCAGAGGAGGTTTACCAGGATGCTGCCTGGACTGGAGGGCTTATCTTATGAAGAGAGGTTGACTGAGCTCGGTCTCTTTTCATTGGAGAAAAGGAGGAGGAGAGGGGACCTAATTGAGGTATACAAGGTAATGAGAGGCATAGATAGAGTTGATAGCCAGAGACTATTTCCCAGGGCAGAAATGGCTAGCACGAGGGGTCATAGTTTTAAGCTGGTTGGTGGAAAGTATAGAGGGGATGTCAGAGGCAGGTTCTTTACGCAGAGAGTTGTGAGAGCATGGAATGCGTTGCCAGCAGCAGTTGTGGAAGCAAGGTCATTGGGGTCATTTAAGAGACTGCTGGACATGTATATGGTCACAGAAATTTGAGGGTGCATACATGAGGATCAATGGTCGGCACAACATTGTGGGCTGAAGGGCCTGTTCTGTGCTGTACTGTTCTATGTTCTATGTTCTATGTTCTAACTCGAAATCAAAGTCTAACAATGTCCAGTGCATCAATGTAACCTCTAATTTGTTGCAGTTAACCATATCTGTTAACTATAAGTGATGATTGTATTTTGACTAGGAGATTCTCCCATACTAGAGCAGGCCCTGTGGCTTCCTACACTCTATCGGGAAGATAGCAGAACAGCATCTCATACAATGCAGTGAGCTGGTATGCCTATTCAACAACTCAAACCTGACAAAACAGATGAATTTGTTTCTTCAGTATGTATCTCTCTTCTGCCCACTTCAAGCCACACTCCATTAACTCCACCAACACCCCGACTCCCCATCCCACTGCCAGGACATACCGGCAATTTATTTCTCTCCTCAATGTTCACTCAACATATCAAAACCCCATTGTCTCTTAATATTTCAGCAGTTGCCTTGAATTTGCATGTCACATCTATTAGCTCATTCAACCTTCTACCAACATTTCAAGAAATATCACACCTCTGTCACTTTGGCCAAATCCTGCTACTATTCTGACAATATGGTGAAGAGAGAATGTTTTCCTGCTGTATACTTTTTGACCTTTCTACTAGAAATCTTTTCCATACTTCAGTTATTAGCAATTTTTTTTTACCAGTTTTTCTCACAGGTTTCTAAAGTCCAATTGACTCAAAGCCAAACTCAACCAAAACTCAGCTGTTTGCACTGCATCCCATTAATTACTCTTCTCTTCTCTAACCCAAATTCCCTACATGTAAAATCCTCATCCTTGTTTATAAATTGGTTAATTATTTCTTTCCTCCTCAGCTCCAAATCTGATCCAATCTCGCCTGTCTATCTGTATTTTTTTGCTTCTCCAGCTTTACCTTATTGTGCATTCCATCCTCCCATCACTGCACCAAGCATATCCTATAATTTCCTTATAATGTGCCTCCCTACTTCTTTTTCTATCTTTAGTAGTTTTCTAAATACTTTATCCCTCCAATCCAATCCACTAATTCCTGGATAATAAAATGTGAGGCTGAATGAACACAGCAGGCCAAGCAGCATCTCAGGAGCACAAAAGCTGACGTTTCGGGCCTAGACCCTTCATCAGAGAGGGGGATGGGGGGAGGGAACTGGAATAAATAGGGAGAGATGGGGAGGCGGACCGAAGATGGAGAGTAAAGAAGATAGGTGGAGAGGGTGTAGGTGGGCAGGTAGGGAGGGGATAGGTCAGTCCAGGGAAGACGGACAGGTCAAGGAGGTGGGATGAGGTTAGTAGGTAGCTGGGGGTGCGGCTTGGGGTGGGAGGAAGGGATGGGTGAGAGGAAGAACCGGTTAGGGAGGCAGAGACAGGTTGGACTGGTTTTGGGATGCAGTGGGTGGGGGGGAAGAACTGGGCTGGTTGTGTGGTGCAGTGGGGGGAGGGGATGAACTGGGCTGGTTTAGGGATGCAGTAGGGGAAGGGGAGATTTTGAAACTGGTGAAGTCCACATTGATACCATATGGCTGCAGGGTTCCCAGGCGGAATATGAGTTGCTGTTCCTGCAACCTTTGGGTGGCATCATTGTGGCAGTGCAGGAGGCCCATGATGGACATGTCATCAAGAGAATGGGAGGGGGAGTGAAAATGGTTTGCGACTGGGAGGTGCAGTTGTTTGTTGCGAACTGAGCGGAGGTGTTCTGCAAAGCGGTCCCCAAGCCTCCGCTTGGTTTCCCCAATGTAGAGGAAGCCGCACCGGGTACAGTGGATGCAGTATACCACATTGGCAGATGTGCAGGTGAACCTCTGCTTAATGTGGAATGTCATCTTGGGGCCTGGGATGGGGGTGAGGGAGGAGGTGTGGGGACAAGTGTAGCATTTCCTGCGGTTGCAGGGGAAGGTGCCGGGTGTGGTGGGGTTGGAGGGCAGTGTGGAGCGAACAAGGGAGTCACGGAGAGAGTGGTCTCTCCGGAAAGCAGACAGGGGAGGGGATGGAAAAATGTCTTGGGTGGTGGGGTCGGATTGTAAATGGCGGAAGTGTCGGAGGATAATGCGTTGTATCCGGAGGTTGGTAGGGTGGTGTGTGAGAACGAGGGGGATCCTCTTGGGGCGGTTGTGGCGGGGGCGGTGTGTGAGGGATGTGTCGCGGGAAATAATTCCTCTTCTGTTGTTATGCCATTTCTGCTTGGATTATTTAATATTTGAAAGGCATTATATAAATGTACGAAGTGCCAGGAAAATCCAACAGATCTAGCATAATCTATGGAGAGAGTGACGGAGTTAGTATCGCTAGTCCAATTTAGCTTTCCTTTGCCACAAAGTCATGGAGCCATAGGGTTCGACAGCACAGAAAAAAAACCTTCAGTCTATCGAGTCTGTGCCAATTAAAACAACACCTAAATATTCTAATCTTATTTATCAGCATTTGGCCCATACCATTGCAGGATTTTGCATCTCAATACTTCTTAAATGTTGTGAAGATTTCTGTCTATGCCACTCTTGCAGACAGTGAATTCTAGATTCCCATGCACTTCTGGATGAATGTTTCTTTCCTCATTCCTCCTCTCAACCTCCTGACCCTTCTCTTAAATCTCTGCCACCTGGTCATTAATCCCTCTACCAAAGGGAAAAGTTCCTTCCCGTCTACCCTATCTACGCCCCTCTTAATTTAATATATCTCAATCACGTACCCATAATCTCCTCTGGCCCGAAGTAAACAACCCGAGTCTGTCCAATTTCTCTTCAGAACTGAAATTCTCCAGCCTGGGCAACATCCCGGTAAATCTTCTCTACTCCCCCTCAAGGGCTATCACATCCCTCCCTCATGTGGATTCTCGAACTGCAAGCAATACTTTAGCTACAGTCTGATCAATTTTTTTATCCATTTGCAGTATCACCTCCTTGCTCTCAAAATCTATGCCTCAGCTAATAAGGGGACGTATCCCATATAACTTCTCAAGCAAATTATCTGTCTATCCCATTTCCTTAGGGACCAGTGGACAAGAACATCAAGGTTTCTCTGATTCTTGCCACATTCTAGGGCCCTAAGCTCATCCCATATTCCCTTGACTTGTTTCTCTGACACAATCATCTCAACTCACACTTGTCTGGATTTAATTCTATTTGCTGCTGATCAACCCATCTGACCAGCCTGTAATCTAAAGATATCCTCCTTATTACCTAACACTCCATCCAAGTTTGTATCATCTACAAAGTTGCTGATCAACCCTTCTACATTCAAATCTAAATCAATTATATGTTTGATATATAGCAAGGGCCCCACCCCGATCACTGTGCAACTCCTCCAGACACAGGCTTCCAGTTACAAAACACCCTTCAACCATTATCCTCTGCTTTCTACCACTAAGACAATCACTGTGTCCAATTTTGGGCACGACACTTCAGGAAGGACATACTAGCCCTGGAGCGTGTCCAGCGGAGATTCACACGGATGATCCCTGGAATGGTAGGTTTAGCATGATGAACGGCTAAGGATCCTGGGATTGTACTCATTAGAGTTTAGAAGGTTGAGGGGAGATCTAATAGAAACTTACAAGATAATGTATGGTTTAGAAGGGGTGTACGGTAGGAAGTTGTTTCCATTAGGTGGGAAGACTAGGACCCGTGGGCACAGCCTTAAAATTAGACGGGGAAATTTAAAACTGAAATGAGACGACATTTCTTCAGCCAGAGAGTGATGGGCTTGTGGAATTCATTGCCGCAGAGTGCAGTGGAGGCTCGGACGTTGGATGCCTTCAAGGCAGAGATCGACAAATTCTTGATCTCAAAAGGAATCAAGGGCTACGGGGAGAGTGGTGTTGAGATGCCCATCAGCCATGATTTAAATGGGGAGTGGACTTGATGGGCCGAATGGCCTTACTTCCACTCCTATGTCTTATGGTCTTATGGTCTTATGTATCTAACTTGCTAAATTTCCTTGGATCCCATAGGCTCTTATCTTCATTATAACTTTCCATTGCAGGACCTTATGAAAAGCCTTGATAAAGCCCAAATAACCTATGTCGAATGCATTGCCCTCATCTACATACCTGGTTACCTCTTCAAAAAATTCAATCAAGCTGGTCAGACATGACCTCCGCTTAATAACATCATGTCCTTGACTAATCCTTATCTCTCCAAGTGCAGATTAATTCTGTCCCTCAGAATTGCTTCCAATAGTTTCTCCGCCACTGAGCTTAGACTGACTGGCCAGTACTATCCTGATTTATTGTTTGCTCCCTGTTTGAATAATGGTGCCACATCAACTGTTCTTCAGTCCTCTGGCACCTTTCCTGTGACCAGAAAAGAATTTAAAATTCTTGCCAATGCCCCTGATTTTTCTTCCCTTCTGTCACTCAACAGGTTGGAATACATCTTAGCTGGCCTTCTCAACTCTTAGGTGGACTTCAGCAGAACAGTCACTTTGGATCTGAAAAGCAACTCTGCTTCACTCTCCACAGATGTTGCCATTTCTCCAACATTTCAGTTTACAAGCATCAGCAGTATTTTCTTTTACTTTTACTGTAAATGCAATTTGCTGTTTATTAGTGAGCAAATGTAATATTTCAACCATAGAAATCATAGCCATTTTATAGTATTGACCACGTTTAAATAAATATATTACCTCACCTATATTAATAGTGCTGTTTTACTTCATTCATAAATGTGAAGCCGAAGGCAATTTACAAATATTCTGTAATGTAGTGGCATCTCGCTTCATAATAAATATTACTTATAAAGCACTCAGTAATACGCTTCTGTCACAGTTGGTCCACCATCTAAAGCTGTGAGCAATTCTGTAAATGTGAATCATCCTCAAGTAATGAAGAATAAAGTGCAGGCTCATTAGCTTACCTGAAGTAAGACAGGTATTGCTGGGGGTACATGATGTGGCTGTGTAGAGAAAAGGCTGACATTTTTGGCGTAGCATTTCTGAATTGCAAGCATTACTTTTAAACTTTGAATTGCTCACCCATTCTTTCCTTTAACAAGCTTATTTTCTGTGATTTTTTTTCAGTTCTTTAGCTTTGGCAATTTTAAACTACAAGGTTATATTTGTGTCTGCCAAAATGTCATGTATTGTCAGCTTAATCTAAAACTTCAGGGTCTTAATAAATTTAGAACGCACTAGCAGTCATTTAAAACAACAATGTCAGATTGTAATAATTTAGTGATGTGTCAGAACATCCAGCTGTTTTAGTCAATTCCACACAAGGAGTGTTTACAGCCTGCTTTTCTCTTTTGGAACATACCGTGCTAGCCCATTGCATGACTCATCCATTCTGTGAGTTTCTTATAGCATCTCATATATTAACTGTTTTCAGGTTTTGTTTTTTTCCCCTCTTGTCACCATCAGTCTTACAAAACTGAGTAAGAAGCTTCTGCTCTACATCACTGCAGGGTACATTGTTTCTTCAATGAATCTAACATTGAATTCACTTAACTGGTGCTGACACTAGCCTTGTGCAATTAGTACGACACTAATCAACATGTAGCCACTTGAACTGAACACTGAATGAACCCATGACTAAAAATGCCTGCACATGCCTCCAAGATAAAGATCCCAAGTTTCTTTGTGAGTACAAAGTATATGTATAATTTAAGAACATTACAAACCAGGTCAATAATTGCACTCCGCTTTGGAGTCGCAAAGTTGCCTGTTCAAATTTCAGCTCAACGCTTGAACACAAAATCCAAGTTGACCTTCCATTGCGCTGCTGAGTGATTGCCTCTCTGTCAGAGGTGTAGTCTTTGAGATGAGATATTAAACCAAAGCCCTGTCAACCTAGATGGTCTATAGGTCTCAGAGGCGTCATTTTGAAGAAAAGCAACCAAGTCAGAGGGCAGTATTAAATAAAGCCAGCCAGAGTCTCGTCCAGTGCTGGAGAGACAGAAAGAACTGCACCTTCATCTTCTCTGGGGAAACGCCTGGCATATTGAGTACCCAGCATCGGGCGCTTGAGTTGACAGAGGCAAGCCTTCCCTGGAATCAAGAACATGGAAATTGGAAATTGACAACCCATGCCCAAGAAATGCCAGCCTTTCTGAGGCCTGCAGCTGTTCATTGCACATAGTGGAAGTGGAGATCAGTGGACGCTACTTACAACACACTTGAGAGAGGCCTACCAGGCCAAAGGTGAGTGCTGGTGGAATGGGAATTGCAAAGGAGTGTACTGGGAGAAGGACGAGGGGGAGTTGGCAAGATTGGCTTTTGTGGACACTGCCTTTCCAATCTCTCATGAGGCATTGAGCTGCTTTGAATGAGGGACCATGGTGTTTCCCCTGCGAGACTGAAAACAAAACAAATCCAGACTTCCAACATAGTGTTGGCCAAGCCTACCATTGGGTGAATGTTAATAGTGCTGGGCTGAGGCCTTTAAGTAAGCATGAATTGCTCGTTTAAAGACCCCAATCATATAGAGGAGGTGATGGTGTCGTGGCTTATTGCTGGACTCTTAATCCAGAGAACGGAGTAATGGGTTTGAATCCTGCCACAGCAGATGGGGGAATTTGAATTGCATAAAAATCTGGAATTAGGAGTCTAATGGTGACCACAAATCCATTATTATTAGTTGGAAAAACCCATCTGGTTCACTAATGTTCCTGAGGGAAGCAATCTGACATCCTTACCTGGTCTACATGTGACTCAAGACCCACAGCAATGTGGTTGATTCTTAATTTCCTTCCGGCACTTAGTGATAGGCAATAAATGCTGGCCTAGCTAGCAACGGTCTCATCCTGTGAATGAATTTTAAAAAATGGCAAAATGGGAAAATCATCCATCAGCCTTCCTGTCCCATACTTAATTGAGGCAGAACCAGGAAAATAGTGGGGTTCTGATCCACTACACTCCTGCCTGAGTACACCCCTTGCTTCCCCACTTCCAAATTCAGCTTGGGATAGGGAATTAAATTCTGCCTATGATCAAAATTTTTAAAACAGAGTATCTGTTCACAATCAGACTTTTGTTTGTGGGAGCTTGCTGTGCAATAAATGCCTGATGCATTTCCCACTTTACAACAGTGACCTATACTGGCTAGAAAGCACTTTAGCATGTCCTGAGTTCATGAAAGGCCCATGTAAATGTAATTTTCTTTTCCAACAGATAAGAGTTTGGTTTCTAAGCTACATCTAAGTGTGATAAACTGAGAAATGATTCTCCTCAAAAGAATCAGATTGAGGAAAGAATATTTACAAATGAAATTAATCTAAAAGAGTAATATATGCAATATTACTGGTATGTGAAGCTTATTGATCCAAAACTAAATTAAATGAAAGAAAAATGATCAGTGACAAATATTTAGATGCGCAGTTTCAAAACAAATTAGAAAGCATTATTTGAACCATTGAAGTTAATTATCTTACCATGCTGCTCATTAAGATCTGTTTTTAATCATTATCTGATGATAAAACCAGGCCACAGCACTTAAATGAGTGATCAGTGTGCCAGGATCTTGCTTGTCCCTTGTTAAACGTATATGACAAGTATTTACAGTGTAACCTTTTTTGCAAATTTATTGTCTACGGTTGAGGATTTATATCAAGAACGAGGACAAGTCCAACCAGCAGCTATGAAGGCCTTTTGACTGAGCAGAGCTTTGGGAAATGGCCAAAATTATTTTAAATATGACAGATCTTTCTTTCTAACTCAGCTGTAGATTATGAATGCTAGAGAACATAATGGGTCAGGCAGTGTTCATGGAGGGACACCAAGTTAACATTTCAAGTCTAAATGACCCTTCATCAGAGCGAAGAGTCATCTATGTTCAATATTAGAGTGCTCTCTCTCCACAGATGCTGCCTGAGCCATTGAGAGCTCCAGCATTTTTTGTTTGCAGTACAGATTCCACACCTGCAGTAATTAGCTCTTACATTGTGTTTCTTCCTAACTTCTTTTCTTAACTCTTTATCCTTTATTCATTCATGGGATGAGGGTATCACTGGCTAGGCAGCATTTCTTGCCCATCCTTATGCTCAGAGAACAGTTCAGAGTCAACCACATTGCTGTGGGTCTGGAATCACATTTAAGCCAGACCAGGTAAGGATGGCAGATTCCTTCCCTAAAGGACATTAGTGAACCAGATGGGCTTTCCCAACAATTGGCAATAGATTCATTGTCATTGTTAGACTCTTAATTCCAGATTCTTTTGTTGGATTCAAATTCTACCATCTGCCATGGTGGGATTTGAACTCAGGTCCCCAGAACATTAGTTGAGGTTTCTGGATTAATAATCTAATCATAATACCAGTCGGCCATTGCCTCCCTAATGACAACTCCTTCCCAGCCTCTTTCTCTCTCTCTTGCTTTATGGAGAACAAAGATGTCTTACAGTTTCACTTCAAGCATGTTAATGTAGCTTCAACACACACTTGAAACCAGGCAGCTAGAGGCTAGCAAGGACCTCACTGGGCCAACAGTGCAAAGAATTAAAGTGACAATACAAATAAGCTAACCTACATCATTATTGGGTAGTGAAGCAGGAGAGTAGCATCATGGTCAAAGGGTATTCTTAACCTGTACTCAGTTTGTGTCTATCAAGATTAAATAAAAGGCAAAGTTGGCCAACAATCAAGACTCCTGGAAACATTGTCAAGCCTGTTCATGGTGCAATTGAAGTAGAATAGCAGAGTTATTATCTGGGCAAACTGCCAATGCCTGTTATGCCTCCACAGGCTCTTCAACTTTCTGTCAGATCAAATTTCAGGCCTCCCTCCTTGCTGACAGTGTAGAATTGCTGAACATTCAGGATCATCCTGAAGCCTATAGAAATTGAAGATTAACTTTGCTTACCTATTCTTGGGGTGTCATCGAATTGAGGACAGGAATGGATATAATGGTCAGTCTTTGTGAATGTACAATGCGTTGGTGGTAGGGGTTACTGTCGATTTTCATTGCATGAAGCTTTAAATTCCCAAGTTAACATATTACATCTGGAACTAGTTTGCCAGTGGAAGTAACTGGACCCTGCATTGTTGGATGGAAATTCCTGCAACTAATTTTATTTTCATCATTCAAATCTCTGATACCTCCACTCTGCTCCAAACTACTGAAAAAGGCACCAAAAAGTCAAAAATATTAGTTTTCTGGAAATTAAAAGAGCTTAATAGGAGGGGGTACAGGCTACCAGACACTCAAACATTACAGCTGTAAGGTAATTAATTTGTTGGGCAGGAAGAGTTAACCATAATTTGGGAGTTCTTCCAGGGTGGGAGGAATCTGTACAAAAAGACAGATTGCCCTTAAACTGGAGGGGAATAAATATCCCTGGAAGAATATTTTGCTAGTGTCGCTCGGGGGGGCGGGGGGGGGGGGTGGTTACACTAGTGTGGCAGGAGGATGGGAGCCAGAGAAGTTGGTCAGTATGTGGGATGATTGAGGAGAAGGTAGAGGTTAAGTCGGTACATCTAATAGGAAGAACAGGCAGGACCATATTAACAATCAGTCTGGGATCAATGATCTGAAGTGTATTTATTTTTTTGCAAGGAGTATAGAAGGCAAGGCAGATGAGCTGAGAGTGTGGATTAGTACATCAAAATACAATATTGTGGACATTACAGAAACTTAGTTGATAGAAGGGCAGGACTGGCAGCTCAACTTTCCAGGATTTAGATGGTTCATGTGTGAAAGAGAGGGATGTAAAAGCACTGGAGAGTTGCATTACTGATTAAGGAGTATGTCACAACTGCACTAAATGAGAACATCTTAGAAGGTTCATCCAGCGATGCCATATTGGTAAAACTCATGAATAAGAAAGGTGCAATCATAACAATGGGCCCTATAGAGGCCTCCCAATAAGTTGGTGAGAGATAAAGGAACAGGTATGTAAGCAGATCATAGAAAGATGTAAAAACAACAGGGCTGTTTGTAGTGGGTGATTTCCAATATTGACTGGGGCTCCTTTTGCTCCAGGGCCTTAGATAGGCCAGAATTGTTAGCTACATCTAAGAGAGTTTCTTGAAAGAATGTAGGGAATCCAACCAGGGAAGGGCATACTAGACCTTGTATTGGGAATGAGTCTGGCCAAGTTATCTAAGTTTCAGTGGGTGAATATTTTTGGAATAGTGATCATAATTCTGTAAACTTTGAGATAGTTGTGGATAAAGATAAGACTGGTTCTCAGGTGAAAGTTCTAAATGAGGGGGAATTCAATAGTTTGAGGCAAGAACTGCAGAAATTAGATTAGAGGACAGCTGTTTGACAGTCCATCCACATCTGACATGAAGGAATTTTTAAAAGGCCAGTTGATCAGAGTTCAGATCAATATGTTTCACTGTAGATGAAAAATAAGGATAGCAAGATCTGGGAACCCTGGACGACAAGAGATATTGAAAGTGTAGTCAAAACAGAAAAAGGGAGCATATGTAAGGTTTAGGAAACTGAAATCAGACAGGGTCCTTCAGAAATATAATGGAAGCAGGAAAAAAATTAAGTCACAAATTAAGAGGATTGAAAGGGACAATGAAACTGCCTTCATCAATTAGGATCAAGGGGCATCCAAGGCATTTATATACATATGTTAGGAGCAAGAGGGTAGCTAGGGAAAGGGCAAGTCCACTCAATGTAAAAGGTAGGAATTTATGCATGGAGTCAGAAGAAATAGATAAGGTGTAATTTGCACTGGTATTCAAAGAGAAAGACATGGATGATGGTAAAATTAGGAAGAGATACGTTACTGTTCCAGGGAATGTTGATGTTAAGAAGGAGGAGGAATTGGGTGCCTTGTAAAACATTAAGGTAGATAAGTCCCCAGGGACAAATGAGATCTAGCCCAGGGTAAGAGATTGTTGGGGCCCTGACAGAGATCTTTACATCCTCTTTATCTACAGGTGAAGTTCCAGGAAGCTGGAGAAAAGCCCTTGTTGTTCCTTTCTTTAAGAATGGCAACAAGGGTAAATCAGGAAATTATAGGCCAGTGAGCATTACATCTGTGGTAGGAAAATTATTGGAGAATAATCTTACGGACAGGATTTACTCACTTTGGAAAAGAATGGACTTATTATGGATAGTGAGCATGGCTTTATGCAGGGGAGGTCTTGTCTCACAAACTTGATTGAGTTTTTTGAGGAAGTGATAAAGATGTTTGATGAGGGTAATGTAGTGGATGCTGTCTACGTGAATTTTATTAAAGTATTTGACAAGGTCCCTCGCCGTAGGCTGCTCGAGAAGACTAAATCACATGGGATCCATGCTGAATTTGCTACTTGGATATAAAATTGTCTTGGCAAAAGAAGACAGAAATTAGTTCTGGAGGGGTGTTTTTCTGACAAAAAGTCTGAGACTAGTGGTAATCCACAAGGATCGCTGCTGGGAACTCTGTTGTTTCTAATTTATATAAATTATTTGGATGAAAATGTAGGTGGTCTGATTAGTAAGTTTGCAGATGACATGTAATTTGGTGTTGTAGGTAGTAAGGAAGGTTGTCAAAGGATGCAGCAGGATATAGAACAGTTGGAATGTTGGCTGGAGAAATGGCAAATGGGGCTTAATCCAGATCAGTCTGAGACGATGCATTTTGTGATGCCAAATGCAAGAGGATAGTACACTGTAAATGGCTGGACCCTTAGGAGTATTGATATATAGAGAGGGATCTTCAGGTGTGAGTCCATAGCTTTCTGAAAGTTACAAATGGATAAGGTGGCAAAGAAGGCAAACAGCATGCTTGCCTTCATCAACTGAAGCAATGAGTCTAAAAGTTGGCAAGTCATATTGCAGGCGCATGAACCTTCAGTTAGGTCACATTTGGAGTATTGGGTGCAGATCTAGTCGCTACACTGCAGGAAGGATCTGGTGGCTTTGGAGAGGGTGTAAACCTGATAGAAGTATAAAACATTATGAGAGGCATAGTTATCATGGATAGTCTGAGTCTTTTTCCCAAGGTGGAAATGTCAAATACTCAGAGTCATAGGTTTAACGTGGAGGGGGGCAGTTTAAAGGACATGTGCAAGGCAAGATTTTTGCATAGAGGGTGGTAGGTGCCTGATATGTGCTGCCAGGAGTGGAGGTAGAAGCACAAACAATAGCAATATTTAAGAGGCATTTAGACAGACACATATACAGGCAGGAAATAGGGGGATATGGATCATGTCCAGGCAGATTGGATTAGTTTAAAATAGCATCATGTTTGGCACAGACAATCATGGACCTGTTGCTGAGCTGTACTGTTCTATGTTGTATACAAGATTGGGTTGAATTCCTGTTTTAGACCTGCTGAATATAAGAATGCACTGAACTGCCCAATATAAGAATTTACTGACTTCAACTCACCACCCGAAAAACAAACAATACCTTTGTGAAGTTTAATTTATCTGAATTAACATTTGCTATTTTGGGTTAGGCACGGCTGCTTTTGAAACTTAGCACAATTTTTGTGTTCTTTTTTCACCTCAAACGCTGTTCTTTTGCCTTTTACCAATCTTCCCTTGACTCTCTGAGCTGATTATTTTGCATACTCAATCCACTTATATTTTTTTCTCTCTTCTGTCTGTGGGAATAAGACTCTTTGGGCTGAATTTTAGCAGAAATCAGTTGTGTTTCATTGAGGGTCCCCACCCATGCAGTCCAGTGAGTCTCCTCACTTATTGTCCCAAACATGCCTCATTAACTGGATACCACATACAATTATCCCACTTGCCAGAGCTGGGATATCTGGGATCCTTGTCACTAGCACCATCTTTGATCCCTAACTGTGTAGTCAATCAAGCATTGGCAGGAGTGTTCATCAATAATGTAATAGCACAGCAGGCAAAAATGGAAGCCCCTCACGATATAGGGGGCATGGCTGACAGCACATAGAACTGCACATTCCAACTGTTGTGTAAGCACCAGGCCCTACAGCCTATCTGTCCTTAGCTACATCCCATCCTATAACCCTCTCTAAATCACTGCTATCCTTTCCCCAATGCTTACTGTAGCCCTGCACCATATTATTGTTCCACATGGGACCACTACATATAGGAAAGCCTTCAAATATTTCGAAACATTCACGTTTCTTTGTCAACAGCCAAAGTGCTCAAAAATCAAACAAATAGAAGTTATACATGTGTCTTGGAATAGTCAAACACCAACAATTTTACAGTCCATGAATGATCATTGTACCCAACTCTTTCCATTCTAGACCCACATGCCCATTAAGTCCAGTCTGGTTTGTAATGCCAGATGTTTAGTTTCCTCATTGTCCTCCTCAGGTGACTGGTTGCAGTATGGCAGCTCATCACCCTCTGTTAAATCACCTCCTTGCCAGCTTCAGTTATGCAGAGCACAGAATGCTAGAATTATGTGGCACACTCCATCTGGTGTGTACTACAAAGTCCACTAAACTGCAGTGAAGCATCATCTTCAGCAAGTCAATCATCAGCTCGATGATGGTTCCTGATGAAGATTGCATAGCAGGAACATCAGACGTCTCAAAGATATCGGCATTGTAGCATATTCCCAACCATTGGGGCACAAATTCCTAAGAAGTACTGATAATCATAATCACTTGCACATTGATGGGATGAAAGCTTTATCTATTGATGAAGTCAGTTCTATTGATGAAAACATTATGACATGGCCTTCTTAGCACAATGTGCGTACGCTCTATAGTGCCCTGAACCTTGTGATAAGCCAGTAATGTTGCCGAAGCCTATAGCCCAAGAAGCTGCATTAACCTTGTTATGGGTCAATAAAATACAGTGATGCAAACTAATATGAAAGGCATTGATTGCATCCTTGCTATATTTGTAGGTGAATGATTGTGAGATGTCACTTAGGGCTCCAATAGCCCCTCGGAAGGATCCAGTTGTATTAAAGTTCATTGATGCTTTCAGCCTGATGGTTAGTGAGATAAGAGGGCCACCCACTCCTTCAGGTCTCAAGTATTGTCCCAGCATTTGCACCTGGCAGTCTCCCAGAACATCCTTATTCTGCAGTGACACTCTGCCTCACTCACCTGGAGGGAAGACCATCAAATGAAATAAATTTGGGGTCTCCTGTGTCTCCCGTACATCCAGAGGCTTCAGCTGCAACCTCTTTACGTGGAGTTTGCTCAGTACCTGCTGAAGGTTGCTTCTGGTTCTGGGTTTATGCAGTGTCTGTTCCTGCTGCACTTCTCTTCAGCAATTGTCGGGGATAACACCAGCTGAGGCTGGAGCTACAAGTCACACACTGACTGATTCACTCTGGGCCTGGTTGCAGTTATTTTCCATTTGCAGTACACCTTTAGAAATTGTGAAAGCATTACAGATCACAATAAGCACTTTAAATACCAGGGTTTTTGTGGTTGTCAGATATCCCCTCAAAACCTCCAAGCTCATTTCTACCTGGCAATCCCTTGTCAGTCCCTCTTTCCTAATCCCACACATATTCCCAGCACTACCTGGAGTATGGCTCCAACTTCCATTCCTATTCCTTGAGTCCTGTCGTTCTGGTCCAGTCCTGCCCACCATTCCCACAGCATCCCATGTCCTCTCTGCATTAATGACTCCATCTTTATATGTCAAACTTCCCCCTACAGCGCCCTTGCCCACCCACCCCCAACTATCTCAGGTTGCTGCCTCCAGACCCCAGCGTTGAGTCCCACCATTTCCCTTTCACAACTGTGTTCCCTCAATGCTCATTCCCCGCACCGCTAGGACTAACTGAGGCCCACTTCCCTAACCAACTTGCATCACACCAACCCATGATGCACCAGAACGCTGACTATTCTGTATTCGTATTCCTGACTGATGATCTGTGAATTCTCAGATTAGTTAACTGGACTTGCTGGACTGACTATAGCCCAGTCCCAGACTGTAGTGAGACAGAGTCCCTGACACACATAATGCGAGCAGGTTATTGGCTGTTCCCAAACCCCTAGACTCCAAGTGGTCATTTCCCTTGACTAACTGGGCCAGGACCCCTGATTGATGGCAACCCAATGATTCTTGAGTGAGGACTGCTCCCTTTCAACTTTGAGACCTGGCTATTTGGTTATTGTACACGTTGTGTGTTTGCCGTGTAAGCGTCTGCCATGTCTTATACATGTGAAATTGACACATCACAGTGCTGTAGAGCACAATGTCCACCCACTTGACTGATTACTGCTGGCAACCAGTGCAAACTACCTGGCTTTATGTTTGAGTTAAACAGCAAGACAAGACAGAGGTGCTAGGAATCATTAATGTCCAAATGAGGTTTCGAAGTACAAAAGGGCCATGGGCAAACAAAGTAGGGATGCTAAGGTCATGCAAGGAGGCAGAAGGTTTACCTGTGAAAAGAGGATAAAAGAGCAGCCCTGAGTTTCAGACTGGTCTAGCCCATGAGCTATGTGTCCCTCCATGTGCACAATGCATTCCGTGTTTAACACAGTGCCCAGGCAGCAGCACTGCCATGAGAGATTCTAGTACACTCCAAATTTCAACACCAAATTACTCGCAGCATACCCAAGCTGGATCAGAGATGTACCATGATGACATGGTGAGACTGGTACTTCTTAGGTGTCAACATCCATGGACTTTGGATGTGTGCAGTTGCTGCACATGGACCATGCGCTAAGATGTTGTTGCTGGGTGTCCAAGATGTGAGTGTGAAGGAGCGAGTGATGAGCTGGGGTCGCTAGGTACCTGGTCAGAATTTCATGAGAGGAATCAGATGGGAATTCTTGGCATCTGTGTTCAATCCAATGTCTGCTCATATTAATGATAATAATAAAAGTGATAATGAGCAATGATTCATGTTAATCAACCTTGTGCCACTCACTATCAAGAACTCAGAGTGCCACACAGGGTTGGAGTAACAGTAGTGAGCAAAGGTTAAATGTAAGAGGTGTTTGGTACCAGTAGAGAGGGGGGATGTAGGGGTCTGAGACAAATTCAGTGTGTTGTGAGCAAGATGAAGTCAAAATTTTGATTATTTTGTGGTGTGTGTTCTTCATGTCTCAATAGAAACTTAAGTGAGACTTCTTAGTAATAGTTAAATTACAATTAGCATTGCATTTTTTCTCCTTAAAAAGTAGGCTTTATTCATTAAATTTACAAAAGAATATTTCTAAAAATTTCAACTTAAAATAAAATGTTGTCCCATAAAACATTTCCTACTTGCATTGATTGTAATCGTCTTATTACTTACAAGACACAGTCCATGTTAAACGGCAAAAGCATTTCAGTTTGGAAATTAAAGCAAGTGTGTTTTGTTCCACCCTGAGGTGCCTGATCACAGCTTTATTGCC
Source organism: Stegostoma tigrinum (assembly GCF_030684315.1). Lineage (NCBI taxonomy): Eukaryota > Metazoa > Chordata > Chondrichthyes > Orectolobiformes > Stegostomatidae > Stegostoma > Stegostoma tigrinum. The sequence continues at coordinate 11,805,487 of NC_081386.1, forward strand.
CCAAACTTTAGTGCATCCATCAGCACATGGACCTGGATCGTGGAATGTGGTGGTCTGCAACACTCAGTCAAAGAAAACTCCTTGAATTAGAAAGTCAGCATCTTCCTGATACAGTAAAGAAACTCTGATATCAGATTGATAGTCTACCAGGCAGAGTTGATTTCGGTCACATTGTACATCCCAGCAGGGTACAAAGCGCTGCATCACAGAGGTACTCCGAATGAACCACGGCAAAAAAGACATTGCATTTCTCTTTGCAAAAGCACATTCCATAAGGATATGGACAACAACAATTTTTTTTTTAAATTTCAAAAAATATGCTTTATTTACAAATTAAGTACGCAAAACAGAATTAGTACAAAACAGTTTGGTACAGGCTTTGCGGAAAATACAGTGGGACTATGACATTCTTCAATCCAGTTGCAACAAAATGTCATTTTCTAAACATGATAGGAAAGTATTTACATTTCCATTAAAGCTATGAGGGCAGTTCAAAATGCAATAGAACTTCATTATATTTTGGCAGAATGACCTTAGAGGGTGGCCTTTCTCCACTGAACTTTGACAGCAGCTGCCCCAAACTTTAGTCCATTCCTCACAGGTAATCCTAGGCCTTAGAATGTGTTGTTACACTGGAAAAGATAGTGGGCTGCAGAGAAACATGCTCCGAGCAATACAGGATTCACGTGCAATGCACTAAGGCATGACAATTGATGTCACAGTGACCTCAAAGCTTACCTCAGAGGCTTATTTACATTTTAATTAAACCCTACCTTTACACAAAAATGGTTCTCAACAGATTATTTTTAAAAGTGAATGAAAGGATACTGTTTCAGAATAAAATGAAAATGCATTATGGAAAGAACCCTATATAGATTATGTTTTTCCTCCAGATGCTAATTATTCCCTGTAGCAGCTTCTGATTCTATTTCTTTCCAACTTATTGACAGGAATGCAGGAGTGAATCTTTGAGGGTTAATAGCATTGGTAAATCAACCGTATGAAGGCCAACAGTAAACTGGTAATCAGCTCATTATGACACTGGATCATGCAAAGCTGTACCAGCCATTCAAAAATCAAATCAAATAGCTCTTCCCGCCCAATTTGATCACTCCCATGTTTCACTGATTCAGCCCTCAGTGCCAGCAGGTATATATGACTAATTTAATCACAACAGCAAGCTTCCTGATAGCATCAGCAGGGCACACTGCCCTCCACTGTCAATCTTTCATTTAATGAGTAAAGACACATTTGGTATAAATAAATCGTGATTGTAAAGCAGTTGAACTGAAAGAGAACAAAAGGCCCAGGGGTGGGTTGGCATATGCACCGTTCTAACTGTTCACAAAAACACACTCAACAAATGTCCTGAAGCAATAGAGTTTTAAAATTTAATTTTAAATTGCAGTACCCCTCTTCGCATAGGAAACAGACCAAGTCTCCATTGATATGTGCCAATTCTTTAGGCCCCAATATTAAGGAGAAGGTGAGAAAGACAGAACTCATAGGGGCTCTATCAATCATAACAGGATTGGGTTTCACAATCATAATATTTTAACACTTCATCTACCCAACTCTATCACTTGCTAGCTGCGATTAAAATCAAATCTTTATGCTTGTCATGGTTTTTAAACAGATTTGTGTCATTTTTCTTGAATCTCCTGTGACTCTGTTACTCTGGATTTCAACTATAGATGCTGCTGTTTTCCAGTAACTGCAGCTACAGCGGCAAGCATCAAGTGTGCATTCAGAAAAAGAAACAGCAATCACCAATATCGGTCAATCTTAACAGCCTACAGAAATGGCCAAGCAGATCACTCAGTTCCAGTCCAATTACGGATGGAAAACATTGCCAGCAATGGTCACATCACATGAATGAATAACTAAACAGAGCAAACTCCTCTCTGAAAGTGTCAACACTTACAGATAATATCATTAATTTGGTGTGAAAATTCAATATGGGAAGTCACTATTATTGTTTTGATTGGGCGAGTACAGTCATGGGGGTGATTTTAACTTCTATTGTTGAGTAAAATGAGCAGGATTGAATCACGACCGAGTTCTCAGTTTTCCACCTCAGTTTTCCAAAAAAGGGGAAGCAGAGATGTAGTTTCATTGATTTTGCCTATTTTGCTGCATCACTTAAAGTTAAAATTACCCCCTGAGTCATTGAATCCCTACAGCATGGAAATAGGCCATTTGGCCCAACAAGTCCACACTGACCCTCCAAAGACAATTTCAGCCACACCCATCCCCATCTCTGTAGCCTTGCATTTCCCATGCACCTAACCTACATACTCCTGCACCCAGCTTGCATATCTTTGGACTGTGGGAGGAAACTGGAGCACCCGGAGGAAACCCACGCAGACACGGGGAGAATGTGCAAACTCCACACAGACAGTTTCCCGAGGTTGGAATCAAACCCGAGTGCCTGGCACTGTAAGGCTGAGGTGCTAACCACTGAGCCACCATGCTGTCACTGAGAGCCCTTGAGTAAATTATACCAGTTACAAATTCCACTCTCCAGGACTCTGCAGCATAATCTGAGTTGATGCCATGGAGATTATCAACTAACCCAATAATTCCCTTAGATCATAGAATCATTGAATCATGGAAACAAGCCTTTAGCCTAACTCAACCATGCCAACCAAGTTTCCTAAACTGAACTGGCCCCATTTGCCCCTGTTTTGCCCCGGCTCACTAAACCTTTCCTATCCATATACCTGTCTAAGCGTCTTTTAAATGTTGTAATTGTACCCACCTCCACCACTTCATCTGGCAGCTTGTTCCATACATGCACCACCCTCTGTGTAAAAATGTTGCCCCTCAGGTCCCTTTTAAATCTTTCACCTCTCACCTTAAGCCTATGCCCTCTGGTTTTGCATCATCCTCACCCTAGGGAAAAGACCTTGACTATTCACCTCATCTATGCCCCATGATTTCATAAACCTCTGAGAAAGGTTACCCCTCAGCCTACTATGCTCCAGTGAAAAATGTCCCAGCCTATCCAGCCTCTACTTATAACTCAAACATTCTAGTCTCAGTGACAGTTTTGTAAACCTTTTTTGCACCCTTTCCAGTTTTAGAACATTCTTGCTATAGCAGGACAACTATAATTGTACGTAGCACTCTAAATGCAGCCTTACCTGTGACTTGTACTGCTGTAACATGACATCCCAACTTCTGTACTCAATACTCTGACCAATGAAGGCAAGCATACCAAACGCCTTCTTCACCACCCTGTCGACCTGTGACACCAAGGAACTTTCAAGGAATGATGTACCTGTACCCTTAGGTCTCTCTTTTTGACAACACTCCACTGTACACTAACATTAACTGTGGAACTTCTGCCCTGGTTTGTCATATTAAAATGCAACACTTTGCATTTATTGGAATTAAATTTCATTTGCCGTTCCTTGGCCCACTGACTCAGTTGATCAAGATCCCATTGTACTCTTAGATAATGTTTTTCACTGTCCACTAGAGCGCCAATTGTGCTCTCATCCTAAAACTTACTAACCATGTTCTCCTATACTCACATCTAAATCATGTATATAAATGATGAGCAACAGTGGGCCCAGCACTGATCCTTGCAGCACACTGCTGGGCCCAGGCCTTCAGTCTAAACAACAGCCGTCTACCACCAAGCACTGCGTCCTACAGTCAAGCCAATTTTGTATTCAGTTGGCTAACTCTTCCTGAATCCCATGTGATCTAAAATTACTAACTAGTCTACCAAGCAGAACTTTGAAGACCTTGCTAAAGTCTATGTAGACAACTGACTATCCCTAATCAGGATAGTCTTGCTTTTCCAAAGGATGCATGTAGATCCCGTCTCTCAGAATCCTCTCCAACAAAGCACCCATGTCTGACATTAGACTCATCAGTCTGTAGTTCCCTGGAATTTCCTTGCAGCCCTTCTTAAATGATGGCACAACATTAGGCACCCTCCAGTCTTTTAGTTCCTCACCTGTGACTTTGGATGATACCAATATCTCTGCTGGGTGCTCTGCAATTTCTTCCCGAGATGGATGCCCTGGGGTACATTTGATCGGGTCCCGTGGACTTTTCTATCTTTATGCATGTTAAGACTTCTGCAATGCGGACTCTTTTCAAGTCATCACTGCTTATTTCCCTGAGTTCCGCAACTTCTATGTCTTTCTCCACAATAAATATTAATGCAAAATATTCACTTAAAAAATTGTGGTGGGGAAAAATTGTTCATCTTAGCACTTTAGCAGATCCTACACACTGACTCATAGGACATGCTATTATGACCCTAGTAACCGTCTAGCCAAAATGTAAGGCCTGATTTAGAAGGCCCAGCCCTGAGTACAAAATCCTGGGCTGGAGAAGGCATGGGTGAGTTCTAAATCAGATATGTGTGGTCTGGCTAAAGTCCAGTTACCTTAGGTGGATCTGTATTTCACTTTTACACCGTCGATCTGGTAAGAAAAGGTCTGAAGCAGCCGAAAACCTTCTGAAAGATAAAGTATACCTTTTGGAGATGGTCTGGAGACACGTTCAGGATAGAATTTCATACAATCCCTCCAGAAAGAGGCCATTCAATCCATCATGTCCACACTGACCTTCCAAAGAGCACTCCTCCTAGTCCCAACCTATCGCTGTAACACCACATTTATCATAGTTAACTTACCTAGCCTACACATTCTTGGACTTTACAGGGAAATTTTAGCATGGCTAATCCATCTACACATCCTTGGACACTGCAGGGAAATTTTAACATGGCCAATCCACCTAACTTGCACATTTTTAGACTGTGGGTGGAAACATATGCAGGCATGAGAAGAATTTGCAAACTCCACCTAGTTGCTCAAGACTGGAATCAAACCAGGTTCCTTGGTGCTGTGAGGCAGCAGAGCTAACAATTGTGCCACCGTGCTGCCCATTAGGTTAAGTATCCCTTAGGAGAGATGCGATACTTTTTGGTCATGATAAAGTATCTTGTGGGATTGTGAAAAATAGACATGAATGTGTATCAAAAATGCATTGGAACCATCAATGTAACTGTTCAAGGAGTTGGCCTGCCCTTTAAATAATTGAAAATCCTGTTAAAATAAAATCACTATTTGATATTTCACTGTCTGATGACATAAGCCTGAGTAGTCGCATATGACTGATTTGACAACTCACCATAATCATATTAGGGTTTCAGTGTAAATTTCAGCTCCAAGTGGTTGGAATCCATTGAGAGTACGGCTATGAATCCCAAAGTTCATTTTTACAAGGGATTAAAGGAAGTTAAATGCGGAAGTTCTTTTATTATCTTTTGGAAAATAGCAAATTCCTTAAAAGACAGTTAAGAACTGTATTTCATCTCATTCTTACATGAATCCTGAGGTCTGCCCTTGATGGACACTGGGTGAATTGACTTGATAGGTGCAAGGACAAAGGGTGACCATTGGGGAAAATAAGAGAGCACTAAATTGACTATGTGGAGCGTGCACAGGAGGATTAGTTGGGATGGAGGGCACGGAGACTTGAAGGTGGGTTTAGGGACATCAGTTGATATAGAGAGTATGAGAAGGCAAGAGGTGAGTAGGATGTCAGAGGAACAAAGCAGACTATCTGCTCAGTGTGTCTCTACACCTGATAGAATTTTCGCTATTGTTGGGGATAGCCTGCTATGTCACCCAAGAAACCTAGCTTCAGAAAGAAAACCAGAAGCCCCAGGGCACTTGCTTCTGACTCGAGTTTGCAGAGATGAAAATTGCCTTGCCTCCGTAATTCTAATCTTAGTGTGAACGTTCAGGCCTAAATAAAGTCTTGGGCTTTCTTCCATCTTCAATCCAAAGGTGCACCCAAACATTGAGAGTTAGTGAATTGTACATCGGGTAGATTTTGATTTAAGATTCAGAGAAAAACATTGGGCCACATTTGCTGTGAAGAGCTAATGGCTTGCAGATTGAATCTAGTCAAGAAAGGAATATTGACAATCATCTGTCTACTTTATTTCACCACCACTATGTCACCCAGCTCAATCAGCCCAATATGTGACCCACCACAATCAAGCATTCTACCTACCTTACCAGGGTATAATTATGTCATTCTTTAACAGACTTGGAGAAATAATTTTAAAAATGCACTGATGAAATCTTTAAGATGGACACTGAGGATTTAGGTAACCCTTGTCACTTCAAAACACATTAAAAAAAAAACTTCTGGCAAGTTCTGACTTGAATTATTTCAGTGAGTTTTGAGAAGATTTGTAGCCCAGGTTGAGGTTCTGGATGTGAGTTTAATCGCTGAGCTGGAAGGTTAGTTTTCAGACGTTTCGTCACCATTCTAGGTAACATCATCAGTGAGCCTCCGACGAAGCGCTGGTGTTATGTCCCGCTTTCTATTTATCTTATTAAAGAGGAGGAAAACAACAACAAAACTGCCATTCCTAGATGTCACAGTAGAGCGAACAGCCAATGGGGAACTTCAAACCAGCGTCTACAGGAAAACAACACATACGGACTAAAATACTGAACTACAGGAGCAACCATCCCAACACCCACAAACGAAGCTGCATTAGAACATTATTCCAACGAGCCACCACACACTGCAGCACAAAGGAACTACGCAGAACAGAGAAAAATCACCTATACAGCATATTCAAGAAGAATGGGTACCCAATGAACACAGTCCGCCGATTTCTCAGCAACAAACCCAAACAAACAGACAAAACGGTCTCAGAAACCATAACCACGCTCCCCTAAATCAAAGATATTTCTGAAATGACTGCCAGACTACTCGGACCCCTTGGCATCAGGGTAGCCCACAAACCCACCAACACACTAAAACAGCAGCTAATGAACTTAAAAGACCCTATACAGACAACAAATAAAACGAACATCATCTACAAAATACCTTGCAAGAACTGTGACATACACTACATTGGACAAACTGGCAGGAAGCTAGCCACCAGAATACATGAACATCAACTAGCCACAAAACGACATGACCTACTATCACTCGTATCCTTACATACAGATAAGGAAGGACACCACTTTGATTGGGACAACACATCCATCCTAGGACAGGCCAAATAGAGACATGCACGAGAATTCCTAGAAGCATGGCATTCCAACCTGAATTCCATCAACAAACACATTGACTTGGAGCCAATCTACCATCCCCTGAGAAAAAGAACAGGAAATGACATCACCAACGCAGGAAATGACATCACCAACCCAAGGAAACCTAACCAGATAAATAGAAAGCGGGGCATAACACCAGCGCTTCGTTGGAGGCTCACTGATGATGTTACCTGGAATGGTGACGAAACGTCTGAAAACTAACCTTCCATCTCAGCGAGCAAACTCACATCCTGAATTAGAGATAATGGGAACTGCAGATGCTGGAGAATTCCAAGATAATAAAATGTGAGGCTGGATGAACACAGCAGGCCAAGCAGCATCTCAGGAGCACAAAAGCTGACGTTTCGGGCCTAGACCCTTCATCAGAGAGGGGGATGGGAAGAGGGAACTGGAATAAATCGGGAGAGAGGGGGAGGCGGACCGAAGATGGAGAGTAAAGAAGATAGGTGGAGAGAGTGTAGGTGGGGAGATAGGGAGGGGATAGGTCGGTCCAGGGAAGACGGACAGGTCAAGGAGGTGGGATGAGGTTAGTAGGTATCACATCCTGAATTATATCAGATTGGGGGTGGATGGGGATCTTTCCCTTGAATGCACAATCCAAGCAGCACTTGTCTGTAGAACTTCATGCCTGCCATTGTTAAGATCTATCCCAAAGCACACGACAGTGGGCTTCTAGATGTTATGTCTTTGCAACATGGCAGCAGAAAGCTGTTGAGTCCAGTTATCCACATAATAAGTATAAAAGACCATCATTGATTGACCTCCTGAAGTTCTGAAGAAGGGTCAGTGGATCTGAAACATTAACTCTGATTATTCTCCATAAATGCTGCCAGGCCTGCTGAGTTTTCCCAGCAATTTTTGTCTTCCAGCATCTGCAGTTCTTTCGTTTATTGTTACCACTGACATTCTATTGAATATCGATGACATTTGACCATGTGACTGAAACTGCAAGTCCACCATCTACTTTTTCTTGTATATCAATTGCCATCAATCATGTACAAAAATTAAAATCTGAGTTCTGAGGAAGGTTGACTGGACCCAAAACGTTAACTCTTTCCTTCACAGATGCTGCCAGACCCGCTGAGCTTTTCCAGCAACTTTGTTTTTAGAACTTGCAATGCTCACTATCTTCTTTCATGTTTAAGAATGGTTTGTAACTTACATATCATAAATATTTAGGGGTGAATCTGCTGTTGGTGATTTTTAAATTGACCACACACAAATTGGATTAGAAACACACACATCTACAGTTTTTTCAAACATAAACTACACTGCTTATGGATAGAAGGGAAGAGAATTGAGAGACTCAGTTTATCTCTCCTGCCCTTTCTGTAAGAATCCCTTCTGAGATTTTAAAGCTCACACTTATACCCTACAACACTCTGCTTTCCAAAGTGAAAGTTCCATCATTTATCTTCATAATAAGGCTCTTAAGTGCAATATCAAGGAAGTGAGCTTCTCTAAACCTTTTACAGGCTTTCAGTTTCCCCCCAAAAACCTGGACACAAGAGTCAAGATATGGTCTGGTCAAACCCTATATAAGCAAAAATAAATGTTATTGTATGGAATGCAATTTTAATTCACTCATGCTTGTCAGTAAAGATAATGTCCAGCTAACAAAGATCAGATAAGATTAATCTTATTTAAAACGATTACCGATGTGAGGTTGGAACACCTCACCCTCATTTATTTTCCTCCAGTCAGGAATTATTTGGGAGTCCAGACTGGTGTTTACTTTCATGACAACACGCACATATGTACATGCTGATCACGTCATGCACATCTCAACATTCCCACGTGTTCAATACCCAGTGACCACTGTACTGAACCACAGGATATCTTTCATTTTGAATGGCTTGTTTACATAGTCTAACTCCTCAATGAAAATGTAACCAATTCCAACTGGGAGCAGGTGTAGGCCTGAAGCAGTTTATTTGGATACTAACTACACATTCTGCTGATTCCCACCATTGATATGGTGCCTTTCACTAAACCCAGAAACAAATTGAAACTGAGCTTGCTGTTCATGCATACACTGCGCCCAGATAGCGAGTGATTAATAAAGTTGTTAGTGAAGAAGGCAAATGCAAAATTCAAGCTTTCAGGAGGAATTCCTCTCTTCGAATAAAACATGCCTCCATTGAAATATGTTTGATTGTGGTTTGTTGAAAGTAAATCAAAATTATTTAAAAGTTAAAGCAGCACCTAGCACGGACTGCCTTTTTAAGATGAATTATGCAATTTGGAATTTTTTTGCATAAGACATATGGAATTTAAACACATACTAGACAATGAATGCTATGACAGATTCAAATGCTGTACACAGCATAGCTTGAAACATTCGCTTGGCCTAAGGGGCTCCTCAAGGGTTTTCAACACATTAGTTCCTGCTCAAGTTTCATAGTGTGCTGTCATAACCACTTCAGAGAAAAGTAAACAAGGTCCAGTTTAACCAGTCCTACAAGCCCAAATCAGTTTGCCTTTTCTAAATTAGAAAAAAAATGTGATAGTGCAACAGGTTTACTAATGCCCAGAGGATCAGTTTATAATTAGTTCAGTACTGTATTCCTTTAATAACCTCTTTAAACAGCAGTTATTTATTAACTCTCTAGTCTATGGAACAATTTTCACACTACTTTAAAAACAAAATTACATGATTGGAAATATTCTGTTTATTTTGAGAAAACTAAGGCTAACCAAATGTTCTTTGTACTACATCAAAGGTGGTTGTAAAGAATTTATTTTAAAGCAACTCTTGTCTAATTGGAATCAAATCAAATTCTCCACATGTTCTAAAGCTAACAATCTGATCTCAAAGTATTATCTCTTGCGCTTACATTTGTTCTTCACAGTATCCTAGAGAAGAAAACACTGTAGAACAGCATGGGTACCTCAAGTGATTTCTTCCTATTGCTCTGCTGCTGTGCGCAGGTGTCAGTAATGGCCCACATACAGTTTTTAAGTCACAGAAATAGTGTACAATATTACATTTGCACACCAACTTAGCAAGCTACCAAAATAATTAATTGCCCAGTAAAGTCTATTCCCTCAGAGCAATACGCATTTTAACATGGAAAAACGTAATAATGCCACTATATAACTGATGGAAGTGACCTTTCTCTTGCATGTTTTATTTTAAGATTTATGATGCTTTATCCTTATTCTCACCTTGTCACCTCCAGTGTCTGTGTCCAACTCAAAACAATACTTTTCACTATAACTTGGTGCATGTGACAATAATAAATGAAATGAAATCAAATCAAACTCTTGATAGTTCACAATATAAAATCATTTGACACTGTGAGAAGAATGTCCTCCACCAGTCAACCCAGGCAGGTATAGAAAATTATGTTTCTTCAGAAGGAATAAAAATGTGGACATTAATGAGGATATGGATCCTTACAAACTGTATGCACATAAGAAGCCAACATTTCAGCCTCTACCCAGCAATACTATACCTTTAATATTTGAAACTGCCTCAATAGATTATCAGACCCAAATCACAATGCAGTTTATAACACTATTTGCTGCATTTTGATATTACAACAGTTTCTGCACTCTGGAGGCACTGCATTGGTCGTAATGGGCTTTGGGGCATCCCGAGATCATGAAAAGCTCAATATAAATTCAACTTTTTTTTTCCTTTTGATAATTTGGTCAACTATAGCTAGTAATAAGTTGACCAATTTTTTCAATACATGCCTGACAATCATATCTATCTTATGCTCATGAATGCCAACTTAACTGCTTATAGGGCTGGTGCAAACACAAGAAAATCCAGCACTAAAGTGTAAGGATGAAGTAATGGCCAGTATCTTATGTTCCAAGGTATAGTTCAATTCATTGCAAAAAATGAGACTGTTGCTATGGATGAACTTGCCTAGTTCCCCAAGTATCTTGTAAAAGAATCAGCTCAGATGAACACAGTGAGAATTCTCTCCCTCTCTGCTGCAGCTGAAAGACTCCTTTGTGAAATGAGCTCACAGCAGCCTGAATCTAATATCTCATGGGCTCAAGCCCACAGGGCAAAATTCAGTATCAACTGATATCAACTGACATCATGTCAGCCACTTCACACATAGAAGCCACTGGGAGAGAAAAATAAGCATGTACATGAGATCATAAAATGTATGAGTAGAGGTAGGCCATCCGGCCCTTTGATTCTGGTCTGTCATTCAATGAGATCATGGCTGATCTGACAATCCTCAAGTCCAATTCCTGACTTTTCTCATAACACTCAATGCCATCGCTGATTAAAAATCGTGCCTACCTCAGCCTTGATTGTACTTAACCTGTCCTCTGTGGTAAAGAATAACATTGATTCACAACCCTCATAGAAGATACGGATGCAATATGGGGTATTCCTTTGTGACATTGTTACACAGCACTGAAGAGCTTTTGATCTCCATCTGACTGGTATTTGTGAAGTTTGGAGTGGGTGATTCTGACATTTAGTACTCAAAGTGAAACATTGCTCATTTTGGCAGGCAACAAAATGATTTTTTTCAGAAAGTAGAACACTAGAAATGAAAGGAGCTACATATTCCTTCATTTCGGTAAAATTAGTTGGTCATGGGATTTCATCACTATGAGCAATTAAAGGAAGCCTGACAAATGAACTCATCTACTTACGTTGCAATTTGAAGTCAAATGTAAAATAACAGATCTCGAAGTCTCAACAGTTAATCTAAATACAAACCCAGGCACAAAAGTTAAGTATATGTAAAGAAAGAAACTAAAACATTATTTGAGAGAGGCCAGAGTACCACAATTGGTATGCATTCTATGGCAGAAGTAATTTTCAAATTACTCTATCCCTGAAAAGCACAATTGATTGAATATAGTTAAAGCGTATCATTAGCAATTTGAAGAGCTATTTAGTAGTCAATTCTCCAGTGAAATTAATTATTATCATCTTTGCCTTTGTTTTATATATCCAGCTCATCATCACTGTTTCTCACAATGCAAAGAATAAAATATTGTATGCAATGCTACAGATTGTTTTCTAACTTGTGGAACACTCACCACAGGATCTAACAAGATATCGTAAACAGTCTTCCATATAAGAAACTTCAGCATCATACACTCTATGGTGTATACTTGCTGTTGTTTTGGTTTCTGAATGCCTCTGATGCACTTCAAGGCCAAGTGAAATGTGGGAGTTTAGCACTGTAAAAGTCAATATAAATATACGCAAAACTGGTGGCCAGTTGCTGACTGTGGAAATAATGGGCTTGTTCTATCACAACAGATGTAATGGAATCTGACATAAAACAGCAATTCTGGAATTTTTTAGGATAGAAATACTTCTTGCCTTGCTCTAGTCATGTGATCGTAACGATGAAGCACTCACCACAGGCGTCTATCTTACAATTAGATCAATAAAAACATTTAATACTTAGTGAGTGTAAAATCTACAAACAAAAGCAAAAGCAAATTGTCTTTCAAAGACAATTGAAATTCTGAAGACTTAGCTGTTACAGCTCCCCTCTCTTCACCATTTGGTCTTGGCACCTTAATTTAAAAAAAGAGATAATAACATCCAATAAATGAATAATGAGACGACAGAGTTGTGGGTTGTGCTTCATTTCTACATTCATGAAATAGATGAGGTATTAATAAAGACACAAGGAGACTACCATATTATGAGCCATGAGTATGAAGGTGACACAAAGTTGGGTGACAGTGTGAAATGTGAGGAGCATGTTATGAGAATACAGGGTGACTTGGACAGGCTAGGTGGGTGGACGGATACATGGCAGATGCAGTTTAATGTGGATAAATGTGAGGTTATCCACACTGGTGGCAAGAACAGGAAGGCAGATTACTATCTCAATGGAGTCAACTTAGGCAAAGGGGAAGCACAACGAGATCTAGGTGTTCTTGTACATCAGTCAATGAAAGCAAGCATGCAGGTACAGCAGGCAATGAAGAAAGCTAATAGCATGCTGGCCTTCATAACAAGAGAAATTGAGTATAGGAGCAAAGAGATCCTTCTGCAGCTGTACAGGGCCCTGGTGAGACCGCACCTGGAGTATTGTGTGCAGTTTTGGTCTCCAAATTTGCGGAAGGACATTCTTGCTATTGAGGGAGTGCAGCATAGGTTCACGAGGTCAATTCCCGGAATGGCAGGACTATCATATGTCGAAAGATTGGAGCAACTGGGATGTATACACTTGAGTTTAGAAGGATGAGAGGGGATCTGATTGAGACGTATAAGATTATTAAGTGATTGGACACTCTGGAGGCAGGAAGCATGTTTCCGCTGATGGGTGAGTGCAGAACCAGAGGACACAGTTTAAAAATAAGGGGTAGGCCATTTAGAACAGAGTTGAGGCGAAACGTCTTCACCCAGAGAGTGGTGGATATATGGAATGCTCTGCCCCAGAAGGCATTGGAGGCCAACTGTCTGGATACTTTCAAGAAAGAGATAGATAGAGCTCTTAAAGATAGTGGAATCAAGGGTTATGGGGATAAGACAAGAACAGGATACTGATTGTGGATGATCAGCCATGATCATAATGAATGATGGTGTTGGCTTGAAGGGCCGAATAGCCTACTCCAGCACATATTGTCTATTATCTATTGTCTATTAACAATGCTATATGTTTAATATTGCTTGGTGATCTCACATTTTAAAGGACTATGGAGTAAGGGATTTATTTCATTATTTGTTGATCTATTTGGAGTGGTTTCCTTAAAAGAGATTATTGAAAGTTCTCATTGGACATTGTGTTTTTTTTAGTAGATTCCCAGAAATCATATGACTAGTGATAACTGCTTGTGATTTGGTAGACTGTGATAGGGTGTTTGGGGATGTCCTTGTTTTATCTGGTTGAGTTGGAGGGAAGCCAGATAAGACCCAGCTGCATAGCTGAATGTCTCCCATTTCTGAAAAGGTATCACTGCATTTTTTCAAGATGAAACCCACTGTTCTTTTAAAAGAGTGATTGAATGAACATCTCAAGATAAGATTGTATTTCCTGAGCCAACAGTGTCTGCAACATTTCAGAAACAACAGTGTGTGATTAGTGGCCCAATTACATGTGACAGAAGATCAGAGCAACTGACTTCAGAAAATTTTATACTTTATCCTTTGGCTTTCAAGAATAATTCATTATCCAAAGATATCTTTTTCAGAATGCCAAAGATGTCTCTGTTTCCTTCTGTCTTTTCCTAAACTGTGTGTGTATGTATTTGTGTATTTGAGAATATTTAGAGGGATAAGCATTTATATTTCTATACTACTGACTGTGTATGTTAACTAATTATTGCATCTTTATTAAATAAGTTTTATTTAGATAATAACTCAATAGTTGCATTTATTACAAAAACCTGATCATTTGATCTTTTACTTAAAATCTAATACAGATAAGTCGTCTAAATAGTCATTTTGGTAATGTAATTTTAATTTAAATTGTGACTCATAGCATAGTAGTACTACAGTAATGGGCGCTCCTCCAGTCTCAGTGACAACAAAGGGTACACAGATACAATTTTGAAATGAAGGTTGTTCAAATCCTTACTGTAGTACAAAAGACTAACTGGAGAAACAACATGATCTGGGTTTGGAAATTACGAATGGAACCAGGAAAGTTGCTACAATGACAGTCTTTGTGCAGAGTAAACTGGAGAAAAATTGAGGCAGGGTCCAGGTGATAAGCAAAGGAAGCCACAAACAAAACAAGAGTCTATACATTGCATAAATGTTACTGATAGTACCAAGATTGAGGAGTTCTAACTGAAATGGAATCATCAAAAAACAGGAGAAATTTCCAACTACACAGAGTTGAGGCATCTGGATTTAAACATTGCAAAAAGGAGTTGCATTTGAGCATGCTAAAAGCTGCATATATATAAGTACACAGGATCCTGTAGGCAATAGGATTTCGTACATTTATTACATTTTTCCAAAAATAGTAGTCATGGACAGAGTCAATCTCTGTTGAAGCTCCAATCTGGAATCAACACGAAAATTAAGATTTACAGGTAACTGTTTTTAGCTGCCTCTCTATCCCAATGATGGCCCAAACAATTGGTACCTTCTTCTCAAGTTGTATAAAATTGTATCTTTTGTTCAAGTGATAATGGGAACTGCAGATGCTGGAGAATCCAAGATAATAAAATGTGAGGCTGGATGAACACAGCAGGCCCAGCAGCATCTCAGGAGCACAAAAGCTGACATTTCGGGCCTAGACCCTTCATCAGAGAGGGGGATGGGGTGAGGGTTCTGGAATAAATTTATTCCAAAACCCTCACCCCATCCCCCTCTCTGATGAAGGGTCTAGGCCCGAAATGTCAGCTTTTGTGCTCCTGAGATGCTGCTGGGCCTGCTGTGTTCATTCAGCCTCACATTTTATTATCTTTTGTTCAATTCTGTTTCTCATGTCCTACTTCTGATCAGCGCAAGATGAAAAGCCATAGCATCTTTTTTTTTGTTAATGTTTAAATTCTGTGCGAACAATCATATGGATTTGATGCCAAGGCAGGAAGGATTAACAACAAGAACAATAGCAGACCCTGAACATGAACCCAAGGCTGTTCTTATTCTGCAACTATTGGTCTTAGATAAGTATTTGTTTGTGTTTAAGAATCAGATCATAAACCTTTTACACTGAGTTGCATCTGAAAGCACTTTGCACTGGCACACAAGTGGCAATACAATGACAGGCTTAAACAATAGGGAAGGCTGAAAGGTTTGAAAACCATCTATTTTGTTGTGTTCAGAGATAATGGGAACTGCAGATGCTGGAGAATCCAAGATAACAAAGTGTGAAGCTGGATGAACACAGCAGGCCAAGCAGCACCTCAGGAGCACAAAAGCTGAAGGGTCTAGGCCCAAAACGTCAGCGTTTGTGCTCCTGAGATGCTGCTTGACCTGCTGTGTTCATCCAGCTTCACACTTTGTTATTTTGTTGTGTTGCTTGGAATAACAGAAACATGATGGTTTGCAAAATGTAGCAACCATGACATTAAGCTTAGGGTTGGGGGAGAGGTGCTAAGAATTATAGATGTTCCAAGAAATTATACCTTTACCTGTTACCAGAAATTCCCACTTATTAAAAGTATGTTTCTTTCTATTTATTCATAGGATGTGGGCACCTCTGGCTGGGCTGGAATTTATTCACTGTCTCCAATTACCCTGGAACTGAGTGGTTTGCTAGAACATTTCAGAGGACAGTTAGACATCAACCACAATCGAGAGTCACATTTAGGCTAGCAGGTTTTCTTCCCTAAAGAAGATTAGCAAATTAGATATGTATTTATAACAATTGACAGGATCACCATTAGACAAGCAAATAATTGCAGAATGTTAGTGAATTTAAATCCCATTATCTGCCTCAGTAGGATTCAAACCCTTTTTATGTATTCATTTATAGGACGTAAATCAAGTCCTGTTTTGATACATATGTCCACCTATCAATATAGCACACCTTCTCTTCAATGAAATTGTACCTTCCTTTTCAAATGTTTCTCAGGCAGCCTACCAGGGAATAATTCCATGGATGATTGTAACTGCTGATTCAAGAAAGTTTCCCAATCTTGAATTGAATGACAATGCACTTATGACAAATTGGGAATTACTTTTTACTGAATTGATTGCTGAAAGGAGAGATAGGGTAGAGAGCATTGAAAAGGCACAGGAATAAGGAAATCAGGGCTGTTCTGCAAAATTCACATATGGAACGATAAAAAATTGCAGAGGTAAAACAGAATTGCTTTTATAAAAATGGGTCACTGAATCTGAACAGCAAAGACACCCACGTCAGACTCCTTCTCGCTGGCTACAGCTCTGTCTTTGACACCATTATCCCCTCCAGACTGATCTCAAAACTGTGTGAGAGGTATAGAGAAGGTGGACAGCAAGAAGCTTTTTTGCAGAGTGGGGAACTCAATTACTAGAGGTCACAATTTTAAGGTGAGAGGGGAAAAGTTTAAGGGAGATATGAGTGGAAAGTTCTTTATGCAGAGGGTGGTGGGTGTCTGGAACGCATTGCCAGCAGAGGTGGTAGAGGCGGGCATGATAGCATCGTTTAAGGTGTACCTAGACAAATACATGAATGGGCAGGGAACAGAGGTAGACAGACGCTTGGAAAATAGGTGACAGGTTTAGATAGAGGATCTGGATTGGTGCAAGCTTGGAGGGCTAAAAAGTCTGTTTATGTGCTGTAATTGAATTTGTTCTTTGTTCTTTGTGTGATCTTGGTCTTGGCTCCACCCTCTGCAACTGGATCCTCAGCTTTCTGACCCACAGACCCTAATCAATGAGGATAGGTAACTGCATTTCCTCCCCAATAACACTCAAAACTGGAGCCCCCCCAAGGATGCGTCTTCAGACCTCCACTGAACTCCCTGTACACCTATGGCTGTGTTGCCAAATTCTGAATGAATGCCATTTACAATTTCACTGACAACACCATTGTAATGTGGAGGTGCCAGTCTTAGACTGGGGTGGACAATGTTAGAAATCACATGACACCAAGTTATAGTCCAACAGCTTCATTTGAAAACACAAGCTTTCTGAACGTGTCTCCCACATTTCCCGCAACACATCCCTCACACCCTGCCCCGCAATAACCGCCCTAACAGAATCTCCCTCATCCTCACATACCACCCCACCACCCTCCAATACAATGAATCATCCTCCAACACTTCCGCCATCTACAATCTGACCCCACCACCCAAGACATTTTTCCATCCCCACCCTTGTCTGCTTTCCGGAGAGACCACTCTCTCTGTGACTCTCTTGTCCGCTCCACACTCCCCTCCAACTCCACCACACCCGGCACCTTCCCCTGCAGCCGCAGGAAGTGCTGCACTTGCCCCCACACCTCCTCCCTCACCACTATCCCAGGCCCCAAGATGACTTTCCATATTAAGCAGATGTTTACCTGCACGCCTGCGAATGTAGTATATTTATCCACTGTACCCGGTGTGGCTTCCTCTACATTGGAGAAACCAAGGGAGGCTTGGGGACCACTTTGCAGAACACCTCCGCTCGGTTCGCAGTAAACAACTGCATCTCCCAGTCACGAACAATTTTAACTCCCCCTCCCATTCCTCAGACGACATGTCCATCATGGGCCTCCTGCAGTGCCACAATGATGCCACCCAAAGGTTGCAGGAACAGCAACTCATATTCCGCTTGGGAACCCTGCAGCCCAATGGTATCAATGTGGACTTCACAAGCTTCAAAATCACCCCCTCCCCCACTGCATCCCAAAACCAGCCTAGCTCGTCCTCTCCCCCCACTGCATCCCAAAACCAGCCCAGCTCGTCCCCGCCTCCCTAACCTGTTCTTCCCACTTGTTCTTCCCCTCCTCCCACCGCAAGCTGCTCCTCCATTTCCCACCTCCCAACCTCATCCCGCCTCCTTGACCTGTCCGTCCTGCCCGGACTGACCTATCACGTCCCCACCTATACTCTCCTCCCCGCCTATCTTCTTTATCAATCTTCGGTCCGCATCCCCCTCTCTCCCTATTTATTTCAGAACCCTCTCCCCATCCCCCTCTCTGTTGAAGGGTCTAGGCCCAAAACGTTAGCTTTTGTGCTCCTGAGATGCTGCTTAGCCTGCTGTGTTCATCCAGCTCCACACTTTGTTATCTTTCTGAACCTCAGTCCTTCTTCAGGTATTAGAGAGAGAGGTAGTTTCAGACACAGAATTTATCAGTAAAAGATCAAAGGTTCACACCATTGATGAGGATGTACGAAACAAACCTAAGATGCTGTTAAATCTTTAATGAATTAGAAGGCTTTAACTGATTAATATGTACACATAAATCACCAAATTTCTTTCATGTCATGGTCCTGAGAGAACTAAAGGCTTTATCAGTGTAACAAAGGCTTTATCAATGTAATGAAGAGGTGACAATTTCAGTCAGACAATGCATGTTAGGTGTGAGACCTTGTTTAGAATCTCTTTGTGTTTGAGTTTGGAGTCAGATTGGTTTTATTTCTAAATAGGAATTTATAAACACTGAGTTAACTGACTGTCTATAAATTGTGTATAGATGAATAAATAAAATTTATCTGCAAATACAAATTCACCCCTTAGATTCCCGTGTGTGCACATGTGTGCCTCTGTGTGTGTGCGTGTGTGTGTGTGTGTGTGTGTGTGTGTGTGTGAGAGAGAGAGAGACAGAGATTTGAAAGGAATTTGGGGATTTCCTTCTAACTGATTAAAGATCTGACAGCATCTTAGGTTTGTTTCGTACATCTTCATCAATGGTGTGACCCTTTGATCTTTTAGTTATAAATTCTGTGTCTGATACCGCCTCTCTCACTAATACCTGAAGAAGGACTGAGGCTCCAAAAGCTTGTGTTTCCAAACGAACATGTAATTTCTGGCTTTGGGTATCACCGTAGTAGGACGGATATCTAACAACAACAAGTCAAAGTACAGAAGAGAGATAAAGGGCTTGGTGACATGCTGCAATGAAAACAATCTGTCTCTCATTGTCAGTAAAACTAAGGAAATGATCATCGACTTCAGGAAGAAAAGAGGAGAACACACCTCCATCCACATCAACAGAACTGACGTTGAGAGAGTGAACAGTATCAAGTTCACCTGAGTGACAATAACCAAGAACATGTCCTAGACTTCTCACATAAATGCAACAGTCATGAGGGCACAACAAAGCCTCTTCTTCCTCAGGCAGCTCAGGAAATTTGCCATGTCCATAAATACCCTCACTAACTTCGACAGATACACCACTGAAAGCATACTGTCTGTGTGCATAACGGCCTGGTATGGTAACTGGTCTGCCCAAAACCATAAGAAACTTCAGCAGGTGGCCTGCACAGCCCAGACCATCGCGGAAGCCAACCTTTCAGCCATGGACTCTATTTACACAGCTCACTGCCACAGAAAGGCAGCCAACATCATCAAAGACCCACAGCATCCCAGTAGTGACCTCCTACAACCTCTTCCGTCAGGCAGAAGACACAGAAGCCTGAACACATGCACCAATAGGTTTAGGAACAGGTTCTTTCTAGCCATTATCAGACTGTTGAATGGGCTCTAGCCTCAAATAATGTGACCTGCGGTGTAACCTGTATGCCTTTGTTTTTGATCTGTATGTCCTTTGCTTGCTGTAATCTGCCTGTACCACTCATAAACAAAGCTTTTCACTGTATTTCAGTACACATGACAATCAATCAATCAATATATAACCCTCATTTTTGATTTTCAGAGGTCTTATCAACATGGATTTAGAAATATAAACCTCTTGTATTTATTTATGGGGCATTTACCAAAGTAATACCTTTAAAATTTAACGTCAAATTGATAGGGGAGTTTGTGATATACCAGTGGTGTCACTGAATTAGTAACTTGGCAACAAACACAGAGAACATTGGAGAAAATCAGCAGCTATAGATAACATTGTTTTGTTTATGTTTCAAGTTTGGTATGACACATCCTCAGAACTTGCAAACACTTTATCCAATACTAGGAGGGAGATTGAAAGCAATGGAGGTGAAAAGCCAAATGATTAAAACAGAAAAAATACTGAAAATTCAATGGATGCTGTAAATGAGAAACAAAAGCAGAAATTTCTGGAATAACTCAGCAGGACTGTGGAGAGAAATCAGAGTTAATGTTCCAGGTCAAGTGACCCCTCCACTAAACTGGTTCTGAGGAAGAATCACTCAACCCAAAACATTAACTCTGATTATAACAGAAATACTGTCAGAGAAAAGAACAGAACTTCTTTGAGGCAGACATATTTGAAAGAGAGGTAGTAGTAAATTAAATTCTCAAATTGAAGCAAAATACTCTAGTGTGACTCATATTCCAGGGGGTGTCGCAGTGGCTCATGTTTAGCACTGTTGCCTCACAGCACCAGAGACCCGGGTTTGATTCCACCCTCGGGTGATTGTCTGCGTGGAGTTTGCACATTCTCCCCGTGTCTGCATGTGTTCCTTCTGGGTGGTCCAGTTTCCTCCCACAGTCCAAAGATGTGCAAGTTATGTGGATTGGCCAAGGGAAATGCAGGGTTACTGGGGTGGAGTAAGGAGATGGGTCCGGGTGGGATGGTCTGTGGAGAGTCAGTATGGACTAGTGGGGCTGAATGGCTTGTTTCCACAATGTAGGGATTCTATGAAATTCCAAGTTCTAAGGAAGAGTCATACCAGAATCAAAATGTTTACTTAGTTTCTCGCACCACAGATGTTGTCTGACCTGCTGAGTTTTTTTTTCCAGCATTCTCTATGTTTGTGGCTGTTTGTGTTTGTTTCAGATTCTCAGTGGGGACCAGTTAGCTCAGTTGACTAGATGGTTGGTTTGAAATGAAGAATGACATTCACAGCATTGTTTCAATTCTCACAATGGCTGAGGTTACCATGAAGGACTCTTCACCCACGTGAAGCATGATGACCTTCAGGTTAAATGACCACCAGTCACCTCACTCCAATGAGAAAGCAACCCTATGTCAACTTTACATTTACAGTACTTGGCTTTCACTACAATGTAGAGAATCAAGTTATTGTCCTTGGATAATGTGTTCAAATCCCATGAAAAATTCCACCCCAGGTTCTAAGTTCAATTGATGAAAAAGGGAAAGATAAAAAAGGAGCTATTATCAGTCATTGTGACCAAGAAACAACCATCAATTGTCATTAAGAGTTTTCTGGTTCACTAATGTCTTCTAGGAAAGGAAATCTACTGTGCTTTCCTGGTCTGGTCTCATCTGACCTCCACGTGACCTCAGACCTCCATCGATAGCCTTGACTCATAATTGTTCTCTAGCATGGCTTTAAAATGCCACTCGTTTCAACGGCAATTAGACATAGGTAACAAATGCCAGCAAAGCCTGCATCTCATGAAGGAGTAAAGAGAAGTGCTCAGGAAGCAGCACTCATCTGGTTTAAAAGCAGCTCACATCCCACCACCCATGTCGCGAAGCAAGATCATCTGGGTTATGTGAAACTAGTTGTCAAAGAATTACTCATTTGGTGAATTTTAAACTTCTGGTATGAAGACAGAAGTCAGATAGAATGGTCAAACATCCAGGCCTCTAGCTGTCTGTCTAAGATCAACGCTGACCTAGTGAAAGCATTACAGTGTAAACCAAGGATAAAATCGGAGACTTATGTAATTCTTTGCAATTTGATGTAGGTACGGTCTGAAAAATGCAATGTTTTGATAATGCTGAGAGCAGCTGATTATTGCACTGACTTTTATACCAAGACAATTTGTGGTTGCAAACAGCTTTGCCTCAGGCGTAAGATCTGCTGTGCTGTAATGGGACTAGTTTGTCGACTGTCAAGATAATGGAGAAACTGGTTGCAGAGGACCACAGTGCTGTAAATAGTTCAGTTAATTAGAAGCTTCATCAGATGTAAATGACGGTTTTACATCTGCCTTTAAGTTGTACAACTCTCTCAGAAATGCTACGCTCTGAAGCTT
Organism: Stegostoma tigrinum; assembly: GCF_030684315.1. NCBI lineage: Eukaryota > Metazoa > Chordata > Chondrichthyes > Orectolobiformes > Stegostomatidae > Stegostoma > Stegostoma tigrinum. Next base: position 11,828,002 of record NC_081386.1, read on the forward strand.
AAGTACTAATACATTGCAACTTCATTTTATTTAGGCCTGAGGATTTTGATACCATTATATAGATTTAACAATTATGATTTTTTTTCTGATTCAGCAATTGTAAAATATAATTAGCTGCCACTCCAGTAGTCAAAAATCTAATTAACTTTGTTTTCTAGAAATTTTCTTGATTTGAATCCATTTTTGGATTACTATAAACTTCTGGGAATAGGACTCTGAGACTGTCAAGTGACTATTACCTTGTAGAAAAATGAAACTGTATTGTTGCTAATTGCTTCTTGAATAATTGTGCTTTCTGAATTTGTGGAAAAACTGAATCATAGTTGTTGAGTTTATACCTTGGTTATTATAATGAGTTTATTGCAAAGTATTCTATTATATGCACCGTACAATTTGAGTAAGTTTATCCATGAATTCATACACTCTGCATGAGTGGAAAAATGACAATATATTTATATTAAACGGTTAATGAAACAATGTTAAATATTTCAAAGTGGAATTGGGCAATACTCTCACTTAGCTTCAATTGTAGCAACTAGTAAGACCCTCACAATAACATCTAAACATATTGATTAGCAGCAAATTATGGAGGAACAGGCTTCCTTGAGCAATACTCTTGGGGACTGAACAAAGAATTAGTGTCTAGTGACCTTTCTGAGCCATGCAGCATGCTGGGTTCTTCTATGTAGGGCCCAGAGATTATACTAAATTCAAACGTCAGCATGTTTCAAGTTTTTCTATACATTCCAGCACACATTCTTCCAAACAAGTGAACAATGTAAACCCACAGTCCTTCTTTCAGTTAAATAGGCGATTGAAAGAGCAGAATTCATATGCATTCTTTATGAGAAAAAGCAACAATGCATGGCTTTGCTATAATATTGGCAGTTTGAGAATTGCTTGGGTGTTACATTACTTACTTACAGTGGAAGCAACTAAAAAGATGGAATATTTTATTATTTGTCACAATGAACCCTGAGGTTTGGATTCCAGGATAAGGAGTTATGGCTTTTGTGCTTGAGCTGAGAAGATTAAGGCGTGCCCTGATCAGTCTTCAAGATTATAAAGGTAAATAGTGATGGATCACTTTCACTGGTTAATGAAGCAGCTACAAGGGAACACATCTCAAAATGCAACTCAAAAAAAATTATAGGGGAGATTTGCTGTTAGAAGGAAACACTCTGAAGTGAACTATTGTTAAATACAGCCCATGACTATTTCATAAGATGTTGCAATTGTGTGTTAGCCTTGCACCAAATAAACAAATGTACCAAATGACGCTGAAACTAAGAAATTACTAGCAAGGTTTTACCTGCTTGCAACTTTTGCTGTGGCATGAAGAACCAATATAAATTAAACATGAACTAACAAGCAAATTACATTTGATGTGAACTATAATTGTACATGGAATCACAAGTACATTAAAAATATCTCTCAAGATTACAAACAGTCATATTACACATAACACAAATCTGGAATCATGTGGAATCTCATAGTATTTGCTACTCATGTCCATTTTTTGTGATTCTCATGTAATGGATTTGATCTTCAAGACACCTGCAAATATAAGCCTGTGAGTTCCTGAGCAGATGATGCCACCCAAATAGCTTACTCCTGCAGAACCTCTTTAGCAAGGTTCAAGGCAGTGTTAATAACACACATTTTCCAAAGACTCCTTTAGCAAACTCCTTTAATGACCTGTGAGAAGGTCTGGTCAGCTCCAGGAAAACTGAAGCTTAGCAAAGGAATTGGCCAATTCACAAAATAACACATTCCAGACCCAAAACGTCAAGCTTTCCTGATCTTCTGATGCTGCTTGACCTGCTGTATTCGTCCAGCTTCACCCCGTGTTACCTTAGATTCTGCAGCATCGGCAGTTCCTACTATCTCTGCCCAGTTCACAATCCTGGTTATAATCCTATCTTCCAGTTTTAGACCCTTTTAACTGAATACCTCACTGTTCCTTATAAATATGCCATTTCTGATTGTTCCCTATTGCAGTTTCTCTTCCTCTGGCCATGTGACAGCTGTATCTTGTCTTCCTTCCTACTGTCTCGAGGTCAAAGGCCAGCTCATCACATGGGCCAATATTTCTTATTGTCAAAGAAAATTACAAATGATCCTTTTACATTTGATGGAAACTTTTAAAAAATTCTATTCAACCATTTCTACAAGCAATTATGGATTCCCAAGACATCCTAAATAAATTACAAAATTTCCTTACTGTGCTGCTTCTGGGTCAAATGTCGTCAGAAAGAAAAACATTAACAGCTGTTTGAAGTAGTAAGTGTAAAAGGGCGCATGATGGGAAATATAAAATGGCTGTAAATGGCTTGGATGGGAATAAATGTCAGTGCAAATTTGATAGACATGTTTCTGGATTATAATGTATTGCGGCTCCACAATATTTGTAAAGCTATCTACCATTAATTGATTGTAATGGGAATATAACTATTGCAATGCAAATAGCATTGAATATCACAATCTCAGCCAAACATATGTGCATTTTTCTTCAAATAAAGGTAGAAGACAAATATCCTGTTTGAAATAATAAATGCTAATGTTCCTCACACTCTTAAACGTGGACACATAAGCAGCTACGTATCCTGCAATTGTTGCTGCCTGTTCTCCAAACAGCAAGCAATGGCCCACAACATCAAGGGACAGCAATGTTGTTCAGAGGTTAGTACTGCTGCTTAACAGCGCCAGAGGCCGAAGTTCAATTCTGCCCTTGGGTGACTGTCTGTGTGGAATTTTCACATTCTCCACATGTGTGCATGGGTTTCCTCATACAGTCCAATGATATGAAGGTTGGATGGATTGGCCATGCTAAATTGCCCACAGTGTCCAGGGTTGTGCAGGCTCGGTGGGATAACCATAGGAAATGCAGGGTTACAGAGATAGGATGGGGGAGTGGATCTGGGAGGGTGTTCATCGGAGAGTCAGTATTGTTTCAATGGGGTGAATGGCCTGCTTCCGCACTGTAGGTGTTCTGTGATCACAGAAGTGTTATGGCATAGAAGGAAACTATTCATTCCATCACGTCTGCACCAGCTCTTCAATGAGAGTTATGACTCAGTGCCTTCTGTTCATATCATTGCAATTTATTTCTATTCAAGTAATCATCTAGTGCTTGCTTGAATTTGTTGGAAACTCCCTTAGCTTAAAGAAAGTCCTTTTGGTTTTGGTTTGTAGAAACCTTGGTTGAAGTTGTGTGCGGAGACAGTTGCTTCTGAAGAATGGATATATTTCACAACTGTTAACAAACAGGTTATCCCACTATAAGGAGAGAGATAATGGGAACTGCTGATGCTGGAGAATCCAAGATAACTAGGTGTGAAGCTGGATGAACACAGCAGGCCAAGCAGCATCTCAGGAGCACAAAGGCTGACGTTTCGGATCTAGGCCCGAAACGTCAGCTTTTGTGCTCCTGAGATGCTGCTTGGGCTGCTGTGTTCATCCAGCTCCACACTTTGTTATCCCAGTATAAGAAGTTTAGTTTAAAAGTTACAGAACAGAAACTGTTGGCCAAACCTCAAAGAGTTTACGTGAAGTTGAAAAATATTTTAGCCCAATTGGATAAAAACTCAAGGAAGTGGCTATTACAGACCTATAACTGGGAATTGAATCACCTGTTAAGATAAACCCTATGAATGTGATTGAGAAAGGGATACTGCCTGGTTTAAGCATTGTAAAGGAGTGCTGTTGTGATTAATGTGATTGCATTTTACCATTTGAATCTTTAAACTTGCGCTTTATGCAAATAGTCAATTTCTTTTGTGTAGGTATTATCTTAATTTCTTTGTATAATAAACATCTGTTTTGTTGTTGAAACTGAATCTATGGCATTCCACGCTTGTTTTTCAATGAAAGACCACCTCACTAAAACAAAATAATCGACAAAATATGATCTAGCCACCCAGTTTTCAGTCTGGAATCGAACATGCCCACTAATAACATTAGTTGGGATCACAATAATATCACCTGAAGAATTTCTAAAATGTGTGAACAAGGCTGTTTTCCTTTTCAAAGAAGACCAGATCCACACTATGAATTCAACTATGAACTTTTTATTTCTCTTATGAAAAGAATAATGCGTTTCCCAGGATTTTTAGTATCGGAGCAAAATATCTGGGCAACATTGTGGCCTTAATTCTTTTACATTGCGGTGCACAAAAAGTAGCAGGGACCAACCTTAGAATTGTAACTAATCCTGATACTTCTAATCTGGCCACAGATAAACTTAGCAATGGCTCTAAAGTCTTTAGATACTCCCAGTGGGAATATCTAATCAGAGAAACACTTCTATTGTCTTCAATTTTAATGCTTAATCCAGAACCGACAGTTTTTGACGGTAGTGTATGAACATATGACACTTTGTATGACATTCCTGTGCCAACTGTTTCAACAAAGCCGTCAACCTGTTTATTTTAAATGGGCCATGTATTTTTGTTAACATAGAGCTTCAAAAACTGTCTGCTAAAGGCATTGAATGTTCTTGCACTAACACCCATTTTTAGATTTACATCAAAGATCAGTAATTAACACACTCAAATTTACAAGATAAGTTACCAAAGATAAATTAAAATTCCTACGTATGTGTTTTTTTCCATAAAGCTACCATTTTATCCAGTTCAATTTAGAACATGCTTCAACTTACAAAGCACAAAGTGAACTGAATCAACATGACCTTCTCTCCCATATGTATTCAACACCTAATACTGTCTGAATAAGGAACTAAAGTTATGGTTGCCTCACAGAAATGATCATTAGTAGCTACATCTGAACGGGCCCAAGACAACATTCTTCTTGAAATGCGGTTTAGAAGAAAACACACAATGTTCTCGGGAGATGGAAATTCTTATGACGGTATGCTGGGAAAATGGGAGTTTTAACAGTTTAAACTATAGCACAAATTATCATTTTCAGAAACGATCAAATGGAGAGAACCCTTCAGGATTTGGGGCATGAGAACAGTACATATTTGAGGAAAGTATTATGGCCTGAGGAAACAGCTGTGACTCTACCAATAAACAAAATAAAGGAAAGTTCAGAAAAGTAAATGTTTTTAATTCAGTACTAATACAATCAGAAGCAGAGGGATCACCAGCATGAATTAATCCATTTTCTTGGAATGCATTGAAGATTAACTATTTCTAATCCTATACAGCAATCCACCAGTTTGGATTTGAAGCTCTAGTTTGCTTTTTCGCTCTCTTATGTTGGCTGTCCATAAAATTACATTCTGCTTAATGCTGTTCAAACATACCACAGGTTTGGTAGGTTGTTACTCAGGTCATTTTGTAATGCTTGTTGCATTTTAAATTAGTGCACACAGTGCCTATCTGAATCCATCAAAAACATCAAATTATCAATGTTGGAGAGATATGGATGATAATTCCATGATTAGGAATAATTTTCTCTTTGGACAATTTATATTAGTACCATTTACTGTAACAAATTCCGTGCTTGCATGCGTCTGCAGTAATTTAGTTCTCAAAGTGTGGTATCTGATAGTTAGCTAATCAATTGTTTTCATTGCATCTGTCCTACAAAGTAGCGGCTGGGAATTTTCTTGTGGTATTACAGATGTTTTATCCAGTTAAGAGATCTCAGTGTTTGGAATCAAATATTTTTTTTTAAATGTCCCTTGTTTTAGCATGACGTTTAAGATTGTGTCGGGTAGATAACATCCTCTCGCTGCCCTGTCCTTGATCCTGAAACTCAGAAGACGAGTCGACATATTGCTGTTCTGTCATTTGATAATTCCTTTTCTCTCGGCAGCCATTTCTGTGGCCTCCTGAGTGAGGTTTACAATTTCGAGCTAACTCTTGATGAGTTATGAAGATTCCATTCTGCTGACTCACAGTCAATAGGAATTGGTTAAGGAATGCTTAAAATTATTTTGTTGAGAATGCATTCAATGAGTAGGGGGACTCACACATTCAGAGATTTTTGATCTTACTGGTTGGAGATGGATTTGGCTGAATGTCAGAAATGAATGAATCGGATTTAAACCTACTGTAATGTGAAATTCTATACATTTTACACCAATAATTAATACTTAAAACGAATAAACCAGACATGTAAAGAAAATGTGCAAATTCATACACTTCACAATCAAATACAGTTACCTGATTGTGCAGTATAACGTATGTCTATACCAGTTCATTGTGTCTCACAAGCACAGCAAATTTCCTAACATATCCTGGTTCCACTTGAAGGGTTTATTCTTTGCTCAGTGGTTGGAATATATGCAATGCAGTATTCTTGTGCCTTTGTGATCTCCAACAAACACCAGACTTCTCAAAATGAATGGAGCTGGTTGTTGATAAGATTAAAAAAAATCTTTGAAGGAACAGAAGTGACAAGGCCACACAGGTAATTGCCAGTGTAAATCAAAGGAACTGCTGTGATAAATCTCCGGCAAATTTCTGGTTACCTTCAGACAGCTATGGTTTTTTAGTTCCGAAGCTACAGTTTTTCCAAAACTTCTACATTGAATTTCACTGTCAGAAATGTCCTGCCTGCAACTTCACAGAAGCTTTTCTTTTTATTCTTTGAATGTATTTTTTTCATGTTGCAATTTTTTCTGGTATTTGATGGGTGAAACTGGGTAAACATTGCTTTTGTGAAATCCAGTCTTTCTAAAATATAGTTAAGCTTTCTCTGAGCCATGGAAGAAAAGTTTAACCATATCTGCTGTTTACTGTAACCAGACATGCTTCCTCAGGAAGAACAAAATGATTACATGTATGTTGATCCTCAGTGCATGTAAGCAAAGATAATCCTAATGTTTGTGCAGTGCAGATGAAACAACTAACGTGAAGTTGGTTTGGAACTATCCTGCTTCTTAAATCATCGACTTTATTCTGTACTGTCATTATTACCACAACCTTGCTAAATCATATGATGAGACTATGTATCTGTAAATGAATATCAATGAATATGTGCTGTTTTACCTTCAGTTATTGCAAATTTCAACAATGATCTAATATGGAGAAATGACAAATAGTTGCTTTGAACAAGACTCAATATTTATCACTACAATCAATGAAATATTTAACAGATTGAAGTCTGTGTTTGAACATATGGTGTCTATATCTTGAATATTTACCTTTTAAAAAGGTGGACAATAGGGAAAGTTCTTCTCTTGCAATATAGGCTTAGTGGCTACGATTAAACCTAAAGGTATTGAGAGCTCAGGGTTTATGTATGAGATACGCTGACGGAAAATGAAATGAAATCATTTGGATTTTATTATTCCATTTGCTTTGACCTGGACGCCTAGCGATTTGAGAACCCACTTTATGTTTTCAGCTGGTCCCTGATGACATGCATATTGATGTAGTTAAATAGACCAGATCAGCTGCAACAACGTATCAAATGCAGGTTAAATATGGAATGCATAACCCACTGAACAATCCTGACTTCCAGCAGGTGCCCAGCGGGCAGCCTGTTCCTTTATTCAGCAGCAGAGCAACTGAAATGTGATGGATAATACATAATATGGGGAAAAACAATCTTGCTGACATATTATTTTTGAATATATTCTTCACAAAAAGTTCACTGAAGAGGTGTGCACTTTGATGGATACAGAGCAATGTTGGAGATCGAAAGATTGCGAGTAACACTTTATCTTCGACTTGTTTATCAGTTACCGGCAGTCCTTAAAGGGGCATTGGCTGAAAGAGATCCAAGTAAAGCTATTTTTAAAAAAAAACATGGAAATGCATTCCAGTCGCTTGGTGAACTCTTAGTAATACGCCTTATATTTTAAAACTAATAATTCGAGCCAGGCGGGACAGGATGACATAGTGAAGGAAAATGCTGGACATGCATTCTGATATCAGAGCAGCTGGTTTCCTTTAAACATTCATATGTGACAATGTAGTTCGATATAATAAATGGATCTCCAATTTTATTAAATGTTCAGCTTGGAGTAATCTGCTCTTTCTTGTAGTATAGAGTCTTCAGCTTCATTTAGAGTCAGCGTCAAGAGATGTACAGCATGGATGCAGACTCTTTGGCCCAAATCTCTATGCCAACCAGATACCCTAATTTAATCAAGTCCCATCTGCCAGCGTTTGGCCCTTTTCAATCTTTCCTGTATCACCTATGCCCTCTAGTTTTGGACTCCCCCACTTTGGGAAAAAGATCTTGGCTGTTCGCCCTATCCATGTCCCTCATGATTTTATAAACTTCTATAAGGCCACCCTCAGCTTCCAATGTTCCAAGAAAAATGGCTGCAACCTTCATGCAGTTTTCTATAGATGAAATATTAAAGGAAATAAAGGTACCACAAATATTCACTTAAGTTCACTTAAAAGAGTTGTTGTGGTGTAGTGTCAGTGTCCCTATTGCTGGACCAGGAGGCCCAGGTTCAAGTCTCACCTGCTCTAGAGATGTGTTGTAACACATTTGAACAGGTTGATTAAAAATATCTACAAGGTGACAAATTCTCCGGCTTTTGCTTCTGATTATTTGATCCCCAGACACAGATGTGCATCCTTGCAAGGGGAACTGGCAAATTTTGTGGAGTTCATCAGTACAATGATAAAAGGACTATGAGCTGCATTTGTTTTTATTACATTAGTTGTATTGTTGAGCTTAAGGATAAACATGTGGAATATATTGATTGATTAAATATCTTGACCTCAAAAGAAGGGCTCTTGTGGTGCAGTGGAAATGTGCTTACCTCTGAGCCAGGAGGCCTGCTTTCAGTCCCACCATCTCCAGAGGTGTGTCATAACATCTTTGAAGAGATTGATTAGAAAAATCACTCCTTGTGTGGCACAATGGTAGTTCCTGTACCTCTGAGCCAAGAGGCATGGGTTTAAGTCACACTTACTCCAGAGGTGTATCTGAATAAATTTGAATACATGAGTTAAAAGCACTGGAGAACAACATAGATCTAATGAGTAAAACAATTGAATAAAAACACTAATTGCTAAAGCAGGTCTGTCAGTATCTGTGGAGAGAAAGTTCTGGTGACGATTTTCCCCACTTTCATTTTATGATAAAATACTGATGTTTTCTTAAAAGGCAGGTTTTGTGGAGCAGCATTTGTGTCACTACTCTGGACCTGAAAGCCTAGGTTCAATCCTACCCGGTGTATCATCGTGCCAAGAATATTCCACCCATCATCTTTAATCACCCTGTAAAAAGTTATCAACCAATTAAGTTGGTTCATTTGGTATTTGTTTTCTTAAAAGAAGGACTGGTTGTGGGGGGGAACCTTCAACCTTGGGAATCTTATTTCAGTTTAATTTAAATGAGTTTGCTTTGAAGATTTGTCTTTGGCATCAAACCCCTTTAAGGGTCTGTTAATCAGTTAATTGGTTTATGTTATGGTTCACTCAGAAGAGAATGAAGAGAGACTGCTGTGGTATGCCCCTGCTTGGATGTCTCTGAAGAGGGGGTGTTCAATGTAAGTGGCATATTTAAGGCCTTACGTGGCCAATGGGCAGTAAGGGCTGGAGAGCATATTCACCCCCTGCAATGGCATTCTATGTTGACTGGTTTCCATTAACAGTTGTGTTTTCTTTCTTCACAAATAATGTGAAAGTGTTGCTTTAAAGGGTGATCCATTTATTTATTTGATTTATAAACATGTATAACATGGGACTGTGTGGACACTGAAGTTGGTGGATGGTGGAAGGTCTATACAATACTGCATTCTGTAAACTGATAAGCTATCAAGAAATGGATTTGTGATAATGGGAACTGATGAAGGGTCTAGGCCCGAAACATCAGCTTTTGTGCTCCTGAGATGCTGCTGGGCCTGCTGTGTTCATCCAGCCTCACATTTTATTATCTAAGAAATGGATTTGCTCTTGTTTCATACTTCACCATCTGATACAGGATTCATTAACACATGTTTCTGCTGAATTACTTTCCAAAGGTTAGTAAATAAACAACACAATGGTCATAACTATATCCCCCATTGGAACGTAGGAACAGGAACAGGAATGTGAATAAGGCTCTTCAGCCCCTCAACCGTGTTCCCTCAATCAATTTGACCACCATGTTGATATACGTTGCCAATTGAATATGTCTTGAAGTATTCATGTCCTCTGACATTTCACCTTAAAATTCTTCAGCGATATACAAAATACTCCAAATTGAGTGGTCAGTGTATGCTGAAATTATATTACACTATTTTTAATTTTCAAAAGCTTTATTCTCAGAATAACTTGAGATTTTGAATAGTTGATGAAAAAAAGATGTCGAGAGCAAATTACAAGAAGGTCAAAGTGTAATTTATAGCACACAAACAATTTCATGACCTTACATGAAATATACAGCCTACAAGCGAGTTTTGAGAAGATTTGTAGCTCAGGTTGAGGTTCTGGATGTGAGTTTGCTCGCTGAGCTGGAAGGTTCATTTTCAGACGTTTCGTCGCCATTCTAGGTAACATCATCAGTGAGCCTCCGACAAAGCCCTGGTGTTATGTCCCGCTTTCTATTTATATGATTGGGATCTTTAATTGGGACAACACATCCATCCTAGGACAAGCCAAACAGAGACACGCACGAGAATTCCTAGAAGCATGGCATTCCAACCGGAACTCCATCAACAAACACATTGATTTGGAGCCAATCTACCATCCTCTGAGAAAAAGAACAGGAAATGACATCACCAACCCAAGGAAACCTAAACAGATAAATAGAAAGTGAGTCATAACACCAGCGCTTCACCAGAGGCTCACTGATGATGTTACCTAGAATGGTGGCGAAACGTCTGAAAACGAACCTTCCAGCTCAGCGAGCAAACTTACATCCATACAGCCTACTAAATGACGGTACTCTAGTTGTATGCCCTAATTGTCCCAGAAACAAATCACCAGTTTATATATTTTGTCATCATGCAATCATAAAAGTCCAAATGAAGTTGTGGATTATAACTACTTCACTTGATCCTGAGGAGGAGTGAAGGGTAGTCCAAAACTGTACACATAGCATACTATCGTGCACATATTCCACACTATGTAAAAAAAAAGTCTACAGTGTAGGTAATAACTGGTACTTGCTGGACAAGCAAAGTTTGTCTGGAGGGAATACTGCGTGGGTGCCCTGGAGCCTAGCTTGAGTATAGTTGCTGTTTCTAATTGACATCAATGACTTGGATTCAGAAACGGCAAATTTTAAGAAGCACTGGACAAGGCAATGGATTTGAAGGAGGCAAGCCAGAAATGACAGAACAAACTAAACACAATATGTGAGTGGGCTGAACAATGGCAGATGAGATTTACTGCTGACAAGTGTAAAATATTACACAGAGGAAGGAAAAAAAATGAGGAACATGTGTACTCCAAAAATGTTGTTTGAAATAGCTATGGATGAACGTAAAAGAGATCTGGGCATCTTAGACCATGACATTTTTGGGAGGCAGAGAGTGTCGAGTGATAAGGAGAAGTTTTGTTCGTGCAATCCAAAATTCTAGTTTTGTCCAGATGCCCTTTGATTCTGAATGATGCATTTTTCTTTCTTAACCGGATCCTCACTAGATTTCAGCCTTAGACCCCAGCCTGGTTTTATGCAGTTCTCAGATTGGAATCCAATAGATCTCCTTGCAGAGAGTGGTGAACATTTGACAGAGGTTTCCAGGCAAAATAAAGCATGTAAAATCTCTAGATAAATTTGCAATATAATTAGATGTAAGGTAGGTAGCTCTGCAGCACAGCTCACATCAACTGGTTGTTAGGAGATCCTGCAGCAAGTTTTGGGAGTTTTGGGAGCAGGCCAAGGCTGTCTAGTCCCTAAGCCAATCTGTAAAACAAATCAAATGTGATGCAACCTAGCTTGACTTTAATACTTAAAATGGATAACCTGGCTTTTGAGAGTGGGTTTACTGCCCACTTCCTGTTCCAGATAGATGAAATGTGTACAGTTAGAGGTCAATTTTTTTAATAATAAATCCCACCTGACCCCAAATGAATCACCGTTGGTGTTAAAATTGTCCCTTTAGAATCAATACTCAACACGTCCAACCAATTCAGAACAACACTCACAAGAGTGGTAAATCGTAGGCAAAGCTTTCACTTTACCTTTCTCGTCCTTGCTTTAAAATGTCCGCATGGCCTTCACCTCCAACTTCCATAACTTCCTCTGGCCTCTTCTATACCTTTCCTTTCTCTGCCCTGAGATATCCTCACTAAACCACTCCGTCTCTCTAAATCTTTCTTTCTCTTTAGAATAATCCCTCAGATATGCCTTCTTGACCAAGCTTTTGGTTACCGGTCTGAATGTCTCCTTATCTAGCCCAGTGTCAAATTGCATTTGATAGAGCTTTCATGAAATACCATGTGGGATATTTTACCATATTAAAGGTGCTAAATAAAGATAGGCTGTGGTCTTTCAAATCCAGAACAATAAAAAGCATCTTAAAGGAAGCCTTGATCAAATTAACCACTGCACTGGTAGAAAGCACTTCAAGAAAACTGTTCTACAAATTAATAAAGGAGATATTCAGGAAAACTGATATTCGGGGAGACATTGGTGAATGTGTAAAAGCAATAATGTTTATCCATATGATAAGGAGCTTGAAAATATCTGGATAAACTTGGGCTATTCCACCTACAAAATCAACATCTAAGAAGTGATCTAACAGATTTTTTCAGACCTTAAAGAGAATGGAAATGCTTAATCCAGAATACTAGCTTAAATTAAACTCCTCAAGTAGAATTAAAGGTTTATACTGGTTCAATGCAACTTTCAGCCTGGAATCTGAAAGTCCTTCTTGCAGTAAGTTGTGAACAGTTTAAATAGGCAAAATGGAGGATGCAGGATCCCCAGAATCAATTAGATGTAGCAGTAGGAGAGCACAGAATCCTTCTCGATGGAGGAAATAAAATGGGCAGAATGGTCTTCCTCATCTTTAAGTATCTGTCACCTTGTGTCTGTCTAGGGTTGAGAAGGCATTGCCCAGAAAGACACATTGCTACAATTTTCCCAAAACCCAACAGTTTTTGGACCACAATACAAGTTATGAGAGTGGAATTGAGTCTGCAATACTTATCTTCCTCCTCCTTTGTGTTGTTGCCAACTATTCCATGATATGAAGGTTGATGGATTCAGTCCTAAAGTGTCCGTCTCCAATTTTAGCAAATCAGAACCTAATCCACAAAATGTGCATGTAACATACGTACACTTGCCAGAAAATATGATATACAACAAACATCTGGAACTGGAGAGATATTTAGAATTTTGTCATCTTCCTAAATATTCTTTGCATGAATGCATGAGGAAAATTGTAAAACTTTTGCTAAGTACCTTCGCTGAACTATCAATGAAGAAACAAGATGTCCCAAATTGCTACAATGTATAATAATTGACCTCGTACATGCTTCATTATTTCATTGACTGTTCTCCACATGGACGCCCTCTCTAATTCAAAGTTACCCCCACTCCAACATCAGTAAAAAATATGAATCCCCTTCAGTGTACAACATAATCTCGCCTCTACAACCTTGTCAGAAGATCACATCTGCACATGTATAAGACCAGTGTGATCTTGCAATTTGGTAATGTGCAAACGCAGTGTATGATGGGATAGCCTGGCCCACAACTGTTGGAAAAACCCATCTGATTCACTAATGTCCTTCAGTGAAGGAAACTGCCATCCTTACCTGGTCTGGCCTACATGTGACCCCAGATCCACACCAGTGGTTGACTCTGAACTGACCACTGGGGATGGGCAACAAATGCTGGCCTGGACATTGATACCCTCATCTATTAATGAATAAAGAGTCCCACAGGTATTCTTAATTTCTTTATGCCTTTCCTCTGTTTCTGTGCACCAGCAATGCCAATTTTCATCCACGTAATATTATGCCAATGAAAAGCATCAGATGCACTTTGAAAAGCTCATGTTTCAATAAAATTGACACAGAATTAAAAATACTTGAATGAAACTCCACAGAAGTCAATATTCTCTGCTTTCTTCAGGATGGCTCTGCATGGTTAAGTGACTGTTCCATAGATCTTTCGAAGAGCTTAATTGTCTTTTGAGCCAAATATAGTAAACTAATATAGTGACATTTGAAAGCCCTTAATGAAAATGTTGAGATTGTGTTTTTTGATCATTTTAGAATTGGCACATTAACAAAAGCTTTAGTGTGTCTTTAAAGTGATTCTCAATTGTAAATTGTCATGCTCATTCTCCTTCTTTTGTTAAACTGCCTGCTACTGAACCCTTTGTCATCTCCATTGGTGCCACAGGATGTGATACAGAAGGAAAGCAATGAAGCATTTGGAAAAACTGACTTTCATTCTGGTGAAACCAATATAATTAGTTGTAATTATGTGAGCAAAAATACTGTTCATTTGAAAGAACATACAACACAAAATGGATTTGGCATTTTATGCTGGCTTCTATTTACAGTTAAATCATACAACAACCTTTTGTTATCCTTTTAGACCTCCAACAAAGTCTTATACTGGCTTACACCAAAGAACCCAAACACATGGGTAACTTAAAATGTTTGCAATCTGCAGAGCAGTGCATTATGATTCAACAAAACTAAAGTGCTACAAAAGAAAGGCTTGTTAAATTTTGAATGCTGCTTAAATTCATGGGAAGCTGAAAGGAGTGGGAAGGTAGGGTGTGGTTTTGGGACAAAGCAGAAATGTCAACCAACTAATGCCAATCATCCTCAGTCAGGTGAGTTGGCATATTCTGGGTGAGTAGTCAGCACCTGTGAAGTTGAGTTGCCCTCTTGTGAGGAAGGTTATGGCATTTATCAGCATTCATGGTTCCTGTTACTTTCTTCAATGGTTAACAATATCCTACCAATCCTGTGAAACCTACTCCTCTAACCATGGTAGCCAGCGATTCCAGGCAACCTAAAATCACAATCATCCTTAGCAACAAGCATCCATCCATTTACGGAAGAAACGACAAAACAGGGCATTTTTAGGATCAAGTTATCTCGTGCTGGTCGTAGGTCATAGGAATGCATATTGGCAGTGCGTGGCAATGTGAGTGAATCTCATTCAAACCTATAAAGTTCTAACAAGACAAGGCAGGTAAGCACAGGAAGGATGTTCCTGATGACTGAGGAGTCCTGAGCCAGGAATCACAATCGAAGCATATGAAGTATTCCATTTCAGACTGACACAATGAGAAATTTCTTCACCCAGAACCTGGTGAGCTATGGAAGTCTCTGCCACAGAAAGCAGATGTAGCCAAAACACTGAATGTTTTCAAGAGGGAGTTAGATGTAGTTCTTAGGGCTAAAGGGATCAAAAGGTATAGGGAGAAATTGGGAACAGAATACTGATTTAGATGATCAGCCATGGTCATATTGACTGGCAGAACTGCCTGAAGGGTTTGAATGTCCTATACTTATTATTATGCTTCTATCACTGGATGTAGTGAGAAGTTCAAGAAACACCGAATGTCTCAGAAATATCTATAATTGGTGGTGGATCTCAAATACGCAGCTTAATCATGAAAATAAATTGTGCACCAGATCAGTTTTGAAATAGAGTGAACTGGTACTGCTGAAGTTGAAGAGTCAAAGGGCTTGTTTGGACAAAAGCAACGGAATCCATTTGGATCCGCGTTCTCTCCCAACTTCCAGCCCTGTCCCTATTCCACTAATGGGCTATGTTTTCTCAGACCCAAGGAACTTTGGAGTCAGTGATATGATGGTGATTTCAATATCTAAAACCTTGTGACCTTCTTTGTAACTTTGAAAGCTTCTTCACACCGGTAATACCAATTACTCTTCACTGCTCCGCACCCCTCAAATTTGCTCATTACTTCATCATAGGACTGAAGTCTAGACACTCAATTAGGCCATGGCTAATCCTCAACTCCATTTTCCAAGCTTTTCTCTATTCCCCTTCCATAACAAACACCAATTGCTATCAGTCTAAAAAATTTTAATGCATTCATTCTGTATAGCATTTTGGACAATGAAAATTCCAGATTCTTGCTTGCCTTTGCAAAGATCTTCCTGTTTTCATTCCTAAATGAATTAACACTAATTTTAAGATCATACCCTTTAGGTCTGGATTTCTCCACCAGCTGAATTAATTTTTCCTCCTTTTTTGCCTGTCATTCCGCACCTGAGCTTTGAGAGAAACTGTGTTCGGTGCCAAGTAAAATAAAGCACTCACAGGACAATTCCTAACCCAATTACAAAGGACTTTATGTGGGAAGATAAGAATCATTTGAAATGAGTGTTGTCTCTGGATTTGGTTATTTTTTAACTGAACAGATAGAACTTAAGAACATATAGGTGGCTTTTCCTATTAATGCAGAAATCCAAAAGTGAAGAATTTAGGATTTGGATTTTTGAGGGGAAGAAACAGAGCATTGAAAACCCTCAGCAGACATAAATCTTATCTCCTGTCCTCAATATTTCTGTCTCTTGATTACTTCTTATTGTAACTCCCTCTTTCCATCTCTCGAGGATAAATGTTTGACCACAACGCCCATGCATTGTGCAGCAATCCTCCAAACTGATGTCACATTACTGCTCCACGCCCCGGTCTCATAAGCTTCTCAAAATCCCAAATTCCTGTACAATTTTGCTGCCCCTTCAATATTTATCACTGCTATTGATTGCCTACCTCTCCAATTCTGAAGTTCTCTTAAATAGTTTTCTTGATATTTCAAATAAGACGTTAAAGTGAATCTTGCTCTGTCTATTCTTATAGGCATGAAACATCTCATAGAGACAAAAAAAATAGCAGATGCTGGAATCCAAGGTAGATGAACAGGAAACTGGAAGAACACAGCAGGCCAGGCTGCTTCTGGAGGAAAGGAGCAGTTAATGTTTCGGGACTGAAGAAAGGTAATACCTAAAAAGTTGACCGCTCCTTTCCTCCAGATGCCGCTCGGCTTACTGTGTTCTTCTAGACTTTTGTTTGTCTACCATGAAAGATCCCACGATGTTTTTCCAAATCTGTTCTTAAGCAACAGCAAAATCATTCAATTTGCAGTTTGTGCACTCTCGCTGAGGAAAAATCGCTGTATTAACCCATGTACAAATAGTGACTTCATTGGTAATTACTTGTGTTGGGATATTCTAAGAATGTAGAAAATGCAAGATCTTCATAATTATCATTATACAATTTAAAGTGTTATTTGTTCTTTGTGAAATGTGACAGGCAAAAAAACATTGCAGCTTTCCACCATTGCCTGCTCAGTGAGTTATTTAAACTTACGATCTCTGAGCTTATGCTAAGCCAAACTTTTGAATGAAGACACAATAATGCCAGATTCAACTCTATGGTGAAGCAGTTTTGTACATTTGCCAAATTTCCAGCATTAAAAACTACCTACATCTGTAATCCTTCCATTAGCTCAGTTCAAGGAGAATGTTTTGCAGGCTTTAACTTTTACATGCTATATTTATTTTAGATCTTTGTCCATAGGGAATACAATGATTACTGTGCAACAATACATATGTAGAATAGATGACCATTAGTAGTTTCAACATTCCCAACATGGCTTAATCATGAAAACTAGCTTGTCATTGATTGTAATCTTATACCTAATAATAAGAAATTCTCTATGATTTTCTTTACTGTCCTTTTTCCGCAGTTTCTCCCTTTCCCCACCCCAGTCCACTTACCTTTTCTGTTCTTTTTGGAGATGGAAAGGGGACACTGCAGAAAAAGAAATCTGTGAGTCCTCATTCAATGAACAGAGTGAATGAATGACACAGAATCGCTCATCTGTTTAGTCCTTCCAATCTCCCTAACATCTGCACCCTCACCTGAAAAGCCTGGCTGTCAACCTTGGTTAAAACTGGGTTCCAATCTTCATTCTCTTGGATGAGGCTAACCACACAGTTTTATAGCGCGTGAGATACTCACACAATTCTTATGTTAGATCAGGACTAAGAAAAGTTCCTTTCCATCCCTTTTAGATGTTTTCATCAGTAATATTATTAAGTACAGCATGCAAACTTGAACTAGTTGTAAGTCCCTTTGCAATTCTATTTCTTCAGAACTTTTTGGCAGAATTTAACACCTGCTTGTGAGTGTCAATACCAAAATTCAGTAAATTAAGTATTGTTCACAGACTACAATATCAGCAACTTGATGTGCGTTTACATGTATATATGTCTTTGTTCAGAAAAGCTTACATATTTTAACAAAGTTATCGGCTGTCATACATTTCCTCTGCAAGTTATTTTGTTGCCAATAAATAAGATGGAGAAAATCCCAAACTGAAACTGTAAAGCCAGGAACATTCATGTCACACAGATTTGAACAAAACACAGTGTCGAAATTAATATCTGCCTGGTAAGTCAGGTTAAGTGGCTTCAGGGTTAAATATCTTCTTTCTTTGCCTTTATTTAAAAAAAAACCTACTTGGATTTGTTTCATTTCTTAAATCAATGCATGTGTACATGAAGCACTCTGGTGCGATGCTGCAAGGCACCACAGGATGAGTTATGTGTGTGGTCATACCCTTCCTGTCCAGGGATGAGCAGCAAACAGTCCATGTGGTTTTAAGCATTTTTCTTTCTCTCTGTGCAGCTGTACTTAACATTTTCTGCAGCTTATTTTATGCAAAATTGAGAGGACAGAAACAGGCCATCAGTCTAAATGATCGATGTTGAACTGCATTCAATTTTGGTCTCCCTGCCATAGGAAGAATGTTGTGAAACTTGAAAGGGCTTAGAAAAAATTTATAAGGACTTTGCCAGGGTTGGAGGGTTTGAGTTATAGAGCAGAGGCTGAATAGGCTGGGGCTATTTTCCCCACAGTGTCAGAGGCTGAGGGGTGACCTTATAAAAATGTACAATATCATGAGGGCCATAGATAGGGTTAATAGCCAAGGTCTTTCCCCCAATGCAGTGGAGTCCAAAACTAAAGAACATAGGTTTAAGATGAGAGGGGAAAGATTTAAGGGGACTTAAGGGGTAACTTTTTCATGAAGCGTGTGGTGTGTGCATGGAATGAGCTGCCAGAGGAAGTTTTGGAGGCTGGCACAATTGCGACATTTAAAATGCATCTCAATAAGTATGTGAATAGGAAGGGTTTAGAGGGGTATAGGCCAAATGCTGTAAATGGCTCTAGATTACATTAGGATATCTGGTCAGCATAGACAAGTTGGACTGAAGGGTCTATTTCTGTGCTGTGCAGCTTAATGACTCTATGTCACTGTTTGTGCTCCAAATAAATGTTGTCTAATCCTATTACTTCTAACTGTATCAACATGTCCTTCTACCATTTTCCTTGCCATGTATTTATACAGATTTCCTTTGACCTAACTATGTTATGTGCTCTAACTATTCCAAACACTGACTTTCTAACTACTCACTGAGTGAAAGAATTTCCCCCAAATTTCTTATTGATTTCATGAGGAATTTTCCATTAGTTTTTGGCTACCCCAGAAATGGAAACATCTTCCCCTCAGTTGGCTAGATGGCGGGTCTGTGAGATAGAGTGACGGCAACAGCATTGGTTCAATTCCTGCATTGTCTGAGGTTACAGCAAAGAATTCTTCTTGTCAATCTCTCCCTTTACTGGATATGTGGTGACCTTCAGGTTAAATCACCACCAGGTGTTTCTCTCTAATGAGAGAGCAGCACTTTGGCCTGGTAATTCTAGGGCAATTTTATGTTTTACCTATCAAACATTTTCATAATGTTAATGGCTTCTGTTTAGCCACCCCTCAGCCTCCTTGCAATATCGATCAGTGGAAAAAAGAAGTTGTAATTTTACTTTTAATTTTTCATTGGATTCAAAGTGAAGAAAGAAAACTGTACTGATTTTAATGGGGTCAGTCAGCTGGATCTCATAGCATATGAGCTCCCAGATTGGTTCTGTTAATCTGATCTAAACAGGGAGCCCTGGCTGACAGATAAAACGGGGTGGGTCAGAGATACTGCCACCCTGGTAGCTGACTCTGAATTAGGCAGTACGAAAGTTCAAGGACAGTTCATGTTTAAATAAAGAGTGACTTGATGACAGGATGCTGGTCTCTGTGGAGTTATTCCAAAAACAGTGAGGTTTTGTAAGATGTGCGGAATTCAGAGTAATGGCAATGTTTTTGAGCTGTTCCTGGTGACAGGAATTAAAGTAAACACAGAAAAGAACCCTTAATTTAAACAAATTTGTTGTTGATGGAATCAATAACTCACCAAGGCTTCTTCAATAACAATTTACAAAGTCACACAACTTTTTCTTTCTATTCATTCATAGGATGTGGGTGTCGCTGGCTGTGCCAGCATTTATTGCCCATCCCTATTTGCCCTTGAAAAGGTGGTGGTGAGTTGCCTTCTTGAACTGCTGCAGTCCATGTGCTATGTGTTGACCCACAATACCTTTAGGGAGGGAATTCTAGGATTTTGACCCAGCGACAGAGAAGGAACTGTGATAAATTTCCAATTCAGGATGATGAGTGGCTTGGAGGGGAACTTGAAGGTGGTAGTGTTCCCATATATCAGCTGGCCTTGTCCTTCTAGATGGAAGTGGTCATGCGTTTGTAAGGTTCAGTCTGGGGATATTTGGTGAATTTCTGCAGTGCATCTTGTGGATAGCACACATTGAAGATCCTGACTATTGGAGGCGACGAGAGTGGATGCTTATGGATGTCATGCCCATCAAGCAACCTTTTGTCTTGGATGGTACCAAGCTTCTTGAGTGTTGTTCACGCTGCACTCACCCAGGCAAGTGTAGATGGTGGAAAAGCTTTGAAGAGTTAGGAGGTAAGTTCCTCATCACAGTATTCCTAGCTTCTGACCTACTCTTGTAGCTACTGTGTACATGTGGTGAGTCCAGCTGAGTTTCTAGTCAATGATAACTCCCAGGATGTTGGGGTAGTGGGGTATTTAGTGATAGCAACACCGTTGAATGCCAAGAGGCATTGGTTAGATTGTCTCTTATTGGTGATGGTCATAGCCTGGCATTTGTGTGATGCAAATGTCACTTGCCACTGGTCAGCCCAAGTCTGGGTATTGTCCAGATCTTGTTGCGTTTGCACATAGACTGCTTCAGTATCTGAGGAGTCACGATTGGTGCTGAACATTGTGCAATCATCGGTAAATGTCACCATTTCTGACCTTATGATGGAGGGAAGGTCATTGATGAAGCAGCTGAAGATTGTTTGCCGACTCCAAGATGACCAAGTGTAGCAAATGCATGGGAACACCATTGTCTTCAATGTTCTTTCACCACCACACTTTGCCCTTGCATACACTCATATCATGTTTCCTTTATTTGTTTTACAAGTAGAGGAACAAAGTGTAAAAACGAGACTATTAAGTTAAACTTGTATAAAACACTGTGTTAGCCTCAACTGATGTAGTACACCACTTCTGGGCACTATATGTTAGCAAGTATATACAGACATTAGTTAGGGTGCAGAAAAGATCATGAGAATGATTTCTGGGATGACAAACTTCAGAACTATATTGACAGATTTATTTTTCTTAATTGTTTCATGGGAAATGGACATCACTAGCGAGTTCAGCATTTGTTGTCCCATCCCTCGCACTGTGTAGCTTATAGGCTGTACCACGGAACAGTTAGGAGATGACCACATTGCTGTGGGTCTAGAGTCACCTGTCAGCAAGATTTCTTTCCCTAAAGGACATTCATAAAGCAGTTAGATTTCCACAATTGATTATAGTTTCATGATTATCATCACTGAGACCAGCTTTCAATTTCAGATTTATTAATTGAATTTAAATTCCACTCTCTGCTGTAGTTGGATTTAAACTCATGCCCCCCGCCTCACTTTCTGGATGATATATGCAGTGGTATTACCTCAATGTCACCATCATCCGGAGCTCAGGCTTCTCTCCTTGGAGTAGAGAGGATTTAAGAGGAAAATGCTAGAGGCATTCAAAGTAACAAGGGGAGGTGGACACAGAACATAGGGGGAGAAAAACTGTTCCAATTGACCGAAGAATCAAAACGCGCAGGAGACTAATGTAAGAATCAAGTTTTGCAGGAGACAGTGTGTTCCTGAAATGATTAACTGAGATTGCGGCATCAATTTATAAAGAACTGTGATGACACAGAAAAGTCAGGGCAGTGGGACTAGGGGAGTTGCTTTTGCAGAGAGTAAGGATTGGCAGGACAGATGGAATGGCCTACTTCTTTTACTGTACTATGATTCAATATTTGTCACACAATCAAAATCCAAGACAGTATAAAATCCATAACAGCACAGTAGAATATGGAAATGAAATCTCCACTCTACTTCCACAAAATGTTTTCAAGAAGGGCAAGGCGAAAGAACAAATTAACAAGAGAGAGAAAAAAGCTGATATCTTAATAGTGAAATTAATACTGAATGACATGTTAATAGACTGCAGTCAACTAGTGTGAAGTACAGAGGTAATGAGGGTATTTGCATTTTTACATTGGGCTGTTTTCTTGGGCAAAAATTATCCAAGCATTTAATTTCCATCCTCTGGAGGCATCAGAATCAGCAGGGGAGGTGATTGCCTCGTGGTATTATTGCTGGAATGTTAATCCAGAGAGCCAGGTTTGAATCCTGCCACGGCAGATGGTGGAATTTGAATTCAATTTTAAATAATCTGGAATCAAGAATCTAATGATGACCATGAAACCATTATCAATTGTCAGGAAAAATATCGATCAACTTCACTAATATTCTTAAGGGAACTAAACTGTCATCCTTACCTGGTCTGCTCTACATGTGATTCCAGATATGGTTGAGTCTTAATAGTCTTCTGGTCAATTAGGAATAGGCAATAAATACTGGCCTGGGTAGCGATGCCCTCATTCCATGAATGAATGAATAAATTAAAATGAATTAATTAGCTATTACCACTGCAACATTTAAATTCTGTCCAGATGGGTGAGAAGGGGCATAAAGTGGCTGCTGAATTTCAGATGGTTATTGGCTGCCTCACCAGCTTCCAGCTATATGTGAAGAGTGAGGGTATAAGAGAGATAAAGGTAATTGAGTCATAGAGTCATGCAGCATGGAAAACAGATGCCAATCAAGGTTCCAAAACTAAACTAGTCCCATTTTCATTCATTTTCAGGCTGTTATGGCAATAAAATGCATAATAAAAGCAATTAAAAGTATAATATGCCCTGCAAGCAAGGTGGTAGTGTTGGATTTGTACAGAGCATTGGCCAGACCACAACTGGAGTACTGTGTGCATTTCTGGTTACCTCACTACAGGATGGATGAGATAACATGAGAGGATGTACAGAAGAGGTTCACCAAGATGTTGCCTGGGATGGAGAAATTGAGCTATGAGGAGAGGCTAGATAGGCTTGGATTGTTTTCAAAGAGCAGAGAAGACTGAGGGGGGACATGACTGAGGTATATAAGATTATGGGGGATTTGGACAGGGTGAATAGAAAGCAGCTGTTCTCCTTGGTTGAGGGGTCAATCATGAGAAGGCAGCGTTTTAGGGTGAAGGGCAGCAGATCCAGAAGGGATTTGGGGAAAATCTTTTTCACTCAATTAGTGATGGGAATCTGGAATACACTGCTGGGAAGATAATGGAGGCTTGAAACCATACAATGTTTTAAAGATATTTGGTTGAATACTTCAAATATTATAACATTCAAGGATATGGGACAAGTGCGGGAAACTGGTTCAGTTTAGGATATCTGGTCGGCATGGACAAGTTAGACTAAAGGGTTTATTTCCATGCTGTGTGACTCTAGGACTTTATGACTCATTGCTTTTATACCCTGAGCAAGGAAGCCATCAATAGCCCTCTTAACATACCCAGAATCAATTAGAGTTAATTCGTAAATTTTGCGAGATAGTATTGTAGTGGTAGTGTCGGTGGTCTAGTAATCCTGAGACACAGGTAAACATGTTGGGGAGAGGGGTTCAAACCCTACCACAGAAGCTGGTGGTAATATATTTCATAAATAAATTTGGAAGACAAAGCAAGTCTCAGTAGTGACGACCATGACAACCATTATTGAGTATATTCATAACCCAACAGATTCACTTATGTCCTATAGAGAGGAAATCTGCCATCCTTACCTGGTTTGGCCTACAGGTGACTCCAGACGCACAAGAAAGTGATTGATTTTTAATAGCCCTCTGAAAATGCCTAGCAAGGTACTCAATTCAAGGGCAATTAGGGATCGGTCATGTTAACAACTCCTATGCCTCATGAAAGAATTTAAGAAAAGGACTCCTGCCTGCTTCAGGTGACAATTCCAGGTGACAATGCCTATAGGTACAAGTTGCAGTTCACCCAGTGAGGACTGATATCTCGGCACGTAATTAACCTGCTCTGTTTTAATGGCCCAACTGTCTGGAAATAAAATTGATGCTGATATCTAACCTGCCTCCAGATAAGATCTTATTCCAACTGAATTCTGCCTTCTCATAGCTAAAAAGAATAGCAGCCTTTTTTTAAAAACTGTAAATCTCACCATTTTATTCAACTTACTAAAGGGTCTGTAAGTCAGCAACACAAAGAAAAATTTGGCAGAAACACAAGGGCCCCTCTTGCTCTACAATCTGATTCTAACAACACTCGATTTTCAAATAAAAGTACTTAAACCTCTTTGAATATCAGTGGACAGGAATGAGTGCATAGCGACAATCTTGGGAACAAACAGCTGGCGAACAGTTTTGACAGGAGATGGGGCAGATATCCAAGGGACAATCAAAGACAGAACAAACTTTAAGCCAACGTTTGCCTATCTCAGCCGCATGACTTGATCCTCTCCTGAAAGATACAGCACAGCTGTTACTTTTCAACCCTCGAATGGCTTGTTTCACCAGCTCAGATTGCTATCCTCCCCACCCCCATGCTCCTGCCATTCCCACCCCTTCACTAACAAATCTGCAGCAGTGTTATCATTTACCTTCTTAGAGACCACCACTTTGTGCACTTAATACTTACACAGCCACAATTCTGAAAAGACTGTTTCTAAGTGTGCATAGAGATGCTCAGGATAAGACTTCTGAAATATTGCTACTCCTTTCCACATTTGTTTGAGTCAAATGGAAAAGTGGATTTTATTATAATAATTAACAATTGCGTATTTTACAGTTCGATATCAATCACAACAGCTTTTAGCCTTGCAGAGTATTAATGACATCTTGTACCCATTACAGACATGTTATGTCGGGAAAGTTACACAACTCTCTGGAACCTAGAAGATTAACTTTCTCCGTTAACACATGTAACTGAATTAGATGATGCGCTGTGGTTTATCAAGTTTCACTGTTCTGTGAGTAACGCCTCAGTCATACAGTGTGTTTGGCAATATGTGACCTTTCGCACCATGCTGACATTATGTTTAATGCTTCAGGTGCTGTTTTGACACTGGCACCCAGATCACCTTTTAAGAGTGGGGAGTCTGGCAACACTGGACCTGGAAACTGGCTGCTACGTTATAGTAATGAGTGTGTGCATCTTGATCCAAAATGTTGCCACTTAAAGTTTAATAAAAACATTGCAGGTCCAATGTCTCAATCTACAATTTCTAAGAAATTTAAACAAAAGGGTTCACTCTCCTTCAGCTTTTATCAGTCAGTACAAAACTTACCGGAAGCTGAAGACAAGAGCTTTGAGCATATACTTGATATAATTGTGTGGAGTTCAGCTGTTCTTGCTGATCAACAGTATAAGGTTGTAGCAATTCCACTGCATCATTCATTTACGTTAAAAAAGTTGCTTGTTTATCTGTGCCTCACTCTTTGAAAACACCCAGCTCCTTATAGTCAATAGACTTCCATCTGTCTCACACTTATAGTCATGAGATTTAACAGCTGGTAGCACACAGAGATTGGAGTCTATGAGGTAAGACAACATTAATAACAACAAAAGACACAAAACAGTGGAATATGAAAGGCAGCAAAGTTATATGAAAACAAGTAGTAGTATTTAAATCTTATGAACTCTTTTCATTCTTTTACCTTTTTGGCATTCAAAGTGCTTTAGTCTCCTTAACAACTGCAGTAGTACAGTCAGACCAGCTTAAGTAGTGAAGTTGCTAATCTTCAGCATTGCTTTAGTTCAATGAAGCTGTGAATAAAGCAATGCCGTCTCGTTTTGGATATCACTCATTTATGGTAATTAGTTAGCAGACATGAACTTCTGCAGATGTGGTAACTAAAGCAATATTCTAAAGCTGCAAAGGAAGTTCCTAATGTTGATGAAAATTTCCTAAAGGAACACCTCAATCTGCAGTTGAATCCAGTGAGTGTTTTGTGTATATCATTCTCACGTTCAGAAATGAAGCTTTCATCAGGTAAATACGTGAATAATTTTATATTCACTTTTTGATCTTTTGTTGAATTCTTACAGAACAAAACCACAGCTGTAACATTAATAGATTCTGGAAACTTTACTTCCCAGTGAGCTGCAGCCTAGTAAATGGAGACCTCAAAAATTTGGTAATCAGATCTCTGGACTTAATGAGTTTGGAAGCATATTTTTTTTGTTCTGGTTGTGCTGCAATAAATCTTTCTGCCCTCAATTATTGGAAGCAGTTAGTTAAATTACAAACAAAACATTCATAAATAGCCCCCAAATGTCAAAAATATTGTCAACAGTATTTTTACTTCATTTTAAATCTCTCTTTGGTAAGTGTTACCATGCTGTGACTGAACAAAATAATTCTGTAATCTCCTTTAAAAAAATAGTTATGAATGGCTTTGTGGACTTGGGAATCACAGGTAAGGTAAATTTATTACACGTCGTTATATACCCTCAGAATATTGTGATAAGTTTGTTGGACACTTCATACTCAATTGCAATGGGGTTGAATCATATGTAGCAGGGGTTCTCAACTATTTTATTTCTGAGGCTGCCCACCCATGTTATAAAAATTCCACGAATCTTTATGTTACAAGTATTTTCTTTGATTAAAATTAGTCATAAAATTACAAATTTTGCTTCTCTCAATATATTTCATGCTTGTGTGCAAGTGTCTTTATAAGTTGGAACATTTTGAAGATTCATTGGAGAGTACAATGTGAATGCCGAGATTGAAGTATATTGCCACATTCGATACAAATAAAACCAAAGCTCAGGAACTACCCTTGGACTTCCCAGTTTTGCAGGGTTAATAAAACCGCCATGATTTTGATGTTCCTCAGCTTTTTTTAATTAAACGTGTTGAAGGACATTCTGTATCATGATTATGTGAGTATTTTTTTGCTCGAAATTGAGCATTTATCTTTAGCTGGTATAAATGTACATGTTCATCAAGACATTTCTTATTGTTTGCAACTCATCCTGTTCCCCCTGAAGTGGCTGTAGACTTTCTTGTAAACAGAGAATGTGATAAGTTCTGCATTTTCACCATGTGTTAAAACACAGCATTGAGGGATAGGCATAAGTTAAAGGCTTGACCACTTCCCCATGATCCAAACATTAAAAATTTCCAAGTCCTTACCTGAAGTGGTGATTGAAGCACATTAATGTTTGTACTTTGAGGCAAAGATAACCATATTCACCATCTGGAGTCTTCAGCAAAATTCTAGTGACTATGTAGGGGCTACAAAGGATGGTCTGTTCCTCGAAAGCTTTTTTTGACCGATAATAGGAAGATGATGAACAGGTCCCGCGTGTGAATAAGTTCAAAGCAAGGCAGAATTGCCTCACTCTCTCATCCTGTTCCTTTCCGAGTGGCAAGGTGAATTTGGAAAGGTGGAGATAGATCCAGGTGCAGAAAGTGACTGGGGCATGTTGTTCAGTCTTTGTGCTTTCAACAACTAGGTGTTAAACCCCTTCAAGGCATTGTGGATTAAGAATGAACTCATCCATCCAATGTACCAACATCAGCCTTTGCATGCCAAGATAGACCATGTCTACTGATGAGACGTGCCTCCTTTCCCTACCAATCTATCAAACATTGCTCCACAACCTCAAATGGGTGAATATGTCTGTAAATATCCCATATGGATGAGCGAAACATCAGTTAACACAGCCCTTTATACTGCTGCTTATAGATGCTTTGTCTGGGGAGGCAACCTAGCAGTATTATCGCTGGACTGTTAATCTAGAAACCCAGGTAACATTCTGGGGACCCAGTTTGAATCCCACCACAGCAGAGGGAGGAATTTAAATTCAAATAAAAGAAATCTGGAATTAAGAGTCTCACAATGACCACAAATCCATTGCTGACTGTCAGAATCCATCTGGTTCACTCATGTCCTTTGGGGAAGGAAACCACCACCCTTACCTGGTCTGGCCTACATTTAACTCCACACCCACAACAATGTGGTTGCCTCTTAACTGCCCTCTGGGGAATTAGGGATGACAAATAAATACAGCCTAGCCAGTGATGTCCATATCCTGTTAATCAATAAAGAAAAAAACTAGATGCTGGCTGATCTGTTAATTTCCAGTATGTGGCCTTTTCCAGTAATCTGCTTCTGGACTCACCACAAAGAAATTGTTTTAATCCTTTAGGGAGATACTCGGACCAATGACGTATGACCTCCTGTCTCACAGGTTATTGATTCGACCTGGTGCAGATGACTAAACAGGGACAGCAATGGCATGCGTGGCTGTTGCCAGGGATGGTATTCACTTCCATGTGTTTTGTAAATGCTGGTCTTTTATAAACTTCTGCTGAGAACTTCCAATTGGCTTCCACTTCCCACATACATAGCGTGGGGCTCTTCCAATTGCCTTCCACTTCCCACGTACATATTGTGGGGCTCTTCCAATTGCCTTCCACTTCCCACATACATATTGTGGGGCTCTTCCAATTTGAGAATTGAGCCCCAAATTTTATTAAGACGTGCCAGTGGGTCCCTCAATACCTTCTCAAGGACCCATTGTTGAGAACCCTGTTGTACAAGTCAGTGTCAATAAGGGCACCAGATTTCAACCCTTAGAGAACATTTGGAAACCAAGATGCATTTTTTTTTAACAATCTGACTGCTTCATGATCACCTTTTCCAATGTAAGCATTTCATTTCCAGAATTCATGCTTTGAAACTTTGGAGTTTTGAATTGTGAATTATTTGTCAAGTTCCTGGATCCCAAGCTCAATAACATAACCACCATTATACCATAATCAACGAGCTTCACTTGAGAAGTTTAAAGGCTGGCAGCATCTTGAGCAATTGACCTATGAAAGAATTAAATTATCATAACAATTTTAACGATGAGTGTTTTCAGAACTCACAATTCAGAATGTAAGCCTAAGGAAAACAATGACCTTTATGGAGTAATAAGGAAGTTAAACTGACTTGGGAGGTCTTATGTCAGGAGAAATGTTCATGATCGAGCAGTTTACCTTTACTCTTTGTAGAGAGCATGTTAAATTGTTAGGTTTTAATCAGCACTGTGAATATATCTTATACCAAGAAGACCCCAGGATTTCCAAGCACTTCAATGGGAGCCCAAAAGTTTCAGAAGATGATCATCAGCTAATTGAAAATATTATCAGAATTAGCATTGGTGAAAATGATTAAATATTGGCTTCATAGTGTGAAACAGATTAATGCCCTGAAATATAAATCCATAGATTCAGATTTTTAAAAAATTGTTTCCCCAGCGCTTATGAGAACACCTTTTGCCAATTGGCACAAATCTCAAAGCTCCTGACAGTCAAAGAAGTGAAGTCACTATTGTAATGTAGGAAATATGGCAGCACATTCACACAAACTACAATGTGATTCCAACCAGATGAGCTATCATGGAATCATAGTCATATACAGCACAGAAACAGACACTTCAACTCAACCAGTCCATGCTAATCATAATCCCAAACTAAACTACTCCTACCTGCCTGCTCCTGGCCTATAGCCTTCCAAAACTTTCGTATTCATGTACTTATCCAAATGTCTTTTAAATATAGTAATTGTACCCATATCCACCACTTCCTCAGGAAGTTCATTCTATACCCGAACCTCTGTGTTAAAAAAAATGCCTCTTGCATCTCTTTTAAATCCCTCTCCCCTCCGCTTAAAACCATGACCCCTTGTCTTGAAATCCCTGTCTGCGTGTGAAGGGTGAATACTGGTCTAGACGTGAGGGATAACTCACCGGCTTTTCTTCAATAAAGCACTCTGCAAAATAATACCCATCCCAGAGGCAGAGGAAGCCTTTGAATGATATATCCCTCAAAAGTCTGCACATCTGACAGTGCAACATTCCATCAATGCTATTCAAGAATGTCAACATGGATTTTTTTGCACAAGCTCTATAATGGGACATAAATCTGAAATCTTGTGATTCCAAGGCACGCATGCTTCAAACTGAGGTATGGGCTGATGTACATAAAGTGTAGACAATAGCTGATTATGTATTTTGATGCCAGAATGTTTTCTTATTTACAAATAACTAAATTTCAGGTAGTTAATCTATACCTCAAAATACCATGTGTGTGGCCAATACTGAATGAAAGATAGCAGTCCAATTCATTTCTACAATTAACAATAATAACTAGCACTGAAATAGCATCATTTATATAGTAAAGTGTCCCAAGAGGTCTAAGTGGAGCTATATGTGGCTTTGTGTGCTTACAGCACTAATATTACCATCTGAGACTGAATTGCACAAACATCTCTAAACAGAGCTTGCCAGAGTCCCTAGTGCAAAGGTTTTGAAGCTGAACATAGCTTGGATTGTATAAATTACATAACTGACTTGTCGTACATTCATATGTAAAAGTATTAAACTTGTTCCAGACTCCTTGGGTTGAGGCACCAGATTCCAAATTTGCCCAGCTAAAAAAAAAGTTACCCTTGTCCATTTAATAGGCAATTGGCTGCTAATAGGCTAGATTTGGGATTAAATTTCTTCTGGATCAACTCATAGGTCGGCTGGCACTGAGGACATCCAGGAAATGGGTCTGATATTGCCAAGGTGGTGACATAATAGTAATGTTGCTTGACGAATAATCCAGGAGCAATATGCTATTAGTCTGGGGATATGGAACCAAACCTCACCATGGCTGCTGATGGAATTTAAAATCAAACAATAAATCTGGATGTAAAGCTACTCTTCGTAATGGTAACCATTATTGTTGTTAAAAACCCATCTCTTCCTGAATATATTTTAGAGAAGGAAATCTGCCATCTTCACTCAGCCGGATATACATATTTCTCACAACCCATGGCGATGTGGTTAACTCTTGATGGTCTCTGAAATAGCGTGGCAAACTAGTCTGTTCACAGGCTATTAGTGTTGTGGAACAGACCTTGCTAATAACATCCATATCTCATGAAAGAGCAAAGTAAATTGAGGTGAGCCGCAGACATTGTTTGTGTCCAGCCCTGGTGAGGGACCGACAGTTGATGGGCCATTGAGGGGGGCAATCCGGAATAAATAACACCCTGTGGAGAGTTTTCTCTTGAGCCCAGGAGGGATGGTCCTGTTTGCTACCGGGGAACCGGCCATTTTGCCTGCCACATCCCAGCAGTGGACTAAGTGGTCATTCATTAATTGCGCACTCATGGGTCTCACTCATCTCATTGTCAGGCAGGCCAGCTGGCAAGGCCACTACCTCTGGCATAGTGGTGGTGTGCATGAGGGGTAGGTGTCATGGACAGACTGCCGTCTGGATTCAATAAATTCCCAGCCTTCTCAATTGCTTTGGTGGGGGAGTTGGGGGATGAGAGGTGTGGTGTGGTATGTTAAATCCATGTCATAAGATAAGGATGTAGAGGTTATGGAGCTGTTTTGAAAGAAACTGACCTTGAAGTGAAATAATCTGAGCTCAGACGGAAACCCAGGACGTTCCTTTAAGATTATGAAATGGTTCAATTAGGTTGATTTGGAGATGTTGTTTGCATTTGCAGGGAAGTTCAAAACTAGAAGCTGTAATTATCGCACAGGCTCTGATAAATTTAATTGGGAATTCATGAGAAACATTTCTACCCAGAGAGTCTGTGTACTTCAAAATGTGGAACTCAGTCCCATAAGAAAAGGCAAATGGCATTGATGTTTTCGAGGGGAAGCAAAATAAATATGAGGGAATAACAATTGAGGCAAATCTTGATGGAGTTAGGTGAAGAGGAATGGGAAGAAGCTTCTATGGAGACTGACCTCAGCTGACATAGACCTGTCATGTCTTCATCCAGATTACGTGCAAAGGAGCTCCCTGGAATAAAAAAAATAGTAACTGAATGTTAACGTCCTGATAAACACGCTGATGAAAATAATAACACGCTTACCCCATTAATCCTTCAGAGAGATATTCTGCTTCGCTGTAGGCTAGGAATACACGTTAAGAAACTGCAGTGTGTGCATTCACAGTCTGTGTCTCCAGACTGTGGTATTCAATTTCCCAGGATATGTCTCCAGTATGCACCAGGGGTGCTATAACAATGAAGGACACCTTTAGAAAGTTACAAATTAGGGATGGTGGCACTTTTATTCATCTGGGGTTAGGAATGTGATGTTGCCTTTGGTCATGACTGAACTATCAACTCGCCACCATCCTGACTTGGAAATACATTGCCATTCATTCACTGTCGCTGGGACAAAATCATGGAGTTCCCTCCCCAATAGCATTGTGGGTCAACCCACAGCAGGTGGACTGTAGCAGTTCAAGAAGGCAGATCACCATGCACCTTCTCAAAAACAACTAGGGACGGGCAATAAATGCTGCCCTTCCAACAATGCCCACATCCCACAAATGAATAAGTTACTTTACGGCAAGGTCTAAACACGGTCATCTGTAGCCGAATGAAGTCATCCCTAACTTAGTATTTTTACAGCCTCAAAAGATCTGGGCTTTAAAGATGTAGTTTGGGTGAATACTGACAAATTGTTTACAAACTGGAAAGATTGTGATCTTTGCTGAAACAACACAAAAGAAACACTTCCTTACACTAACACAGCATGTGCCACATTGCACTCTCTGCTGGGCAGTCATTCGTTCCTCAGTTACAAATTGAGAGGCAATCTGAAAACAATTTCTAATTTCAATACAAGAAGACGTCTTTGTTTTATAAAAGCTTTTTGACAGGCCTTTAGCTGCTAAACCATTTCTGAGGATGTAACAAATGGAATATTCATTGGTAGTAATGAAGTGCTCTTTTTATCGTTTGAAGCTGCTATGCAGTACATACACTTTATTATGGGTCAAGAACTGAACACAGTCAAATTTCATAGGAACCAGACCTGGAGGCAGTGAGCCAACATCCCAGAAATGTTTTAATCAAAGGTCAGAGTAGGGTGGGGAAGATTGTTAATGCAGCAGTGAAGAGATTCTGCACAAAAAGGCAACTACCTTTAAGCGTATTTTAGCTCGATTATCCCACTAATTTTATACTGACAGGCAGGTGCAAAGCTTATAATTGAGAGCTGGAAAGTACATAGCACCTCACTTTATGTCCTCATGCTGCTGCGGATCGAACACTTTGAATTGAAGAATGTAGTCTTACCAGTGAAATTTCAGCTTATTCCCAAGCCTGTTCTCTGCACTGCAAACTTTGTATAAAGCATTTCCACCTAGTGACAACAACCTGTTTCTAATGAAGAATCTCCAATCAGTAACATTCATCTGCTCCTGATGAAAGATCTCTGGTCAGAAATGTTAACCTCAGAAATGTATCTGATAAAGAGCTTTCACCTGGTATCATTAATCTGATTCAGATCAAGGGTCTGCAGTCTGCAATGTTAATCTGTTGCTCGTGAAGAGTTTCCACATGGTAACCTTAACCTGTAACTGACAAAGGGTCTCCATCCATTAACAGTTAATTCTTGCTGATAAAGGTTGCCCATGTCATGATTTTAGCCAGCTTGTGATTGACGTATCTCCATCAATCATCAGTAACAGTTTTTACCCAATACTGTGAAGCAGGTTTAACTGTTACTGTTGTGCTGCGTCCTTCCAGCCTTTTTCAGTTTGCAGTCTTAAATGAGGTGCTTGAGCTGTTTTCAGAATGTGTCTTTACAACGAGACATCATGGGCAGCACAGTGGCTCAGTTGGTCGCACTGCAGCCTCACAGAACCCGGGTTTCATTCCACCGTCAGGCAACTGTCTATGTGGAGTTGTCACATTCTCCCCGTATCTATGAGTGTTTCCTCCAGATGCTCTGGTTTCATCCCACAGACCAAAGTTGTGTCGGTTAGGGGGAATTGGCTATGCTAAATAGGCCATAGTGACTGGGGATGTGTGGGCTAGGTAGATCAGCCATGGAAAATGCAAAGTTATAGGGATGCAATTAGTCTGGGTGGGATGCTATTTGGAGGCTCAGCATGGATTTGATGGGCTGAATGGCCTAATTATACACTATAGGGATTCTAAAAGTATGGGGGTCAAAATGATAATTGGTGGAAAAGAAACAGAAATTGCTGGTAAAACTCAGTAGGCCAGCATGGTGGCACAATGATTAGCACTGTTGCTTGACAACACGAGTAGGACTTGGGTTCAATTCCAGCCATCGGCAACTATCTGTGTGGAGTTGTCTCGTTCTCCCTGTGTCTGTGTGGGCTTTCTGCCACAGTCCAAAGATGTGCAGGCTAGGTGGATTCGCCACGCTAAATTGCCTCGAGTGTCTTGGGTGGAATGCTCTTTGGAGGGTTGGTGTCGACTTGATGGGCCAAATGGCCTTCTTGCACATTATAGGGATTCTAAGAAATGTTGTCAGGCATCTGTGGGGTGAAAGCAGAGTTAAAATTTTCAGTTCCGTAACTCTTCATCAGGACATTTCTTTTTAGAAAGTAAATAAGTTTGGAACAAATGTCATACACTGCAACACTTAGCAAAGAAAGCAGCAGGTTCACTGAACACCAGCAAGCACAGTTCCACCAGAAGGGCATCAGGTAGAATGTACACATTCATTAGCTCTCAATTACATGTGAATTGGAGAGAAAGTGAGGTAAGTCAGCATGAGGTACCAATTCAGTCAATACCACTAACACCCCTCTCATTCCATTTGAACAATATATAACCCCCTTCCTTGTTTACAAATTAATTTACAAGTACTTGATAAGTGACCTTATTTGCTTAGTAACTGTAGATTCATTTATCTTTAAATTAGTAGGTAATGAAGTGGAAAAACCACAGTTGTTTAGGACCAACAATCCTCCTGCTAGTTAACATGATAATAAGATTGTTTTGTTGCGTGGGTACAATTAGCATTTATCTGCTGTGAGAAGAGATCAATAAAATGCCCAAGGCTGTCACAATAATCTGACCAAGAGGCCAGGCATGTCATGCTTGTTGCTACAAAGCAGACCTGGAGTTCCAACATCTGGTTGCGCAGTCAGACCTCTATAGGTGTGAAGCGAATGGCATCACCATTGCTCCAATGAAGAGCCTTCAGTCTAATGACAGAAATAAATTTGACACAGTTCAGAGCAAGTAATCTTACTGTGTTTTCTTAACCTCTTGAAGTCAGTCAGTCTTGACCCACTCACCTTTCTTTTCCCTTGCCTGTTTTGTCTCTCCTCTGTCTTCGGGAAAAAAAACCCATTAATATTTACCCAGTTTTACAACTTGGTACTTAAAGAGCGAAGTTAGACCGGGTTGGGGGGGCGGGGGGGAGACGGGGGGTGAAATAAATAAAATGCCTCCTGTTCCACCTAGTTTTACTGATAATAGACTTCTGATTTACTGTTGCCCTTTTAAGAACAATACTGGACTTTGCCAATCATTTACCTTACCCTGCAATTTGATAAACTTCCACATAGTTAAGCAGGTAGGTCTCCTGACAGCCTTTTCCATTTTATGTTGACAGAACAAACCTAACAAATGGATTTTTAGCCTTTTTGTAATGAACAGGGATGATAGATATACAACTAGCACGTTGCTTTGGTTAGCCTTGTGGTTTGATTGATGAAATTATATTCAAAAGTACTAGTTAAAACAATCTGGTAACTTCAAAGGAATTTTGACCATTCCTGTGCTGTTGAATGCCTCTACAAAACACATCAGGGTGTGCTATTTGTACCTAGTTCCCTGTTCAAGTGCTTCACAAATTGACTGTGGTCGCCTGTGAGATAAGGGTGGTTCATTTTGATTAATTATACAGGAGAATTAAAGCTAGATTTCAATTTTAGCAGAACTTGCCCTCTATGACCTACAGCTGTCTGTTTTGATTGTTGCTTGTAATTCGGGCCAGTGGGCAACAGAAGGTCACTCGATGGTCAATGTTACTTTTCTCGAATGAGTGGAAAAATGTGCCATTGCGTAGGGCTGACCCCTTATTCCCCTCCCCCACACAGACATTTTCAGACAATCGAAAGTCTTTGAAAAAAAATGAAACAAGTTTGAGGTAGCAGGCACATGTGAACAATTACATGAAGTAATAAGACTTTTAAAAGTTCATTTCCTTACAGGCCTACCT
This sequence comes from Stegostoma tigrinum, assembly GCF_030684315.1. Taxonomy (NCBI): domain Eukaryota; kingdom Metazoa; phylum Chordata; class Chondrichthyes; order Orectolobiformes; family Stegostomatidae; genus Stegostoma; species Stegostoma tigrinum. The sequence continues at coordinate 11,864,205 of NC_081386.1, forward strand.
CAGATGTGTGGATGAGGTTAAATGTACTCAGCTCTTTTCAAGATGCCTTACACCTTTGCTAACTGTGTTCTTTTTGTTTGCTTCAAACACGAGCAGAAAGCACGGGCAGCCTTTCCAGAATGTACCTTTAAGTTCAAATAACTCTAATTCTTTTTTTTAACTCACACAGAATTAGCAAGTTGAACCATGAATTACAAATTATATGAATTCAAGATTCGTTCGAGCTGAGACGATACCATAGCATTGCTGAAATTAAACCAAAGGCCAGAAAACATACACAATATGAGTGGGAGCATGTCACAAGGGTGTAACAGAATTTGAAAGGTTCTGGTGAGGTCATCGACTACAAGAATGAAGCTCAAGCAGTTTGTAAGGTCATCACAGCCTTGAGATTGTTTTGCAGTCCACAACTCCTTCCACACTTTTGCTCCTATTTGCAGTTGGACACTTAATCTAAACACAGGGGCACCACGGTGGCTCAGCGGTTAGCACTGCTGCCTCACAGCTCCAGGGACCTGGGTTTGATTCCAGCCTCGGGCGACTGTCTGTGTGGAGTTTGCACATTCTTCCGGTGTTCTGTGTGGGTTTCCTCTGGGTGCTCCGGTTTTCTCCCACAGTCCAAAGATGTGCAGGTTAGGTGGATTGGCCATGCTAACTTGCCCATAGCGTTCAGGGGTGTGGAGATTAAGTGGGTTTTAGGGGGATGGGTCAGGGTGGGGTGCTCTGAGCGTTGATGTGGACTTGTTGGGCCAAAGGGCCTGTTTCCACATGGTAGGGATTCTATGACTATCAGTCTACCCAGGCCAGTAATCTGAATGGGGGAAGATCACTTACTGCATGGTACTTGCAGGATTTCTGACCGATGTAAATGCTTGAAATGAGCAGCATATTTTGTGCATTATACAGCATTGTGTAAGTAAATCCTGCAGGAGGAAATTTACAGGGAAGCTAATGTCCAAAGGATTACATTTCACATGTAGCTTTGCTCAGCCAAACCAGTCACCCTTTCTAACTGTGCTCAATCCTGATCAACTCCGATTATTGCTGAGTCACTTTGTGTAGCTAACCAATCCTCATGAAGGTATTGATTTAACTGTGAATTATTAACCGAGTTGTGAGTACTGAGTCTTCCACTCTATAATGTTACTCAAACTGTTGTGGGACTATTGAAGAAAGGAGAGGTGGATGAGACGGGATTGGAGGCTCTGGGGATATTGTTTTTGAGCTATTTTAACTAAAGCACACTGGACAACCATGAAAGGAATAATTCATATGCCTTCTGGTCTGGCAGCATCTGTGCAGAGAAAGCAGAGTTAATGATTTAGGTTGTGTGATCCTTCTAAAGAACTATTAGCAGCTTGGAAATTTAGATATGCTGCAAACAGGAGATGGGATGCGGGATAACAAGGTGTGGGGCTAGATGAGCACAGCAGGCCAAGCAGCATCTTAGGAGCACAAAAGCTGACGTTTTGGGCCTAGACCCTTCATCAGAAAAGGGGGATGGGCAGAGGGTTCTGAAATAAATAGGGAGAGAGGGGGAGGAGGTTCGAAGATGGATAGAGGAGAAGATAGATGGAGAGGAGACAGACAAGTTAAGGGGACGGGGATGGACGCTGTAGAGGTGAGTGTAGGTGGAGAGGTAGGGAGAGAATAGGTCAGTCCAGGGAGGATGGACAAGTCAAGGGGGCGGGATGAAGTAAGTTGGAAATGGAGGTACGGCTTGAGGTGGGAGGAGGTGATAGATGAGAGGAAGAACAGGTTAGGGAGGTGGGGATGAGCTGGCCTGGGCTGGTTTTGGGATGCAATGGGGGGAGGGGAGATTTTGAAACACTCTCTCTGTGGCTCCCTTGTCCGTTCCACACTCTCCTCCAAACCCACCACACCCGGCATTTTTCCCTGCAACCTCCTCCCTCACCCCCATCTCCAGCACCAAGAAGACATTCCACATCAAGCAGATGTTCACCTGCACATCTGCCAAAGTGGTATACTGCATCCGCTGTACCCATTGAGGTTTCCTCTACATTGAGGAAACCAAGTGGAGGCTTGGGGACCGCTTTGCAGAACACCTACGCTTGGTTCACAATAAACAACTGCACCTCCCAGTCACGAGCCATTTCCACTCCCCCTCCCATTCCTTAGACGACATGTCCATCTTGGGCCTCCTGCAGTGCCACAACTATGCCACCCGAAGGTTGCAGGAACAGCAACTCATATTCTGCTTGGGAACCCTGCAGCCCAATGATATCAATGTGGATTTCACAAGCTTCAAAATCTCCCCTCCCCCCACTGCATCCCAAAACCAGGTCAGCATGTCCCCACCTCCCTAACCTCTTCTTCCTCTCACCTATCCCCTCCTCCCACCTCAAGCCACACCTCCATTTCCTACCTACTAACCTCATCCTGCTCCCTTGACCTGTCCCTCCTCCCTGGACTGACCTATCCCCTCCCTACCTCCCCACCTATACTCACCTCTACAGGCTCCATCCCCTCCCCTTTAACTAGTCTGTCCCCTTTCCACCTATCTTCTCCTCTATACATCTTCAATCCACCTCCCCCTCTCTCCCTATTTATTCCAGAACCCTCTCCCCATCCCCCTTTTCTGATGAAGGGTTGAGGCCCGACACGTCAGCTTTTGTGCTCCTGAGATGCTGCTTGGCCTGCTGTGTTCATCCAGCTCCATACTTTATTATCTTGGATTCTCCAGCATCGGCAGTTCCCATTATCTCTGATGGGATGTGGGAGTAGGGATGAAGTGAAAGAATTGGTGGAGACAGAGCCCAGAGACAGAGAAAGACAAAGGATGGATTAATGGTAAACCAGGGAGAAAAAAGCTGATAACTGGGAACAAAACAAGTGAAAATGTGTTGGCTGTGTTGAAAGCAGCTCCATATTATCACAAAGAACAAAGAATGAAGAAATTTACAGCACAGGAATAGGCCCTTCGGCCATCCAAGCCTGCACCGATCGAGATGCTCTGCCTGAACCTGTCATCTATTTTCCAAGGGTCTGTATCCCTTTGTTCCCTGCCCATCCATGTACCTGTCCAGATACATCTTAAAATACACTATCGTGTCTGCGTCTACCACCTCCGCTGGAAATGCGTTTCAGGCACCCACCACTCTCTGCGTAAAGGACTTTCCACGCACATCTCCCTTAAACTTTCCTCCTCTCAATTTGAACTCATGGTCCCTAACAGGGGTGACACATTCCCCAATGTAGAGGATACCACTCACGGACCAAACACAGACTGGTGATTGCCTTGTGAATCACTTACATTCCATCTGTTAAAGTGACCCTCAGCCTCCAGTTGCCTGTCACTTCAGCACACCACCCTGATTCCTGGATAACATTTTTGTCTTGTGCTTGCTGCAGTAATCCAGCAAGGCTCAGAGCAAGCTGGAAGAACAGCATCTCATTTTCCACTTGGGGACACTGCAAGCTCCAGGATGCAATAGCAAAATTCAATCATTTTAAAACCTGAACACCTTTGTTCATGTCCTTTACCCACACCCCAGATCTATCATCACATGGGCAGCTTTCAGTACAGGTAACTGATTTTCATGTAGTTTGGCCCTCGTTATTAGCTTTTCTTTATCCCTGGGTTACCATTATCCATCCCTTAGTCTTTCTCACTCTCTAGGCTCCGTCTCCACCCATTCGTCCACTTCATCCCAGCCACACATCCCACCCCTGTCTTCAGCATATCTAATAGTTCTGAAGAAGAGTTATTGGACACGAATTGTGAACTCTGCTTTGTTTTGCACAAATGCTGCCAGACCTGATGAGTTTCTCCAGTAAATTCTGTTTTTGTTACAGATTTTGTTCAAATCCCTTCTGTTTGACTTTTATCCCACCCATAGCACGAGGACTTGTCTACAACTCACTGGTTAACATGTCATGTGACTATAACCCAGAGCCAGGGACTGAAATCTTACTGCGTCACTTTTTTTTAGACCCTTTAATCTGCTCGTTTCAATAGCTCTTGACAGTTTTTGTGATGTGCTTTCACTCCTGTAGAACAGAATAGCGCGGCATAAATGAGGCCAATCAATCCCGAATAATAAAATGTGAGGCTGGATGAACACAGCAGGCCCAGCAGCATCTCAGGAGCACAAAAGCTGACGTTTCGGGCCTAGACCCTTCATGGAGCGAACAAGGGAGTCACGGAGAGAGTGGTCTCTCCGGAAAGCAGACAGGGGTGGGGATGGAAAAATGTCTTGGGTGGTGAGGTCAGATTGTAGATGGCGGAAGTGTCGGAGGATAATGCGTTGTATCTGGAGGTTGGTGGGGTGGTGTGTGAGAACAAGGGGGATCCTCTTTGGGCGGTTGTGGCAGGGGCAGGGTGTCCCGCAACACATCCCTCACACCCCGCCCCCGCCACAACCGCCCAAAGAGGATCCCCCTCGTTCTCACACACCACCCCACCAACCTCCGGATACAACGCTCCACACTGCCCTCCAACCCCGCCACACCCGGCACCTTCCCCTGCAACCGCAGGAAATGCTACACTTGCCCCCACACCTCCTCCCTCACTCCTATCCCAGGCCCCAAGATGACTTTCCACATTAAGCAGAGGTTCACCTGCACATCTGCCAATGTGGTATACTGCATCCACTGTACCCGGTGTGGCTTCCTCTACATTGGGGAAACCAAGCAGAGGCTTGGGGACCGCTTTGCAGAACACCTCCGCTCGGTTCGCAATAAACAACTGCACCTCCCAGTCGCAAACCATTTCCACTCCCCCTCCCATTCTTTAGATGACATGTCCATCATGGGCCTCCTGCAGTGCCACAATGATGCCACCCGAAGGTTGCAACTCATATTCCGCTTGGGTACCCTGCAGCCCAATGGTATCAATGTGGACTTCACCGGCTTCAAAATCTGCCCTTCCCCCACCGCATCCCAAAACCAGCCCCGTTCGTCCCCTCCCCCCACTGCACCACACAACCAGCCCAGCTCTTCCCCTCCACCCACTGCATCCCAAAACCAGTCCAACCTGTCTCTGCCTTCCTAACCCGTTCTTCCTCTCACCCATCCCTTCCTCCCACCCCAAGCCACACCTCCATCTCCTACCTACTAACCTCATCCCACCTCCTTGACCTGTCCGTCTTCCCTGGACTGACCTATCCCCTCCCTACCTCCCCACCTATACTCTCCTCTCCACCTATCTTTTTTTCTCTCCATCTTCGGTCCGCCTCCCCGTCTCTCCCTATTTATTCCAGAACCCTCACCCCATCCCCCTCTCTGATGAAGGGTCTAGGCCCGAAACGTCAGCTTTTGTGCTCCTGAGATGCTGCTGGGCCTGCTGTGTTCATCCAGCCTCACGTTTTATTACCTTGGATTCTCCAGCATCTGCAATTTCCATTATCACTGATACAATCAGTCCTGAAGGTCTTTTTCATCAGGCAGGGGAGTCCAAAACTAGAGGACATAGGTTTAAGGTGACAGAAGAAAGATTTAAAAAGGAAAATTCTTCACATGGAGGGTGGTGCATGTATGGAGCAAGCTGCCACAGAAAGTGATGGAGGTGGGTATAATTACAACAATTAAAAGGATCTGGATGGGTACAAAAGTAGGAAGAGTTTGGAGGCATATAGACCAACTGCTGGCAAATGGAATTAGATCAGATTGGGATACCTGGTTGGTGCTGATGATTTGGACTGAAGGTTCTGTTTCTGTGCTGTATGACTCTATGACCTTTATCATTTGCAAAAGTTTACTTCAAGAGTAATCGGTGAATTGAACAATTTGTCATGAGTTCAGTTAATGAGGTGGAGCACAGAGAGTTTCAAACGGATTGTGGGTTTTCAATGGCCAGTGATGTTGGGTGCAGATGGGGGAGCGGGATAATTTAAGCACGAACTGGAAGCTGGGATAACAGAGTGTGGAGCTGGAGGAACACAGCAAGCCAGGCAGCATCAGAGGATGTGGTACTCCTGGCCTCCTGAGTTCCTTCAGCTCCACACTGTGTTATCTCAGACTTCAGCATCTGCACTTCTTACTATCTCTCAACAGGAAGCTGGGTTAGGACATCACATATAATTATTCGTAATAAGAGCAGAGATTGGCCATTTGTCTTTATAATCCTCCTCTACCATTGAATAAGATTATGACTAATCTGTTTATGTTTTGAATTCCAGATTCTTATCTATCCTTGATAACCCTTGATTTCCATCCTGATCAAGAACTTGTCTGCCTTAAAAATTTCTGATGAACCTCCAGCCAGCATCTTCTCAGGCAGAGAGTTCCAAAGGCACACAATCCTCCTCATTTTTGCTCAGCTCTGACCTGTAAGGTTCTTTAACTCCCTGTCTTAAAATTAAATTTAAATTTCTGCAATCTATTCTTACATTCCTAGCTAGCCTCCTCTCATACACTAACTCTTCCACCTGATTCACCTTTACATCATAGTCTGGCGTCAACTCAGTTCAGAGGAATGGTCATTGGACCTGAAACATTAACTCTGTTTTCTTTCCTTCACAGATGCTGCTAGACCTGTTGAGCTTTCCCAGAAACTTTGTTTTTGTTCCTGATTTATAGCATCCACAGTTCTTTTGGTTTTCATAGTCTGGTGTGTTGAGCAGCGAATTTCAGTTATGATGGTCTGTTTTTGTGCAGTTTAACTCAATGGCTCTATGACTCCATGTGATTTGTTGTTTTCAATTAAGTGTGAACGTTGTGAGTGGATTGGTTTGCTTAGTTAGCTGGACAGCTGGTTTGTGATGTAGAGGGAGACCAATGTATACATTCCATTCCTGCTTACCATGAAGGAATCTCCTTCTCAACCTTTCTCTTTGCTTGAGGCATGGTGTCCATTACGTTAGACTGCTACCACTTATTTCTCTCTCAGATGGGAGAGCAGCCTTGCGGTCTGCTAGAACTACAGTGATTTTACTTGTACTGAACAGGTGCACAGTACTGAACTGCAGAGCAAGTACTGAGATCTGAAGAGTTGTGGCAACAGTCCCCCATGTAGATCGAACAATGTTGGACTAATACGTTGAAACTGTTAGTATCACTTGATAACATTCTGTTCATGCTTTTGGTAGCATAGTGATTAAAGTGAAGGACAGAGTAGCCCTGCAGACATTACAGATCATTGTGTGAATTGTCAATGGAAAAGTACCTTGAATAAAGTCTACGAGCCTTCTAGTCGAATGAAATGACAGCACCTTAGAAAACAATCAATGGAGAAAAGTTACAACAAAGGAAACCATTACAGTTGCACAATATGCAGCAAATAGGAAAAACATTATTTTATATTGAACATTCATAATATATGCTCATGAATGATAAACCATTATTTAAAAAAAGTTTAATTTTGTGGTGGCCATGTAAATATTGACACATTTCTAAAAGGTGTTAGTGGAAATTGATGCTTCAAAAAGCTAAATTAAAATCAAATGGATGTCTACTGCTTTTGATATATTAGTTAACTTAGATATCTTAGAATAGTTAATATTCAGGCAGGCCAAAAAGATCACTAGACAAGATTTCAGGAGAATTAGAAAAATCACAAGCACATCCGGGCAACCAGGGTGTCACACTCCAGGGTAAACAAACATTGTAGCGAAAATGCGCTAACGTTCTGTCTTTAACCAGAGTTAAACTGTTTGACCTGACCTCCGAAAAGTACGTAAAAACACTGGTTAATACTTAAATATTAACTCATTCACGACTCGAGGCAGAACTCATTTCTTCAATGTTAGACCTGGAGAAAAGTGAAAACACACCACAGCTCCTTAACAAGATTAACATCAAAGCAACAACTGCTGTAGCCTGTCAGATCTTCTCCTTCATAAACGGATGGACAAAAGGTGCGGAATTCAGTGTAATAATGTCACTCGCACAAAGTAAACTGAATCTAAAACATTTGGAACCATCATAATCTTTTCTCAAATCCATTAAATTTTATTTTAGATAGCCACGTTTTGAAATAAAAATCATCCTTGGGTTCTCTGCCATTAGGAACCTTTATTTTCAGCCAATGTATCCTACCAGGTAGCACAATCTCAGCTCTAAACTCAGCTTTAGAGCTTGTAATGAGGTAAAAGGTACAATAAGTGAAGAATGAGACAAACTGTGCCAATCTTTCACATCTCCAGAATTTCTCTGACTTCCATGTATCATGTCATCTAAAGGCTTAATTAAGAACCACTGAGGCAGACCCGAGATGGGCCAAAGGACAGCCAAGGTCTCCCCTCTCAAAAAGCCATGAAAACCCAATGTTCTTTATCAGAACATTTTGTTGCAATTGCAGGCCATTATCCTTTATCCAACAGCCTTTGCTCTAAATGTTTTGTTTTCAGTTTTGAATTTCAGGCAGTAAATAGATTTGCACAGTTGAAATCACTTGTTCTCACTCAGCAAATGGGGTTAAAATCAAAGTCACAGTGTCAGTTCAAATTCCAGAACTTATTAAACTGCATTGAATTTTTCGGTGTTTACCTTAAGGAAACGAAAAGAACAGAGTGTGTGTCAGATTAATTGATCAAAGAAATGGATTTTGAATCTTGCAAGATTTTCTGGGACTTGTTGAGTTCTGCCGACGATGTCAGGAAATCTTTGTCACCTTGTCGAATGAATCAGTCAAATACTTCAGAACAGTTATTACCTCCTGTAGTGGCTGCATCTAACTATTATCAGTCATGTCGTGTGCATAGGTGTGTATAAATAATTATTTGTGGAGGAGAAGAATCAGGCACAAAATGATCAATGAATAACTTTCATTTACCAGGATACACTTAGATCTACTATGGGTCTGTACAGGGTTATTGGGGCTGTTGGAAAGAAATTTCCTTTAACCCAAACAGACTTGATCAAACTTGAACAGACCTGCCACCACGTTGAGTTTTGGTCTTTTGAGAAAAACACCTTGCTTTTAGATCCACTCAGATTAAGCAATGTTTTTTTTTCCAAAATAAGGCCTGAACTCAGCGTGTCTACAAGTCTACAAAGATCTGCTTTTGAAAAGGCCTTCAATTGCTGGACCTGCAGACAAAGAAGACCCAACCTGTACAATGTCTCAGAGATAGTAGGAACTGCGGGTGCTGGAGAATCTGAGATAACACATTGTAGCAGGCCAAGCAGCATTAGAGGAGCAGGAAAGCTGATGTTTCAGGCTTAGGCCCTGAAGAAGGATCTAGGCCCAAAATATCAGCTTTCCTGCTCCTATTATGTTGCTTGGCCTGCTTTGTTCATCCAGTTCTACACCCTGTACAATGTTTCTCTCTCTCTCTACCAACAACCTGCTGAGTTTTGACAGCATTTCCTGGGTTTTATTTCCAGCCTCCACAGTATTTTACATTCATTGTAAGAGTTAAAGAGTGGCATAAATGGCCTGAAAATTTCTCAAGAAGAGTCCTGACCTGAAAAGTCAGCTTTCCTGCTCCTCTGATGCTGCCTGACCTGCTGTGTTCCTCCAGCTCCACACTGTGTTATCGGCATAAATAGTCTGCAGATTTACTGAGTCAAAAAGATAGGCAGGTCTCAGATAGTTTTTTTTGAAGGTGCAGGTTAATTTGAGTCTCATGCCCATTCACTGAATTTTAAACTTGGCTGATATCATTGCAGTGAAATCATTGTGGTATGGCCTGCAGCTCCTCCATTTCTAACTAGATTTACAAAGAGTCATTCCTTACAGTTGAGAAACATAGTTTGCATGAAACAACCTTTTGAAAGGTAAATTCAAACAATCCTCCACATGCACCCCACGCCAGAATATATGCCTCAACTACAATAAAAAGACATCTGGAGTCGTATATGAAAAGGAAGGGTTTATAGGAATGTGGGCCCGGCCAACGTGACTAAATTTGGCCAGGTTGGACAAGTTGTACTGAAGGGTCCGTTTCTGTGCTGTATGTCTATATGACTCTATTTCCCAATGCCATGTTAAACTGTGGACCTTCTTTGTCTATTTGCCCTTCAATGCGTATCATGTAGAAGTGAATCCTATAGTGACAGTAGGATGTGTTAAAAAAAATTGAAAATTTATTCATCACTTTCTGCTTTCTTATAAAAAAGTATTTTTTACCACAAGACAATAGAAGTGTATTTCATCCAGCAAAATCTGCAAATACTAGAAATCTCTCAGTCTTTTATAAACGAACATTGAATAATCAACAGACACAGTCAGGGAGCCAGGGTTGTTCATCCAGCAACATTTTCTCTGAAGCTCAGTGTTTCAAGGGTTTAGTGGATATCTGGGCTCTTAGCTAATATTTCTGATTGAGGGTGTCTCCAAAGCAGGTAGGTCAAACCAGGCCAAGCCAGGTATTTTCTGACTCCTTCTATCCCCCTTAAATTAAAATTCAGACTAATATTCTTACAATCAGATTCCCCTTGCACAATAGAGAATGGCATAGAAACTGGTTTATTGCTGGTTTTTGACAGACATGTTCTGGCATCAGTGGAGTGCATACTGGAAGTTCAAGCCACAATGCTCATCTGAAATGGGGCCTAATTTTAGTAACCATAGTACACTGGTAGTGCCTGCTACATCTTAAAAGGCACACACCAGGCTACCTGGATTCCATGTGAAACATTTGTTCAAACACGATTTATATTACAGTGAGAGTGACCAGCTATATGTTTAATAACCATTGCTGGTTTGCATGTAGAAGTTAACAAAAACCATATAAGGTGGGCTTAGAGTTTTGGATTGTATACCTCACGAAATGTCTCCTGTCCATTAAAAGGATGATGAGAATAATTTTAATGCTCAATCTCATTCAAGGCTTGTGGATACACCGTTTATCCCTTATGCATAAGTTTGTGGTTTGGTTTGGTTAAATAATATTTGGAGGTGTCTTTAGGCAAATTGTGCCTGTTCTAGATTGTTTCTAAATTTAGGGATTCTCTCGACTTGTGACTGACTAAAGTTGGATTCTGGTAGGTTTCTTCAAAATTCCTTTATTTACACGACTGCACATTCTGCATTTCTAGGTAATGACATCTCTCTCTTGTGTTAACTGTTGTATCTCTCCAGATAGGAGAGGACGGGACCACTGCCGTCACTGTTATGATATCATATATGTCACTAGTTCAGAGCCTCCTATGCTCATCTTCTCTGCAACTGTTCTTTTCTTCTGTAAAGGCGTATGTTAAATATTTAGGGATCTGAGTTTTATCAACAGTATTTACCAATCTTAATTTAACAAAACAAACCATTTTCTTTCAATACTGGTTGAGGCTCACATTCTTTTGGAGGTCTATCCACTCACTGGATGCTTCATCTATGCTTTGGTATTACATGAGAACTTTATACTTATTTCCCTTAACATAATTTTCTTGCAACAATAGTATGTTATCTCAGTTGGTTAGATGACAAGATTGTGGTGGAGAATGAAGTCTAGTTGCAAAGGGAACCTTTCTGCCTATTGTAGCTTATAAAGGCCTGTCTCATGTCTCAATTTGCCCCATGTTTATGGAATGCTTAATTCAAATCATATATCACCAATTATCTTTCTTCATTAGACATACTTATAGTCCTTTGAGAACCATGACTCCTTACTTAACCAACTGCTTATAATGAATTTCAATATTTTTATTTTGTGTTAAAAGCCAGTTTGCAAAACTATTTTTCAATCTATTTAGAATACTCTTCATCAATTCCATGAATTTTAAGCTTCCCTGTTAGTCAAATAATATAACTCGCAAAATGAAATTTTTAACAAGCACATATGAATGCTGCCCTTAGTTATGAGCAAAATTGAAAATGCAAGTAAAAATGCTATGTTTCTGTTATATTCTGTGGAGACCATACCTTAAGTTCTATGTTTGATTTTCTTATTTAAGGAAGGATGTAAATGGATTGGAGGCTGTTCAGAGAAGGTTTACAAGATTGATAACTGGCATGAACAGATTATCCTATAAGGAAATGGTGGAGAGACTGGAGCTTGTTTTTAATGGATTTTCAAAAATTGAGGAGTGATTGGCTGAAGTGTATAGTTCCTAAATGGTCTTAACAAAGTGGATGTGGAAAGGATGTTTCCAATTGTGGATGAGTCCAGAACTACAGGATACGGTTTAAAAATTAGGGGTTTCACTTGAAGAACAGAAATGACAGATTTTGTTTTTCTCTCAGTGTTATGCAATTTCAGAATTCTCTGCATCAGAAGGCAACCAGATTATTGAACATTTATAAGGTGGAGGTACAAATATTCTTGCCAGTAAATGGAATTGAAGGTTAACAAGTGTTGGTAGATCGGACAGAGTTCTAGCTATCCCAAACTTTTATGTGGGACATTCCTTGTTCTGGGCCCTCTCAGGCACACTCTCATACCTCTTCTTTATTCTGGCACATTGATGGCTATATTGGTGTGATTTCCTGCTCTCTCTGAACTGGAAGTCTTCTGCAACTTAATTGCCAATTTCCAGTTTTATACTCCATTTCTGACTTTTCCTCTCCCTTCGTCAATTGAAGCTACAGTTAATGTATTAATATAGCCCTTTACAAAGAGAAGACAAATATTCTGAACTGCTGAATTAATCAAAATGTCCAGCCTCAATTTTAGAGACAATGGGATCCAAGATTAGTATTACAGGCATTTTATGTTGACCTTTTTAATTATTAAAAGCATTCTTACTGAAGTAGACAACATTTTAAAAATATCTTTTATGGTAAGAAAAATGTCACATTCAAAAGAAAAGTTTCCATCAATGTATTTTTGATCATGGTGCACTTAATGTGGATAATACATGATTTGATGGCTTTCGAAGTAACCAAAATAAATTAGCTGGTCATTATCTCATTGTTATTTGTATGACCTTGCTGTGTGCAAATTGGCTGCTTCATTTACATTACAATTCTGATGACATTGCAAGTTGCTAAGCACTTTTGGACATCCTGCTGTTTTAAAAAAATCTATGTAACCGCAAATTCTTTCTTTAATAAAACCTTTTCTAAAATATATGAGCTTTAATAATTCTTAAGCAGCTAATGAGTCACCTAACCAAATTAATTTTGTCCACGTACATTAATCGAATTCCGTTATACACAATAATTATCTGATTTTCTCAAAACTGTGTTCAAATAGTTTACTTGACCAGACCTGAAATGATCTGCAAGCTATGTTCTTGAGAAATATCAACACATTGTTCAGATGGGTGAATAGGTCCAAATATGCATCCACTTTCATTCTTACAGCATCATTAAAAGTCCTTCAGTTCTTTACAGAGGCATAAACTGGTGCTTGATAGAAATACAGGACAAATCAGAGGAGAAACAAAATAGGTGGCTTTATTCATAGAATGCCTACAGTGTAGAAACAGGCCATTCAGTTCAACAAGTTCACACTAACCCCACAAAGAGCATCACACTCAGACTAATCTCCCTACCCTTTGCCTGTAACCCTGCATTTCCCATGGCCAATGCACCTAACTTGCACATCTTTGGACCGTGGGCAGAAATCAAAAACCCACACAGACATGGGGAGAATGTACAAACTCCACACAAGCAGTCACCTGAAGGTGGAATCAAACCCAGGTCCCTGGTGCTGTGAGGCAGCAGAGCTAACCACTGTGTCACCGTGTCACCCATATGACTGAACAAGTCTGTTGGAAGTCATGACCGAGACCATCACGTTAGATATTGAAGACCTCTCGCACTAAGGATAGATCATGGGGTTGGGATGCAAATGAAGCACCAATAATGCCTGTATTCCACCAATGAAATGACAATGATGCCAATATTTAGAAAAATTAACAAAATATCTAATGAAGTCTCACAACTTTAAGAACTGAAGGTAAAGCATGAACATTGCTGTGCAGACAAATGGGAACATGTCTGCAGTGTTTGTAACAATCTCAACCAGGTGAACCTCATAGAATATGAATTCTCTGATTGGGGCTGTTAATCTGATCCATTCAGGGAGACCTCACTAATAGATATAAACAGGAGTGTCAGAAGTTCTGTTCATTCTACAAACTGGCTTTGTGGTAGTTGAACCAGTGTCAAGTATTATGTATGTTTAAATAAAGGGTGATTTGATGACAGAACACTGGTCCTTTGTTCAATGTCAAACCTGAAGGAAGGCAATTGTGGTTCAAACCATCTGCTGAAACATTGTAGTCTCACAATGCCAGGTTGCAGTCCAACAGATTTATTTGAAATTATAAGCTTTCAGAGTGTAGCCCCTTTGTCAAGTGAAATAAGAGAGAAGCATACAGACAGAGAATTTATAGGCAGAGAGATCAAGGGCATAGAGACCAAAGATCATACAAATGGTGTGAGTGGAGTGCTGAATAATAAGACCCTGCAGGTGATCCAGTGTGTTAGATGTTGAGCAAAGTGTCAACAGCTGAATGACAAGCGAAGGGATGACCTATAATCCAATTCAATGAGGCAGAGAGATAATTTAAGGTGATGCTGGAGACAAACCAAATGACTGGAAATAACACAAGAGTTACATGCTGAGCGTCTAACCAAAGTAACAAGTAAGCTAAAACTGTACAAACTAATTAAGGTGGAGAGATCATAACAATTCATCCAGGTGATGATGACAAAACAAGACAGTAAGGAAGATTTTACAGATTCAGAAGTGCAGTGGGGTCACATAGAGTGACATGAACACAAGATCATAGTTGAGGCCATTTTCATGGGTACAGAGCTTGGTTATCAGTTTCTGCAGGGTGATTTTGCGTTGTTGTGTATCTTGAAGGCCACCTTGGAGGATGCTTACCCAAAGATCGGAGGTTGGGAAGGAACATTCCTGTCTGGCGTGTTGCGCGGTGTCCATTCATCCATTGTTGTAGTGTCTGCACGGTCTTGCCAATATACTATACCTCAGGGCATCCTTGCCTGCAACGTATGAGATAGGCAATGTTGGTTGAGTCGCATGAGTATCTGCTACATGATGGATGGTGTTCCCACATGTGATGGTAGTATCCATGTCAATGATCTGAAATGTCTTGCAGAGATTGCCATGGCAGGGTTGTGGGGTATTGTGGTCAATGTTCTCCTGAAGGCTGAATACTTTGCTGTGAACGATGGTCTCTTTAATATTTGGCAGTTGTTTGTTGACGAGAAGTGGAGGTGTAGGGACGATCTTAGCGAGATGCACATCATCATCAATGACATGTTGAAGGCTTCAGAGAATATGGTGTAGCTTCTCTACTCCAGGGAAGTACTGGACAATGAAGGGTACTCTATCGATTGTATCTTGTGTCTGACTTCTGAGGAGGTTGTAGTGTTTTTTTGTTGTGAAAGCTAGAGAAGTGCAGCATCGTGAGGTTATCTGTGGGCTTGTGGTAGAGTGAGGTACTGAGGCGTCAGTCCTTGATCGAGATGCATGTGTCCAAGAATGAGAATGATTCTGAACAGAAGCCCATGGTAAGCCTGATGGTGGGCTGAAACTTGTCGATATCGCGATGTAGTAATTTCAATGATTCCTCACCTTAAGTCCAAAGGAAGAAAATGTTGTTGATGCATCTAGTGTATGGCATTAGTTGGAGGTCTTGCACAGTGAAGAAGGCTTGATCAAACTTATGCATGAAAATGTTGGCATAAAGAGGAGCAAGTTTGGTCACCATGGATTTACCTTACGTTTGGATAAAGAACTAGTTGTTGGAGGTGAAGATGTGGTCCAGGATGAAACGGATGAGTTGTCGGATGGCATCTAGAAATTGGTATTTGTTGGTATTGAGGACTGAGGCACTACAGATTTCTTACAGAAACTCAGCACCCTGAAACCAGTGGAACCAGGAACATTCCTCATCACAATGAACGTTTTGGCACTCTACACCAGTGGCCACAGAAAAACTAAGGCAAGGACAGAATTAGGCCATGTTACTAAAAGAATACATGAATGAAAAGTTTCACTATACTTTTGGCTGACCCAAACCCCTTTTTCATCAATGACCACGACAGCCACATCCACAAAACTGTATGTCAATTTGCTTCTTTTACTGCTGTGTTAAT
The DNA here is from genome assembly GCF_030684315.1 of Stegostoma tigrinum. Classification (NCBI taxonomy): domain Eukaryota; kingdom Metazoa; phylum Chordata; class Chondrichthyes; order Orectolobiformes; family Stegostomatidae; genus Stegostoma; species Stegostoma tigrinum. The sequence continues at coordinate 11,880,124 of NC_081386.1, forward strand.
CCTTTAAAAGCATCTTCATGAAACAAACTATTAGATCAGACCTGGAATAAGCCAGTCACTTTGAATTTGACCATGCAGCTAGCAGATGATGTGTAAGATCCTTATCAATGACTTTGACAAATAAACAATATCTTTTTTAGGTATTTTTTTTTGATCATCTTGACTCTGAAGTAAAAAAGCTAAATATGAACCAATGTTAGACTCTTCCCAGCAATTTGCCATACTATTCATTCATGTAGTCTTTTAGAAAAAGTGTGATCAATTTGAGCTTAACAAATCAAAAGTTCCTTGGAACATTTAATGTTTCCAGTTTTTGTGCAGCTTTCTTTCCAAGTAGCAGAGAAAGGTTTCGCACCGTGGTGGAGCAGTCTGATTTCAGGTGAAAGCCTTTTGATTTCTGAAAGAGTTACACACACAGATGTTTAACTGAATTTTTAACTTTTCCAGTCATTACGAATTAGATAATGAGAGATCTGAAAGGTGCAGTGAAATTAAAGCATTACTGGTTGATTTTAACCAGATGATTATTCCAGTTGGACTCCAGAGAGTTTTAATTAGTGGGCACAATTTACAAGCCATTCACTGCATTCCAAGGCACACAAACTCCCCCAGCTCCTCAGGAATGCCAATCTTGGTTTTTAAGAAAGGCTTTAACCAAGATGCTTTAATCAGTAAATCAAGAATTTGCAAGCTCATAATCTCAAAGAAATTACCAAAGGAAATAGCCCTGGGTGAAATGTGGCTGACACTAGCTCTGTATTTTAAAGTGAAACTATAACAAGCAAATATTGTTTCACAGCTGGGTCAAATAGATCTTCATTTGTGCAAAATAATTACTAACAGAGCACATTTAAGGCCAGCTGCAGAGTTCAAACTGAAATTAAGGTGCCTGTTTCCCTTCAGGCATTGGCTCGAAAAATGTCCTCAATTGTAGTTTGTAGTCTATGGCCATTGGTGGCTGCTGTAACCATTCAAAACAAAAACGATTTTCTTTTGGTTCTCTGTGAACCATCATCCTTAATGCATCAAGAGAGAAAAAAAATGTTACAATGGAAACATTTACATGTCAAGAGATTTATTTGTTAATAACAATAACCTGTGCAAAACTGACAGGCCAACATGTTTTGAAAATAAAAACATGGGATTTCCAATTGAAAATAATAGCCCATTCCATAATGCAAAAGTATTATTTGGCTGGATTAAAGATTTACAAAATTTACCACATTCCTGATTAGCTGAATTACTGTTCTATGAAAAAAGACCAAAAGATATATATTTGTACACTTTTTTCACAACTTCAAAATATATCGAATTACTTCATGAGTAATGATGTACTTTTAAACTGTAGTCACTATGATAATGTAGGAAATACAGCAGCCAATTTTACTACAGAAATCACACAATCAGCAATATAAAGGTGCGATAAAGATGGTATAATCTATATTTTTAGTGATATTGTTTCAGGAATAAATAGTACCCAGAAGAGGATGGAGAACTCTCCTGTGTTCCCATGAAATGGTGCTAAAGGATCTTTTGTGTGGATAGGCAGGATATAGGTTCAACATTGCATCCAAAAGCTTAATCAAATCTACCTATGCATTTCAGGAAGGCTTATTAAAATGAACATGCAGCTTGAGCCTCAACCAAACTTTCAAGAGTTCACATAGCCAAGTACAGAGTATAGCTAATACACACGTGCTAATGTTTCCTGTAGTTCTGGATTTAAACTACCTCAACACAACATTGGTACAACAAATTTGCATTTTTTCATAGAACACTATTGGAATTAAACCCGGACAAAACTTAACTGAACTGGAAGATATAGGAAGCCACACAGAGTATGATATTTTGATACTCTTTACCTAATATTCTGCACCAATGTTCCCTCTATTTTTTCCTTTGCAGCCTGCTTATTGAATTGCATGGTATATTGCAGAATGCTGCACAATTCCACAGCTTAGAGAGAACACAGAATTAGATATGTTTAAGAAGCATATTTTTGTTTTTTTACATTTCACAAACTTTTAATTATCCATGAGTTCATAAGTTACATATATATGGCTCACATGTCAGATGCAACTGCTTTTATTTATTGGTTAATTCTTGTCCACTTTCCAATGTTAATGAAGATCTGTAGCTTGGGTTGTGGTAGGAGGAATTTGTCGGTTCTCCGAGCTGACTGGTTTTCATGCAAACGTTTCATTTCCCTTCTAGGTGACATTGTCAGTGCTGTCTAGTCTCGGTTGAAGGGCAGTTGTTATGTCCCACTCTGAATTTATATGGTCTGGACTGTCATGGTGGGCAGCCTTGTTTCTGGTTTTGCATCATAGTAGTATGTGGATGGGGTTTATTTCAACGTTTGTTAATTGCATCGGAGATTAACAACCGGGCCTCCAGGAATTCTCGTGCTTGTTTTTGTTTTGCTTATCCTAGTACTATAACTTTGTCCCAGTTAAACTGATGTCCTTCTTTGTTGGAGTGTACTGAAACGAGTGTGAATTGGTCAGAGATAATGGGAACTGCAGATGCTGGAGAATCCAAGATAATAAAATGTGAGGCTGGATGAACACAGCAGGCCAAACAGCATCTCAGGAGCACAAAAGCTGACGTTTCGGGCCTAGACCCTTCATCAGAGAGGGGGATGGGGTGTAGGTTCTGGAATAAATAGGGAGAGGGGGGAGGCGGACCAAAGATGGAGAGAAAAGAAGATAGGTGGAGAGAGTATAGGTGGGGAGGTAGGGAGGGGATAGGTCAGTCCAGGGAAGACGGACAGGTCAAGGAGGTGGGATGAGGTTAGTAGGTAGATGGGGGTGCGGCTTGGGGTGGGAGGAAGGGATGGGTGAGAGGAAGAACAGGTTAGGGAGGCAGAGACAGGTTGGACTGGTTTTGGGATGCAGTGGGTGGAGGGGAAGAGCTGGGCTGGTTGTGTGGTGCAGTGGGGGGAGGGGACAAACTGGGCTGGTTTAGGGATGCGGTAGGGGAAGGGTAGATTTTGAAACTGGTGAAGTCCACATTGATACCATTAGGCTGCAGGGTTCCCAGGCGGAATATGAGTTGCTGTTCCTGCAACCTTCGGGTGGCATCATTGTGGCACTGCAGGAGGCCCATGATGGGCATGTCATCTAAAGAATGGGAGGGGGAGTGGAAATGGTTTGCGACTGGGAGGTCCAGTTGTTTGTTGGTGTTCTGCAAAGCGGTCCCCAAGCCTCCGCTTGGTTTCCCCAATGTAGAGGAAGCCACACCGGGTACAGTGGATGCAGTATACCACATTGGCAGATGTGCAGGTGAACCTCTGCTTAATGTGGAATGTCATCTTGGGGCCTGGGATAGGGGTGAGGGAGGAGGTGTGGGGGCAAGTGTAGCATTTCCTGCAGTTGCAGGGGAAGGTGCCGGGTGTGGTGGGGTTGGAGGGCAGTGTGAAGCGAACAAGGGAGTCACGGAGAGAGTGGTCTCTCCGGAAAGCAGACAGGGCTGGGGATGGAAAAATGTCTTGGGTGGTGGGGTCGGATTGTAGATGGCGGAAGTGTCGGAGGATGATGCGTTGTATCCGGAGGTTGGTGGGTGGTGTGTGAGAACGAGGGGGATCCTCTTTGGGCAGTTGTGGCGGGGGCGGGGTGTGAGGGATGTGTTGCGGGAAATACGGGAGACGCGGTCAAGGGCGTTCTCGATCACTGTGGGGGGAAAGTTGCGGTCCTTGAAGAACTTGGACATCTGGGATGTGCGGGAGTGGAATGTCTTATCGTGGGAGCAGATGCGGCGGAGGCGGAGGAATTGGGAATAGGGGATGGAATTTTTGCAGGAGGGTGGGTGGGAGGAGGTGCATTCTAGGTAGCTGTGTGAGTCGGTGGGCTTGAAATGGACATCAGTTACAAGCTGGTTGCCTGAGATGGAGACTGAGAGGTCCAGGAAGGTGAGGGATGTGCTGGAGATGGCCCAGGTGAACTGAAGGTTGGGGTGGAAGGTGTTGGCGAAGTGGATGAACTGTTCGAGCTCCTCTGGGGAGCAAGAGGCGGCGCTGATACAGTCATCAATGTTGGTCATGTCGTTTTGCTGTAAATTGGTGTTCACGTATCCTGGTGGTGAGTTTCCTGATTGGCTGTGCTATATAGTGTTTATCCCCGTTGCTGCATGGTATTCCTTCTTTTTAATCTTCCTTTGCCATTATCTAAATTTCCATTGTATAAAGTCATACTTTCCTTGTCTCTTTTTAACATGATTTAATTGTAGATCTTGTAGAAGACTAGGGAACTTTCTCTCCTCCCTGCCCACGTCTAACACCACCCTGTATATAAACTGCCAAGACCAGGATCTTGAACAGAGGGTCCTTGACCATAATCCAGACATGACTGACTGACTAACTACGTGAGTTTGGCATTAAATAACCTCAGAAACATTCTCCACTGGCCTTAGGGCAATCATAAGCCATCTGCAGCAAAAGCAAAAAGAAGAGAATCACCTCAAAATGCAGTGTTGACACAGTGAAAGAATAAGTAAATTTTAAAAATATAAAAGTCTTTTCCATCATTAACACAGAAATAAAATTGAAGCTTTGAAAGTTCATGCAAAAACTTGAACATTTTGTACATTGTCCTCGAATCACCATATGGTATGTATGGTGCATGTTGGATAATGTGGCTCTACAGGGGAGGATGGACAACTACAATTCCTGTAATGAATTTTTCCCTCTCATGTGTGCACACATACACATATATATCAGGATGAAACATAACTTCATTCACAGATAAAGAGTCAATGACTCGAGAACAGGACAAAACTCAAGTCACAGGCCTCAGAAAAATTAGAAGGCCAATGTGGAGCAAACCTGTTAGAAACATTTGTCTAGTGGCTACATTTGTTTGTGAATTTAGTGGGAGCTTTTTTTTGATGTTACACTTATAGATATATTTGTTATTGGAAGGTGAATTCTGGCATGGAGATGCAGAGTGGAGCTAATTCAACAGCTCTTTCAATGAGTTGGCTGGCACAGAATTTATGGGCCAAATGACCTTATGCTCTGTTGTGTTCTTTTGTGATTGTTTGCACCTTGGAATTGCCAACATTCAGGACGATCCTGATGTCTCCAGCAAGGTAGTATTAATTTCCTGGATGTTGCTATCAGCAACCCAGAAGAACAATAAAAGGGGCATCAAAAATCAGTGCGTGTTTTTTGATGTTTCTTTGAAAACATCATGTTAATTTGACGCAAAGTTATTGAAGACAGGAGAAAGTGGTTGTTTGACCAGACATTGTGTTTGAAGGCAAGAGATCATATGATGAATGAGCATACATTAGGCTTTTAAAGCTTATACTAGATTACAAAGTTAGTGTTCACATGCTCATCTACATAACAGAGGATAAACTCAAGAATAAATTAAGGCAAGCTACACAAGATTTATTGAACATATAAAATGGGGTTTAATGTCAGATTGCATCATGCTTCTGTCAGGTATTTCAAAATGTAATGTTATACCGCTATTAGTGCATAAGATTAGTTCAAATAAACCTATAATGGTCTAACATAAGCTTACTTCTGTGAAGCTGAGTTGAGTAAGTAACATAAACACAATAATCTACAGGTTGCAGTGTAATGTTTTCTAAATATTGTTCAACACATTTAAACTGGCATTGATTCCAGTCACCTCAAATTGAAGTTAATCTATTTAAATATTGTATAATGTAGGAAAACCTTTTAAAATATTGGCACAAGCAATTTTATTTCTCATCAAGTAAAAGTGTAGCTAAGCAATAAAATAACAAAGGTAAGAAATGATTGTCAATTAATGTCCAAGTAATAACTCAGTTGAGAAGGGGATACCACTTTTCCTCAATTTATTGTAACGGTCACATGTGGACTACAGATAATATCTTGAGAAAATCACCTAATTTATCATCTAATTTGACAAAGAGGCAATCTCTCAATATTATATGTGATAGCAAAACTGCCCCAGACCACTTCACCCTTTGTAAATACTCAAACCATTCTTTGTTCTTTCCAACAAGTTGTCCTTCAAATGTCTGCCTTAAATTCAGTTCTTTCCCAGTTACCTCATCAGTAGCTTGTTAGCTCATTCATACAACGTACCGTTTGCATATTGTAACAATCACTATCTTTATTATACATAATGATGCTTCTCCCACACTGTGATACAACTGCCAGATGCAACCTGAACAATCAAATTCTAAATTTACCAGGTAATACTGTAGATTTTATATTTTTGTCAAATTAAAGCCAACAATTTAAATTAAATAAAATCACACTCGATGCACAGCTCAGAAATGGTTATTCAGCTCATCTAATCCATGCAAGCAAACATGTCCCATCCACACTTCCCCCTATACTATTTCATCTGACTTTATCAGCATAACCTTCTATTTCTTTCTCACTTGTGCGTTTGACTAGGTTCCCCCAAAAATACATTTGTGATATTAATTTCAGCTACTCCCATGGTTAGGGTTAGAGTTCTAATTCGAGAGGAAAACCTGTGTTTGTACATCGAGACAATATAATGTTATGGATTCCAAATTAAGTGATGAGCATTAGTTTGGCTGGCCTGGTGGCTCAGTGGCTAGCACTGTTGTCTCGCAATGTCAGGGACATGGGTTTGTTTCCAGACTCAGGTGACTGTCTGGGTGGAGTTTGTACGTTCTCCCTGTGTCTCTTTGGGTTTCCTCCCACAGTCCATAGATGCGCAGGTTAGAATGCTTGGCCTTGGGTAGTGCAGAATTATAGGAGCGGGGGTGGGTGTGGGGGGGTTTGACGAGCCAACTTTAAGGGCATTTAAATGGTCATTGGATAAACATATGGATGATAATGAAATAGTGTAGGTTAGATGGGCTTCAGATAGGTTTCACAGGTTGGCGCAACTTCGAGGGCTGGAGGGTCTGAACTGTACTGTAATGTTTTATGTTCTATGAACGCTCTTCAGAGGGTCAGTGTACACTTTATGGGCTGAATGGCCTGCTTCCACTCTGCCATGATTCTATGATTCTAAGTATCATGCAAGTGATTGATGCCACCATGAATCTGGTAATTCACCAAGTTGTAATTCTTGGTATCAACCAACCAAAACAAAATGGAGCTTTAGAAGGCCATCCCTGGTTTCCCTGTAAAACTTAGAATGCCACTACACTCAGACCAAACGTTAAGAGTATGGCTATCTCTTCTAGGAAGTCTCCATAATCATGACTAATTGTTACCATTAAAATGTGATTTTTCTTTTCCCCCATGAATGAGCAGAAAGAATTCTACGGCACAGTGATATCCTGGGCCACATACTCTGGCATGGTTCAAGTCAATGCTTCTTTGTGTATATCTAACAAAAGGTTGGCTGTTATTAGCGTTAGACGATTGTCAGATATTTCCTACCATCCCCCAATCAGGGTAAATTGTCATTCCCTATGACTCGGACAAGAATGGACAAAACTGCATCCAACAATGCCAGGCGAGCTCAAGTAACAGGAAGCTCTGCGACTTGAACTCACAGCCATCTGGTTTCAAAGCAGGTGTTGTACCACCTGTGTTACCAGTCTGCCCAAGGCCATTTTCTTTTCTTTTTTTCTCCCTTAGTCAAATGAGGGTCAAGCAGCTGGACTGTGTCCCATAACAAACAGCGTGACCTCTCTCATCACTGATGATAGCTGGAAAGACCATGAGCATTTTGTTGCACTCTTGACTTGAAAATGCAGTAGTAGTAATTCCCAAGATTTAATAGGGTGAGACAATGCACTTAAAAGTTATGGCTAAATGCTACTGTTCGGGCATATGGGGACTTTAACGAGGCATTCTTCCTTACTGAATAATGGTGACCTTTTGTGACTTTAACTTGTGAAATGGAGCTTGACAATATTCAGAGAGTCCAAACAGCAGGTCCTTGAGGTAAGCCTTGTGGTTGGGAAAGAACAGATCAGAAAGTTCCCATCATGAACGCGAATCCTTACAGGCAGCAGTCAACTGCAGAATGGGACTGGACTTTCCTCTCATCTTCTTGAGCTAAAGATCATATATGAAATTGGGAAATTTCAAGAAAAATGGTAAAGGCATGCTCAAAACAGGTAAAAGAATACTTGTCTATTAACAACTGTCGCTAGATAGGAAGATTCCAAGTGCAAAAGACAATCTAGCCAAACCCTTTTGATAATTTCTAGAAATGCAACAGTAAGCACTTAATCTGTATCATGCATTTTGTCTTGTGAAAACAAGATCATATTTCAGGAAACCACAAAACTAGTATGAGAGAGTGTTTGAGACCAGAATCCTGTTGTAAGACAATGTGTCAAATTTTCTTCTCCACTCGAGGAGATGAGAAAGTGAAACAGTTGGGTGAGCTGGCTGTAGAGAAAACATTACACTGTTCATGTGACCTCACCACTCAATTCTGATCAAGAAGTTTGGAAACTCTGTAATATTTTCTCATCAAACTATTCAGAAATGTTCGTGCAAAACTCTGGAGCAAGTGGAGCTTGAACCCAGGCTTTGTAGTTCAGAGGGAATGGTGCTGTCACTGTGCAAAACCAGCTGTTTGGAGACTTTTTGAATTTGCCAACAACTAAGGTCGGTATGGTAGCTCAGTTGCGAGCACTGCTACCTCTCTGAGTTTGATCCACCCTCGGGTGATTGACTGTGTGTGTTTTCTCTGGGTTCTCTGATTTCCTCTCACTGTCCAAAGGTGTGCAGGTTAAGTGGATTGGCCATGCTAAATTGCCCACAGTGTCCAGGGATATGCAGACTGAGTGTATTAGACGTGGGAAATGCAGGGATAGGGTAGGGGTATTGGCCTGGGTGGGATTCTTTTCAGAAGACCAGTGTGGACTTGATGTATTACCACATGAGAGGCCCAAAGTGTTTGTAATGCATTACATGTCTTTCAGCAGGTAAAAAAATTGGCTGCTTTCCAGCAAAGAGACTGGGGCTACCTGCCTGTTGGGGTTTTGGAAGGGGTGGGGCCTCCATTTGCTCCAACTTGGAGCCAGTCAAGTCCATACAGAGGAAGGGGTGAGATACAAACCCTTCCCTGACCTGACACTCCCTCTCACTATGACTCCATTCCTGTACATAGTAAAAGAAAACCACTCAGTTAGCTTCTTGCTACATGTTCCCCTGAAAGTAGGCCATGATAATATAGTCTTACAGACAGAATCTGTTGGTCCCTGATAGACCCACCTCAGCCAAGGTGAAAACACTACTAATGAGACCTGCGATAGGCTGCGTGGTTCACCATTCAGCTCCTAACAATCTCACTGGCACACAATCTGAGAACATCTTTCAGTGGTGCAGGAAACAAGTTACTCACCATGGAACAGAAACTGCTCCCATTCATACACTTAGCCTGCAAATTGGAGAATCAGCACCATTTAATTGCCATGTTATTTTCCTTTAAGTAATTCTATAGCTTGGCTGAAGAAGACAGTGGGGACAGGGGTAAGGACTAGTATAGCTGTCCTGAGGGCTGGCATGTACATCAGAAAAAAATTCTAACAAGATGGGGTTGAATCATCATTCCGGCTGAGATAGCTGGGATGGTGTTAAGCTTCTTGAGTGTTGTTGGAGTTACATTTATCCAATCAACTGAGAATTCTGCCTTGTAGATAGTTGGCATACTCTGGGAGTTACTTGCTACATGATTCATAATCTCTGACCTGCTCTGACAACCACAGTATTTATATGACTAGGCCAGTTCAGTTTCTGGTCAATGCTAAGCCACAGAATGTTGATAGTGGGAGAGTCAATAATGTTAGTGCTATTGAATATCAAAGAACAATGGTTAGATTCCCTCTTGTTGCAGGTGACCATTCGTATGTCGTGAATGTTATTTCCCACTTTTCATCTAAAGTGTTCCCCCTGATTTACATTTGCTGGGGCTCCTTGATGCCACAATCAGTAAAATGTGACCTTGTTGTCAAGGGCTGACACTCCCACCTCACCTCTGGAATTCAGCTCTTTGTCCAAGTTTGAACCAAGGCTGTAATGAGGTCAAGAGCTGAGTGTGGCCACACTGAGTGTCAGTGAGCAGGTTATTACTAAGCAAATATTACTTGATAACACTATTGATGTAAGGTATTATCAGTGTAAAGGCAGGACTTCATCTCCACAAGGACAGTGCAGTGGCCATGCTTACCAATGTTGTAAAGGACGTAGATATCTGAAGAAGGCAGATTTGTGAGGATGAGGTCAAGTATATTTTTCTCTCTTTTTGGTTCCCTCGCCACTTGTTGCCGATCGGGTCTAAAAGCTATGTCATTTAGGACCCTACCAGCACAATTAGTCATGATGCTGTGGACCCACTCTTGATGATGGACATCGAAGTTTCCCACACATTAAAGTCAGCATCATTATTACTCAAATGTTTCCTCCAGGTGGTGTTCAACACTGAATAGTATTCATTCATCAGCAAAGTGGTTGCAATTCATGGTGCAGGATCTGTCCTTGCCTATATTTGACCTGATGCCATGAAGTTTTGTGGGCTCCTCAATACTGACGCCTTCTCCCTGCAGTTTACCATTGCATTGCCTCCTCTGCTGGGTCTGTGCCCTGCCGTCTGGGACAGAACGTATCCAGGGATGGCGATTGGTGGCATCTGATACATTGTGATACTCACAATATTACACTTTACAGACAAAGTCAGGCTGTTGCTTGACGAGTTTGTGAGACACTTCTTCAAATTTTGGGACTAACCCACAATGTTCAGAAGGATTAATAGGGTTACGTCAGCCATTGTCATTTCCATTGCCTCATTGGATGCCAAATGGTCATCCGGCTTCATTTCTTTTTTAAGACTTTTAGGTGGTTCGTCCAACTAAGTGGTTTGTCAGACCATTGCAGTTTGTGGAGAAGGAGTCAACAAAATTGTTATAGTTCCGCAATCTCCAAATTGAGAATTCTACCTCGACACAATCAAATTTACTAAGCTGTGAAAGAGACAATTTATCACTTGAATTTAAAATCATTTAAATTATTAATAATTTATTTATTCTGGGTTTGAAGGAGAGTCATATCAGACTTGAAACATTAACCATTTTCTCTCTCCATGGATGCTGCTAGACCTGCTGAATTTCTCCTGCATTTTCCACCCTTATTTCAGATATCAAGCATTCACAGCATTTTGCTTTTATTTGAATTATTGAGTTTCATCTCCTCGTCACAGCACTTACAGGCATCAGTGATTTATATTATGATTTCATCAGACTGAAAATGCACTGTATCATGTTGCCATCAAGGATTAACACCATGTGCAAGTGATATTTGCTTATGCCAATATTTATTGGCATAAACAAAAATCAGTACTTAATGTGTTAAATAATTAGCTCTTCATCAAAATGTTTCAGAACCCCAGAGGCTAGGGCAAATGGAACGCTAGAGCCAGAAGACACATGGGCAATGCATCAGTAATCTGGTCTTCGGCCAAAATTCTAAAACACAACCAAATTGTTGAATTTTATCCCATGCAACTTTAAGTGTTTCTCTTCAAGTGATTTTGCCTTTCACATGGCAATCCTCTGTTTCGGCCTTTGATCCTTTCCATTTCAAACAACAAAAAAAATTAAAGCTAATTCCAGAAAATTGTCTGAAGTTATGTAAAACAATCCTGAGGGCGTAACTGTGAGAATATTGCTTCACATTAGAATTTCTTTCTATTTATTGATGATCCACAATTAAATAACCCTTTTTGACTCATTTTGTCTTTAAATTGTGCACTCATTAAGTTAATTTCATAATTTATATCAATTCAAGCAATTTGAAATTAAAGTTTTTGCTTTGTTTTCTTTACTTAGATAAAGACTAAATTCCATGTAAGATATTTCTGATATGTGGTTGGAACACAGCAGCTATTAATATAGCAGAGTGACAGCCAAAAAGATTGTGTTACTGTTATGTGTTTGTGGTCATGATCTGATGTACTGAATACAAGGTTGCAACAATGAGTGCAATGGGAATAAAAGAATGTCTCAAAAATGTGACAGGAGGAAGAGTACAATTTGGTTCACTACAAGCTGCAGCCAGTTGATTTCACGCAACATGTTTCTCCACATTGTGCAAAACTAGAAAATACTTAGGTATGGTTTTTAAATACCATGAATGCTCAAGTTGAGAATCCCCTGATCTTTAATTAACGTTAATATTACACAAGGGCAATCCCACCAGCACATTTACCTTAAACTGAAACAAGAGAACTTTATAAATGATCAGAGGATTAGATAGGGTGGACAGTGAGAGTCTTTTTCTGAGGATGATTTCAGCTTGTACGAGGGGGCATAGCTACAAAGTGAGGGGTGATGGATTTAAGACAGATGTCATAGGCAGGTTCTTTACTCAGAGAGTGGTAAGGGCGTGGAATGCCCTGCCTGCCAATGTAGTTAACTCAGCCACATTAGGGGCATTTAAACAGTCCTTGGATAAGCATATGGATAATGATGGGATAGTGTAGGGGGAGGGGCTTAGATTAGTTCACAGGTTGGCGCAACATCGAGGGCTTACTCAGGCTCTGGAACAAAGAATAACTTGTACCCACATCAATTTGATAGGTGATAAGTTCACTGCATGATCTGCATATTCTGCCACATGTAGCACAAGTGCCAAAAGAAATTCCATAGCAAAGGAATTTCAACCAAAAATGTGGAGAACTTGTGGACACAGTGCAAGGAGTGACAGAGGAGCAGTGTGAAACTTGCTATTTTCTGTACTGCTTTCTGGATTAAAGGCAAATTGGCGGTGATCTAAAGGAAAAGGAGATCGGGGGAATTAGTCTGCCAGAAAAGTGATCTCAGTTTTTTTTTCATCTTTCACTTATCAGGACAGTTCACAAGAATACCAATTCAAGGGGAGACAAACATTTATGCTGCTTGAGAGAAAAGTGTCAGTCGGCTGGCAAATGAACTCTAAGAGTTAAAGGCATTTCCACGGAGAAAACTTTCCACACATGCGGTGCAAATGTTGGTTTCCCCTTGAATTTGTATTCTTGCTCATTGTTCTGATGTGTGCAAGACAAAAGCCTTCATAAAGTGTATATTTTTTTCAGCAACATTTGTGTTCTATACTACCAAAGGACAAAAGATCAATTGGCTTAACAAATACACTGATGGTTTCTTGATCACATAATCATAGCACAGGATTTGGGCAAATTTGAAAACATGTACTTCTTTTGATAAGGAATGAGATAAAGATTCATTGGAATAATGAGGAGTTGTATCCAGATTTGCAAATTTAGGAACTTTTTAACTTGACTTGTGAGGCTGGGAGATCTTCAAGATTATGAAGGATGATGACAATTTTTTTTTCTTTGTTTTATAATGTGGGATAATAAAAGGGTATAAATGAATTTGAGGTCAGAACAAAACTTCCTAGGCTGTGGTCAGGTCGGAGTTTGAAATTTCCTGCCACATAAAATAACTGAAGCAGAATGGAAGCCAAATCATTTCTTAAAAAAGAGCACGAAAGACAAGCTGAAACTCGGGTATGTGACAATTTGATGACACATAGAGAAAAAAGTTCAGCAAAGAATTTAATAAGCTGAATGACTTCTTCTCCTGACATTTTGCAAGTGTGTGTTTTCTGTCCTAACCATAACTGGGATATAGTGATTATAACAAGATCAGCCAGGTAGACATCATAGAATATGAGTTCCCTGATTGGGGCTGTTAATCTGATCCAATCAGGGAGCCCTGGCTGACAGATATAAACAGGAATGTGGGCCCTCTTGTGGTGCAGAGGCAGAATCCCTACCCAGGGGTCAGGAGGCCCAGGTTCAAGTCCTACCTGCTCACTCCAGACATGTGTAATAACATATCTGAGTGGGTTAAATATTTAAAACAAAAGGGAAGGAAACAAATTGCAGATCAACCCCCAATTAAGTCCCATAAACACAAGCTGATTAACAAGAAATATAAACAGGAGTGTTAGAGGTCCTGCTCAGTCTGAGAGCTGACTCTGAGGAAGCCTGACAGGCTTCAAGTACTATGTACGTGTAAATAGTGACAGGGTACAGACCTTGGTGGAGTTATTTCGTGGTAATTTTTAGATTTCATGCAACGCCCAACAAATCAACACATTCCTGGAATCTCAAGTAATAAATAAGAGCTTGATATATACAAACGCTATGGGAGAGGGCCAGGGACTAGTTTTCAAATTAGTGGAAGGAGCAAAACTAAATTGAAAATCTGAGAGGCATCTTCTGGATTCTAATGCCTCTGGGATATGCTCTGATATTAAAGTAGAGTTGGTGGGTAAGGGAGTTGGAAACCCACACACCTCAATTAATGGTCCATTAAGCTCCGGGAGGAAATCATTAATAGGCCGGGGAGGACAGTAACACAATTGCCCACTTGGAAATTGGAGATCACATACAGTCTGGCATGTGTTAGTGCATGGGTTTTATTCATTATTAATTTTTTAAAAATCATCCATCAGATGTGGGTATCACTGATGAGGCCAGTATTTATCACCTATCTCTAATTACCATTGAGAAGGTAGTGGTGAACCATCTTTATGAAGCACTGCAGTCCATGTTGGCGGTGGGGGGGGGGGTTACATTCACATAAGATACATGCTGTACATTCACAGTGTTGCTATGAAGGGAAATCAAAAATCTGACCCAGCAACAGCAAAGCAACAGTGATATAGTTCCACATCAGGATGGTTTAGAGAGGAACCTACGTAACCCCATGCATCTTCTGCCCTTGGCATTCTCTATGCGTATTGAGGATGCTGACCCTCTAAGATTGTTCCTGATCTTAGCAATAGAATGGCAGCAGCTTCTATCAGGATTGTCACTTTTGCCATTTGCAAAATACAGTCAGCTCCCAGTTCCTGATTATACCCTGGGCCTCCAACTGGATGTCAGGTTTGCCTCTGACAAAATTAAGCCATTTACACTTGAAGAAAATGCCAATGGGGTGTGACCCAGAATTTATTCAGGCATCGGTTTTCTGGCTGTAAACTGAAGATCAAGTCTCATAGGCCAGAAGCTCTGATTAAAGGAAATGGCAACCTCTTCCAATTCTTCAGGCTGATACATGCCCAAATCCAGGCATGCAATTCAACAAGCCTGATGCAATTACGATTGATAGGTGTTAGCAACTGTAGGGAAGAAATAGACATTGGTTAGTGAGAAAAAGGGCAAAGAAAAGGTAGAAGCATTGTGATCCATTAAGACAACAGTGAAGTAGGCTGTTTTTCTGTTTAATTTCTGTTTTTCTTTTCTCTGTATCTGTTTTGCTTTTTTACTTACTTCTTGTAAAATTGCTTGGTCACGATGATGGCATCTGCAGCAGCGAGAATGCCCAGCAGCGCGGACTCGTGGAGGCAGCGTCAGAGGCAGGTTTGGGTTCCTGGCGGCATCTAGGTCTGGTGCAGATTAATGGAGGTGGTTTATGGAGGTGGGTTGGAGACCCTGTATGAGACCTGGCGGCATCAGCAGTGGCTGTGTCGGTGAGACGGACCCAAAGCAGGCTCATGCCGGCGGCAGAGTCGAGTTTCCGCATCGGTGGCTTCTGCATTGGTGAAGTGCATCGAGGACTCATAGTGGTGAGGGCATTGGTGCAGACCGGGTAGCACCAAAGAGCAGAAACTTTCGTCCCCTTCGCTGTGCGGGCACTGCTGGAACTCATGCCTGGCCACCATGCCCATAACGGAGCACTTTACAAAAAGGACAGTAAACATAAGTTGAACACTTTTTCTTTGTTTCTTCATTTTCCTGCCTTTATATTCTATGTTTTGTTTTTTTTTTGTGTTTTAAGATGGCATCGGAGAGTGTCGACACTGTCGAACACTTTTCACTGTATTTTGTAACAAAATACAAGTGGCCATAAATAAATCAAATAAATTAAGTGGGACGAAACAAATGAGTTCATGAATTAGATGAGAGAATGACAGCTCAGCACATGTTAATATATTCATCCAGCTAATATACAGGCCATGCACACCTGGATTCATGTTCACCAGGTGTAATTTTAAACATCATGCTATAGATTGCTGGATATTTCCCAATTGTTAAGTTACAACTGCATTCTGTTGCTTGTGACTTTTCTCCATCAATAATTTTTCACATCATCTGTTGGCAGTTATTCATGAGTTTTACTGATGTACTGCCAAAGTCATTAGCCTGTTTCCAATATAAGAGCTAGTTATTCTAATCCTAGATCATGGGTCTTCATATAAATGAAGTTTAATTGACTGAGAACGACGCTAAAACCCACAATAAACAGTCTGACTCAGTCCCATAACACTCTATTCAATCAATAAGTATTGGATAGCAGAATATGAAAAATAAACTATCAAGTAAATGAATTCCCTCAAGTAATTTATTTTTCATAATCTGTTTTATTATATTTATAGAACAACTTTAATGCATTTTCTCAGTAGATTTAAAAATGCAAAGTGCTATTATGAATAGCTGTACCAACTCCAGCCTGGTATCAGATTCTAGTATTCGTTCTGGCAACAGAAGGGTTACAATGAAACATTGATTGCAACTGGCTCTAGAGATTGAAGCCCCACAGCGTACACTACTACTGTGGGGTCTGTGCCAGGAGGATTTGAATGTGAGGTGTTTCAGGTTGGGCCAGAATCGTTCTCACTGTGGATTTCTTTTGAATTCAACGTGTAAAAGCTTTGCCAGTTGCAAAGATCTGCAGCCCTAAAGAAGCCTGGCTGAGCCAGGTTAATCCAGCTTGTGCGGCTGGATAACATGTCTGCGATACTTGGCAGCTGACATTGTGCCCTCACGACATGATCTTTGCAAAGAGTGGTTCCAGCAGTAACATGTGCAGGTAATTAAACCACTGCTGGAAGCACCAATACATGTGTAGCATAAATACAACAATTAACAAAACCTATAAACCTTTAATTCAACATCATTAATGAATAGGAATCCCATGATGTTATGGCATACTGATATATAGTGACATGTAAAACCCATGATAATCATTATAATCTGTTTTCCCCTACCGTGATAATTGTAAACCAAGGCAATCAAGATAATTGTGATAAATCAAATAGTTAAGACAACTAGAGTGAGG
This sequence comes from Stegostoma tigrinum, assembly GCF_030684315.1. Classification (NCBI taxonomy): domain Eukaryota; kingdom Metazoa; phylum Chordata; class Chondrichthyes; order Orectolobiformes; family Stegostomatidae; genus Stegostoma; species Stegostoma tigrinum. The sequence goes on from NC_081386.1 coordinate 11,897,134, forward strand.
CCTTCTTTACCTGTATGAGGTTTCCAAGAAAATAAAACAAAATAAGAAAGAATCTGTTTCATAATACATTGACTACAAATCTAACAAAATACTGGTCACAATTTTAAAAAGTCATTCAATAATTTTGCAATTAACTCGCTTATTGCAATCTTTGCAAGCCACTATGCTTTTGCACACTGCTTCAGTTCAAAATAATTAGGAGTGAAGGACATCCAAACACTGAGAGCATTCCCCTGCAAATACTTACTGCAACAATATAAAAATAACAATCCTTTAATTGGGAGTTGATAGTTGTATAACTATGGCATCTCTGTTCCATCCTGCACAAAAGCTCTCAGTCCTTTGTTAGGAAGACAGCAGTTCTACAATGCATACTTCAGTCAAAAGTGCAAAATAATGTGTATGCTTGTTCCAGCAAAAAAAAGATTCATGTTGCAGGCCTGAAGATTGGTATCAGAGATGAGCCTCTATTCATCATCATCTAGGCAGGGAGACCTTTGAGCCTCTTTGTTCCCAGAGAGGAAAGTGAGTTGGGAAAGTGTCAGGAAAGTGTAAAAGCTGATATATAGGCTGCAGTTGTTTGTCTCAGTGACCTTTTGTGGGGACAGAGGTGATCTGTCAGGCACCCTTCAGTAAAAGTCATGCCCTGAGGTTGGTGGCCTTTGACCTTTGAGGAGCAATGGGTCAGACTGTAAGCAACTGTGCAAGCGCCAGTGATAGGACTACAGACCACTGAAACAGAAGAAAAGGCGCCTCACAGAAGAAAGAAGTCGGTGGGAAAAAATGCTAATTTATAGAAGTCGAGTACATATTTCACAGTGCCACAGTGGATCAGCTGACGGCACAGGTTAAAGGCCACAGTTACCCTTGATTTCCTGAGCCTGTTACTGTAACATCTGTGTGTTAAGAGACTGCCAAGACCAAAGTTCTGACCCTAAGACATGCAAAAAGGATAAAGTGGGGGATTATAATTGCAAACACTGTTTGACTTAAGTTTAACAGTCTCAAGGCTTTCATTTAGTCACCTTACTGTTACAGATTCGGGCTTGAAACTCTTTCTGCAGCAAACTGCGCTCGTCTTTATTACCATGCTCCCTATATTTAAACGAAACAGTTTCTTCTCTTTAACATGGTATGTGAGGAAACAACATGTTGATTTATATTTCCGGACAAAATAAAGCATTTGTGGGATGGTCAATGTTGAGAAATATGGCATCGGATGCCGTTAATACTAGATATTTAAAAGAATCTGAGATCTGTTTTATCCAAGCATTGCCTGCTGAACTTAAATAATATCCAAGCTGCCCTGCAGAGTAGGAAATCAGAACAGGCATGGGTTTTTGCTCTATTGAGATGTTTCATTCCACTCCAAAAAGGTACTCTATTGCCAACAGGTGCGTGACTCAGTGAATATTTTGTTCTGATTTATTGTCATGTGTCCCTAAATACAGTGAAAAGTTTTGTTTTGTGTATGGTGCAGGCTGATCATACCATACAAGCACAAGGGTAATAGAACTGAGCAAGTGATACAATGTAATAGCTGCAGAGAAGGTGCACAAAGAGCAAGGCCAACATTAGATTTAAAATTTGAGAGATCCATTCAGTAGTCTAATAACAGTGGGGAAGAAACTGTTCTTGAATCCGCTGGCATTTGTGTTTAAGCTGTTGTAAAATTTGCCCAATGGAAGAAGTTTGGAAGAGATTATAACCAGGGTGGGAAGGATCTTTGATTATGTTGGCAGCCTTCCTGAGACAGGGAAAAGTATCGATGGAGTCAGTGGATGGAAGCTTGGCTTGCTTGATGTACTGGGCTTTGTTCACTCTGTCGTTTCTTGCATTTGGATAGAATGCTTTCTAAGGTGCATCTATAAAAATTGATAATAGTCTTTATGGACATTTGGGGTGACAACTAACCACCCTCAAAGATGGAAAGTAACACACTTGAACAACCGAGGCACTTGACTCTCTGTTACCTGTTTGATTCAATCAAAGAACAAACTTGTTTCAGTCAGTATTCAATGTGTATTACTAAGAAGATGTATGCAATTGGATAAGATATTTTTAAATTAGCTTGGACTTTCTTTTAACTGGAGCATAGGAGTTCAGGGGCATAGATAAGGTGAATAGCAAAGGTCTTTTTCCTAGGGTGGGAGAGTTCAAAACTCAGACGGTATATATTTAATGTGAAAGGAGAGAGATTTCAAAAGGACATGGGGCAACATTTTTACAAAGCGTGTGGCTCATTTCAGAGGAAGTGCTGGATGCAAGCAAAGTTACGTTTAAAAGACGTTTGGATAAGTACATGAAGAGGAAAGGTTTGAGGAATACGGGCCAAGCACAGGCAGGTAGGGCTAGTTTAGTTGGCAACATGGTCAGCATGGACCAGTTGAATGGAAGGATTTGTTTCCATGCTGTAGAAGTCTGTCAATCTATATCTCAGCAGTTAACATCATATCTTTCAGTTAATGGCCGGAAAAGTGTTTGATTTAATTTTAAAAATCCTGATATGAAATTCACTCTTGTTCTGATCTAAAAATTGTTATTTCAAAGGATTGTTTGTTCGTTAAAATTCAGTTTCAGCCTCAATGTGTACAGTTCCTATTAGCAAATGGTTTTAGGATCAAGGGAATAATGGGGACAAGCTCAGGGTTTTGGGCAAGAGATAAGGATTGATCCAAGAAAGTACATTTTTAAAAAAGTAAGTGGCGATGACCTGGAACTCACTGCATACACTGATGGTGGTAAGGTGACAGTTAATGAATTCAAAAGGAAATTAAATTGGAACCAGAGGGAAAATAAACTGCAGAGTTAAGTGTGTAGATGCGGGGAGGCAGGGTTGGAATTTAACTGCACGGTCCACTGAATGCCAATATGAACTGGATGGACTGAGTGACCTCCTACCTTTCAGTACTGACACTCTAATTCTGGTTTGGCCCAATATTTGCACAACCTTGATCTAACTACTTCCAATCTCCATCAGCAGAAGGATGGAAAATCCACGATGGAATTGTCTTCTCTTTATTCTTTCATGTCTTAAGATCCACTGCTTGTGATTTGCAGGCTGGCTGTGGGGGTGGACATGTTCAATGGGCACTAAGAAAGCTGACTGGGTCATGAGCCAATCAGTTTAAGAGCAGAGTGACGAGCTTCCTGATCTTCTGCAGACCACAACGGTAGACTCCTGTCTTGCCAGAAGCTGCCATCCATTCATGGACCAGCAGTTTTTGGGTCCTAAAGACCATTGCTGAAGTCTTAGTCTTCAGGAATGAGAAGGTTGGAATTCTTCCTTCGTTTCCTGTCAAGGGGTGAGGTCGTGGGGAACGGTGGTTCAGGAAAGTGGGAGGTAAAGCGAGTGACCATTAATAACTGAAGGAGTTTGATCAAAAGACAGTTGAGAAAGGCCTCAATGAATGTCCTTGCCCAGTAGTTTATTGACAATGTGGCGAGAAGGGGAAATAATTGAATGAATTATGCTTGTCCCCTTCTTGCAACCTCTCTCATCACTTCCAAGGAGTAAAAACATCTGCCTACGATTGTGCTTATTTACAAGCACAGCACAATCCTGTTAATATCACACAGTGCACCTCATGTACTTGTAATACATATCCTAGAAATAATTTCAGACCAACATGCCGGAATGGATGGATGTGAATTAATGTTCATGTGTTGAAGAGAAGAAATTCTCTACCTGTCCCATGAAATGTTCTTTCATAAGATTGAGTGTGTTGAGCGTATGCTGACCCAACTGGTTGTGGCAGTGGGTGGGGGGTGTGGCAGGAATGGGGGCTGGCATGGCTGTTTCTAACTCCACCCAAAGCATCATCAATACAATTGTCATTGGCCGGCAGCAGGCACGAGCTGAAGAGTGGCAGGTTAACCCCTCGCCCCCGAATTCCCAAGAGATGACATGCACACTGCCACCCCCACCCCCCCCCACCCCCCACTGAACTTTTGGTTTCTGACCACCCGCTTCTGTTTTTTTCAACTTACCTTGAGAAACCACAGCATTACACAGATAGAGAAAATTTAAAGAATGCTGATGCAAAAGTAGGTTAAAAAATTAATCAAAGACATTGAGATATTTCACCGAGTTTGGCTGAGAGAAACTGTCACACAATTGTGCCTTGGCTTTGGCAGAAAACAGAATATCTCACTGCCGATGAGTAACTAGTATCCGTTTACTCTTTCAAAAAGGCCATCATAACTCAATTCCATCTTACAACTTGTGAGTTATAGCTCTTTCACACTTAGAAAAGAACTGCCATAAGTCAGCGTCAATGGTGAGGGACCCTTGATTTATTTTTGCGCCAACATCTTCACCCACTCCGCAAAGAGTTAAAGGTTTGTGTTGTATTTTATGCCTGACAGATAGCCTAAGAATTTGCTCTGTGCGTACGGTCAAAATATGTTATGAACATTGTGTGCACTTTAATTTTAGCAAAGCCTAATTCTTATAAAGGGAAAATATAACAATTTGGTCTTAACACAAGACTGCCCGAGAGCAAAATTTTAGGAATAAATTCCCAGCAAATTCCCAGTAGCAGTGCTCAGCTCAGAGAGTAATAGTAGATAAAAATGTATTTCAAGCAATAAATGCTCACTTTGAGTAACAGCAAAGTAAGTTTGTAAGTTGCTTCCTTTTAAAGATCAAACATATGTTTTATTTTCCCATTTTATCATTTGTATTTATCTCATTATTCTCCTTTGCAAAGTGGAAACAGAATGTTTCGGCAAAGAAAACATCTCCAAAGCAGTTCCCATTGTAAAAAATAATCAATTGGAAAGTGCTGCTCCGACAGATTGTAGCACACACCTCTGGCATCCCATTCAAACACTTTTAATAGGGGTCACAACCGACAAGCAAAGGGCTACTCCATGAGTTCAGTGGGAAAAAAAAGTTTCACTGCAAGTGAATTTTATTTTTCTTTCATTTATCAAGCTCCCATAAACATGCTGAGCAATTTTCCAGTACATTAACTGGGTATCCTCGATATCCAAGAGGGAAAAGTGGACAACAGGCGGGAGGAAGATGAATGAGGATGGGATAGGAGTGGGCAGTTTTCCCACTGCCCCAGCTAGAGCCCTGGACAAAGTGATCATTGACTGGAATGCTTGACATGAGCATCATAAACTAGTACTGGGTACAAAAGGTCTGACACCTCAAAGTACAAGGCACTGTCCAGCTCTATACAGCAAGCCTAAAGGGGTTGGCCCAACAGTTGCATCCTTTTGTGACTGGCTTCGACAAGAGTTTAAGATGAATAGAGCTGAGCTGAATGCATACGTGCAATTTTTCATCCCAAAAGACAACATTTCCTTACTGGCATGACATTATTGCAGTGAGTTGAAACATCTTCCCTTTTTCGCAAGAGGCTAATTTCATTTGTACCTTTCACAGCGAGGTGAGCTTGTTTTATTGTCCTCTGTTTGTTTTGGACTCTTTCTTTCTCATGGGAACCTTGAGAACGGCTAGACAGAAAAGGCAGTCAAATTAGTCTTGAATTAGTATTTTGCCAGTGAAAGTCTGTGTGCAATTTAGGATTACAGCACCTTACTGAATTAGTACTGAAATTAGGAGCTTAGGGTATTCTAATTATTCAATGAGTAATTGCCTTGCCTTAAGTTTTTAAACTTTTGAGTTATAAAAGATCCTTTCAGTTTTGGTTGAGCAGGTCTATCACTTTTTACCAGGTTGATAAATTATAAAAGATTGAAATAATCAGCCTTTTCTGGTTGGTCACTAAAACATAACTTAGTTAAATAATTTGTAAATGAAAGAACCAAGGGAAAGTGATGTTCTTATTTACTGAGTGACATGTGCTCTGATGTGCAGCCAGAAAGGGTGGTGGAAACAAATTCACTCATAACTTTCTAAAGGAATTTGGACAAAAACCTAGAAAGAAAACTCTGGAAATGTGATTGGGTTTGTGCTTATACTAGCGGTGCTATATGAATGCAAGTTGTTACTGGCACATTGCAGTGCAATGGGGAAGGTGCAAGGGAGGACACTAACTGAATAGCTATACATAAGAACCTACTTTGTGCTGCATCATTCTATATCATGCAAAATAACTGATACAAGAAACTATCTGCCACACCTATCTAAGGTATTCAAATGTTATCACTCTGCCTTGGTGGGTAATCAACCATGTCAGTGCCTACTGGTTAATATTAGCATATATTGTGTTGGTCTAATTACTGGAAGTATACCTAATCACAGCCCATTTTACATCATGTTAAAATTATTTCATAAACTTTGAATGGCCAGCTAGTCCCTTAAATATTAAACATTGCTGCGAGCCTTCAAAGTGCATTTGTTTCAACTGACCACTTGAAAAATTGGTTTTCCAATGCCACATACGATAAAGCACTATCTAATTTTCTGTAAAACTTTCAAAATATTTGGCTATGCACCTGCTTTGACAGCATTAAAGTTTGAGCTGCACATATTAGTAAGCACAGCAGAATCAGTGATTCTGGCCATTCCAACAAACATATAAACACTGGTAACTGACCAGAACAGCCTGCCGAGTTGCGTGGCATTCTCAACTTTCCAAGGATTGACAACTGGCACAGATGAGGCTCCACTTTGTTTGGTGTAGCTGCACTGTTTGACCACTTGATCTTTCAAATTGATGCCAAGTGACCGAGCCCTATTAAGCCTTAGCCAATACAACCAGCTACCTGTCACTGCAAATCCTTCTAAGCAAACACAGCCAGGTGGTTAAAAACGAAAAAAAAGTCAAAGCATTTATGAAAGGTGTAAGAAATAGCTGGCTCTTATTGAAACTTAAGCAAACAAGAGGGAGCAGTTACATTAAACAAGGCTATCAAAATGTGCAAAAGGCTGCCAAGATGAAGCAAAAAATATTACACGCTCAACTTTACTAACAAGAAGAAATGCCAAGCAACACAGGCTTTTTATTAGTCTCCTGTACCCAGTGGCACATTGTAATTTTTTTTGCTTACTTTGCCAGCAAAAGGAAAACAAAAAAAGAATTAACTTGTTCGCTGATCTGCTTAAATCCTACTACATGAAAGCAGAAATGATAATCAATTAGGAATACGTTAAAATTACAACAATATTCGGTTCAATTGTATTTGGGGTGGTCCAGTGGTAAAGTGCCAGGCCACTAATGACACTCCATATGGATTCCCTGTGGAGACTAATGACCATGGACATCTGATTAAAATAAGCTATAGATCACCGCACAATGTTTATATTTGCCACATTATCTCAGATATTTTATTGGCACTACTGAAAGATGAGAAGCTACTGAGCATCCTTCATACTAGAATAAAAAAACGAAGAAACAAATTGCTCAAAAAGAGAAACACAAGCTTGATTGCACATTTCTGGACATGTGTGACTGAACATATGGGCACAGGGAGTTAGGAATCCTCCCACTGGGAGGATACAGGAACAATGTCAAAGTGTTCGAACTTTGTCATTCTGCAGGTTTATGTTGGTCATGCATGAACTAACAGTGAGTATCAATATTACCTATAAATGCACAGGGGTAGGGATATATGACAGAATTACGTAGGCATCTCCACTATTCTAAATAAATATATTTCCCCAAGTGTTTTATCTTTATGACCAAAATATTAAAATGAATATTATTTGAGATAAATATAGTTAGGTTGTTTGATGAGCGAAAGAAAAGAAAATCCAGGTTCTGTGCTTTATTTTCAATAATCCAGTTCTGCTTAATCCCATGGAACTACCCTTCTGGGTATGGTAACACAACACTGACCAGCCCTGGTATATTAATGTAACATATTCTGGATGATATCCAGTTCTGGTAATAACATATAATTATGCACGTTGCTCAAGAATTGATTCCAGACTGAAAGTATGTCAGGGAAAAGCAACACAGTCTCTGTCTCTTTCCCAGAAGCAACAGCTGTTTTTTTAATAATGTGCCTGTTTTGTTTTCTTTACAGTCGGTCACTAAAAGGGAGCTATACATCACAAAGCTAATTTCAGGCTGATTGCAACATTGTTTAAAGGCCTACATCTGGGCAAGGCAGCCCAACTGGATTTATTTTGTTTGTTCAGGTTCTCTCTTTTAATGCCAATTGGATATAGACCATTAAAGCTGCAAGTTGCCATACCTGGCTCAATGAACTGTACAGGTACAACCTCACATCAGTCGTGACCTCTAAGCTGTTACAGTTCACTAGGAGTTAGTGATGGATTTGTATTTATGGTTGGCCATTATCCATCCAACATAGGGCGCAGTCGAGTAAACAAAACACACTATCTTCATCAGGATAACACAAAGACAGCAATGTCAATATTCCAGGCACAATGGGAACAGGACTGATTTGGACAAAAGAACTGCAACCTATCAAAGCAGCCTTGAGCTGACATCTGCCTAACACGAATGAGAAAATCTACAATTTGCATTCTATTGTGTTTTATTTCCAAAAAAGTTAAAAGGAGGCACAAATTAAAGAAAACATTAATATGACAGTATTATGCCTGATTCAGAGCACAGATTAATCAAACATCTTGGAATTTGAAAGACTTGCATTCAGATAATGTCTTTCGTTTCCGCATGATAGCTCAAAGATTCAAGGCCAGTGAAGTAATTCTGAAGTTAGTTTCTGTTAAATTGTAGGAAACATGGAAACCAATGTCTGAACAGTAAACTCACACAAGCAGCAATGACACCCTGATGCTGATTAAGGGATAAACACTGGCCAGGATACCGGGGATAACTCCCTACTCTTTACATCTAACTGAGAAACAGACAGCTTAATGTCTCATCTGAGAGACAACATCTTTAACAGTGCACTTCCCTCACTACTACATCGGAATGTCAGCCTCAGCCTTGGTCCAATAATCTCTGGGGCGGGGGATAATTGCATAAGCCTCTGACTCTTTTGTACACTGATGTACTTTGTGAGGTTAAACTGAGTTACTAGAATGTCCTGAGAGAATTTAGTATTGCTGGTTCAACCTTTTGCTGGATTCCAAATCAGAAGTAAGCTGTGTGCTATAAAGCTTGCATAATGTGCTGACAAAAGTAGCAGCAGAAATGGCCCAAAGTGGAAGAGGGCTGTTGAGTTGCACTTCTCTCTCCCTGCTATTCCCCAGCCATTCATCAGGTTTATTCCTTTCTGCAAGTTGCTCACTGTGGTTTAGCGGGTAGCACCTTCACTTCTGAATCAAAGGATTGTAGCTTCAAATCTCAGTCCACAAACCTGTGCATAAGAAAATCGAGGCTGACGTTAGTGTGCCGTGCCCAGTGGAGGCATTGTCTTTGGGATAAAAAGTTAAATTCTAGTCCCATCTGTCCTGTCAAGTGCAAGGAACAATCCCATGACACCATTTTGAAGAACAGCAGGGAAATAGATATTTGCCAGGACACTATCTTTCAATCAACAATATAAAAACAGATAACCTGATTATTAACTGAATGTGGAAACTTGCATGAAAATTGTCTGCCAAATTTCCACATTATTACAATATTACCCTTCAAAAGTACTCACTGGCTCTAAAGTGCTTTGGGACATCTACTGGCTAGGAATGGTGCTATATAAATGTAAGTTTTTTTGTCTGCAATATTAAATAGGAGGAACAATAGGCTGGTTGTTAGACTTCACACACACTCTATCAACACGACTAGGAATATTGTCATAATGATTTATAGGTTAAGTGGTTTGGCCAAGCTAAATTGCCCATAGTGTCCAGGGATATGCAGGCTAGGTAGATTAGCCATGGGAATTGCAGGGATAAGGAAGTTGGGGTGGGGGGTCTCGGTGGGACGCCCCTCAGAGGGTCAATGTGGACTCAATGGCTGAATGGCCTACCTCCATGTTCTAGGAATTCTACAACTCTATGATTCCAAAGACACATTGAAGTTACTTACAAAACTGAAAAATGGGAAATAGGTTTTTTGGAGTCAACTGTGGCCTTGAGACAGACGTTTATGTCTTCAAAACCCAGTCCAATAATTTGAGAGCAAAATTTTAGCTGACAGCTCAAATTCATTCAAATTACTGCATTCTCAAGTGTCTAGCATTTCCTCAGTGCAGAGTAGGTCTACTGCTAGGGACCCAAGTAAGACTATAAGCCCAAATTCTCTCAAGTGGATGGAAAGATCCCATGGCACTATATTTGAAAAAATAACTGACAAGTGATGATCAATATTTATCTCTCAACCTACATTAAAATAACTTATTTGGCTGTAATGGTAGTGTTGCCTGTGGAATATTGCAGGGCATTAGTTCACTGCTATTTTTCTTACTTTACAAAGGTAGCTTGGTCTCAAAAGGATTTCATTAGTCATGAAATATTTTGGGACATCCTGAGAATATGAAAGGTGATACACAAATCCAATTTGTGGTAGCTCAGTAGCTATACCTCTGGCCAGAGATGATGGGAACTGCAGATGCTGGAGAATCTGAGAAAACAAAGTGTGGAGCTGGATGAACACAGCAGGCCAAGCAGCATCAGAGGAGCACTAAAGCTGAAGTTTCAGGCCTAGACGCTTCATCAGAAAAGGGGGATGGGGAGAGGGTTCTGGAATAAATAGGGAGAGAGGGGGACGCGGACTGAGGATGGATAGAGGAGAAGATAGGTGGAGAGGAGAGTATGGGTGGGGAGGTAGGGAGGGGATAGGTCAGTCCGGGGAGGATGGACAGGTCAGGGGGCGGGATGAGGTTAGTAGGTAGGAAATAGAGGTGCGGCTTGAGATGGGAGGAGGGGATAGGTGAGAGGAAGAACAGGCTAGGGGTTGGGGACGAGCTGGGCTGGTTTTGGGGTGCAGTGGGGGGAGGGGAGATTTTGAAGCTGGTGAAATCCACGTTGATACTGCCCCACCAAACTCCGGAGACAACGCATCATCCTCCGACACTTCTGCCATCTGCAATCCAACCCCACCACTAAAGACATTTTTCCAACCCCACCCTTGACCGCCTGCTGTAGGGACCACTCTCTCTGTGACTCCCTTGTTCGCTCCACACTCTCCTCCAACCCGACCACACCCGGCACTTTCCCATGCAACTGCAGGGAGTGCTACACTTGCCCCCACACCTCCTCCCTCACCCCCATCCCAGGCCGCAAAATGACTTTCCACATCAAGCACATGTTCACCTGCACATCTGCTAATATGGTATACTGCATCCACTGTACCCGTTGTGGCTTCCTCTACATTGGGGAAACCAAGCGGAGGCTTGGGACCGCTTTGCAGAACACCTCCGCTCGGTTCACAATAAACAACTGCACCTCCCAGTCGCGAACCATTTCAACTCCCCCTCCCATTCCTTAAGGGACATGTCCATCATGGGCCTCCTGCAGTGCCATAATGATGCCACTCGAAGGTTGCAGGAACAGCAACTCATATTCTGCTTGGGAACCCTATAGCCCAATGGTATCAATGTGGATTTCACAAGCTTCAAAATCTCCCCTTCCCCCACTGCATCCCAAAACCAGCACAGCTCATTTCCCCCCTCCCTAACCTGTTCTTCCTCTCACCTATCCCCTCCTCCCACCTCAAGCCGCACTTCCGTTTCCTACACACTAACCTCATCGCACCCCCTTGACCTGTCCATCCTCCTTGGACTGACCTATCCCCTACCTACCTCCCCATCCATACTCTCCTCTCCACCTATACCTCTGGCCATCTGGTTTGTGATACAAAGTGACGCCAACAACGTGAGTTACATTCCTGCACCAGCTGAGATTACATTAAGGACTACCCTTCTCAAAATCTCCTACACCCACCACTCTGCTCTCTCTAATGGACGTCTGTTCCAGTTGGACTGTGGTGCTTTTACTTTGTTTTAAGTGCTGGAGTAGAAACCCAGAAGCCCAAACAAATGTCCTGGTGATGTGGGTTCAAATCCAACCATGGGAGCTAATGGGATTTAAAGGTAATCAACTAATATGTTTAATTATTTCAAAAAATCTGGAATTGTAGTTTGTATCAGTGATGGCACCAGAAACACATCACTATTTGTCTCAAAAACCCATCTGATTCATTGCCATCCCCCAGGGAAGAAAATCTACTTTCCATACGTGTGACTGCAGACCCACTGTTAGCTCTTAATTGTCCTCTAAAATGACCCAGCAAGCCACCCAGTTGTACCAAACATGACAGAATAGTCAAAACAAAATAAGGCATCAGGGACCACCCAGTATCAACTGAGTCAACTATAATGACAACAGCAAATCCAACACTGTGGGCCCTCTTTACGAATATCAGGAGGCTTGCGTCAATTGGCAGGGCTGTTCCAATCTTGTCAAGTGACAGTTTGACGTAATCATACCCACAAAATCCCAGTCAGCAATGATCTCTGGTATATAATAAAATGTGAGGCTGGATGAACACAGCAGGCCCAGCAGCATCTCAGGAGCACAAAAGCTGATGTTTCAGGCCTAGACCCTTCATCAGAGAGGGGGATGGGGTGAGGGTTCTGGAATAAATAGGGAGAGAGGGGAAGGCAGACCGAAGATGGAGAGAAAAGAAGATAGGTGGAGAGGACCGTATAGGTGGGGAGATAGGGAGGGGATAGGTCAGTCCAGGGAAGACGGACAGGTCAAGGAGGTGGGATGAGGTTAGTAGGTAGGAGATGGAGGTGCGGCTTGGGGTGGGAGGAAGGGATGGGTGAGAGGAAGAACAGGTTAGGGAGGCAGAGACAGGTTGGACTGGTTTTGGGATGCAGTGGGTGGAGGGGAAGAGCTGGGCTGGTTGTGTGGTGCAGTGGGGGGAGGGGATGAACTGGACTGGTTTTGGGATGCAGTTGGGGAAGGGGAGATTTTGAAACTGGTGAAGTCCACATTGATACCATTGGGCTGCAGGGTTCCCAAGCGGAATATGAGTTGCTGTTCCTGCAACCTTCGGGTGGCATCATTGTGGCACTGCAGGAGGCCCATGATGGACATGTCACCTAAAGAATGGGAGGGGGAGTGGAAATGGTTTGCGACTGGGAGGTGCAGTTGTTTATTGCGAACCGAGCGGAGGTATTCTGCAAAACGGTCCCCAAGCCTCCGCTTGGTTTCCCCAATGTAGAGGAAGCCACACCGGGTACAATGGATACAGTATACCACTTTGGCAGATGCGCAGGTGAACCTTGACTTAATATGGAAAGTTATCTTGGGGCCTGGGATAGGGGTGAGGGAGGAGGTGTGGGGGCGAGTGTAGCATTTCCTGAGGTTGCAGGGGAAGGTGCCGGGTGTGGTGGGGTTGGAGCGCAGTGTGGACGGAGCAAGGGATTCACGGAGAGAGTGGTCTCTCTGGAAAGCAGGCAAGGGTGGGGATGGAAAAATGTCTTGGGTGGTGGGGTCGGATTGTAGATGGCAGAAGTGTCGGAGGATGATGCGGTGTATCTGGAGGTTGGGGGGTGGTGTGTAAGAACGAGGGGGATCCTCTTTGGGCTGTTGTGGTGGGTTGGGCTGTGAGGGATGTGTTGCAGGATATGCGGGAGATGAGGTCAAGGGTGTTCTCGACCACTGTGGGGGGAAAGTTGCGGTCCTTGAACAACTTGGACATCTGGGATGTGTGGGAGTGGAATGCCTCATCGTGGGAGCAGATGCGGCAGAGGCGGAGGAATTGGGAATAGGGGATGGAATTTTTGCAGGAGGGTGGGTGGGAGGAGGTGTATTCTAGGTAGCTGTGGGAGTCGGTGGGCTTGAAATGGACATCAGTTACAAGCTGGTTGCCTGAGAGGAGACTGAGAGGTCCAGGAAGGTGAGGGATGTGCTGGAGATGGCCCAGGTGAACTGAATGTTGGGGTGGAAGGTGTTAGTGAAGTGGATGAACTGTTCGAGCTCCTCTGGGGAGCAAGAGGTGGCGCCGATACAGTCATCAATGTAACGGAGGAAGAGGTGGGGTTTGGGGCCTGTGTAGGTGTGGAAGAGGGACTGTTCCATGTAACCTACCAAGAGGCAGGCATAGCTGGGGCCCATGCGGGTGCCCATGGCCACACCCTTTGTTTGTCTGGTGGTTCACCTGCACATCTGCCAATGTGGTATACTGTATCCATTGTACCCGGTGTGGCTTCCTCTACATTGCGGAAACCAAGCGGAGGCTTGGGGACCGTTTTGCAGAACACCTCCGCTCGGTTCGCAATAAACAACTGCACCTCCCAGTCGCAAGCCATTTCCACTCCCCCTCCCATTCTTTAGATGACATGTCCATCATGGGCCTCCTGCAGTGCCACACTGATGCCACCCAAAGGTTGCAGGAACAGCAACTCATATTCCGCTTGGGAACCCTGCAGCCCAATGGTATCAATGTGGACTTCACCAGCTTCAAAATCTACCCTTCCCCCACCGCATCCCAAAACCAGCCCAGTTCATCCCCTCCCCCCACTGCACCACACAACCAGCCCAGCTCTTCCCCTCCACCCACTGCATCCCAAAACCAGTCCAACCTGTCTCTGCCTCCCTAACCGGTTCTTCCTCTCACCCATCCCTTCCTCCCACCCCAAGCCGCACCTCCATCTCCTACCTACTAACCTCATCCCACCTCCTTGACCTGTCCGTCTTCCCTGGACTGACCTATCCCCTCCCTACCTCCCCACTTATACTCTCCTCTCCACCTATCTTCTTTTCTCTCCATCTTTGGTCCGCCTCCCCCTCTCTCCCTATTTATTCCAGAACCCTCTCCCCATCCCCCTCTCTGATGAAGGGTCTAGGCCCGAAACATCAGCTTTTGTGCTCCTGAGATGCTGCTGGGCCTGCTGTGTTCATCCAGCCTCACATTTTATTATCTTGGATTCTCCAGCATCTGCAGTTCCCATTATCAATGATCTCTGGTATGTGTGATTTCTCCAGCAGACAAGATCTACCATGTAGGTGACAGAGTAGTAGAGAGCAGCCGTAGGGCCTCAGCATTGACTCTGGATGCCATGGAGTCCATCAGGTCAAACATGGGAAACGAAACATCTGATTGATTAGCACCTAGCAGACTGCCCCTCGGCTGATGAATCAGTACTCCTCTATGTTGATAAAGCACTTGGAGGAATCATTGAGCGTGCAAGAGCACCAAAGGTACTCTGGGTGGGAACTTCAATGGCCATCACCAGGTGGGGCCCAGTAGCACAACTACTGACCAAGCTGGCTGAGTACTGAAAGACCACATTACTGCACTGGGCCTGCAGAATTTGGTGATAGAACCACCTTTGAGGAAACCTACCAGAGGCTGGACCAATTTAGTTGAGCCATCTTTCCATGTGTATACAATAAATGCCACTGCACAATCATTGTGACAATGTTTTATATTCACACTCAGCGTTCTACTCATTGTGTTATAGAGTCATAGAATAATATAGCATGGAAACAGGCTCTTCGGCCCAAACTGGTTCCAATTGCCGACATTTGGTCCATATCTCTCGAAACTCTTCCCATTCATGTATCTATCCAAATGTTTTTGTAAGTATCACTATTGTAATATTGTCTCGTGTTTGTGGTGCAACCGCTGCTGAATGTGATAAATTCAGAATAGATACAGCAGCACTGGGTATTAGGCACTGCGGGCCATCAGCAGTATCAGAATTGCATTCATCACAGCCTGTAACCTTGTGATCAGCATTTCCCCACTTTACCATTAATCAAGACAAGGGACCATTCCTGGCCCATTGAAGAGTGCAAAAGAGGAAGCCAGGAAAAGCACCAGGCATACCAGAGCTGTCAAACTGGTGAAGATACAACACAGGACCACTTTCATGTCAAACAGTCAAAGCAGCATATGATAGACAGAGCTAAACAAAAATCTCACAGCCGCTGGATCAGATCAAATCTTTGCAGTCCTGCCACATCAATCATGAATGGTGGTGGACAATTAAATAACTAACAAAGCTGAAGCATTTACAACCACCTTTACACATGGGTGCTGAGTGAATGATCCATCCCAGCCTCTTCTGAGGTTCCATGCATTACATGCTAAACTTCAGCCAATTCGATTCTCTTCAAATGATATCAAGAAATGGGTGAATGGGCTTGATATTGCAACAATTACAGTCATGCTAAATACTTATGCTCCAGGACTAGCTGTGTTCCTGGGCCCAGCTATTCCAGTAGAGCTATTACTGGCATCTCTACGCAACAATGTCCAGGATTGCCCAGCAACATTCTGCACACAAAAATCTGTGGCAAATCCAGATGTGACCAATTACTACCCCATTAACCTGCAATTGATTATTAGCAAATTCTGGGAATGTCACTGCGATCGTGCACCATTTAGTTCTCAATTACCGCTCATTGATGCTCTGCTGGGACCATACAGTTCCTGACCAAACATGGAGAAAACAGCAGAATTGAGAGTGTCAGAGATAATGGGAACTGCAGATGCTGGAGAATCCAAGATAACAAAGTGTCGGGCTGGATGAACACAGCAGGCCAAGCAGCATCTTATGAGCACAAAAGCTGACGTTTCGGGCCAAGACACTTCATCAGAAAAGCGGGAGGGGGAGAAGGTTCTGAAATAAATAGGGAGAGAGGGGGAGGCGAATCAAAGATGGACAAGAGAGTTGCAGTGGGAAAGAGATCCCCTGAGGTTTGTCTGGAGAGAGGAGGGTAACTTCTGACTGTCCTTGGCATCAACATCATATTTGACTGAGTCAGGAGCCCCTGGCAAAATTGAAGACTATGGTGATTGGGGACAATCATACTGAGGGAAAAAGAATAAAGTTATGTTTGTTAGACTTCAATCATCTCAATCCCTGGATATCGCTGCAAGAGCTCCTTAAGATGTGCTCAGCAGAATTTACTTCAGCTGCTTCATTAATGACTTTCCATCCATTGTGACGTCAGAAGTGAGGACATTCGCTGATGAATGCACAACTTTCAACAGCATTTGCAACTCAGGTTCGGAAACTGTCTATTTCCAAATGCAGCAAGACTTGGATAATATTCTGGCTTCAGCTGATAAGGGCAAATTTAGTTTCCCACAACAGATGAGTACCAGGCAATGGTCATCTCCAACAAGACCGAATCTAACTATTGACCTTGGCATTTAATAATGTTATCATTGCTGCTTCTCAAACTATCAACATTCCATGGTTTTCCACTGATGGTAAATTGAACTGAGCGAGCCGCATAAATATGGTAACTACTAGAGCAGTTCAGAAGTTGGGAGCTCAGAGACAAGAAAGTCGTCTCTTGTTTCCCTAAAGCCTGACAACCATCTTCAAGATATAAGTCAGTGCTGTGATGAAATACTCTGCACTTACCTGGATGAGTTCGACCCCAACAAAACCAACAAAGCTTAATACCATTCAGGACGAAGCAGGTTGCTTGATCAACACCTCAATTATTAAACCAAGTTTCCCTTCTGTCTACCACTGATGAACAGTCTGTGCTGTTTAATACATACCATACAAGAAGAATCTGGATTTAAAATCTGATCTAAAGGCAACATCATTAACATTCTTTAGCGAAGGATATCTGCCCTACCTAATCTGACCTATTTGTGGCTCCAGAATGCAGCAATGTGTTTTTTCTCTTAACTGCCCCCTGGGAAATTAGGGGCGAGCAATAAATACTAGCCTATCCTGTAACCTGCACTGAAGCGAAGCAAAGCTCCTTTAAAAACACCATCTCAAGCCACAACCTGCGCCATCCGGAAGGTTAAGGGCAGCAGACTCATGGGAACACCGCTTGCAAGTTCCCTCCAAGCCACACAACATTCTGACTTGGGACAATATCATTATTTGTTCACTGATGCTGGCTCAAAATCTGAGAACTGTCTGCATGTTCACACTAGTGGTATACCTGGATAAGCGACAAACTAATAGCACTATCACTGGACTGTCAATCCAGAGACTTGGGTAATGCTCGAGGGACCTAGGTTTGAATCCTGCCACAGTAGATGGTAGAATTTGAAGTTAATAAAAAAAACTTGAATTAAGGGTATAATGATGACCATGTAGCCATTGTCGATTGTTGGTAAAACCTATATGGTTCACTAATGCCCGTTAGGGAAGGAAATTGCCTTCCACACCTGGTCTGGATCATGAGTGACTCCAGATCCACAGCAATGTGTTTGACTCTTAACTGCCTTCTGGGCAATAAATGCTGTCCTGGCCAATGATGCTCATATCCTATGAATGAAAAATAAGTCTAGACCACATAGACCAAATATTTCAACAATGTGGCTGATTGCTACCATTTCAAGGGTAATTGGATGATCAGCTAAAGCATTGTTAGCAATACCCACATTCCATGAAAGAATTTTTAAAAATTGATCTCAATGGGGATTCTACAGCATATAGCAACTGCAGACTCGTTTCTGACCCTCAGTGGTTGACCACTACTATACAACTACTAATCATGATGAAGGTTTATACCAACAATAATTTCAATGTTTTTGAAGGAATCTACATTATACACCTATATTACAAAACTTCCTCAAGGCTAATAATTGCATTATTTGAACACTGCTCACTATTCACATAAGCAATATGACCTTTGCTAAATGTTTCACCTTGTATCTCAAGAGAGATACAAAGGAAACTTTAAAAATGTCTGGAATAAGACAGAAGAGGAAATTGTAAATTTTTTGACCATTAAAATAATTGTTTATATTTTATCACCCATTTTCCACTTTTTCCCCCTTTGTTATAATCTTCATTGCATTCAGTAGTGTCATTTTAGTCTTAGCGTTACTGATAAACAGCTGAAATTTTGCCTTAACCATCAGGGTGCACCTGAATCTAGAGACCAGACAATCAATGATGATATAACTACACAGCGGCGAGTATTCCTTCCCTGTCTCCCTCTATTCACATGTGCAGAGTGCATGGAGTCTGACGAGCCAGCTCAGAGGCAGCCTCTCTCTGAGACTCCTGCGCATATCTGTCAGGTAGGGCTCCCTGATTGGTCCAGGTTAACAGCCCCAGTCAGAGAATTCATGCTCACCACGATCCACCTGGTCAACCTTGTTCCAATCACAAGGTTCTTGGGATTTGTCAGCGCTCTTAAGATAAATGTAAATGTTGAACAAACTTCCCAAAAAAATTAACAAAACCATGCAATCAGTCACCTTACTGGTTCTGGTTTCCGAATTAAATCACAGTAGGTGGTGATGATTTTTAAAGAAAAGTGCTAATAAACCTAAAGGGAAAACCCAGCAAAAAATGTGATACTTGGAAATGAATGTACAGGTCATATTAGGTTCTCCATTTTGAGGTATACAAGTCAAACTAGTATGTGTAATTCACCAGTTTTACTGGATTTTCTTTCACGGAATTCATTTGCTTGGTAGCTGCTGAGGGCTACATGAAGAATCTTGAGTATAGTACTATAGTATGGTATAGAGTGAGGAATTATCACTTATCAACCTTCCTGTGTTTAACAGTGGTAAATCCATATGACTTGGACCAGATCAGAAAGATTTAACCTCGAGTGGAAATATATTAATGTCCATTGTCTTTCACGTCAAACCCTGTAAGGACACGATATTTCATTAGGAGAGGCCAGGTTTACTAAGGGGCCTGATTTCAATGCTATTAGATTCTTCAATAAAGCTACAATTCCGAACAAATGCTTTTTTAATTGATTTATTTTTATAGTATATATTCATTTGTCTTATGGTTTTATGCCAAGGTATAAGAGTTCGGCTCAAGACAGACTGGTCAAGAAGAAGCTGAGGACGAGAACTGACATCTGTCTTGGCTTTCTCTAGGGCTGTGTATTGCAGATTAGTCTTAAATGCAACTGTACATAGTAATCTGAGGTAATCCAAGCTCTAATCTTATTGTTACATTATTAAGAGATTTTCTCCTGAACCCTATTAACCTTGCACCTTCTATCAAACAAAACCTCCTCATAAACTGTGAAATCATTGCAAGGTTTGTCCAGATTCCTAAAGCCCTTACACATCTATACAAACTGGGAAATTGTACTTTAATTTCTAGCGGCTATGATGGCTGTGCACATTTCTACGACATTGGGCTCCTCTGTTCAATCCCAAATTTACACCGAGGTGGGTACCAAGGGTAGGGTGTTCAGGTCAGCTGAGCAGCTCTTCCCAGTTTTTCATCCGCACCAGGAAAGGATTAGCATCCTCAGACAAGAATGCCTTAGCAATGTGATATTCCTCCACTTCAACTGGTACAGGGAAAAAATAAGTAACGAGCGATAATGGGGCCACTGTAGTTTTAAATAGCCATTTGATTTATTTTTTCCATTTTTAAACATGGTTCCAGGAGCTTTTAACAAATAGCTATTACAAATGATGCAATTACTTTAACAAGAGGCAAGGGAAGGAAAAGGCACTGTTCAACTTATATTGACCGTCTGCAGCATGGCACCCAGTGATCTCAAAACAATAGTAGATTGTGAGTGACACGAGACCACTCATTCCAGTCACAAAAATAAAGATGAACAGTGTGGAATTATTTGCCAAATGGAAATAATGCGGCAGTATAAGCTTACTTTGCATACCACATTTTAAATTGCAGGAAGGTTCAAATGTACTTTTTAAAGTTGCAATCTCAAATATTTACACTATTTTTGACAGAATCACATAAATAGTCAATGTTGTGGGATAGATTGCTCACTCCATGTGTTCTTTTAAACATCTTTATGATTATTTTAAAATAGTAATGAATTAAATGACACAATATTAATGATACACGGGTAATTTTACGGAGGAGGAGCGGCCGAAACCCTCTGGTAATTAATCCAAAACACAAGTCCCAACCTGGCACGATGGGAGCAGAGGTTCCCTTCTAATAATTACCCCTGAAACACCCAGAGAAACTTTCCTTTCCCTCATAATCTGACCTTACAAATGTCTTTCTTCCGCTGATTCTGCTGTTGGGGATGTTTTTCTCTGTAACTGCTTCTGTTAGGACTTGCAGCTTAAAGTGCCATAGTACCTTTTAATTAGATGGTGCTTTCTCTGAGAGCTAAATGGTGTTATTTCTTGGCAGTTGAAAGTTGACACTTCATTCTCCCCCATTTTCCAAATGCCCTTGTCTTTATTCTCATCGTGACATAATAACGTTGTTTATGTAGGATTGGTTCGATGTTGTCAACACCATCAGATTTAAATTTAATAGATTTTAATGTCTAAGGGCTTGGTTTAAACTGATTGCTTAAATTTGAAATGACTTGTTGTCTTGGTAAAATGCTGTTTGGCTGTTTGAAACAAAATGTTTCAATTTGGACACTCTCTCTGTGCACCTGAATTTCTAGCTGCTGGTCAGACATCCAGTTTAAGTTTACACACTGAAAGTATCACCATCTTTTAAAGGGACAAAGCACTGCTTTTTCCTACTTTCATTTTTTACGAACAAATTCTAAATTCCTGCCTTCCAGTTCATGAATCCGCTGTACAACTTCGAAACAGTAAGAGGTAACAAAGTGTGGAGCAGGATAAACACAGCAGGCCAAGCAGCATCTTAGGAGCACAAAAGTTGACGTTTCAGGCCGAGACTCTTCTGATGAAGGGTCTAGGCCCAAAATGTCAGCCTTTGTGCTCCTAAGATGCTGCTTGGCCTGCTGTGTTCATCCAGCTCCACCCGTTGTTATCTCAGATTCTCCAGCATCTGCAGTTCCCATTATCCCTTTGAAACAGTAAGAAGTTGGTTTTTACCATCTAGGTTTTATCGCTGCATGTTTGACTTGGGTAAGCATGGATATTTTCCCAAAATGGAAAATACAGTGGGAATATTTTCCCTACGTGGAAAATATAGTGGGAATTTTAACCAACCAAAAAATGGGACTTTGTGTTGATAAGTTAGTGTTGAAAAATCATCATCTTGACCTTCAACCCATATCCATGGCCAGCAGCCTCATATTTATCCACCACTAGAGTCTTAACCGTGCCTGGCCAGCTGGAGTTAAAGATAAGGGCAGCTGGATCCATCCTTTTCATTTACCTGTTATGTTTAGTCTCCCTGCTGCTTTACAGTTTATGTTTCGGAGCTATGCAAAGATTACACTGGTTTCTCTGTATATAGAAGGTTGTATTCACAATGCTTTAAAATGTCCCCTCCACGCTTACATCTCTTTGCTTATCGCAATTATTACAGCTTGTTCATTTCTCTTCTGAGTCCACACCCAGGCTTCAATAATTGAGCACTTTGAGCATCAACAATAAACAGACTCAAAAACAAAACACTTGAACATTGTATCTGCATTACTAAACCCTTCCAATTGAACACCGCCGCTGATGATCTCCCCTTAACAACCTGCCCGATGATTCTAACATTCCTCCCCTGAGTCCTCAGACCAAGCTGCACAACCTCTTAAATGTTCAATTCCAGCCTCAGGTGTCTGTGTAGAGATTGCACATTCTCCCCGTGTCTGCGTGGGTTTCGTCTGGGTGCTCCGGTTTCCTCTCACAGTCCAAAGTTTTGCAGGTTCGGTGGATTGGCTGTGGGGAATGCAGGATAAGAGGGTAGGGGAGTGGGTCTGGATGGGGTGCTCTTCAGAGGATGAGTGTGGACTTGACGGTCCGAATGACCTGTTTCCACACTTTAGAGATTCTGTTATACTATGATTCTATGAAATACCTCCTATATTTTCATATGATCTGTGAATGCATCTCCCCATCACTGGATTCCTATCCTTCAAATTTCTGAGATCAGACAGTCCGACACAGCAGATCCGATTTCACCCACACTTCTGACCCTCGAATACCAGAGAGATTGGGCTCCTTTATAATGAGCAAACCCTATATCTCCAGCAGCGATATGACCAGTCATCTGTCCTGACCATTCTGGTTTAGGGCCTGGTCATTCTGGACCAGCTGTGTCTTACTTTGTTCCTTTGCCTGACTGAAAGCCTATCAATCAGACTAATGTCAGAGCAGTGAGCCTGCCCCTAATATCATGCATATCCTCCTGTGGGCTAGTGAAGCCCCACCACTGCTAGTGAGTCAAAATGTTCGAAGTGCCAGTTATATGTACACAAACTATCCATGTAAAAGTATAGTGAGGGAGTTACTAAACCAGAAATATCATTGAAGAAAATTTTTGTAGCTAAAGCTGTTATGCACCTTTCTTAACTGAGCGATGTGGGAGACCTCTGGTATGACCTTTGTTCTGTGTTGAGTTAGTTCATCTTAGCTAAGACACTGCCCATAGAACAACTGACACCAGTAACTCAGACATCAGGAGGTAAGAATCAGGAAGCTCTAGACTGCTCCATTTCATGTTGTCATTCAATATTTTATGCTTTATTTGGCAAAAAGGAAGTTTTCATTAAAAGAACACAGTTTTACGCATGCCCAGAGTGCAAGAGCTGTCACAAAGTTCAGAATTAACCACTTGCCAGACATCACATGATCTGTAGCCTCCTACATTAAAATGGTAAGGGATTTACCCACAAGTCAAACACTACAAAGGAACAGTGAAGACCTATAGGTTACAAGAACACAGTGAAGATAGAATCAGTCCACACAGGATTAACATATTTAGTGGTGTGATTAGTGTCAGGGGTCTTCATGAATAACCCCTTTTTAAAAACATCACTATGTGATGAATGTGAAGCAAAGCGAGTCTAAATTGATGATGCAGTTTACACTTTCAGTCAAAACTAAAACCGATTTATATATGTTTCATTTCATTGAATATTGTTCATGGTACAGTCAGTCTTTGAAGTCATTTGTCACCTCTTGTCAAATAAGCACTGAGATCTTTTTTTTATCTTAGTTGATCTGAAAGCATCTATGGAGAGAGGAGCAGAATTCATATTCCAATATAACGATTCTTCAGAATTGAGGTTAAGAGTAAAGTTGGACTTGAAACTGTGACAAAAACAAGAGGATTCCCTCCTGAGATTAAAGCAGGTTTATACGATCTATTTAAGATCATCCGACATTATACAAAGCTCCCCACTTCACTGCAACTGATACCTATCCAATAATGTTTTCCGTGACACACAGTTATGTTGATCAGACTTTTAGTGGACTCTTTCTCCCTCACTGTTGAGGATCATATAATAAGAACTTGGATGAGCTAACAGAGAATTCCTGATGAAAATAACAGCATGGGAGCATAAAGGCTGTCACTAGACACAGGCAAAAAATTAACGGGAAAATAAGTGGAAGGAACATTCTTTCAGAAACTATTTCAATCACAGTACTGTTCAAAAATTAATAATCTGCCTGAAGAACGAGGTAAACAAGAATAAAAGCAATTGTAAGCCAAAAAAAGCTTCAAAAAATGGAAGCTTAACGTTGAACATACAAACACATTAGTTAAGAGGCATTAGTAATTAATAAGGATGTATTTCCTGCCATTTCCAACTATTAGGAGCAGAATAGCAGTGAGCACAACACCGAGGGCCGAAGGGCCTGTACTTTGCTGTAATGTTCTATGTTCTATGAGTTGAAAGCAGACCCCTTCCCTATTTTAAACTCACACCCAGCTTCTCATTGACAAGACTAATGGTCCTGTGGAAATGTGTGTTAGGTATCTGATAGATACAATGAAGGTTTGATTGCAAGCTAAGTGATTTCACTAAAAATCTCCAGCATATATTCAAAAACAAATTTGAAGCTAATGGATTGTCACAACTACTTCACCTCTAACTCTTGATTAATCTGTCTTCGTCTATGTCCTGAACTATTTGGTATGTAAGATTCAGTCTGATTTTCAAACAGGATTATCCACATAACATTAAATGTACATTACTTCTAAAGGGAATTAAAAGACACTAATCCATTGAAGGTTCAAAAATTATGATTTTTTTGTTATTAATTTCCATGAAAGCACACAAAATACTTTTTTCATATGCCTTTTACGAATTTCAACATTTCTCAACATTCTGAATAACGAGTGCATGAAAACCCAAGTCAGCACATTTTGGAGCTTATTTGATTTTTTGTCACACTGGATCATCAGCTTGCAAGCACAATGTTCTACCTGTGTACATGAGATGGTCAACTTGAGTTTAGGCACTGTTTATATTAACTTACGTTCAGCTCTCGCTGCTAATAAAGAAATGCTATTTGAAATATACTGAACATAATTCAGCACAGTTATTATGAAGAGAGTTTTAAGGTTCAGCATGCATTACTAGATGGTAAGGACTTGGATGCTAATTGTGAAAATAAAAGCAACAGTGATTCAACAATCACTCGAATTAAGAACCAGAGATTTTACAAAGATATAGTTAACAGCTTACATGGCAGATACAGCAATTGTAACGGCAGTGTAGCATTCTACCAACTATTTCTGTAGTACCTCCAAGTACTACCTTGGAGTCAGTTCATGAATTCAATCTTCCCTAACACAGAAGTAATGATCTTTGTGAAGGAACTTAGTACCTGATGTAATGAGCTATTTGAGAAACAGAACAGAAACAAATAAACATTGAGTAAATTGTGAATAGTTATCACCTCCTAAAGATTCATTAGCAAGGCCATATTGTGTAGTGAATATCCCTTCCTTGGAGCCAATAGTTCTGGGTTTCAGTTCCTCTCCATGCCTTGTTGGCCACAAAATGTGTGTTAATAACGTGGCCAAATAGCTTGTCTGTAAATCTTTCCAGTGGCGGGTGGTAACAGTACGAGTGTCCTTTGGCCACCCTTTCATACTTGAGTGTGCCCTTCAAACCACGGCCACTAGAGAGAGGCTAGCAATAAATTTCGAAAGGAAAGAAATAACTGTGGGAGCAGCCACAAGCGAAAGTTTCATTGACTTCATTTGCAATGAAGCATGAGAAGAGAAAAATGAAAGAACAGCCATGAACATATCTTGATATGATGTGGAGTAGAATCATGCAAAGTATGATGGGACAACAGATTCCCCAGGGTAATGCCCAGCTTTCATAAATAAAATAGTCAGAGCTGATGTCAGCACAGACGCAACTTAACAGGCACACCAAGATTTCCTGACAAATCCAACAGTCTACACTATGCATACTGGCATAATTCACCTAGATATGGGTTAGCAGAACTGAGGGTTATGACAAGGAAGAGATAGTAAATATAGGAAGAGCAATCCTGGATCCTTCAGCAAGAACTGAAAGTATTGATACTTTTCTGGCTGGTAGATTATTAGTTTTGTGAGATAATGACTTTGAAATTTAAAGTATTGTATCTCAAATATTGGAGAACTTGGGATCAAAAATATAAGGGGTTGTGGATGTGAGTTTGCTCGCTGAGCTGGAAGGTTAGTTTTCAGACGTTTCATCACCATTCTAGGTAACATAATCAGTGAGCCTATGATGAAGCGCTGGAAATGACATCACCAACCCAAGGAAACCTAAACAGATAAATAGAAAGCGGGGCATAACATTAGCACTTCATCGGAGGCTCACTGATGATGTTACCTAGAATGGTGACGAAACGTCTGAAAACTAAACTTCTAGTTCAGCGAAAAAACTCACATCCAGAACCTCAACCTGAGATATAAATCTTCTCAAAACTCGCTAATATACGGGGTTGCACTAGTACCTTTTATCTTGGTGCTAATGATACCCATGAGATTATTGATACAAGTATTTATGGACTGCTTTATTTTTGGAACAGAAGTAGCTCTGTAGAAAAATAGGAAAGGTTACCACCGAATGCTTGATATTTTAAGTTTTCTTTGTTTTGTTTGAATAACATAATGTAAGTGTAAAAACTCAGGAAGCCCAAATGTTAAGGAACATTATAAATTGTTGAACACCGAAATAGAGCCACTACTCATGGCTTATATAGGCTAGTCCCAGCCCAGGGCAGACAGTTCTGTAGAGCCATTGCTTGTTCTGCTATTTCTTTCAAATCAATCTGTTCAGAGATGCTGGGTCATATTTCTTTATTTTTCCATCTAGAAATGTTGTAGCACACAATTGAATCCCTTCCCACCACTAAAACCACTATGATTTTTTGTTTTTGCTATTTTTTTTAACTGGTAACCACCACCAGTTAAAAACATGCATGTATCCAATTGAGAAGTGCGTGTCTTTGGCTCTGGAGTCTAGGTGAAGAGGCTGAGTGAAGAGATTACGCCAGGGTGAAGAGGGTGAAGACATGACTGCCAAGCTGATTCAGTGTGCTTCATGCATGATGTGGGAGATCAGGGACACTGATGCTTCTGGCTCCTGTAGCTGTGGAAAGTGTGAACACATTCAGCTTCTGAAGGAGCATGTTGCAGCACTAAAGAAAGAACTAGATGACCTCAGGCTCATCCGAGAGAACGAGAATTTTCTGGACAGGACCTTCAGCAAGGTCATTACACAGAGGATACCAGAAGAGAGAAGGAAGAAGACGACGAGGAAGGAAGAGATAATTCAAGTACAAGAGGCCCCGGGGGAAGTACCTCTCGTGAACAGGTTGAATCTCTTGGAAACTGTCAAGACAGACGACACTGCAAGTCTGAGAGGCGGACAGGTCTGCGAATCGAAAATTGGCGTGGAGGCAGAGCCAAGGAGGCAGACATCATGCAGCGCCGTGGTAATAGGAGACTCCATAGTGAGAGGGACTGTAAGGGGTTTCTGCAGCAACAGGCAGGATTTGAGGATGGTGTGTTGCCTTCCTGGTACCAGGATCCAGGACGTCACTGATAGATTGCAGAGAATCCTCAAGGGTGAAGGTGAAAAGCCAGAGGTGGTGGTGCACATCGGCACAAATGATGTCGGGAAGAAGCGGAGGGACTTTCTGCAGTGGGACTTTATAGAACTCGGAAGAAGGCTGAAAAGCAGGACTTCCAGGGTGGTAATCTCCGGTTTGCTTCCAGTTCCTCGGGCTGGAGAGGGTAGCAACAGGGAGATAATGGACTTGAATGTGTGGCTGAGGAACTGGTGCAGCAAACAAGGATTCAAATTCTTGGATCACTGGGGTATGTTTTATGGTAAGGATAAATTATACAAGAGGGACGGGTTGCACCTTAATAGGTGGGGTACCAGCATTATGGCACGCAGGTTTGCCACTGCAACGCAGGTGTGTTTAAACTAAGTAGTGGGGGGAGGGGACATACTGGAAATGTAAGAAGGAAGTTAAAGGGAAAGTTAAAATAAGAGAGGTTAGGAAATACAACAGAGCCAATTGAGCAGAAAACTTAAGAAGGGTTCATACAGAATGGTCAGGTGAAATAGGGATTGATAAGAAGGGTGAGGGGAGTAACAAATTAAAAATATTATATGTGAATGCACGAAGCATAAGAAATAAGGTGGATGAGCTTGAGGCTCAGTTGGAAATTGGCAGGTACGATGTTGTGGGGATAACTGAGACATGGCTTCAAGTGGACAGGGCCTGGGAAATAAATATTCAAGGCTATACGTGCTATCGAAAGGACAGGCTGATGGCCAGAGGGGGTGGGGTGGCCCTGTTGGTGAGGAATGATATTCAGTCCCTTGGAAGGAGGGACATAGAATCAGGAGATGTAGAATCAGTATGGATAGAGCTGAGGAATTCTAAGGGTAGAAAGACCATAATGGGAGTTATCTACAGGCCCCCAAACAGTAGGGTGTAAGTTGAATCAGATGTTGAAATTGGCCTGTCGCAAAGGTATTACTACAGTTGTTATGGGAGATTTCAACATGCGGGTAGACTGGGACAGTTAGGATGGTACTGGACCCCAAGAAAGGGAACTTGTGGACTGCCTCAGAGATGGATTCTTGGAACAGCTGATACTGGAGCCTACCAGGGAGAAGGCAATTCTGGATTTGGTGTTGTGCAATGAACCGGATTTGATCAGGGACCTCAAAGTGAAGGAGCCATGAGGAGGTAGTGACCATAATATGATAAGTTTTAATGTGCAATTTGAGAGGGAGAAGGGACAATCGGAAGTGTCAGTATTGCAGTTGAATAAAGGGAACTATGGAGCTATGAGGGAGGAGCTGGCCAAAGTTCAATGGTTCAATACACTATCAGGGATGGCAGTGGAACAACAATGGCAGGTATTTCTGGATGTAATGCAGACGGTGCAGGATCAGGTCATTCCAAGGAGGAAGAAAGATCCTCTGGGGAGGCAGGGGCGGCTGTGGCTGACGAGGGAAGTTAAGGACCGTATAAAGATAAAAAAGAAGAACTATAACATAGCAAAGGTAAGCCGGAAGCCGGAGGACTGGGAAAGTTTTAAAGTGCAACAGAGGATAACTAAAAAGGCAATACGTGGAGAAAAAGTGAGGTACGAAGGCACACTGGCCAAAAATATAAAGGAGGATAGTAAAAGCTTTTTTAGGTATGTAAAAAGAAAAAAAAGGTTATGATTAAAATTGGGCCCTTGAAGACAGAAACGGGTGAATTTATTGTGGGGAACAAGGAAATGGCAGAAGAGTTAAATAGGTACTTTGGATCTGTCTTCACTAGGGAAGACATAAGCAATCTCCCAGATGTTATAGTGGCTGAAGGACCGAGGGTAATTAATGAACTGAAGGGAGTTTATATTAGGCAGGACATGGTGTTGGGTAGATTGTTAGGTCTGAAGTCTGATAAGTCCCCAGGACCTGATGGTCTGCATCCCAGGGTACTTAAGGGGGTGGCTCTATAAATCGTGGACACATTGGTAATTATTTTCCAAGGTTCTATAGACTCAGGATCAGTTCCTGTGGATTGGAGGGTGGCTAATGTTGTCCCACTTTTCAAGAAAGGAGGGAGAGAGAAAACAGGGAATTATTGACTGGTTAGCCTGACGTCAGTGGTGGGAAAGATGCTGGAGTCAATTATAAAAGATGAAAGTACGAATCGTTTGGATAGCAGTAACAGAATAGGTCAGAGTCAGCATGGATTTATGAAGGGGAAATCGTGCTTGACTAATCTTCTGGAGTTTTTTGAGGATGTAACTATGAAGATGGACAAAGGAGAGCCAATGGATGTAGTATACCTGGACTTTCAGAAAGTCTTTGATAAAGTCCCACATAGGAGATTAGTGAGCAAAATTAGGGCACATGGTATTGGGGGCAAAATACTGACTTGGATTGAAAATTGGCTGGCTGACAGGAAGCAAAGAGTAGTGATAAACGGGTCCCTTTTGGAATGGCAGGCGGTGACCAGTGGCGTTCCACAAGGTTCGGTGCTGGGACTGCAGCTATTTACAATATACATAAATGATATAGATGAAGGCATTAAAAGTAATATCAGCAAATTTGCTGATGACACAAAGCTGGGTGGCAGGGTGAAATGTGAGGAGGATGTTATGAGAATACAGGGTGACTTGGACAGGCTAGGTGAGTGGACGGATGCATGGCAGATGCAGTTTAATGTGGATAAATGTGCGGTTATACATTTTGGTGGCAAGAACAGGAAGGCAGATTACTATATAAATGGATTCAAGTTAGGTAAAGGGGAAGTACAACGAGATCTATGTGCTCTTGTACATCAGTCAATGAAAGCCAGCATGCAGGTACAGCAGGCAGTGAAGAAAGCTAATAGCATGCTGGCCTTCATAACGAGAGGAATTGAGTATAGGAGCAAAGAGGTCCTTCTACAGCTGTACAGGGCCCTGGTGAGACCGCACCTGGAGTATTGTGTGCAGTTTTGGTCTCCAAATTTGCGGAAGGACCTTCTGGCTATTGAGGGAGTGCAGCGTAGGTTCACGAGGTCAATTCCCGGAATGGTGGGACTATCATATGTTGAAAGATTGGAGCGACTGGGCTTGTACACACTTGAGTTTAGGAGGATGAGAGGGGCTCTGATTGAGGCGTATAAGATTATTAAGTGATTGGACAGTCTGGAGGCGGGAAGTATGTTCCCACTGATGGGTGAGTCCAGAACCAGAGGACACAGTTTAAAAATAAGGGTTAGGCCATTTAGAACAGAGTTGAGGAGAAACGTCTTCACCCAGAGAGTGGTGGATATATGGAATGCTCTGCCCCAGAAGGCAGTGGATAGTTTTAAGAAAGAGACAGATAGAGCTCTTAAAGATAGTTAAATCAAGGGTTATGGCGATAAGGCAGGAACAGGATACTGATTGTGGATGATCAGCCATGATCATAATGAATGATGGTGCTGGCTCGAAGGGCCAAATGGCCTATTCCTGCACCTATTGTCTATTGTCTATTGAGAATTTACAAGCAAAACCCAGCAGTGGCTGGGTCTGCTTTTTTAAAAAAAAGTACCTATTTTCCCAATCAACCTGTTCAGAGATGTTACAACATACCTCAGCAAGTGGGATTTGAACCCAGGCCTCCTGGTCCAGGAGTATGGACATTACCACTGCACCTCAAAAAAAGGCTAGTGAGAGTGGGCTCAGGGAAGGAGTTCTAGCTGGGCAGGCCATTGTCTGTTACATTGGGAATTCAGACTCAGTAAGCTCTATGAGAAGATGAATGATTGATTCTGCATGGGGCTTGTTGGATTATCACAGTAAGAACTGTTTTCTCCATTTGCAAGATTGCTGATAGCTATCCAAATATTTCTGTGGAGCCCTGCTTTCTTCAAATTCCATCTTCAATGATGATGTTATTGTGCAATAAAGTCGTAGTGTTGTTGAGATGTGCACCACAGAAACAGACCCTTTGGTCCAACTCGTCCATGCCAACAAGACATCCTAAATAAATATAGTCCCATTTGCCAGCATTTGTCCTGTATCCCTCTAAACCGTTCCAATCTTCACATAAGCAAAATATGTTCAATTGTATTAACCAGACAGGCTGTTGGTTCAATGCAGAACATATTACAAATTCCTATGAGTTTGATCTCGATAAAGGTGACCTCAAGAGTTGTATTTGCAAGCGATGGTGAAGCTTTGTCAGAAGGCAAAATCTAACTCTGCTTCGGTTAGTGATAGGATCTAGAGTGGTATATTGCTCACGGTGCCAAATTGAAGGCTGCCCCAAGCCCTGTGTGCCATATCAGAGGCAATGTAGTTCAGTGGATTAAGCAGAGCCAGTGGAAGTTAATGCTATGGCTGAAAGACCATGGTAGGGTGCCCTCAAAAATGGGAAAAGCGTGATTATGGGAAGCCAGAGCCAAGCAAACAGGTCTCACTGACTGTAGCTGGGCATCGAACACTGGCAGGCTTCTGGTAGGGTGATGGTTGCTGGAGAATGCCCAAAAGGGAGGGCAGTGTGGGCCCTTTGAGAAGACACAAGGATTTATTTGGCTGTCTTTCCCAAGTGATGGTGGGCCCAATGCAGGCAAGGTGCCAGGGGCACAGTAGGTAACCTTTAAAGGACCCAATGGGCTGCACTGCCAACCTTCCCACAGCTAGCAATGTGGGATAGTAGCAGGAAGATGTCAGGCTGTCTTCTTGATGTATTCACCACTACCACCTTCCATGTTGTATTTAACAGACTGGGAAAACATCGCCCTATTTTTGACAAATCGGATTAAATTTCAAGCATGACTAAGAGTAATGTGAGGTATCTCAAGAATGGTGGGAAATTAACTGCTGTCTCCTTGTGACCCAACCTTTGCCTTTGCTGTTGTCAGGTAACCATTGCAACTTTCTACCAGGGGTGACTTCAGAGTTATCCAATAAGAATCTAACGATGACCATGAATCCATTTTTGATTGTTGTAAAAATCCATCTCATTTCCTAACGTTGTTTAGGGAAGGAAACTACCATCCACACTCAGTCCGGCCTACCAGTGACACCAGGCCCGCAGCAAGGTGGTTGACTCTGTACTGCCCTCTGGGCAATTAGGGATGGGCAATAAATGCTGCCTAGCCAGCGATGCCCTCATCCCAATAATGAACAAAACAAAATGAAAAGAAAATCAGTATCCAAAGTTATACTTAGAGCTCTGTTTATTCATTTTGATCTCACTGATTATAGCGTGTGGAATATACAAACAGGAAATGCTGTTAAATTGACCAATTTGGGCACTTAAGAAGGGGTGGTTTTATGTGGTTCCACATTGAGTCAGCATGCTCCTTTCGGCTTTTCCATCATTTTATGTATCTAGACTGTAACTCAAGCTCTCTAAGTTAATTTTGTGTGTATCTGGCTGCCATTCTGAACCCAAGACCGTCCAATTTCAGTTTTGGTCTTTCTTTAAATCTTCTTGGAATCCATACTATTCTCATGACTCTTCCCTATCTGTTTCTTACCCAAACCCTTCAGTATTCCTCAACCTTCATGCTCTGGTACTTCCATTCCATACTCCTTGGTAGTTAAGCTTACAGTTTCCCTCCATGTATTTCTTGGCATTCTCCAACCTGATCATTGTTGCATGTGATGCTGTCCCATGGAAAAGCTTGCCCTAATTGTCACATTCTACAATGTTGGTAATCTGTGCACCCAAAGCTTTTGCTTGGGGTGAATCAATTTGTTTCTTCTCTTGTGGGATGTGGGCATTGCTGGCTGTGCTAGCATTTATTGCCCGTCTTTAATTGCCCTTGAGAATGTGATAGTGAACTGCCTACTTGAACTGCTGCAGTCCTTGTGCAGTAGTTAAACCCACAAGCCATTAGGGAGAAAATACCAGGATTATGACCCAGCAAAAAACTTGACAAATGTCTTCCTAACAAATTCAATTGTCTTGGGGTTGATCATACACATTCAGCCAATGGATCAGCTCTAATCTCCCCTCAATATATCTTCTTCAAGAAAATCAATTCCTTTGTGAAGAAGGTCCTTTTGATCTACCAATGGATGTTGTGTTGACATCGCAGCTTGAACAGAACTTGACCTCTTTCCTCAGTGAAACCTCACAGCCTGGCTGTACCTTCCATCACGTGCCCTAGGATAGACCATTGCGGTCATGTGACAATTATAAAAATATCACACCTTGGCCTGAAAACCTTACTTCTCTAGTTCTTTCTCCTTCTTGGAACATCTGTTTCTTCCATCCCTCTTTGTTTTTAAAGTATCTTCCTGTAACATCCTCCAAGTATGAAAGTTTTATTACCAAATTATCTTCATGCTTTTCTTGCTTTAGCCTCAGTGTGGCAAAACATCACACCTTCAGTGATTTCAGCTTGCTGTACTGTTCTATGTCTCCCTCTTTGGAGTTCATCATCCTCTTATCCTTCCTCAGTATCTCCCTTGACATAATCTCTCCAGCACATATTCACACCGACACCCTGCACGTTGCAATCTTAAGTAACTGTGCTAGTCCAATCACATCAGACAGAGCAATGGCAATCTCGATCATTTCCTTGCACCATTCAGTGCCTACATTCCCCTCATGAAAATACAAAACAGGAGCAGAAGTAGGCAATGTGACCACTCAGGCCTGCTGCTCTATTCAATAAGATTATGACTGATCTGGTTCTGTTCCAAACGCCATATCTCCTGTTGTCCCCCAATAACTTTTCATTCCCCT
Source organism: Stegostoma tigrinum (assembly GCF_030684315.1). Taxonomy (NCBI): domain Eukaryota; kingdom Metazoa; phylum Chordata; class Chondrichthyes; order Orectolobiformes; family Stegostomatidae; genus Stegostoma; species Stegostoma tigrinum. The sequence goes on from NC_081386.1 coordinate 11,931,245, forward strand.
GCATATCAAGAATCTGTCTATCTATGTCTTAAAAAAAATTCAATGACCGAATTTCCAATCCTTTCTGAGGCAGAGAGTTCCAAAATTGCACAACCCTCAGAGAAAATATTTATCTTTCTCTCTCTCCTGAAAGAATGAGCCTTAAGTTTAAAACTGTGCCCCCTAGTATGGGCTTACTTACAAGTGGAAACATCCTTTGCACATTCACCTTGCCAAGATCATTCAGGAACTTGTCCACTTCATTCACTTCACTCACTCGTCTAAACTCCGGCAGAACATGTTGATTTAAGAAAGTATCTCAAAACTTTTCTATGAGCTCCTCTTCTTGTCTACTACTCTCAATCTGATTTTTCCCAGTTTATGTGTAGACTAAGGTCATCACGATTATTATCATCCAATTATCATAAGCATCCAATACTACATCTAGTACACATTGTACCACATTGTACTTATATATAGGGGCCCTGTAGGCCATTCGCATTCGTGGCTTCTTTCCCCTGCTATTCCTCATCTCCATCCAAACCAATTCTACATTGAGACCTCCTGAACCAAAGTTATCCCTAAATATTTCACAAGTCCTATCCTTGACTAACAGCTCTATCACTTCACCTTTACGTTTCTTTCTATTTTTCTTGAAAATGATATATCCCTCAATATTCAGTATTCAATTCTTGTCATTCTGAAGCCCTGACCCTGTAATGGCTGTTAAGTTATACTGATTTACGTCAATGTATGCTATCAATTTGCTTAATTAGTTGTGAATGCTGTGGACAGCTAGCTACAAACATTATATTTCTTTCTTCTTAAAAGCATTCTCATTGTCTAGTTTCAATTGTAGGTATATTCAGATTTTTTTTCTCTTTTGGTCCCTTCCTGCCATTTTCTGTCACTTATTTCCATATCACTGATTCTGTCTTTTAATTCATATCTACTCTCTGATATTCCAATTCCACATCTTTCTACATTTGATGCTATGTTTCTATTTAGGTTCTGTGGAAGGGTCACCAGACCCAAAGCTTTAACTCTGATTTTTTTCTTCACCGATGCTGCCAGACCTGCTGATCTTTTCCAGCAACTTCTGGTTTTGTTCCTTGTTTCTATAGTTAAGCTTAAAATCCTCTCTACTTCTCCAGTTATGCAGTTTACAAGATAACTGGCTCAGCATGGTCCCAACAACACAGGCTCCATTTTCCCTAATGCTGGAGCCAATAACCCATGAAGCAGGAACCATTATCCTATACAGGTCACATATTTACACCTCTAACTGTGTACCCCATGTCAATTTGCACACAGCTCACGTAGTAGTCTAGGTTAATTTTGTGCCTAGATCCTCATATTCTCCTTGCAGCACTTGATTCCTAGTTCTACCAATGCCATGGGTATCAAGATGGACCATGACCACTGCATCCTCTCCATCTCACTGCAATTTCCTTTCCAGCACTGAGCAGGTCTCTTGCCACCTCTAAAGGCCAGCAACACAGACATCTGGGCTTTAACTCTTTGCTGCTGGTGTTAATCCCTTCGCTATACCATCTTCAGTTGTGACTACAATCCTTGTTGCTCCTCCTTACTTGAATATCTTCCTAAGCCATGGTGTTATTGTTGGTTTACAAATTCACGCTGTAGCCCCACTTTCACCCAATCAGCTAAGACAACTTCAAACCTATTGGGCAATTGCAAAAACTAATGCTTATGTAGTTTTGTCTTCTGGGTCCACTTACCTGGCCTCACTCACAGTCACCTACTCTTGTTGCTGACCACTGACCAATTAGAAGACCCTATCCCTAGTGAAGTGACTGGCTTCTGGTACAAAGGATCCAAATAGCTTACCCACTCCCAGATTCATCTTCAAGCTCCACAAGCATATGGCAGCTGTGTTTCTTTGGGATCACAGTGATATGCAGGAGCTCCCACATGTCGCACATCACCCAAACTGCAATCCTTAATTAATTTTAATATTCACATGTTTATGTTACTCTTTATAGCTTTCATTAACTTTATCATTAATTTGTACACTATGTTAAAGCTACAGAATAGAGAAAACCTTAAACAGTCACTAAACAACTAGCTGTGTAGCAGAGTAAGATCCAATTTCAATCAGCAACAACAAATCTAGTTCTGACACCTCGCCTGCACTTGTTGCTGATGATTAAATGCCTTTGGTTCCACTCCTTTCCTGCTCCTCTTGATGATGAAGACCTCCTGTCTTGGGTTGTCAGTTTACCCGCTCCTCCCCATACTCTAACACTATCTCCTTCCGTATCTGTCTCTGGGGAAAAAAAATTGTCAAATAAATTACAACTGCACATCCATAATTGCAGCTATCCAACCTTTGGTGCTCTATTCACCACAACATTTCTGTAGCTACTGATTTACGTAACCACACCCTCACTTCTGTCATTGATGTTCGGAACCCCAAAAGATATATTACCTTCTCTCATCAGGCCTTTACCCCAGCAAAACCCTCATCACTGTGTTTTTAGGTCTCAGTGACACAAACTTGATGGTATAACCATCCAGTAAGTTGTTTTCAGAAACGATGTACAATTCATTACTTGTAAACCAGACTTAGGTTGAACAGGTTAAGATAGGAGTATGAGGAGGGTGAATTAAGTCAAAATATCACTGGGGATTTAACAAAACTCCTCATAAAAGTTTATCGTTTGGGTAGATTAGTTGAAAATGAGCTTAGATTACAATGCTATTAGAAAATGGAAAAGCTTACAAGTAATTATCTCTGCATTGCTTAGCCATCCTTGAAGCTTCTCATAAAAAGATTGCAAAGAACAGGCTATCAGAGACATTTGTTAAAACAATATAATATAGGCCACAAAATCAAATGTAAAGATAGACTATTTCACAAAGCAGTCAGAACAATTCATGAACCATGTGGTACTAAGATGTGAAAGTTTGCTTTTGTAGGGATTACATTTTCCACATGGCTTTTATTTGCTAATAAATATTTATGTGACTATTGTATTGCTTTTCTTGATTCAGTATTAATGGAGTATTGTAGGTTCGATATATTCTATGGCTACATAAATATCTTCAGCAAGTGGTTCAATTTTGGACATCTTTAAGCAAGATCCTGCCTGGTGCTACACACATTTAAAACTAACAGCTACTTTGAAATTGCGGAACTCAAGGCTATAACCAAGTATGATTCTGCTACTTGAGCTAAAAAAAAAGTTCAATACCACTCTTCAGTTTCTAACTGATGAATGCTGGATTAGAGTCTCTCACAATTTAAATGTCACTTTTCAGTGTTTTCAGTCTAACTTGAGAAGATATGGTATCCAAAATGCCCCATTGCCCAGTCTATGATTAGTGACATCAGAAGCTCCCCATGTTAACAGTTAACCCATGTCCTGCTCTCACTGCTTGAGACCTAGGTATTGCAAACAACCCTGGTTCATTTAATGGATGTTCATGGTCACTGATTGGCTGCAAGCAGTGAGAATGAACTTAGAAGGCGTCTTCTTAGGAAATTTAAATTGCTCAATTCAATTCTGGCTCATTTAGTCTGTGAGATTACTTTCAGCTAAACCCTGATACTTGTTTCAGCGTCATTCGCTGGATTTTTGGCTTCTTCCTATTCGCTTAAACCATTTCACAGGAGAAACAGTGCTAAGGCCATTCAGGATTTCCCTTTACTTTCTCTATGTTGAGGAAGAGGAGGAGAAATGAAGGAAGGATAGATCATCAGACAGCAGTGGATGCATCCGGCACGCCCTCACAGGTGCAAGTGTACAAGCACATGTAAAAGAGAAACAGCATTTTAAGAGGCAGTGGTGAAATAATAACATCACTAGATTAGTAATTCAAAACCCCAGTCTGAATGTTCCAGAGACATGAATTTGAATAGGATGATGCAATTTGAAATCAATAAAAACCTCGATTAAAAACCTAACTTAATGGTGACTATGTAACCATTATCAATTGTTGTTAAAAAAATATGTTTCACTAATATAATTTAGAGAATAAATCTGTCACCCTTCACTGACACGTGAATCCAGATACACAGCACAGTCCTTGACCCTGGGAAATTAGGGATGGCTAATAAAGAGCCTGTAACACCCACATCCCATGAATGAATAAAAAAAGTCTACTTTGACCTCAGAAATGCAGTATATTTAAGAACGCTGTGAGATGATATAGATGTTGTACCATATGTTCTGCCAAGAGGCACAGTATCGACAACATCTATAAAAGTTACTGCAGTCCTCAGCCTTTGTGCCTGAGGATTATTTCAAGCTGCTCTTGATGACATTTACAACATTAGCCATGATACTTGCACAATGATGAACTGTTTGCTGTAGTTGGCCAATACGTACGCTGCCCTGATTTGCAGTCCACTTTATGGAGTGGCAGGATGTTAGTGACTGAACCCCACATTGCTTTGTAAAAAGGTGTATGTTTGGCAATGAAATTCCTCAATAATGGGCTTGTAAACAATGATAACAAACACTTCAATTCATGGAAATACTTGCTATTGAGGAGTAGCAAAATGGTTGATCTTAATCATGGTCCTCTGAAATGGCCTTCAAAGCCAATCAGTTGTCTCAAGGACAATTATAATGGGTAACAAACAAGGGCCTTGCAAGTGGTGCCCACACCTTATGAAGGCACAACAAATGTCACTGTACTTTAAGGCAGATTATACAATTCATGGACATGTTTCTGTTGATTCCTTGGCATGTTCTTGGTCCTGGTACAATTGTCTAGAGCTCCAGGTTAACATTTGTAGGATGAGGCTCAGAGTGTAATCCTGATTATCATGGAATTTGAAGTCGGCAATTCTGAAATCATGCTTCAGCACTTTGACAAACCCGAGGAGCTCTGCTGTCCATTCCAGCTGAAGAACATTGATGTTTTTTCTGTGCATCAAATGCTGTGTACTCTGCTGTTTAAAAGGGATTCCTCATCTCTCCTCTGAAAAAGCAGAAAAGCACAGGCCAGCTAGGCCATCAGGAAGGACGCAGGCACTCAAGGGAATCCTATATGAGCTGCAAAATATCAGTGAGCACAGGCCATAAGCGAAACACTTTCTTAAGTGCTACCTGTGGCCTTAGCGTAAATAGTCCTGACATCCTAAACTCTCTTTGAAGTAACAACAACTTAAAAACCTTTGGTTCTCTAACACGACACCCATGTCTATGATTTGGAAACAATTTGCAAGTTATACTCAACAGTGTTTTCCCTGTTGTGGAAAATTGGTTCCTATTACTGCATCTGTTCTAACAGCCTATTAAATTATAGAGCTCTCAGAGTCTTCCTGTTGCTTATTTTAATTTGTGGCCATACATTATGTTGTGGGCTCCAGGCTGAACCTCCTGTTTCACACTTCACTGATCTGTGTCGTTGTCGGGAGGGTTTGAGCTACAGGCAGTTCTCCTTTAAGATGATAGTTGTGTTCTTATGCAACCTCGTAGTATAGAAAATCGTGCTAAAGCAAATTGCCATGGAAAATTGCTATAGTAAATTGTTATACCTGTCCAGCAGAAAGTTTGCATCACCCCAATCACGTCCATTGTTCGTCAATCATGTTACAACTAATTTGTGTTCACGAAACACACTTTAAAACAGATCTACCTGTTTAGGCAGAAGCTGAATACTCCTGGAGTGTCAGAGACTGAGGGGTGACCTCATAGAGGTTTATAAAATCATAAGGGGCATGGATAGGGTGAATAGCCAAGGTCTTTTTGTCAGGATAGGGGAGTCCAAAACTGGAGGACACAGATTTAAAATGAGACGAGAAAGATTTAAAAAGGAACAGAGGTGTAACTTTTTCACACAGAGGGTGGTGCCAGTATGAAATGAGCTGCCAGAGGAAGTGGTTAATGTGCGTGCAATTACAATATTTAAAAAGCATCTAGATGGGTATAGAAACAGGAAGGGTTTAGAGAGAAATGGGCCAAATGCTGGCAAAAGGGGTTAGATCAGATTGGGATGTCTGACGGGCATGGACGAGTTAGAAATTGCATGAATGTGCTATATGACTCTACGATCCCCTTCATTTGGTACTAAATAACTGTTATCCCCCTCAGAATCATTATTTTTGTTATCGCACTATCCCGTTAGGCTGCTTTAGCCCATTCAAAGTTACTAAATTATTGGTTCCTAGTCCCAAAAAAAGGCAAACTCGTTAATGGTGCTGGAATGCGAGTCTTGTATGTGATAAGAAGCAGGAAAATGATATTCTTCACAAAGAAAATGGCAGAAAGTTGGAACTCTGTCTCTATAAAAAGGGATAGACGTTGTGGCATCTGGAGTTTTCAAGATTGAAACAGGTCTGTGTTGGATAAGTTAACCCGGGTAGAGAATTGTATTTCACATCAGTCATGAATGGCAGAACAGGATTGAGAAACTAAATGATCTGTTGTTCCACTGTTGCTAATATTCCTGTGCTTTTAGCAAATGATATTAGGTCACAAAGTGAGTAAAGGTTCCCTCATCACTGTTCCCCCAACTGCCCCTCCAAACACCAATTCAGCAGAATTACAACAAAACCACAAGCAAATTGCACACAAAATAGTGAAAAATGCTGGATAATCTTTAAAGTCAAAAGAGCAATTAGCTTGTCTTACAATTGAACTATAACTGATTTTGCTATTTTCATCTTTGCTCATGAAGATAGCAACCAAACAGCCCTGACTCAGAGCGTTCATAAACACCATGAATTTTCCCAGCCTGAACATGGTGACTCAGTTGGAAAAATACGACGAGCTCAGATAAATGAAATTCCTGATGTTGGAACATAATGTCCAATTTTCCACCCAAGCTTTGCACGACAAGATGAAAATCTCACTAGTGAGAAGCAAGAGGCTTTTCTTTGCAAGAGTTAACATCTCATTATTATCTGTTTTTGCCTCATTTATACACAGTTTACTATTCTCCCAAACATGGCAAAGAGGAAATAACAACATTCCTAACATGAAAGTCTGAGTAGGTACTTGGCAGCTGCAGTATGCCAGTTGCCGCTCTGAACGAGACACCTCTGGGCAGATTCTATGGGCAATGACTTCCTGTACCCAGCTGTCCAAAGGTTGATATCAGACCTGCACCAGCCTCACCAAATCATCATGGCACATCACCGACTCAATCAAAATACACCTTTCCACTGAATACTGCACTTTGGACCGCACAGGCAGTTTCACTGTAATATTGCTGCCTTTTTGAGCAGGGACGGGCACTCACCCTATGCATTGAAGTATGGTATGTCTCAGGGCTCTTGCTTGCTTTTTCTGGTCTCTCTCACTTTGTGCCCACTTGGAATTGCGCAGCATCTTGCCTTGTCTTGTGCTTTTTGCCACCTCATTCAGAATTGAAAGGCTCACAGTACCATGTCTTGCCTTGTTGTTTGGTGCAGACATAAAGGCAGACAGCTCATCATGTTTGCCTCAGTGATCAGTCAAGGGGATGGACATGCTGCTGTACAGCACCATGCTACATCAAAGTGGCACCCACAGCATCACCCCAACAGCAAACACACTGCATGTGCATCACCAAAATGGTCTTTTCTCAAAGCCTAATGGGCATGTTCCTCAGCCAAGTAAAAGGGAACTGTCACCAGCCAGAGAGCCCCTGCAGGGGAAGTCAAAGGTAGCATTTATTTTTAGTTCAGTCCCCTGGATATGGTCAGTTGGTTATTTGGGATAGTCAGAGTCAGGGATTCCCTATCATTAAAGTCTGGGTAGGGATCATAGTTGGTCTGCAGGTCCAGTGCAAACAGTTAGGGGATTAGTAATAAGTCAGTCAGGGCTAACAGGACCATCTATGGAATTCACTGCCACAGAAGGCGGTGGAGACCAGGCCATTGAGTACACTTAAGACTGAGATAGATAAGTTCTCAATGATCAGAGGGATCAAGGGTTACAGGGAGAAAGCAGGAGAATGGGGTCGAGGAACTTATCAGCCATGATACAATGACGTAGCAGATTTGATGGGCCAAATGGTGTCATTTCTGCTCCTATGTCTTATGGTCTCATGGCTCTGCATGGAGATCAGTCGAGAGTTTGGCCATTTTTCAGTCAGGGCTGTACTTCCATGTCAGGGAGGGGAATGAGCCATGGTCAGTCCTGAACAATGACAGGATGTTATGCAAAACTAAGCATGAGGGAAGGACACACACTTCCCTGGATGGAGTTCTAACATGGTCTGGTGCTGAGGATGGATTGCTCGTATAGTTTCATTCTAGTAGCTGCAGTTACAATGACTCCCTATCGGGCAAGTGACAATGTAAACCAGCAAAACATTAATGAACCCTTTATTCATTCACGGGATGAGGGTGTCACTGACCAGACTGCATTTTTTGCCCATCCCTAATTGCCCAGAGGCAGCTAAAAGTCAACCACATTGCTGTGGGTCTGGAGTCACATATGGGCCAGATCAGGTAAGGATGCCAGTTTCCTTCCCTAAAGGACATTGGTGAAGCAGGTGAGTTTTTTTTCCCCTGACAATCAACAATGGATTCACGGTTATCATTAAAGTTTTAATTCCAGATTTTTTTTAATTGAATTGAAATTCCACCATCTGCGCTGGCGGGATTCGAACCCGGGTCTCCAGAATGTTATCAGGGTCTCTGGATTAACAGTCCAGCAATAATACCACTAGGGCAACATGCCATGTCCAACAAAGTGTCACCTGTGCCAATTAAATGCCTTTGAAGGCTTTTCTTTTTCCATTTCTCCCTCATTAAGTTTCCTATGAAGGGCTATTTGTGGCTGACAGTGCACAGTTGGGCTGTAAATATGATGCCAATGGTGAGTGCAAGAGTGGTGCTATAGAATCTTGGTGCTTTACAGAGTGGCAAACTTCAGAGATAACTTGCTAAACTTCATGGAGAAATAACCAAGAAACTCCCTGAATTTGACACTTCCTTTGCTAATTCTCGGTTTCTTCGTGCGTGGTCTGATTTTGCCATTCTATCTAACTGTTCATCATTCAATGGAAATTAACAAGGTGCAGACATTGAGAAGAGGCATGTGATTCTTCAGCTATATCCTTTATCGTGGCTCAATCAGATGCACATTTTACAACAGAAATATAGATCAGATAAGCAAACATCTTTGGTATTTTGCTAGCTATAGAGAGCGTTGAGGTGCCTTCTCTTCTGCTTTGCCAGTAGCAATGAGCATGACAGCTGTGTCCACTTTCAGTACATTTCAGAAAGATCAATCCCCAAAATCTTTTCTGTTTTGAGGAGATTTGTCACTGGTGCTGTTTAGGACAAGGACACAGCACCATATTTACTGAATTTATTTCTTCATGGATGAACAATACAAGACTGAGCGTTGAACTGACTTAGACTTGCTGCTGTTTTGTGAAGCGCAAAAGGGCAGGGATTTTCCATGCCCAAAACTGTATCCAGTAGCATCCCTGTGAAGGCAGTGAATGCCTAAACCAGCAGGAATGAAGCCAGCCTGGTGTCAAGTCCCACATATCATTGATGTTTTCCAGCACTCATTGTGCCCCTGTAGGCAGTGATCACTTTTTATGCAGAAGAATATTGAACAGTTTGTTCTAGCAAGGTCAGATCGAGGATTTTCACTGACTGAAATTTTCACCGCAAAGAACATATTCTTAATGATAGTTAGCTTTATGTTCAAACTACTTCACCTGTAGACTACAGCTTAGAAAACGCAGACAAACTAAAACTGGCAAAGTGCTTAATACCATAAACTCTTAATACGAATCAAGGTGTAAAGCTTTAGAACTGTTGAAGACATTGGAAGTTATTGAGTAGACTTAGGCATGCACCAAATGTGCCATAAGTCTCGAAACAAGATTTCGGCTAAAACAATTATTCAGCTTTTCCAAGCTGGGTTATTTTGCAAATATCTTCATGGTGTTTCAGAATGAATGACCACAGAATGCAACAGTGCAGAAAGAGCCCATTGTATCAGCACCAGGTTTTTGAATGAGTGATTCACTTCGTGTCATTCTCCTGTTTTTTACCCTTAGGTCTGCATATTGTTCCTTTGAAAATAACAGTTGAACTGCCTTTTGAATGCTTTTATTGAACTTGCTTCCAGCATACTACCAAGCAATGCATTCTGGATCTTAACGACTATTGCATGGAAAAAGTTCTCTCTCGTATCGCTTTTGCTTCTTTTGGCAATTACTTTAAATCTGTGCCTTCTCATTCTCAGTCCTTTTGTGAGTGGGAACAGTTTGTCCTGAGCTTCTCGGTCTAAATCCTCAAGGTCTTGAATACCCCTATCAAATCAAAAAATTGCTGTGTGTATGAAAATGTCCCATGCAACGAGATTCTGTTTTACCTATTTATTTTCAAACTTTAGTTATACTGCACAAAGTGATGCAGTATTTCTGAGAAACAGAAGCCAGAAGTTAAGCCCCACCCTGTCTATTGATCTTTAGTGAGGAAAACAAAGCCTCTGCAATGCAAACTAACTTCTGGAGCTTTTTTTTAGCAGCCTCACATTGCCAGTGGATTTTAGAACAGTAAGGTAATGGGATAGTACTCCCAAAAGAAGCAGGAGATTGTCTTAGTAATTTCTGTACTCTAAGTTTTGTTAAAAACAATCACTCTACATTTGTTAGTGACAGATAACTAGAGCAGAGCACTGAGAACCCTTTTAAAGAGATGCTGCTATCAATCCCAAGCTATTCTTGTCTTTAAAATGTACCAAAAGGTCATTGTACCTAAATACCAACATGATAAAGTCGTGTCCCAAAAAGAGGCTGATCCTGAAATAAAACCTAACTTTATTGCAGCTACCAATTGTACAATGCAATTCCCTTTTTGAACCAACTGCAACCAGTGACAAAAAGCAAGTATTTTGCAGCAACAAGAGCAAAGTGGATTGCAACAGGGCAGAATACCTACTAAGGTGCTGCTAGGAATATAAACCTGAAGTTAGGTACCTCATTTATACATGTCAGATACCCAATTCCTGTTTAGATTTTCCAGGCCTCCTCAGGGCACAGGGCAATGTTCCTTTGAGTAAACGATTTTTACTGCAGCATCAAGTTTAATTGGGCTCGTCTAGAGTATGTTAATATCTAAATCTGTGAAAGCATGTGTTGATGCATTGGCGCATGAACTTAAACATCGCGATTATCTTGCTGCCTTGTGACAGGTCTCGTAATCTATTTATTCAGATTATGCGTTCACAGATGTTATTAAATGTACTTGTTTGTTAAATTATTAATTGCCTACCTTTTTCAACCGAGGTTACTGATGTGATCTTTATTTTCTAAATCAGCCACCCCTACATTTGGTCTTTAAAGCCAATGATTTTTTAATGGCAAATAAATCTGAAATTGATGTTTGTGTGAACTGCAAAAGCTCTTAGTTTAATTCTAGCCAGGCACCCTTGAACTCTTCTCTTGGTTTTTTAAAGTAATAATTTGTGCTGATTCCACTGATAACATGATCTTTCACAATCTCTTCTTGGAGTCTTTTGCATCTCTGACCGTATCTTCTATTTAACACCTTGGTGACAACCATTCTTAAAAATTCTTCGATGGGATGCAGACATTATTAGCATGGCCATGATTTGTTGTCCTTAATTACCTTTAACCCTAGTGGTCTGCTTGTACACAGGCATCTAAAGTCAATTATATGATTGAGGATCAATGCAGCAGATCTACTTCCCCAAAGGGCATTTGTAAACCAGAAGAATTTTCTGTCTGTTGCTGATTGTTTCATGACCATTGCAGGTAATTGAGTCCCACCAACTATCCTGCTAAGATTTGGGGCGGCACGGTGGCTCAGTGGTTAGCACTGCTGCCTCACAGCTCCAGGAACTCAGGCACAATTCCACTCTCGGGCGACTGTCTGTGTGGAATTTGCACATTCTCCCCGTGTCTACGTGGGTTTCCTCTGGGTGCTCCGGTTTACCACAGTCTGAAAACGTGTAGACTAGGTGGATCAGCCACGCTAAATTGTCTGTACTGTTCAAGGATGTGTGGATTAGGTGGGTTATGAGGGGAGTGGTCTGGGAGAGATGCTCTGAGTGTCAGTGTGGACTTGTTAGGCCAAAGGGCCTGTTTCCACACTGTAGAGATTCTATGATGAAGTGATGACTTGCACTCATTAGCTTGGGTCTTTGAATTACTAGTCCAGTGAAATTATTTCTACAACATAAACTCCATATATATATGTACAACAGACATATATATATGTCTGTTGTACATATATATAGTAACTAGAACACACATTTGTGTTCATATTCTATTTCATATGTAATAAGTTGCACTGATGTATATTGTAACTATATTAAATAAAAAGTACTAAAACAAATGATATATTGCTGTATCCTATTTCCAACATTCCCTTCAAATCTAAGAATAGGTTGTAGCATTGAAGAAATTCGTTTAGTTCATCATGCCCATGCTAGGTTTCTACAAGAATAATTCAGCTATCCCACTTCCTGCATATCCCAGGAGAACTCCAATTTTTATCTATTTGGATAACTGTCTAATTCTTATAGCTGAATCCACCTCCACCAGATTCTCAGGTGATGCACATCAGATTCGAATCAGTTACTGCGTCTCGAAGTTTGTTTTTGAAGGTCTTAGCTTTAACCTCCAAATAAAGGTTTAGAAACTGGCAGGAACAATTGTACCCATAAATCATGCTTGTTGTATTTTAAGAGAAAGCATTGCTTGGGAATATGTAAAGTTTATTGTGAAACAGAAGAATTTACTTTGGGGAAGCATAAGGCGTTAGAAGGAGGCTATTTAGGATTAACACAGCAGGCCAAGCAGCATCAGAGGAGCAGGAAGGCTGAAATTTCTGAAGAAGGGTCTAGTCCTGAAATGTCAGCCTTCCTGCTCCTCTGATGCTGCTTGGCCTGCTGTGTTCATCCAGCCCTACACCTTGTTAGCTCAGATTCTCCAGCATCTGCAGTTCCTACTACCTCTGAGGCTATTTAGGATTGCAGTGTTTTGTGCAGGTGCAAGGGTTATTTCAATTAACCACTTTGTAAATACTTGACCAATGGCTGAAATAATGAATCAACTGGAACTGTTTTTGTACAAGAAATGAATGCCAGTTGTTTACATGCCGGCATTTCATATCAAAGTTGAACACAATCATCTGCAATGTTTTATTTACTCTGTGTCTTTGTGGAAGAGAATAACAATTTGAAGGTTAAAGTGCTTTAATTTTGGCAATACAACAAGGTTTATAGTGATAAATACAACATGTGTCCAAAAAAAAGCTTTAAGTACTAAAGAACAAAGAGATTAGGAAGAATTTTCATCCAAGTTTGTGTGATATTTAGTGCTAAATCACTTACTGCATTATATTACAGGATAGGACATTAGTATACCAGTGTTGGCATACAAATATGTTGATATCTCAGAACAATTTTTACGTCCTGTAACCACCATTGCAGCATCCTCGATTGAATACCTCCTTCACGGGTCAAAGTGATCAGATCTACTATGAGCTGTGGGACAATAGCTTGGCCTATTACTATTTCCTGAACACCGTCAAGCCAAGAAACCATGCCAGTTTCAATACAAAGCACAAAACTGTATGCCAGCAGTAGCACCAGGCATGCCTTACAATGATCTACGAATTTGTATGAGACTGTAACACAAGGATAGCTGCATGCAGAATATTCAAAGCAGCTGGTAATGGACAGAACTTTGCAGTACTAAATAGATTTAGATCAAATTGCCAATTGTACTTAAGAAAGGCAGTGAGAAACTGGCAACAGATAAAAATCCTGATTGTCTGTCATGGTGGAACCCAATTCACGTCTAACTGAGTCAAGGTGAAGCTGTTTCCAAGTGCCTTCAGGCAAAAAAAGTGGAATAGATGATTATACTTCATCTCTTGCAAAGTTGCCTGCAATCTGTTAGCCAGCAGATGAGGATCACCCCACGTGAAATGAAGAATCAGTTCGGTTGGCAAATCACAACAAAACCTGAGGGCCCTTACATCATATGGGATCTTGTGCTAAAACCAAAGTAGTTGTTCCTTAGCCAAGTCATTCCAGTAGCACTATGAATGGCCATCCAACCGATGATGAAAAAGTGTATTTAGCTGTGTTGTAGCTAAAAGAAAAGACAAATGTAAGCGGCATTTACTACCTCTCAGTCTGTTCCCAATCATCAGTAGAGAGCCAAAAAGAGTTATCGATAGAGTTATTAAGTAACACATATAACCTGTTTATCCATTTAATGGAACCTTTACTGATCCAGCTGCAGACAAAAAATTTGAATGACAGAAGTTAAATGGAAGAAGCCCCCTTGAAATCAAGGAGCATGTGATTGTGTTTGACAGAAAAGAGTCCTAGAAAATCTCAACTCAATAGACATCAAGGAGAAAACCAATCTATGGTGAGATGGCATTTTGTCACTCTCTCTGTAATTGTCTTCACCCATATAACACTCCACAATTTCTGCATTCTTCCAGCTCTTATGCATCCCAGATTTTAATTGCACCCCTAGTCATGGCAGTACTTTCTAGCGCAGTCTTTTATTCTGTTTTTCTGTTGTAACTGTATTGTCACTCATAGTCCAGAACTCCAGGCTAAAATTCCAGGGATAAAAACAAAGTTTCTGGAATAGCTCAACAGGGCTGGCATCATTTGTGAAGGAAAGCAACAGAGCTAAAGTTCCTCAGAACCAGGGACATGGTTTAAATTCCACTCTGTTGAATGGTGAAATTTTTGTTTAATTAATAAATCTGGAATTAACATCAAATCTGTCGGTGCCTCTCAAAACATTGTTGATTGCTGTAAAATCCTATCTGCTCACTAATGCCTCTTAGAGAAGAAAATTTGAAATTCTCACCTGGTTTGGCTTACTCATGACTCTACATTCACAGTAATGTGTTTGACTCAATTGTCTTCTGAAATGGCTGAGCAAACTGTTGTGTTGTATCTTATAATTACACAGATAAGAATAATATACCTTGATGGAAACAGCAGAAATGGTAACAGCACACAGTCTTGTTGGCCCTGTAGAGAGTTGTCCCACAGACTTGCCAAGCAACAACCTGACATTATCTGTAATGTAGGACTCCGTGTGTATGACCATATCCCACAAACCACAATCATCATCCCTGGATATGTGCTACTGGCAGCACAGACATACCAGAGATGGTGTTAAATGATCAGGAGGGAGTTATCCTGAGAGTCTTCAGCACTGACTCTAGACCCCTTGAAGTCACATGGCATCAGGTCAAATATGAACAAGGAAACGTCCTGCTGATTATTGCTTACCAACACTGATCAGTTAATAAATCAGTTCTCGTTCTGGTTGGAAACCACTTAGAAAATGCAATATAGCTGACAAGGGCACAGCATGTTCTTCCTTAGGGGTGTGGGATAAGTGTTGTTGTGGTTGGTTGTGTGATGGTGGGGTTCTTCAATGTGGGTTGGGTAGCACCAGTACTGATCCAGTACATACAGACTATGGCAGGAGTCAGAGGAAGCAACAAAAGAGGAAAAATTGCCTGGCCTCATTCTCACCAATCTACCACTTGTACATGCATCAATCTACGACAGTGTTAGTGACAGAGCACACTGTACCACCCTTGTCGGAATGTACTGTCAGGTTCGCATTGCGGTTACCTTCCATTGTGTATGTGGCACTCTCACCACTCCATGAGTCAGGTTTTAAACAGATACTAGCAAGTCAAAACTGGGACTATCAGATGTGCGGGCCATCAGCAGGAGCAAAATGCTATTCAACCACAATCTCATGGCCTGGCATATTTCCCACTCCACAGGCAGTGTAAGGAGCGTGTGACAGACAGGGCTGAGCAAGCTGCCAACCAGTGGATCAGATCTAAGCTCTGCGGTCCTGCCACATCCAGTCACGAATGAGGCAAACAATTAAAGAACTGAAAGGAGGGGGAGGACCCACAAATATCCAGACTCTCAAAGGTGGGAAAGCCCAGTACATTAGTACAAAAAATAGGAGTGCCCCCAGCACATTAGCACTAAAAAAAAGGCTGAACATTTTGCAAGCTAGAAATGTTGCGTGGATGATTCAGCCTGGCTTCTGCATGAAATCCTAGTATTACAGCTGTTCCAGTTCCAGTATGCATTCAAGCTTAGACTGACAAGGGAACATACACACCACGTTAATGTCGTTAATGGCCATCTCAAACAGAAGTAATGCCAACTAACTTCCCTTGAGCTTAAATGGCTCCATCATCACCAGCAGCCCAACTTTCAGAAGTTTGACTAACCCTATCAACAACTTGGTTGTGAGGACGGGGAACAGAATATATAGCATAGAAGCATATTGCATTCGGAAAGGCCATTTGGCCTCTAGTACCTGTGTCAGCTCTTTGAAACAGCAATCAAAATAGTCCCATTTCCCCACTGTTAGCCCATGTCTCAATAAGGCGAAACTGCCAGTAACAGATGGAAAAAATGTGCTTCATAAGGTTTGGGCATAGTCAGAATGTAATGAGTCAACTTTGTTACCTGGTTTACAGGGATCTGCAATTAAACTTGGGCATCAACACTGCCTTTTCATTGTAAATGAAAGGTCAATGTTACCTTAAATTTTAAAACTACTTGTAAATTTCAGGCACCCACAGGAGACAGATTAGCAGGAAGTCACTATGCGGTCAATTGTTACATTAAGGCTGTGACTGACATGCTGCTTTGCCATGCAGAGAGATGCATCAACTTCATTAACCACCCTAACATCAGCATTAGAGACAGCTGCACTTTTATTGCTTTGCAAACTTCCCCAAGGTGCACAATGTAATTGAGTGCACACATTTGTGCACCAAGCAATAATCCACAATACAATTGTCAATCAACATATCCACCTTTCTTTGTAAGTGCAAATGGAACACAGTACCAAAGACACAAGCGTGTGTGAATGCCAGATTTTCAGGCATTATGTATGATCTGTGACAAGTACTTGAGGCAGTAGTTCAAACAGAATGGAAGGGAGAAATAACGTGGAATATGTGTTAAAGAAATTGCTAATTAACTGCTGAGGTGAAACCCATTTGGATGCAGAATACAATGAAATCGAGTATTGGTTTTTCAAAGCAATTCAGATGTCTTTTCCAGTTAAGTCCGGAGAGGAAGGGCATTGGCATATTCTCTCTTAATTATATGGAAGCTCATGATCTTTTAGTTCATGTTATATGATGTTGTTATTGACCTAAAGAACTACAAAACATGGAGGGCTATCAAAGAGAAAAAAAAGACCACGCAATAGTAGGGTAGATAATATAATCAGAGCAGGAGGCTTCAGAAGCTGTCACAGATTCCAATATAATCTAGGGAATGGTCTGGTGAATAACACTGACTTTCAGAATAGTTTAGATCAGAGGTCAAAATAATTTTTGTTTCAAATGCTCTTAAGATTTTTGAGGACCACAATTTTGGCTTTCAGGGCCCAAATTTAGCTTTTATCACTCCTTTTTGATTCTCACTATCACACATAATGAAACAATGCTGTCACTTGACTGCTGTGACTTCACATGATTTGCAGAGTCAGAATTAGAAGAATTCATCAGCATCTTCAATAATCATCAACACTCTACTAAACTTAAAGCCAACATACACAAGGAAAACATTCATTTTCTAGCCACCACCATACTTTCAATGGCACAAGACAAGAGGCGCAAGTTATCAAATAAAGTATTTTTCAATATAATTGACTCACACTTCTACACATAAACAACACCTTAAACATTCTTACTCACACTGATGAAATCAAAGCCAATGTTTTTCCATCACAATTACCCTCTTCTAATGAATCTCAGAACTCAATCTCACATTTAAATTTAACAATTGACTGTACTCATTAGAATGCCATCTATTACACTTCTCCTTGTGCAACAGGTCCTGAGAACATGCAGTCCTATGCAATAGAATCCACAATCATTTGCACGGAATTCCATGCCTCAGGCGATTTCCAGTTTCTCTGCCTCCTCGTTAGCTCTTTTGTTACCAGATCTTATAAAAATTATTTTTCTCATTATTGTTATTAAGCACAGTGTGGGGTGAGGAGGTGTGTCATCAAGCTGTAATTGGAGGACACTTCCTTACCAAATCCACCAAGTTGAATTGGGCTCAGGGATAAATAAAGCAATTTTCTGTTATTTTATCCACTTGCTTTCTCCATGTAGACGGTGTCTCTAGTTGTAATGCACTCCTGGAAAACTTCATCAAGCATAACATGCATGTTATATTGGCAGTTAACTTCCGAAACTGAACTTCACACTGGTATTTGCATTTAAGAAGTTCAGTTAACAAAATTCGCTTTTATTCATATGGCAGCGGGTACAATTTCCAGTGCATCTTTACATGGAGAGCACAATTAGTCAAATCATGCTCAGACAGAATAAAATATGAAACATAATGTAACAAAATGCAGGGCTGGCTAGAAAATGGGGCACTCTCAGTTTAAGAGATAATGAGAACTGCAGATGCTGGAGAATCCAAGATAACAAGGTGTGGGGCTGGATGAACACAGCAGGCCAAGCAGCATTTTAGGAGAACAAAAGCACTCTCAGTTTAAGATAACAAAGTGTGAAGCTGGATGAACACAGCAGGCCAAGCAGCATCTCAGGAGCACAAAAGCTGACATTTTGGGCCTAGACCCTTCATCAGAGAGGAGGTCTAGGCCCAAAACGTCAGCTTTTGTGTTCCTGAGACGCTGGTTGGCCTGCTGTGTTCATCCAGCTTCACACTTTGTTATCTTGGATTCTCCAGCATCTGCAGTTCCCATTATCTCTGCTCACTCTCAGTTTAAACTGTTTTGTCACTTTGATGGGAATGAGCACAGCTTAATTAGAATGCTGCAGTTTTGCACAGCTTGAACCCCCAGGACCTTTTTCCCAGAATCTTTTGGGATACCTCCCTGCCCTTAGAAATGGGAACAAAACAGTTTAATTTCTTTACAAGCAAGGCATCTGAGAATATCCAGAAAATGTCAGATACTGGAACACATTCAAGGAACTACATAAACATGGAGCACATAAGCTAGCAAATCACTTACCCTCTGCACTAAACTAATAACCTCAGGAGAGGATGCTGATGCAAATGCTATTAGAGTGGTACAAGCTGGCAACACTGAACTGCAGCAACAGTTCTGCATCACCCATCAGATACAGAACACAGCTACAAACAAAGCTAGAAGCATCCAAGATAAATTTTTAATGTTAAATGGAAATTAAGGTGGTTTCATAAGAACATCCTGAACTTTAAAATGAATGCTTGATATATTCTTTAATGCACCACCTTGCTCCCTGGCCAACATCTCTGTCTCTGGCTTGCTACAGTGTTCCAGTGAAGCCCAGCGCAAGCTGGAGGAACAACACCTCATTTTCTGCTTGGAGACCCTACAGCCCTCTGGACTCAATATTGAGTTAAATAATTTTAGGGCCTAAACTCTCCCATGTCCCACCCCCCACCCCACACTCCGGGCCTTGTTACCACACAGCCTGCCACTACACACACCCTGTTGTTAGCCACTAACAATCCCCATCAACAACTATTCACCCTCCCAGTCTGATCGTTAGCAACTCCTTTGTCTGTCCAACTACCATTCACTCTCTTTAGGCTCTATCCTATCGTTTACTCCCTACCCCATCCACCTCCCTATTTTTATGCATATAAACTGGCATTTTCCCAGCCACCATCAGTTCTGAGGATGGGTCACCGGACACGAAACGTTAACTCTGTTTTCTACTTCACGGATGCTGCCAGACCTGCTGAGCTTTTCCAGCAACTCTGTTTTTGTTCCTGTTTTACAGCATCCGCAGTTCTTTTGGTTTTTGTTTGATATGCTGGTTTTGCACTGGTAATGCGCAGGGCTGTAACCCTGCATAGATTTTAGTCTGAAGCATCTTTGACTCCTGGTTTGGCATTTTGACCTTTTCAGTCACATCTGACTTTTGACTAACAGAAACTGCCACTTTGAAAGGCCCTGTTTTAACTAATCAGTGCAGATAAATTCTGATTGCTAATGCCAAATGGAGCCATTGAAATTATTAAAACCCAGTCTTATGGACACAAGAATTTGTAGGGAAAGCATCAGCTAAATGAGCCCAATTTGCTGTGTAGTCCTAAGCACCAAATGACTCTCTGTTGTCTTTGATGGTGTTAACAATTCCCTTCGGTGTTAGTGCCAGGTAATATCTCTTTCAAAGACCAAGACTACAGGTCCTTCAATGTTTCCCTGACCAATCCTCCATGATAATCGAGAGGCCATATTTATTCTGTGCCAGTAATTCTGATCCCATTGTTGTTAGCTCACCCCGCTTCTCGGCAACAAGAGCTGAGTGGAGGCAAACTGATAGCCAGTCTACAAAGTGTGGCTCTAAAGAGTGAAAAGGGGATTTGTTGTTTCTCTCAGAAATTCACAGCTTTAGCTCCTTGTCTTTCAAGTTCCAATCATTCGTCTATACTTAAGTCAAATGGTCTGCAGGTATGTTGTCAGCACTAAGACACTGTGGGGATCGATACTGACTTGTGGCCTTAAGCATGAGGGAATATCATCCCACACAAGTTTGAAGTGTTCCTTCTCAAAACCTCTTTGAATCTTGAAATGCTCTTACAGTAATCATCAATAACTAAGAAAAGCATTTTTGAGGCTTACACCAGCAAAGAAAACACGAGAAAAATAAAACATACTACGTATAGGAATGGAAAAATATAAAATATCAATTGAAAAATGTGGTCTGCAGCTTGAAAGAAAATTATTTCCTTCTTGACTCAAGAGAAATCATTTTGAGGGAGGAGGAAGATCTGCTTTGTAGTAAAGACATTTGAAAGGAGTGTGTTACATTGTTACCATTTCTAAGAACATCTGCGATACTTCCTCCAAGGTTCCTTGTGTGAATTAGTGCAAAGAAAAGAAAACAACAATGCTGAGAGTGTTGATATTTTAAGAAGTAACAGCAGCTTTTGTGAACATTCAAGATCACTTTAAGATCTCCAAGATTATAAGCTTGGGCCCAGTAAATATTTAAAAAGAATCTTTGCTATTTAGGAAATTCAGACATGACCTGGATTGTTTTATACAGTTACTGATAATTTAAGACACTGGGTTTATTTTCACTGGATCATGTGTAATAAACTGGGTCCCTAAACGGAGGAAAATCAGTTTGTTGGTTCAGCAGATTGGGCCTAACCCAAACCTTCTGGCTCCAGCTCAGCTAGAATGATGATAAAATTGGAAAGTTCTACCTGACGATATGCAAGTGTAATTTACTGGCATTTAAGTACTGACACCCACAGTAATGAATCTTATTATATTTTAATATACAGGGGGTTCTTCATCCTCAGGAGCCTAATAAACAAACAACAACAAGAGGACACAGTACACCCCAACACACTGGCCACACTGCCCTACATTAAGAACATATCAGAACTGACAATCAGACTCCTAAGGCCGCTAGGAATCATGGTGGCACACAAGCCCATAGCCACTCTACAACAAACACTCACAAGGATTAAAAGCCCCATTCCCACAACATGTAGAATGAACGTAGTTTACAAAATACCATGCAGTGACTACCACAAACATTACATTGGACAGGCAGGAAGGAAACTAGCCATCAGGATACACGAATATCGGCTACCAGTAAAACGACATAGCAAACTTCCCTTAATATCAGTACATTTAGACAATGAAGGCCAGCAATTTAACGGGGACAAGGTAGCCATAATAGCCCAAGGCAAACATAGGCATCCACGGGAATTCCTAGAGACATGGTTCTCAACATGAAATGCAATCAACAAACCTATAGAATTAGGCCCCATACAGAATAAAACCAGAAACAACACTACTCACCGTAATGGACCAGACAGTATAAATTCCAAGTGGAGCAGAGCAACGTCGCTTCATCAGAGGCCTCACTAATGATGTTACCTAGCATGGCGATGAAACATCTGAAGAAAAACAAGTCAGCCTGGTGAGCAAGTCAACATCACCCATAACCTGAGCTACAAATCTTTGCTAAAACTTTAAATACTGGGGGTTCTGCTGTAACATGATAGTTGTGTTCCTGTGCAACATTGCGTTATAGAAAATCACACTATGGAAATAATGGGACCCATGGGAAAAGCAGGGTTAGGGGCAGACCACCAAAAAATATCATTCTAGATCACTCAAAGGCCTAACACAAAGGACAGCACAGTTTAATTTGTGTCTAATAATGAAAAAAAGTAAATTTAACAACTTATTGTGAAAAAAAAAGTCAAGGTGAGCAGATGGGGAAGGAGGTTTTGCGGTTGCTCTGTTGTTAATGCAGGGGCAAGGATCGTCATCATCATCATCTTCAAGTCCAGTTGTGGTTGCAGGATAAGGGTGAAAAGTAGTTCATTCGGAAGTGGATGGCTGTGATTCACTGCCTTCTAACTGTTTCTTGAGGGTTGGTTTAAAAAGATATCCAGGTTTTGCCGCTTTGTCCTTTTCTTCTTTCATGAAAACTCTGTTCGTAAGGTGCCAAATAACATCTTATTTCCTCAAACTACTACTCTACTACATCTACATTGTAATTATTGTCCTCTAAGAGCTGCAACTGCTTCTAATTCCCTTCAGGATAGAAGACAAAACAGAAGTGAAAAGCTCTCATGGTGCTGCATCCTGGACTTCATCTTCTTTATCTCCAGCTTCCACTTCCCCCTCAGTGACAAGTTGTTGTAGATCAGCTGTAGACAGAACTTCGCAGTGGGGCTCAATCAGCTCTTCAACATCCTCACTCTCCATTTCTTCAAATTGAACTTGCAAGGTCAACATAATGCTCTTTGATTCTTGGCAGCTCCTCTGGCCAATCAAAGCCTTTAAAAGCTTGAAAAAATGCTGGGAGGAGCTTTCGCCAAACTACATGCAAATAGTCCTTACTGACATCACCCCAGGCCTCAGCAATACTGTAAGTTATATTCTCAATGGTAAAGCTCTTCCAAAATTGAAGAACACTGTCCTTATCCCTCTCAGCGGTTGCAATCAGCCTCTTAAATGCACACCTTAAATAGTAAACTTTAAAAGCTGCAGTTGCACCCTGGTCCATGGGTTGAAGGAGAGAGGCGGTAATTGATGGGATTGTGTTATAGCCAACACAAGTTTACCTTTTAGAAATAGCGTTTCCCTGTTAATCAGTTGCATTGTAGTCAATTCATATTGCCGGAACAAATGCGATAGCAGAACCCCCTGTACTTCAAACAAGCTGTTGACATGCAAAACTAACAAATCATATCTTAAATGAAGGAGAACATAGGAACAGCAGGAGGCCATTCAGCTGTTCATACCTGTTCAGCTATTCAGTTAGACCTTTATCTTAACCCTACCATCATGTTGTAACCCCATTTTATTCTCCTATCAAAGATTTTTCAATCTCAGGTTTGAAATTTTGAAATGACCGAGTCTCAAGAAGCAAGTTCTAGATTTCCATTACACTGTCGTGAGGAGCGATTTCTGGAATAACACTCAAATTTTCTGAAGCTTTAATTCTAAGATTTTGCTCTTACCCTCACCCTCTCTTTGCCAGAGGGAATAGTTTCTCTTTATCGACTCGATTGGATCTTTGCGGCAGAATTCACGTCAGCATTATCTGCCAAATGAGCAGATCAGCCGGTTTTGCCATTTTTTGAAATCTTGCCAGTCATTAGTTTTAATGCCAGGATACCCAAATTAAAACAGGTTGGTTGAGAGCTATACAACAAATGGGATTCATTAAAATATTCAGAATGGATAGCTTGCAATAATAAACTATATTAATGTCAAAGAACTTTCGGCTCATTTGCGCACATAAAGGCTATGTAGCCTACAATAGGCAAAATATTAATTGACTAATAATAATGGGCTAGTGAGAGACAAAGGAAACCTGTAAGAAGAAAATTTAATAAAAACTTTTGGCATGAGCCTTTCTCAAGATTTTAATTAAACAATTAAAATGCAGCTTTTTATATTTAGATATCTGGGTAGTACAATGGTTCAAGAAGGCAGCTCACAAACCACCTTCTCTAGGGCAATTAGGGATGTGCAATAAATGCTCATCTAGCCAGTGATACGCACATTCCATGAGTCAGTAATTTAAAAAAAGTCAAGCCCTGTCTCTGAGATAGTGGATGCCAGAGAATCTGAGATAACAAGATGTAGAGCTGGCTGAACACAGCAGGCCAAGCAACATCAGAGGAGCAGGAAAGCCGATGTTTTGTGCCTAGACCTATTTTCTGAAGAAGGGCCTAGGCATGGAGCATGGACAAAATGGCTGGCCTCCAAGGTTGAAGTGAACTGACTGCCTTTGATATTAATGCAGCACTTGACTGAAAATGGGATCAAAGAGCCTGAGTAGAACTGGAGTCAATGGGAAATGGGGAGGATCATCTCTAATGGTTGGAATTATACCTCGTACAATGGAATATTGCTGCGGCTACCGGAAGTCAAATATCTCAGTTCAAGGTTATCACTTCAGGGGTTTCTTAAGGTAGCGTCCTGGACTCAAACATCCCTAGATATTTCACCAGTGGTCTTCCTCCATCATCTAAAGTAGCTATGTTTTCTGAAGATCGCACAGTGTAAAGTCCCATTCATAACTTCTCAGGTATTGAAAGTGTCCATGTGCAGCTTGAACCAGACAACATCCCGTAATGAGTTGATAAGTGGTAAGTAATGTTCAAACCACTCAACTGTCAAAGAACAACAATTTCAAACAAAAGCTAATCTAACCCTTGTCCATTGACATTTAATGGCAAGACAATCACTGAATTCACTCTCAACATCCTGGGGGTTATGTTTGATCATTGTCAGTAGGTGTCTCCTTACGTGTGTTTGAGAAATTCTCTAATAAACCTGTCCAGAGATGCTACCAGACACTACTGCAACTGGTAGGATTTGAAACTGGGCAACCTAGCTTTGAGGAAGGGACACTACCACTGTGCCACAAGAACCTGTCATAGGTACTCAAGTAATCAATCAATGAATACTTGCTACCTGCATATCCTCAGCCTTAGTTTTACAATTAACATTCATCTCCTTTACTTTTTATCTTGTGGGGCTTGTGATCACAGCTGGAGAGGAGCACAACACAAAAAGAGAGTTTCCATGAGAGGAAATGCCAAAGCAAATCACTAAAAATAAAAATTTTAAATACCCAAAAGGGCAAATGAGTCAGCCAAATTGACTCTCTTGTATGCAATAATTCTGCATACGTCTAATAACTGAGTGATGTCTCAATTAACTTAGTTCCTGTATTAGAATGCTGCTTTGCCAAGACCACACATTTTGATGAGCTGTTTAATCCCTTAGGATAACAATCTCCTGCTACAATTAAGAATTACCTTCTAGTGACAATCAGATGTGTGTGTATCTGTGTTGTCCTTCTGAGACATGAGAGGATGTTTATAATCTACATCAGTGCAATGCAAATGGTTTGTTGTGAGCTCAAATCCTAATTCTTGATTTCTTAAACTTGGTTAAGATTGGGAATGCATTCAATACTTGTTGCATGCAAGTGAAAACAATGTGAACGTAAATGATAATCTTCTGCAAAATGATATATTGTCTGTCATAATGAGAAATTCACATGGATCCCACAGGAGTTTAGAGCTTAAACTTCATTCATAGATGACAGTGCAAGATCTATCACATTACCTCAGCAGGGAATTATCTATTTACTTCACTAACTATTGAGGCTACAAATGGTATTGCTAACCAAACCAAAAGTTTATTTGCAGATACAATTGACTGATAGTCAACATTACGGGCCAATGGAGTAGAAAGGGTTCTTTCTACTGGAGTACTGCTGATCATAAATGAGGTGTTTAATCCAGTGACTAAAGTACCAAGGAATGGAAAGAACAGTACAAGTTAAGAAGGAGGAGTTTTACTTGGAGTTAAGTTATGGTGATGAACTTTCTCATGGCCTGGCTAATGAAAACTGCCCAGAAGCAATGTTATGTGCTGGATGTTCCTCCAGGTGGGATGGCACAGCAAAGCAAAGGATAATGAGAGCAGACTTCACGCTTCAGGGCAAACTCATTAGTTTTCAAGATTGTGACACAGAATCAGTGCACAAAATTTGTCTCAATCTACATCAAGGTTATTTACAAAGCTGACACTTTATTTCTGGAGACTAACATTAAACAGTTCACACAGTGAAGCAGGTCAGCATTGAGCTGAATAAAATGGTTTATAAATCACCTTTGGGGGCTGCAAAGAAGCTGGAAATAAAAATGGTGAAATATACAAGAGTTGCTGTCCTGCGTTTCTTTTACTGGCTAAGAAACTTGAGTGCCTTTCTGGCAAAGATACATCTTAAGTTAGAATGGTGTAAGAAGTAAAAACATAGTTGCTGAGCATTTTTGGTTTCTTTTACAATGTTGATAAGTAATTATACTTAAAGATGATTTACAATTGCACTTTAAGGTCCACAGATAATATAGAAAGGTAGGCACCTGTGCAAACAGCTTAGTTTGATTAATCTGTCACAAAGCTGGAGGGGAAATAGATAGTTGTAATTTAAAATGTTATATTTATTCCTCATTTCAGGGTTAAGATGTCTGTGCTGAAAATGAAATACTTTATTTTGCTTGGCCACATTATTAAATATTCTTTTACAACTTCTGCGGTATATGCCTTCATAAAACTTGTCATATATGATAGGGCAGAAATGTAGTGGAACAACTTATTATGAAACATTGTGCAGTTATCCTACTGTTCCTAGTTATTAATTGTACATTTTAAATTGAGATTACCAACATTAGTGATTTTACAAAATTCCTCTGAACTCAGAAGGCAGGAAATAAAGAGCTTTGATGTGCCTGTTTCAGATTAGGAATATAAAATGATTTTTACATTTTTATCCACAGGTTTACCTTAAGCTTGAACAAACTGACATTTAGGCTTGAACAAAATTTACCCTGAATGTGAAGAGGCGAAAACAGCCATAAATGCAGGAAAATTGTAATAGGCACTGTGAATACTGGAAACATACAGAGTGTCAGTCAGATTCAGAGAAAGGAAGAAAGCTCAATATTGCTGGTAATTGTCTAAATATCAATTCTGGCACATCTTACTGATGGTTTCACTCCTTAAGGACTAACAAATTTTCTTGGGCTATCTTCTCAACCTCCTTTTATTACACATCTACTATGTTACTATGGGCTCCCTTTCATCATATCCGCCCTCTCGCCAAGCATGTCTGCCATTGCTAGGGTCTCCTGGGATTGCCAATATCATCTTTAAAATATCGTTGTTCATGAAACGAAGCAATGTCAGTTTGGGGCAGCCTGCACTGCTCCTATCAGTTGCCCCAGAGATGTTGGTCTAAGGGAAATTGGCATCCTACTTTGCTGATAGTAACCTGGAAGAACATGTAGATGAACTAGTGCAGAGGGGATCCATCTTCTTCCTGTAGGACTGGTAGAGATCATGCCATCCGACGTTGCTAGGCTGGCATGAAATTTCTATGTCAGTGCTGTACCCACAGGCCAAAATGCCCAATGATGCAGGAAGAATGTCAATGATTTTTGCTGCTCTACAAGGGTTACAACCACCTCACACTATCTCCTACATCCACCTTCCACCAAAGTTCATGATCTAACACTCCCACTACAACATGCAAAATCATCTCTCACCTGCTCACAGCCACCTAATGCCCCCAGCCTCAATACATGGCCTTGACACTAACTCCTCTCACTTAGCTACTTCCACACCTATCTCCTACCTGCACCAACAGTACTCTTATCTCACTTGAATGCATTGCCTCTGTCCAGGAGAAAAAGACATACAACATGCAGTAAGTGCCAAGCCGGATGGGGCAGTGCTCAAGAATTTGGATCCTCACCCAACAAGTGACCCTTACCACCCCAAGTGATTGACTGACCATGCCTAAGCCTCTGAACTGATGTCGGAGTCTGCCTTGGACATGGTTTGCATGAACAAACTCGTGAAGGCAGTCTCCGTTGATTTGACTGAGGACTACTCCCCACAGATGTTGAGATGTGGCTATTTTGTTGGTGCACATGCAGGGTGTTTGCTGTGTGTCCTGATGGCACATGATGCAGGTATGAGATCGGCATGGCATGGTGCCATACAGCAAGATGTGCAAACCTCTGATTGATGGTTGCTGACCACCCGTGACAAGACTGCCTGGCTTTGTGTCTGCTCTAAAAACCAAAACAGAATAGAAGTATTATGAGACTTTGAACTCTGGTTGGAAGAGACAAAAAGCAAAAAGTCAAGGCATGACAAAGCTGAGGTGCTGTAGGCATTCAAATAGGTGCAAAGTAAGTGAGTGGTATGATAATACTGTGGCTCTAAGTGGTGTGTTTTGTCCTGGTTTCTTTTAGAAAGAGACTGGAAGACAGAAGATGAGCAGTCTATAAGAAGACAAACTACATGTGACAACTTAGGTGATTTTTTTTAAAGGTGGAACAATAGAAACAGCCTGAATGAGTGTGATCAAGCTCACACCTACGGAACTAGGATGTTTAGTTTTTAGTTTCTGCAGTTGCTGTTGGGGTCTTTAAGAAGTGGAAGCCATTTTTTCACTCTCTCAGTTACAGCCAGAAGCTGGGAGTTCTCTGTCTGTTATGGGAGTTACCTGTGAAACAACCTGTTTTCTGAATTTAGTCTAGAGTCTAAAAGTCTAAAAAGTCTAGACTATCTTCTGAGTATTTTACAAGTGATTGTTCTGGTCCATAACAGTGCTAAGACAGCAAGCAAGGAGCTCTGAGATGCAGCCTGGTCCAATTCTCGAATTGGCTACTTGTCCCTGGGTGCAAGGTTTGCTGGCAGAAGCACTGAAATGAAAAAATACCAGTGTACTCCACAGTACAACATTGAAAGACATAACCAGACCGAACATGCCATAAAGGTGCTGTGAGGCTGGTACATGTCCATTGCCAATGTTGGTGGATATGTGATGCATGCTGTTCACTGTTCCCTGAAACATTGATGACTGCTGGCAAAGATTAAGGGCTGGAGGAGCAAGTGGTGAGCTTCATCCTTCAGGTATCTGCTCTGATTTTCATGTTGTGAATTATCAACATCCAATTTCTACCTGATGAGAGGGAGGCTGGGAAAATGCATATTAATAAAGTGAGATTAATTAGTAATGAGATATTAATGTATGCAAATGGACCTCTTGCAGCTCACTCACAAGAATGTAGTTTTTCCTTTAAATACTTGGTTGGAAAAAAGACCTTTTTTTTGTTCTCATTGACAAGAATCATATCACTGACAACTTTCTACCAATGCATCCATTGTTCACTCTCCAGAGAGATTCCACCCAGAGATACTGCGGTGAAATTGTTTGACACCAGCAGAATGAAATGAGCTTGTAGCATATTGGAAGATGATATTTCACTTCTCGCAAAGTTCATAGAATGACAGCTTTACTAAAAAGAGAAACATGATGTTGAAGATTTGCACCAGGGCAGAAATTATAAAAATATCAAATCTGAAAAAGAGAACAACAATTTATACTGCATGAGAAAAGGTTGCTGAATGGTTGACAAGCAGACTCTGATTGGTAGAGGTAATGTCATGAGAAAAAGAACCAGGGAACAGCTAACTGTTGAGCTTTGTTTAAATTAAATTCATACTTTTTGTAGTGTTCTTTCCTTGTCTCACAGCCATGAATGCTTTGAAACTAAAAATTGTGACAGAGTTTTCCAAGTCAGTAGAAAACAAACAGGTCTGGTGAAAAATTGATTGTCAATTCAGAGTGAGTCCCAGATATGCCAGGATAAAATGGACACGGAGAAGATGTTGCCACTAATGGGAGAGACTAGGACCCAAGGGCACAGCATTAGAGTTAAGAGATGAGCCTTTAGAAGTGAGATGAGGAGGAAATTCTGCAGCCAGAGGGTGGTGAATTTATGGGATTCATTGCCATAGAAGACTGTGGAGACCAAATCATTGAGAGTAATTAAGACTGAGGTAGATAGGTTCTTGATTGGTAGGGGATCAAGGCTTATGGGGAGGAGGCAGAAGAATGGGTTTGAGAAATGTATCAGCCATGTTCAAATGGTAAAGCAAACTTGTCTTATGGTCTATGGTCTTCCCTGGACTGACCTATCCCCTCCCCACCTCCCCACCTATACTGTCCTCTCCACCTATCTTCTTTTCTCTGCATCTTCAGTCCGCCACCCCCTCTCTCCCTATCTATTCCAGTTCCCTCTCCCCATCCCCCTCTCTGATGAAGGGTCGTGGCAACCATAAAATTGGGCATGAAATTCATAAGGAGGGTCAATTTAGTAAAAATAAAACTTGGTGTGATTAAGAAAAGGAATTATAATTTTATCTGCATGGTGCCTGAACACAGACTCTGGGGTGCAGCATCAGATCACCTTCAGTATTGATATGAAATTGGATCCATAGTGAAAAGTAGGAAGTCGCACAATGTTCCCTTTGACCTAGGCTTACTTATATGATTGTATCAGAGATAATGGGAAATGCAGATGCTGGTGAATCCGAGATAACAAAGTGTGGAGCTAGATGTAGGGTCTAGGCCCGAAATGTCAGCTTTTGTGCTCCTGAGATGCAGTTTGGCCTGCTGTGTTCATCCAGCTCCACACTTTGTTATCTTGCTTAAATGATAGCATGTGGCCAAATTAAGTTTACTAATCAATACTAAAAAAAACTTCTGAAATGATTTCAAGCCACTGACTAATTAGTAACAAATAATTACAATAACTATAGCGACCAGAAGGGTTTAACTCTCTCACGGCAAAATAATTAATCCAACATGAGATTCAGGTTAAAACTTAAATGGGATAAACTGAATTGGGTCAGAATAAACGTAAACTGAAACAGCATTCTCAGGGGTGCTGTATTCAAGTGATTGGCTCTATGTACTGTTTATACCCAAGTAATGATCAATTTTGTGTAAAAGCTATCCCCAAATTTTGGCCAAAATATTCTTAATTTTACATGAATATTGTGCACAATATATTGTATACTTTTGAGCCAAAACAATCCAAAACCTCCACAGATATCGTTGTCTTGTCACTGGAGTCAAACCTACCACAGTGCAAACCTACTCATTGATGGAATCATAGAACACCCAAGGCTGCTATTCAGCTTTTCTTGCCTGCAATGTCAACATGCAATATAAAGACAATTATCTCACTATTGCATGCTGCTTTCGACTATTCTCACTCTCTACTATGCAATGTGGTGTCAGGAAGGTATGACAGATATAATAAAATATTACTCAGCTGCTTTTGTGGCACTTTTGGGAGTGTAATTGATTAGAACAGGCTCTGACCAGGTGGTTGTAATGCTGAGGGTGTGGTTTCAACCCTATCAAAGTCAGATTTGCGTAAATGCCAGGTTTCTAGGACTAAGATCTTACCCAAAAAGCAGGGAGTTGACTTTTACATGAGTACATACAGTAAATGCCAACCTAGCAAACGACTGTTGGATTATCTAGATAGTTCACACATCATATCGGCAAAGAAAAAATCTTCAGATGAATTGGGTATCTGGATGAAAATGTATGACCTTCAAATAGCAACTCCTCATATTTACAACTTTACTTCATATTTTGCAACTGTGGTGAAATTTGGGTGACAAGGCAGAGTGAGCACTCAGAATGCAAAAACATAAATGACGCCTGGTAGATTTAGCCTGGTAGATTTCCTTTTTGTTTCTTTTTTACACAATAAAATACTAGAAATCAGAAATCATGCATCCAAATTTCTTATTTATAAGAGTTTCAATGTATTTTAATGTATTTATCTGTAAGACTGGCACAGGCGCGTGCACACATACACACACAAACACACATACACACACACGCGCACACACACACGCAGACACACACACAGGCACACACAAACATAGGTACACACGCGGGGACAAACTCCAAGTAGGACCAGATTTTGATATATTGCTCTAAAACCTTTCATTTCCCATTGACTTCTGGTTACATGCCCTAACTCACTACTTTCATTCAGTCCTGTTCTTACCTGGAACCAAAATATTATACTTAGAAAAGAAGTCAAAATAAAATCATCAGTTCATGGTTTCTTACATCTACACACAAAATAATTACCTTAATGCATTATGATCAATGACCAAGCAATAGATCATCAGGGACATCCATTTCCTTTTCTTCATAAATCTAGTATGTCTTGCAATGGATTTACATATCTTGTATATAATGATACGATCATGAAGAATTATGTAGTTCAATAACTTTATCTACTTGATTTCTAAACATATCATTTAAAACATACAAATACACGATTGCCTTTCCTGCCTGAAATGTGTATACTGTGTTGCTTATTTAAACAGAGAAAAGCAGAACAGGTTTTAATTGTCAGATCTGTACTGCACTGTATCAGAGATGAGGAAGTAGGGAGTATTTATTTCCGACTGTACCTTCCGTGAATCCCAACATGAGTAAGTTGTTAGTTAATAATGATGACAAATTATTAAAGAAACCAAAATAGTGCAAAGAGTTATTTTTCTATGTTTAGTTTTCAGCAGCCTCAGATGCATTATGTGCATGGTTTTATTCCCAGGATATTGGCACTTGAGAAGCCTGCACTGAAGCGAATGCATTTTGCACCTGGTGTAGTCACAAAAAAAGGAATTTGTGCCAGCATCAGTGAGCAAGCAATTTTTCTAAAGAAGGTGTATCTATATAAAATATAGTGATGCATCTATATGGCAATATGAACATGTGAATTTGGACTAGAATCTGATCATTCAGCCCCTCAAACCTACTCCATCATTCACTGGCTAATGGTAAGATTCTTAGTAGTGCAGATGAGCAGAGAGATCTCGGTGTCCATGTACACAGATCCTTGAAAGTTGCCACCCAGGTTGACAGGGCTGTTAAGAAGGCATACAGTGTTTTAGCTTTTATTCATAGAGGGATTGAGTTCTGGAACCAAGAGGTTATGGTGAAGCTGTACAAAACTCTGGTGCGGCCGCACTTGGAGTATTGCGTACAGTTCTGGTCACCGCATTACAAGAAGGATGTGGAAGCTTTGGAAAGGGTGCAGAAGAGATTTACTAGGATGTTGCCTGGTATGGAGGGAAGGTCTTATGATGACAGGCTGAGGGACTTGAGGCTGTTTTCATTAGAGAGAAGAAGGTTGAGAAGTGACTTAATTGAAACATATAAAAAAATCAAAGGGTTAGATAGGCTGGATAGAGAGAGCCTTTTTCCTAGGATGGTGATGGCAAGCACGAGGGGGCATAGCTTTAAATTGAGGGGTGACAGATGTCAGAGGTAGTTTCTTTACTCAGAGATTAGTAAGGGAATGGAACGCTTTGCCTGCAACGGTAGTAGATTCGCCAACTTTAGGTACAATTAAGTCATCATTGGATAAGCATATGGACGTACATGGAATAGTATAGGTTAGATGGGCTTGAGATTGGTATGACAGGTCGGCACAACATCGAGGGCTGAAGGGCCTGTACTGTGCTGTAATGTTCTATGTTCTATGTTCATTCAATAACAGGACGACTGATTCAGCGGCATTGCCTCCACCACTCTGGAGAACAGAATTCCGCATACACAAGACACTCAAAGATTTTAAAAAAGGCATTTTCATGTTATACAGGAGAATCCTTAAATTGTAACTGTATCCTGTAATTCTATTCTCTCCAACAAGGGTAATATTCATTGAATATTCACCTGTGATTCATCCGTTCAAGTCCAGTCAGGATCTTATAAGTTTTAAAAGGATCACATCTCATTCTTCTAAACCTCAATGGATACCAGCCCAGATTGTGTAGTCCTTTTTCATTACACAGCCCCTATCCCAAGTAGCAGTCAAGTCTCCTCTCCACCTATCTTCTCCTCTATCCATCTTCAATCCGCCTCCCCCTCTCTCCCTATTTATTTCAGAACCCTCTCCCCATCCCCCTTTTCTAATGAAGGGTCTAGGCCCGAAACAGCTTTTGTGCTCTTAGGATGCTGCTTGGCCTGCTGTGTTCATCCAGCTCCACACTTTGTTATCTAGCAGTCAAGTAAACTGTGATTAAACTGTTCCTCATGAAATTATGTCTTTTCTTAAATAGTAACATTGTCTCAGCAAGGCCCTGTACAACTGTAGCAAAATATGTCTACTTTCCCTTTGCAATAAATGCCAATGTTCCATTTGCCTTCCTAATCACTTAATGTATTCTTGAACTTCCATACTCTAACTCAATATGAAATTCTGTCTCGCAGTTCAGTCTTATTCATTTATGACAAAACTGGTTTTCATTGTCCAATTTTCAATGCCTTTGAGGAGCTAGTGTTGAGCCATTTTCTTGAAGCTTTGCAGGCTGCATTGTCTATGTAAGTGAAAAAGTTAGGTGTGGAATTTTAAGGCATTAACAAAGAAGGAATAATTGATATAGTTCTAAATCACAATTTGATGTGGCTTGAAGGGGATATGGCATGTAATGATCTTCCCATATACCTTCTGTCCTATTCTTGTCAACAGTAAATGTCATGGATTTGGGAGGTGCTATCAAAGGGGTATTGATAACTTGGAGATGGGTGAAGTAATAGTGTGTTAAGACGGTAATAGTATGGTAACATCAACAGATGAGTAATCCCAAACTCCAGGTTAATGTCTTGGGGGCATGGGTTCAAATCCCACCAAAGCAGATGGTGAAATTTGGATTCAATAAAAATCTAGAATTTTAAACTATGGCAACCACGCAACTCCTATTGATTGCCATAAAAAGCGAGCTAGCTCACCAATGTCCTTCACGAAGTAAATCCACTGTTCCTACTTGGTGTGTCCAAAACATGACTCCAGACCCACAGAAAAGTAGTTAACTATTTACTGCCCTCTGAAATGAACAAGCAAGCCAGTGATTTGTATGAAATGACTATAAAGCATAAAGAAAGGAATGAAACTGGACAGGCCACATGTCATTGACTGAGGAAATGACAATAGCTAACTTGACCATGTCACCCCTGCAAACTCATCCTTAAGTACTCTCAAATAACCTCTTGAAACAAGTACCAAAATTGGGAGCACTGCTCCACAGACTAGCCAAGCACCAGCCTAATTTAGTCATATTCAGGCAATCATGCCCCAGTCAACGTCCCAGACACCATCATCACTATGTACATTCTGTCCCACCAAAACATCAGAGCCTCTAGTGGTGATAATACAGTGGTATAAAGTCAGAAGGGATTTGATCTGGAAGTTCTTAATATTGACTCTAGACCCCATGAAATCTTATGGTTTCAAGGCAAACATGACAAGGTAATCTCCGACTGATTGTTATGCAATTGAGCTCAGTTGATGGATCATTGCTCTCCATGTTGAACATCATTTAGCAGGGTGGAAAGGACACAGAATTTATTCTGGTTGGGGGGCTTCCATGTCCATCACTAAGAGTGGCTCAGTCACATACTACTGATCAAGCTCATCAATTCCAGAAGGACATAGGGGTTAGTGTGCATGAGGAATGAACTTCCTGACGAAGTTGTGAATGTAGGCACAATCACAACTTTGAAAACGCAATTGGATAAGCACATGAACAGGAAAGATTTGGAGGGATATGGGCCAGGAGCAGGCATGTGGGGCTAATCTGGTTTGGGATTACGTTCTGCATGGCCTATTTAGGCTGAAGGGTCTGTTTCTGTGCTGCACGATTCAATGACTCTATATACATAACTCATAAAGTAGGACTTGTCTGGGAATAAGAAAATCAACCAGAGAGAAAAATGTATATGATCTAGTCTTCACCAATATACCTTGCACAGGTGTGTCTGTCCATTACATAATCAGTATGAGTGCCAATGACCCAGTGCTTGTGCCGATGAGTTCCCATCTTCAAACTGAAGATAGCATCCATAGGCTGTATGGCACTACTGCCATGTTAAATGGGACAGATTCAAACAGATACAACAACTCAAAACTGGATGTCCGTGGGGTACTGTGGGCCACCAGCAAAAACAAAACTGTATCTAGCCACCTACTGTAACTTCATGGCTTGGCATGATCCCCACTCTACCCCTTACCAACCAGCCAGGCAATCAACACTGATTCAATGGAGAGTGCAGGAGGGCAGGCCAGGACCAGCACCAGCACCAGCCATACCTAAAAATGATGTATCATTCACCAGCTATCAACCTGGTGAAGCTATGGCACTGGACTGGTTGCATGCCAAATAGCATAAGCATCATGCCTTAGACAAGGTGAAGCAATTCTACAACTAACAGATCACAGTGAAATGTTGCAAGCATGCCACTTTCAGAAGTGGTTGGTGGTGGTCAATTAAACAACTAAACAGTAGGAGGGTCTGCACTAATATCCATATCGTCAATGATGCAAGGGCCCAGAAGAACAATTCAAAAGATCAGGCCAACACATTTTGATTCATTTTCAACCAGAAGTACTGAATGAATGATCCATCTCAGCCTCCTCCATCGCTTTCTAGCCATGATCTTCAGCCAATTTGATTCAGACATGTGAAATCAAGAAACTTTTGAAGGCATCAGAGACTATTAAGGCTATGGGCTTTGATAACATTCCAGCAATTTTACGAAAAGATTTTACAGAATTTGCTGTGCCCAGAGTAATGCTGTTCCAGTACATCCAAACCACTGGCCTCTAATTAACAATGTGGGAAAGTGCCCAGGTACACCCCTATCCAGCAGGCAGGACAAATCCAAGCAAACCAATTAGCACCAAAATCAATATACCCTTGATCATCAGCAAAGTGATGCAAAGGGCAACATACTTCTTTCATGAAAGATTAACTGCTCACTTCACTGAAGCTCCGTTTAGGTTTGGCAGAGGCATTTCACTCTTGACCTTATAGGAACACACAAACATATGATATAAGAGCACACAGAGACCATTCAGACCCCTGAGCCTGCTCTGCCATTTAGGAAGATCTTGGCTGCGCTGTTTGAGTTTTGAATGCCACATTTGCCCTTAGCCTTTGATATACTGGCTAAAAGAATTTGTCTACTGCCATCTTGAAATCCTGTCTTCACCATTGGCTGAGGTACGGACTTCCATTGTAGTCATATCACAGCCTTGGTCTAAACGTGGGCAAATATGCTGAACTTCAGGTGTGCAGTGAAAGTAACTGCCTTGACATCAAGGTTGAGCATTGCATCACCACACAATGTGAATATCCCTGTATCTGACCTTATGGCCTTACGATGGATAGAAGGTTATTAATGAAGCAGCTGAAGATGATTGGGCCTAAGGCACTCCCCTGAGGAACATTGGCAGAGAGGACGTGGAACTGAAGTGATCACAATCATCTTCTTTTGAGCTAGGTGTGCCTACAAACAGCTCTCTGACTCCAGATTTGTTAGGGCGATGTGATACTTGCAAGTTTGCTCCAGACCTGAAGTTAGCCTCCTGTATTTTGTCACAAATAAAAGCAGAAATTGCTGGAAAAGCGCAGCAGGTCATGCATCATCAGTGGAAAGAAATCAGAGTTAGCATTTTGGGGGAAGGGTGACAGGGCATCAATTTCTGTTTACATTCCTGATTTCCAGCATCTTCAATTCTTTCGGTTTTTATTCTTATATATTTCGTCTCAGGGTGCCTGTTAAATATGTGTTTGAAGCTCTAGGTATTTTCTAATCAACCTGTTTATTGATTATTGTAATGGATCTATGCTGTCAGATAATGTGTTATATCTCAGACCTGCTCGAGTACAATATCTAAGATGCAAAATTGCAGTACCTGGACAGAAACATAGGTTACATTCAGTATAGAATTATCCTATCATATCACAGTAAGATATATTTCTTGCTCTATATCTTGGCAATGCATGAAGACCTGTAGTCTAGTGTAGTTGCTCACTTCAAATCATTTAGCTTCACAGAACCTTCTAACCAATTCTGAACTTAGTTTGTGCACAAACAGGGGATAGGAGTTCATATTTAGATCACAATTCTAATTTGAAATACTTACATGCAAACAAATGAGGCAGAGCTGCTTAATTCAAGAATAGAATGGTGTTCAATTCTCGGGAACAATGACACAATTTAGATTGTTGAAGCTGATAATGTGTAAATGCAGATTTACCCAAACCTGTTGCTAAATGTGACTTTATAGTATTTAAATTATAAAGTGCTACAATTTAGCTGTTCTGCAGCCTATATTTGTTCATTTTCATGGATTGCCTTAACCAAGTTTAAACTATAATGTCTAATCAAATCTGGTTGCTTTTCTGTTAATAGCATTGTTTCCATTTAATGAGATAGATTTTGGCTTTGTGTGATAGTATGAAATGAGTCGCGCCATGTTGGCAGTTCATTTTACATCACATCTAAATTTTATATCCATTGAATTGTCTATAAAAATAAGGAAAGATGTCAGACAGGCACTGATTCATTCCAGTGTCAGACAAAGTCAAGAGCTACTCTGCTAACTCTACACTTCAATATCTTTACCGACACTCGAGGATGAAGTTCTATTTTATTGTAGCCGAGTGAAGCCATAAAGGATATTTGGCAGCTAACTTTGATAAATGGAAATATTCCATTAAAACCAGATTGCATAACCTACAATCAACAAGGTCATGAGCAGGTTATGTCATGGTTTAGTCATCATGCATTCCTTTTATGGCATACAAATATCATAAAACTGCAACCTTTTAATACATTCTAATTGTGCAACCAACTATTTTTAAAATCAAATATTCACATTCACAGAGGCAGAATGATATTCAGTAAATGCAGTCAAGAAATGTCATTTTTACAGTGTATCATTAGGTCTCCAAGTAGCCCTGGGTCAAACATGCACTTGTTGTTGCTAGGGCAAGTTGCTAGGCCCCAAGCAACCTTATGTGCTGATGCATTCTAAAGGGTCTTGCTGAATGGTTCAGTTTTATGGCGCATTTAAGAGGTGACCGATTCAGTCTATACAACAGAAACGTTTTATTTCTTACGGTAGAGTGCAGCCATCATTTGAAGATGCATGTGAGTTTTTCCACCAGGAGGTAAAATGGGGGTTTTGAGATGTAGGTCATCAAAAAGAATCCAACAGTTTGAAAAAGGACCCCAGCTTGGGTTTCACTGGTGACAGTAGCAGCTGGAATGCATGACAATTTGCATGTAGTGGAAAACAGCTGCACCACATTGCTAACCTCTGGGACAATATGTGTTCAAACAGATTCAGTTGCGTATTGAGGTCACTGCACTGTCAGCTACAGTGAGTAGGTCTGTAAAACACAGAGAACCAGCCATATATGTATAAAACATTGGCTTTCAGATCCCATATTGTTTCTTTCCTTTCAAGGTCAGGAAATAAATTCAATTGAGGTTAATAAAGTGCTAAAGGTACAGCGAATGAAGTGTTGCCCGTCATATATGTATAATTTAAGATAAATACTGTGCACAAATGAACTGAGTGCCACATAACTGTCATTGCAAACTAATGCATTTCAGTGAAGCTCTAGATATGTAAGCAATATATTAAGATGTAATATAGATACACTGTTCACTTGTTCTTGATATGAATTTAGGGACATTTATAATTTGCAACATCTGCATTCAATTGCACATAGCAAATTTCCACCAAGTTATGTCATGGTAACACCATTCCATTAATGGGAGCCTATGTCTCTGAAGAATATTGGCAACCAAGTTCATTCTGAATCACTTGAGGAAAGGAGGCGCTTTGAGTTGTGGAATAATGCTGTATGCATTAATAGCAAATCCATTACTTGAGTCCAATCAATCATGATCACTTCACAAGGTTTATTTTACTCATTCATGGGAAGTGAGTATTGCTGGCTGAGTCAGCATTTATTATGTCTCTAGTTGTCCATCAGAGGTGGTAAAGCGCTGCCTTCTTGACCTGCTACAATCTATTTGCTGGAGGTGGATCAGCAATGCTGTCTGAGAGGGAGTTCCAGGATTTTGACCCATCAACAGTGAAGGAGCAGTGACATATTTTTAGTCAGAATGGTGAGTGGTTTGGAGGAGAGTTTGTAGTGGTAGTGTGTTCCCATGTATTTGATGCCTTTGTCCTTCTAAATGGTAATGTTTATGTGTTTGGAAGGCACTGTCTCAGAATCGTTTGTACATTTTTGCAGTGCATCTTGTTGGTGGTACACATTGTTGCTCCTGAATGCTGGTGGTGAAGACAGTTGAATATTTGTTGGGTGAGTGATAATGGGAACTGCAGATGCTGGAGAATCCGAGATAATAAAATGTGAGGCTGGATGAACACAGCAGGCCAAGCAGCATCTCAGGAGCACAAAAGCTGACGTTTCGGGCCTAGACCCTTCATCAGAGAGGGAGATGGGGTGAGGGTTCTGGAATAAATAGGGAGAGAGGGGGAGGCGGACCGAAGATGGAGAGAAAAGAAGATAGGTGGAGAGGAGAGTATGGGTGGGGAGGTGGGGAGGGGATAGGTCAGTCCAGGGAAGATAGACAGGTCAAGGAGGTGGGATGAGGTTAGTAGGTAGGAGATGGAGGTGTGGCTTGGGGTGGGAGGAAGGGATGGGTGAGAGGAAGAACAGGTTAGGGAGGCAGAGACAGGTTGGACTGGTTTTGGGATGCAGTGGGTGGGGGGGAAGAGCTGGGCTGGTTGTGTGGTGCAGTGGGGGGAGGGGACAAACTGGGCTGGTTTTGGGATGCGGTGGGGGAAGGGCAGATTTTGAAGCTGGTGAAGTCCACATTGATACCATTGGGCTGCAGGGTTCCCAGGCGGAATATGAGTTGCTGTTCCTGAAACCTTCGGGTGGCATCAGTGTGGCACTGCAGGAGGCCCATGATGGACATGTCATCTAAAGAATGGGAGGGGGAGTGGAAATGGTTTGCGACTGGGAGGTGCAGTTGTTTATTGCGAACCGAACGGAGGTGTTCTACAAAGCGGTCCCCAAGCCTCCGCTTGGTTTCCCCAATGTAGAGGAAGCCACACCGGGTACAATGGATGCAGTATACCACATTGGCAGATGTGCAGGTGAACCTCTGCTTAATATGGAAAGTTATCTTGGGCCCTGGGGTAGGGGTGAGGGAGGAGGTGTGGGGGCGAGTGTAGCATTTCCTGCAGTTGCAGGGGAAGGTGCCGGGTGTGGTGGGGTTGGAGGGCAGTGTGGAGGGAACAAGGGAGTCATGGAGAGAGTGGTCTCTCCGGAAAGCAGACAAGGGTGGGGATGGAAAAATGTCTTGGGTGGTGGGGTCGGATTGTAAATAGTGGAAGTGTCGGAGGATGATGCGTTGTATCCGGAGGTTGGTGGGGTGGTGTGTGAGAACGAGGGGGATCCTCTTTGGGCGGTTGTGGCAGGGGCGGGGTGTGAGGGATGTGTTGCGGGAAATGCGGGAGACACGGTCAAGGACGTTCTCGACCACTGTGGGGGGAAAGTTGCGGTCCTTGAAGAACTTGGACATCTGGGATGTGCGGGAGTGGAATGCCTCATCGTGGGAGCAGATGCGGTGGAGGCGGAGGAATTGGGAATAGGGGATGGAATTTTTGCAGGAGGGTGGGTGGGAGGAGGTGTATTCTAGGTAGCTATGGGAGTCGGTGGGCTTGAAATGGACATCAGTTACAAGCTGGTTGCCTGAGATGGAGATTGAGAGGTCCAGGAAGGTGAGGGATGTGCTGGAGATGGCCCAGGTGAACTGAAGGTTGGGGTGGAAGGTGTTGGCGAAGTGGATGAAATGTTCGAGCTCCTCTGGGGAGCAAGAGGCGGCGCCGATACAGTCATCAATGTAACGGAGGAAGAGGTGGGGTTTGGGGCCTGTGTAGGTGCCGAAGAGGGACTGTTCCATGTAACCTACAAAGAGGCAGGCATAGCTGGGGCCCATGCGGGTGCCCATGGCCACCC
This sequence comes from Stegostoma tigrinum, assembly GCF_030684315.1. Lineage (NCBI taxonomy): Eukaryota > Metazoa > Chordata > Chondrichthyes > Orectolobiformes > Stegostomatidae > Stegostoma > Stegostoma tigrinum. The sequence continues at coordinate 11,972,933 of NC_081386.1, forward strand.
CCTTAGTCTGTAGGAAGTGGGAGGAATTGAAAGAGAAGTTGTTGAGGGTGAGGACGAGTTCGGCTAGGCGGATGAGGGTGTCGGTGGAGGGGGACTGGTTGGGCCTGCGGGACAGGAAGAAGTGGAGGGCCTTGAGGCCATCTGCATGCAGAATACAGGTGTATAGGGATTGGACGTCCATGGTGAAAATGAGGTGTTGTGGCCAGGGAATTGGAAGTCCTGGAGGAGGTGGAGGGCATGTGTGGTGTCACGGATGTAGGTAGGGAGTTCCTGGACCAAAGGGGAGAAAATTGAGTCCAGATAGGTGGAGATGAGTTCGGTAGGGCAGGAACAGGCTGAGACAATGGGTTGACCAGGGCAGGCAGGTTTGTGGATTTTGGGAAGGAGATAGAAACGGGCCGTGCGGGGTTGGGGAACAATGAGGTTGGAGGCTGTGGGTGGGAGGTCCCCTGAGGTGATGAGGTCATGAATGGTGTTGGAGATGATGGTTTGGTGCTCGGGTGTGGGGTCATGATCGAGGGGGCGGTAGGAGGTGGTGTCAGAGAGTTGGCGTTTGGCCTCGGCGATGTAGAGGTCAGTGCGCCATACTAGGTGCGGTTCCAATCAAGAAGGGTGCATTGGCCTGGATGGTGTCAACTTTCTTGAATATTATTGGAGCTGTACTCATTCAGGCAAGTGAAGAGAATTCCAACATACACCTAACTTGTACCTTGTCGATGGAAGATAGGCCTTGGGAAGTCATGAGGTTAGTTACTTGCTGCAGGATTCGTAGCTCTGATGTGCTCTGTAGTCACAGTACTTATATAACTGGCCCAGTTCAGTTTATGATCAATGCTAACCCATAGAATGTTGATAGTGGGTGATTTAGTGATGATAATGCCCTTGAATATCAAGTATAGATAGTTAGGTTCTTGATTAAAAAAAAACAAAAGAACTGTGGATGCTGTAAATCAGATATAAAAACAGAAGTTGCTGGAAAAGCTCAGCAGGTCTGGCAGCATTGTGAAGAGAAATCAGAGTTAACGTGTCGAGGCCCCATTGTTAGCAACTAACGTTCTCCATTTACAGCTATTCACCCTCCGAGCCAGATCATCATCCACCCTATTGTCTGTTCAACTGTTTTTCTCTCTTTGGACTCCACCTATCATTTACTCATCATCCCTTCCTGCACCCTATCCTCTGCATAAAATCCAATATTTTTGTTTTGCTACCATCAGTTGTGAGGAAGGGTCACTGGACCCAAAACATGAACTCTGATTTCTCTTCACAGATCCTGCCAGATGCGTTGAGTTTCTCCAGAAATTGTTGTTTTTGACAGCTTCTCTTTTGTTGGAGATGGCTATTGTCTGGCACTTGTGTGACAAGAAAGGTACTTCCAACTTGTCAATCCAAACCTAGATATCATTCAGGTCTTGCTACATTTAGGCATGGACTGCTTCAGTATTTGAGGAATTGTGAATGGTGCTGAACCTTGCACAATCATCAGTGAATGTCCCATTTCTGTCGTTATGATGGAAGGAAGGTATTTGGTGAAGCAGCTGAAGATGGTTGGGCCTAGCACACTACCCCCGAGGAATTCCTGCAGAGAAGACCTGAGGCTGAAGTAACTGACTTCCAACAACCACAACCATCTTCCCATGTGCCAGGTATGATTCTAAGCAGTTGTTGCAGGTCATTGGGGACATTTAAGAGACTGCTGGACATGCATATGGTCACAGAAATTTGAGGGTGCATACATGAGGATCAATGGTCGGCACAACATTGTGGGCTGAAGGGCCTGTTCTGTGCTGTACTGTTCTATGTTCTATGTCCTATGTTCTATGTTCTATGTTCTAATTCTTTCATATGGCATTCATTTCAGTCTTGAAAGTTTGATTGTTTATTGGCTTGAAGATTGTTGACCTTGATGTTGGTCACTTTTTTATTTCTCCTCTGTCGGGCCTGTTATCTTTCTCTGAGGATGTGGCTGGCCATTGACAATTTTGTTTTTGGTTGTTCATTACCTTCTCTGGAGGGCATTTGAATTCATGAGTATCCTTTATGGAAGACAATTGAGTTGATGAAAACAGTAGTCTTAGTATTTCATAGCATTCCTACAGGGTGAAAGCAGGCCATTAACCCCATACTGATCCTCAAAAGAACATCCCTTGAATGTAGCCCCTATCCCTGTAACCTCCATTTCCCACAAAAAAATCTATCTAGTTTGCACATCCTTGAACCCGATGGGTAATTTAAAGTGGCTAATCCACCTAAACTGCACATTTTTTGAGTGCAGGAAGGAACCATAGCACCCAAAGGAAACCCACTTAGACAGTCACCTGAGACTGGAACCGAACCAATGTCCCTGGTGCTGTGAGGCAGCAGTACTTGCAATGTGGCTGACCTCTCTTAAGAGTTTGGACGTGTTAGATATTTTCCATCGTGCTATGTGTTCTTTTGTCTGTTTTGCTAGATATTTTTTCCACACCAAATGTCATCAGTGGTATTGACTGTTCTGTGGTGTCAACTGCGTGCATCACTCTGTTGTGATGGTAGCACTGGATTGACTCAAAAGTTCATCAACGACCTGTGTTCAAATACAGCAGCAGCATTTTGTTGTTGTCTGAAGTTTTGCTGATAATTAACCTCTGGAGGATTGTTCAATGGATGGAAAACATTTCCTAGAGCCCAATGAAATGCATGGCTTCTTCTCTGCTGATAGATTCCAGAGATTTATGTCAGGCCACCAAGTGGTTTCTGCCAGTCAAAATTTCTTTTGATGAAACAGATTCCTGACATCATCAAGACCAATTGAGTTGCTCCAGCTCTTCCTGTTTTTGCTACCAATAAAGTGAATTTCTACACATATTATGCCTTCCTATGGTTGAGATTTCCTGGCTTGGTCAATAATAGTTTCCTTTCATAAGAGGGTATCTAGGCTGGGCGTGTATCCCCTGGAGTTTAGAGGAGTCAGAGTTGACTTAGTTGAAAGTATAGATCCTGTCCGGACTTCACAAGATAGACGTTTAAAAGATGTTTACTCTTGTGGGAGAATCCAGAACAAGGAATCACAGTTTCAAAATAATTTATTGAGCTCTTCAATCTATTTTGCCTTTGGCTGATGGTTAGCACTGCTACCTCACAGCACCAGGGACCTAGGTTCAGTTCCAGCCTGAGGCAAATGTCTGTGCAGAGTTTGCATGTTCTCCCCGTGTCTGTATGAGTTTCCTCTCACAGTCAAAAGATATGCAAGTTTTGTGTATTGACAAGCTAAGTTTCCCCACTACGTCCTGGGATTTGTAGGCTAGGTGAATTAGTCACGGGAAATGTAAGGTTATAGCGGTAGGGTGGGGGGCCGGTGGGTTTGATGCTGGTCTGCATGGGATGCTCTTCAGAGGAATCAGTTTGGACTGAAAAACCAAATGACATTTTTCCACACTGTAGAGATTCTATGTTTCACTCATTTAAGACAGAGACAAGAAAACATTTTTTATATCTCTGAGGGCTGAATTCCCTTCCTTCCCTAAAAGGCAGTGGATGCAGAATTTTTCAATATTTTTACAACAGATGTGGAAAAATGTTTGATTAGCTAGGGAACGAAAGATTATCAGGGGCATTCAGGAGTGTCAAAGTGAGGTTAAAATCAGACCAGCCATGCTCTTACTGAATACTGGAGCAGGATCAAAGTGCCGAGTTGGCCTGTTTTTGCTATTGTGTATGTTCTTTAATGAAGTCAATAAGCTGCACACATCCTTATTGATGAATGAGCTTTACTGGCACTGGATCACATACGTGTTCACAAACATTTGTTACTCTTTGTGTTGTGAGATTCCATTAATCGATGTCATTGTTTCACCTGCATCATGCAATTCCAGCTGTGATTGCATGCATTTTAGCCAAAGATTACAGTTGGGTAAGACAGTGAAGTTACCCTACCTTCAAGTTTAAATTGACTAAGATGCTCATTGACATGAATTCAGGATATCACCTATGCTAAGTCTTCTGTTATCCCTCAGAATTTCACAGGTAACTCCTTCAATGGAGATAAATCTTCAAAATACAGCCATCTCCTCCAATAGAGGTGTGTGATTTATTATATTCTTTTGTGCATGAACTGACCAGCACTTCTGCTATTCTGAAACTGTTTCAAACTTCTATTTTTCCTTTGGAAGTAACTCATTCTGCTGCATTGATGTCACACATGTTTGTCACAGCTGGACAGGACAATGTCCTTCTCTGTAAAAAGATTTTTTAAAACCTACAGTGCTGACACTCCCAGCTAGTACGGAATACTTCGCATAATGTGAGTGTCAGTTTATGGTTTGTCTGTTTATAACATCTGTATCTTGTAAGGTAGTAAGTTTCTTCTCTGCAAAATTGTTCTTCAACTCACAGTACTTGTTTGTTCTTATCCTTTACCCCGGTCATTGTTTCCGCAAAAAATTGGACAGCTTTTCTCAAAGTATTACAGTGGGCTGTAAAAAATACGATTAAAACTAATCAAAATTTCTGACAAACAAATCAGTCTCTTTCCTCAGAAGGGCCATTGGACCCAAAACATTAATCTGTTTTTTCCCTTCACAGATGCTACCAGAACTGCTGAGCTTTTCCAGCAACTTTATGTTCCTTCAACCACTCTGAAAAAAGCTCTTTTCCTCAAATAAACTAGTCTTTCATATAAATTCAGTCAGATCTCTTCCAAACTGAATTCAAAGCTTTTAACTAACTTGTAAAGATCTAGTTAAGCCTAGCTTCTGTTAAAGTATTTTTCCCTCTTTTAAGCCATGTAACATAAGCAAACTTATCTAATACTCCAGGATACTTCCAGTCATCCATTGTCTGACATATATTTGTTTAAAACAATGATAAATAAAAATACTGATTTAGTTCATTATTAAACCATTCATACAAATAGACCAGATCACATGCCACAAGTTTAAAATCCAAATTCTAAAGAAAAGTGAATATATGTAAATTTCATACCTTTCATCATCAAGGTAATTGTTGATAGCTTTTAGGACATGACCAAATTACCTCTTTTTTTGGTATTTTATAACATCTTCAGCTAGAGGACCAACTGAATATAGCAATGTGTTAAGTTGTTCTGTTCTGACTTGGTATTCCATTTTGAAGCTATTCTGTATCATGGGAATTTTTTTTCCCTGATTTCCAATGTTGTGCTCTTTAGGACTATCACTGATGTTGAAACTGCTAGGATGTACTAGGTCTTGTCCTTAATGAGTTGATTAATCTTATTATTGTGACAATGTTTACATATAGTATATGTAATATGTAATTGCAATTGTGTTTTTAACTATATCAAATAATGTTTTAAGTTGGATTTACTTGTTGTTCTACCAGTTTCCACTCTGCAATCTTTTCTCTGGCAAAACATTGCTACTTCTAAATCTTGTTTAGAGCTTTAAAAGTCTGTATTGTAGCTATGTCCTTCTAATAAATAATTAACGGTTCTTTTATTTGCATTTCAATATATTTAATAGAAATAACAGGTGAATATTCTGAATAACACTCGTTCTGATTTTAAGAATCAAAATAGAGGATTCCCACCCTTTCTGCTTCTTCTTGGTAAGTTTCCAACCATTTTGAATAATATGGAAGGCTTTGTGCCCTTTGCTTTTCTCATGGGACATTTTGCCCTATTTTTATTCTGACAAAATGGTACTTGCTTTCTTTCCAGGCTTTTCATAATTCATGAATTCTTAATAACTTTGTTTTCTTGACATTAAATCATTTTTCCAGATGAAATTGGCTTCTGCCCTAGCATTACTCCTCCTAATTTTGCACTTGACGCTAACAATATTAAAATAGTAATTTGCAGCCCCATTTTTAAGATTTTCTATGTTGCTTGTTATAGTGTCATTGTGATGGGAGCAATGCTCATTTAATGGCAAGTACTTCTGTTCTCGCTTTCCTTGATTTCCAACCTCAGATAAAACCACATGTTATGGTTTCCAACCTTTCCTTTGGGAATTTAACTGGCAGCTTCAGACCAATGTCATCTGCTTTTTGCCAGATTCTAACTACAATCTACTCCTTTACTGCTCAGTTCTGACAATCTGTGGCCCATACTATACTAAGATAATAAAATGTGAGGCTGGATGAACACAGCAGGCCCAGCAGCATCTCAGGAGCCCAAAAGCTGACGTTTCGGGCCTAGACCCTTCATCAGAGAGGGGGATGGGGTGAGGGTTCTGGAATAAATAGGGAGAGAGGGGGAGGCAGACCAAAGATGGAGAGAAAAGAAGATAGGTGGAGAGAGTATAGGTGGGGAGGTAGGGAGGGGATAGGTCAGTCCAGGGAAGACGGACATGTCAAGGAGGTGGGATGAGGTTAGTAGGTAGGAGATGGAGGTGCGGCTTGGGATGGGAGGAAGGGATGGGTGAGAGGAAGAACAGGTTAGGGAGGCAGAGACAGGTTGGACTGGTTTTGGGATGCAGTGGGTGGAGGGGAAGAGCTGGGCTGGTTGTGTGGTTCAGTGGGGGGAGGGGACGAGCTGGGCTGGTTTTGGGATGCGGTGGGGGAAGGGGAGATTTTGAAGCTGGTGAAGTTCACATTGATACCATTGGGCTGCAGGGTTCCCAAGCGGAATATGAGTTGCTGTTCCTGCAACCTTCGGGTGGCATCATTGTGGCACTGCAAAACCAGTCCAACCTGTCTCTCCCTCCCTAACCTGTTCTTCCTCCCACCCCAAGCCGCACCTCCATCTCCTACCTACTAACCTCATCCCACCTCCTTGACCTGTCCGTCTTCCCTGTACTGACCTATCCCCTCCCCACCTCCCCACCTATACTCTCCTCTCCACCTATCTTCTTTTCTCTCCATCTTCGTCCACCTCCCCCTCTCTCCCTATTTATTCCAGAACCCTCACCCCATCCCCCTCTCTGATGAAGGGTCTAGGCCCGAAACGTCAGCTTTTGTGCTCCTGAGATGCTGCTGGGCCTGCTGTGTTCATCCAGCCTCACATTTTATTACCTTGGATTCTCCAGCATCTGCAGTTCCCATTATCGCCCATACTATACTGTTCTGTTCTGCAACTGCAGGCTGTTTTAACTTCCACAAGCCTGTGATGACTGATTTCCATTTTAAACATCTTTTCAGCTGCCGAGTGGCCAGCTGCTCCTTTTCTAAAGTAAAGTTCTAACTTTCAATTGCTGATTTCTATAAATTAGACCAAACTCTCGTTCTGCGCTCATAATTTAAACACTTAATACTGCTGTCATTCTGTTGAATCTGCACTGTATCCCCAACAAGGCTAACAGGCATTTGCTAAAGTTTGTCAGCAAGAATAAAATGCCATATGGTAATTAAAACGTGACAATATGTTCTAAAATATACATACCTCCAAGTTGACCAACACAGATGCGGTATATTTAGAAGGACAATGTTTTGTGTGTTCATGCTTTCTAATTCATTTTTTGTTGTTTATAAAGCTTCTCTACCACACTTTGTCTACAGTCAGCATGCTGAGGCTGTTTAGGTTGCAGTAGTCTGCTGATCTACAGACCTCTCTATGCTGTTCACAGATTGGCAAGACTGCTCCTGGTAGCACAGACAGTTCAAGGGTGATGCAGCATCCATTGGGTTTATTTGCAATTCCTGAAACCCAGATGGTAAAAACAAGTGAAATGAAGTTACAGGCATCACTGAGATATGTGTGCATGGCCTTCTAATTGGAAATGAGAATTGTTTTTATTCACACTGCACACACTTCTCAAACGTTTGTAGACTAATTTTTTTAAAATCAGCACTAAAAACAAAAGTTCATGACTGACTTAGCATTGAATGCATTGGCCCATTAGACAGTACATAGCTAATAAACAATATAAAGAGAAACTTGTCTACGATAGCTTAGGGACCAGCTTCGATTGTTTTATTTATAGGCAGGTAGTCTCCAGATTTTAGATTGAAGCTGAATCATTAATTTATTATTGAAATTTACTTGTACAAAGACCCTTGCCTTTAATGATTGACCAGTGCTACACATCACCAACTATCACGAGCGCTGCATGTTTCTGAAACATCTTGAAAACTTTCAAATGAGCACAACTTTCCAAGGCTGTTGCTTGCATAAATTCAGCAAGTTAATACAAAATTAATACTGCACCAAATCTGAAACGGATCAAGGATTATGTTTTCAGTTTGGTAATGTGAACTGTGCGTTTAAATATTTAAATGTCATTTGCTGCAAATTTGGTTCTTTGGTTTCTGGGTTAGTGCGAGAAATGGGTTTTACTGAGTGTCTGAAGTGGCTAACTGTAAATATTTCTGTAGCTATTATGATGTCTGTTAAAACAGTTTCGGTAAGTACTTGTGCACTACTAATGGATTTTTCTTGATATTGAATAGTAAATTGATATGATATGATTTGTCAGGAAAGTTAAATCATTGCATGACTGGGCAATGTTTTTGCTTCTAAGTAATATTATTCAGGATTAGAACTGACCTGAGAAACGGTGGTAGATATTAAAGCAGACTTTGCAACTGCTAAATCGCTAAAACAAGTTTAACCTATTAATGAAGCGCTCCTATAATTTTCAGTGCAAGTAAAAATACAAACATTTTCATGTTAAATAAAACAAGTTATTAAGTATTCTGCATGTGCTTCAGATTGCCACTTTAAGTTATATTTGCGTAACAAGAATTTGGCTGTCTGAATCTCTCAGGGTGTGAAAGGCTGCAACACTGGTTGGCTACTAACCTAACACACCATCGCTTTTGGGGAAAAAAAAAGGACTTTGGTCTTGCAGCTGGTCATAAGAGTAAGGCTTGTTTGTTACCCATTTTTAGGTATAATAGCTGTTTCTATTCCAGAACAGTTTCTAACAGAAAAACCATATAAAAAGTTTTCGAACTATCTCCAAGACACGCTGGCAAATAGTTATCCTCATTCAACATCACAAAAGCAGATTCTGCTCATTCTTAAATTGATGCTTGTAGAAGCTTGCAGAGTGAAAGTTGGCTGTTGCACTTCCTACATTTAAACAGTGAGTACACTACATCAGCTGTAAAGGTCTTGGAGATGTCCAATGGTTGTGAAAGCATTATTTAAATGAGAGTAAATTCCGAAAGAACTGCAGATGCTGTAAATGAGAGACAAAAAAAGAAATTGCTGGAAAAATTCAGCGGGTTTGGCAGCATCAGTGGAGAGAAAAGGGTCACTTGACCCAAAACTTTAACTCTGATTTCTCTCCGTAGGTGCTGCCAGAGCTTTACAAGCAATTTCTATTTAAATGAAAGTTGCCTTTTGTTAGCTGTAAATGGCTACCTTATATTTAGCTTACATTAGTCAGCGTAACAGTCATACATTGTGAACATATGAAATTCAGTAACATCTGAATACTTTAATTTGTTGCAAACGGCCATCAGTGAGACATCAGAATCGATCACTCTGAAACCCAAGACCATATTCAATCTATAGTCATTGTCTTAATAACTTGTTTAACAATAAACACGTAAGTGAACACTCTTTATCCTGATTGTAAATTCATCAGCTTTACTGTTCACAATCATAACATTCTTTTCACATTACATCACTTTATTTGCGGCTGTAATTTGTATTTTGTAAATATTTTAACTGCAATCGATAACTTGTCAGAAATATGCTTCTAAAACAGTTATCCTATTTCGACTGTAGACTTTATACTGGTGTAAATGTCGACTGAATGTCCCCAGTCTGACAAACAAAAACTAGCCAGCAGACTGAGATTAGAATGAATGTCATATCCATACATATCCAAATGTATAACCTGTTGAGAAGTTGGATTAGTGGTTTGACACATTACTCTAAGGAAACAAGACTCAACAACAAATTGAAAAACACTGACTTAGAATACATTTAAAAAGTTAGTCTATTGTTTTTTTTTTCATTTTCCTCCCAAGGTATTTCCATATCCAAACTTTGAACCGAAACTTCAGGTTACTTTTTACATTTGCATGGCGATATGGAAGATTGTAATAGCAAAGCCATAAATAAAACGTCTTTGCCAAAAAACACTATTTAGCTGACTTTATGGGATTTGTTCAATACAATTCTAAATTGGTCTGTGGAACCTTATTGAGAAAAATGGCATGAGGTTGGCCATTGAATGAGTGGTCAAATTACCGAGGTGCCAAAACTGGACATTCTAAATTGACCCACAGCTGGAGAAATTGGGCCTGACCAGAAATTGGCCAAATTAAATTAAACAGCAGCTATCGGCTGCAGAGAACAGTGGAAATCAAGATCAAAAGGTCACAAAAGTTCAGAGGTAACTAGTTACAATGAGCCTGAGGGTTGTGTAATGGAGCAGTATCGTTCAGACTTTCTGGCACCTTGACTCCAGCCGGTGCCTGAAGATATGCACTTTCCACCTTCATGATATGACAACAGTGAAGGGTGTTGTCATAATCCCATTGGATGCTTTGGACCCTGTTCATGATCCCATTGGTTAAGGGCCACTGAATATTTGAGAAAGTCCGGAGTAAGGGGTTGATAAAAACATGTAGCTGGAAGTCATCCCATCAGCAAAGACTCGAAGCAAGGCTCATGGCAGAAGACCATGCAGTGTTGTACAGCTGGATCAAATAGTGAGTAGACCGTTGGTACAAAAACACTATGTACTGAAGCTCTATCTGTACCCAGCATTGCAAAGGATGGGTGTAGCCTCCATTCTGCAGAATGCTCCAAGTAGCTGGACCATTCCATACCACCTGTCCTTCATGGAAAAGTTGTTAACATAAACACTTTCAACCACAAGCCCAACCAAAAGTGGTCAGCACATAGCGTCCCCGAGCCGGAAAAGGACAGGTGGATCCTGTTGTGTGGTAATCTGAGGAGACTATCAAAATCATTTTGCAGAATGCCTCATTGCCGGCACTTTCCAAAAAGTAGTAAGATGTAGCCTATCTGGTGGTGGATAGGGCACTACATGTGAGATCCTTCATGCATGTCCAGTCTTTTTATGCCACTGCACACTGCCCTTGAAGTGGCAGCAGAGGGGAAGAAACTATCAAACATCTGCTTTTGGAATGTGCTTTTGCAAAGAAGGTCCAGAGAGAGATGCGATGGTTTTTGTCAAGGCTTCTCCTGAACAGCTCTATGATGTAGGACTCTGTGCTCTACGGCTGTTCCCCAACATGCACACCAAGACAAACATCAACTATGCTGGGGGACCATCAACTTTGTGAAAATCTCTGTTTGGTCTGCACGAAACCTGTTGGTCTTCCAGTGTGGTGTTGACCTTGACTGAGTGTTGCAATCTGGTACATTCCAAGATCCAGGACAACAGGTTGAGGAACTTCTACAAAGGCACAGTGGGGATAGAACACTATTTAACATCTTTCTACCAAAGTATATTGAGGGTCTGTTCAGTTATTGATGCCTCAAAATGAACATAAATAGTTTCCCACAACAGTGGAAAGCAAATTTTTTTTCAATTGTACAGAAACTCTGAGAAATATCAGAGTTCCGGCGTTTTGTTTGTATTTTTTCTGCAAAGACTGTACAGAACTGATTTATAACCTCCTATGTACTTATTGATGATTTTTATGAGTAAATTATGTTTATAAAATTTTTAATAAGTGCAGCAACTAGAAAAGACTTGCCCGACCTGCAAGGCCCACTTTTGTGGAAGAGAGCCAGCCCTACATGGGAGAGGAAGCCCAGCTCAAACATGTGGAGCATTGTGGGTAATATCCTTTCTCAGATGGATAGATCTAAACAGAGTGTAAATATTGTGGGAATTTGAGAAATGCTCACACGGTGATTTAATAAGAAACATTTTGTTAATAAAATAGAGTTGAACCACAAACCAAATTCTGTGAAAATTTGTCCACCCCACTGACAAAAGCACTTGGATAAAGCGTTTGTATTAGATAAACTGTTGAAAGTGTCCAAAAGCATGGACAATAGTTAGGAAGAGGAAGTTCCGGATTTGATTTCAAATCTCTTTATGACCTTGTTCTTCCTTTTCTCTGTTAGCTCCTCCAACTTTCCAACATCCTGCAGTTGAGTGCTTTGGGCAAAAAGGACCTTCAATTGGCTGAATTTTACATTTTCCAGCTAAGTCTGAGAGAGATTGGGTTTTTTGGACCAATTTTACCATGAAGCCTAATGCATTGTTGCAGCATATCTAAACAAAATGTGTTATATCAATTAACTACCATGCCCCTATGATAATTCTCACAGCCAATTCCAGCCCCACCTTACCATGCGACATTCCTGGGACAGTTCAACACCAGCCTCCAAAAAACCTGAATTTCACTCCATCTGGACATGCACGGGCATTCCAAAACTGCTTTATTCATTCTGATGAACAGATTCTGAACTTGTCAGAGAAGGGAAAGAAGGCAAATGTTTTAGTACTGGGAGGGAGATGTCCTGGTTGAGGGAGTGGTGCAAAGGAGAAGAGTTTTTTTCCTAGAGATCAAGCAGAGGAAGCCATGGCACCAGGCCCTGGCAAACGGGTCCCGCATTCCATCCCCTATTCCCAATTCCTCCGCCTCCACCGCATCTGCTCCCACGATGAGGCATTCCACTCCCGCACATCCCAGATGTCCAAATTCTTCAAGGACCGCAATTTTCCCCCCACAGTGGTTGAGAACGCTCTTGACCGCGTCTCCTGCATTTCTCGCAACACATCCCTCACACCCCGCCCCCACCACAACCGCCCTAAGAGGATCCCCCTCGTTCTCACACACCACCCCACCAACCTCCGGATACAACACATCATCCTCCAACACTTCTGCCATCTACAATCCGACCCCACCACCCAAGACATTTTTCCATCCCCACCCCTGTCTGCCTTCCGGAGAGACCACTCTCTCTGTGACTCCCTTGTTCCCTCCACTCTGCCCTCCGACCCCACCACACCTGGCACCTTCCCCTGCAACCGCAGGAAATGCTACACTTGCCCCCACACCTCCTCCCTCACCCCTATCCCAGGCCCCAAGATGACTTTCCATATTAAGCAGATGTTCACCTGCACATCTGCCAATGTGGTATACTGTATCCATTGTACCCGGTGTGGCTTCCTCTACATAGGGGAAACCAAGCGGAGGCTTGGGGACCGCTTTGCAGAACACCTCCACTCGGTTCACAATAAACAACTGCACCTCCCAGTCGCCAACCATTTCCACGCCCCCTCCCATTCTTTAGATGACATGTCCATCATGGGCCTCCTGCAGTGCCATAATGATGCCACCCGAAGGTTGCAGGAACAGCAACTCATATTCCGCTTGAGAACCCTGCAGCCCAATGGTATCAATGTGGACTTCACCAGCTTCAAAATCTCCCCTTCCCCCACCGCATCCCAAAACCAGCCCAGTTCATCCCCTCCCCCCACTGCATCCCAAAACCAGCCCAGCCTGTCTCTGCCTCCCTAACCTGTTCTTCCTCTCACCCATCCCTTCCTCCCACCCCAAGCCGCACCTCCATTTCCTACCTACTAACCACATCCCACTTCCTTGATCTGTCCGTCTTCCCTGGACTGACCTATTCCCTCCCTACCTCCCCACCTATACTCTCCTCTCCACCTATCTTCTTTTCTCTCCATCTTCAGTCCGCCTCCCCCTCTCTCCCTATTTATTCCAGAACCCTCTCCCCATTCCCCTCTCGGATGAAGGGTCTAGGCCCGAAACGTCAGCTTTTGTGCTCCTGAGATGCTGCTTGGCCTGCTGTGTTCATCCAGCTTCACACTTTGTTATCTTGGTCCCGCATTGCCAACTGGGTCAGTGCTATTTCCGCATTGTGGAGAAATGGCCAACAGCACCTGAAGAATGACCTTCTCCAATGCCTCAGAATAAGAGCAATACTTGACTCTGCCATCTGAAGCTCACTGCAAATCTGCTATTACATCTACCTCCCAACAAGGCACATGCTGTACCACTATTGAAACCAATGTGTTCCCTCAGTCTCTGTTGCTGACCCCAAGACATCCTACAGAACTAACCCCACCTGCCTTCTGTGCTGCCTCCTCACTCTCCCAGAACACTTCACTACCTACTTACCACCTGCACCAGCACGAACCGCTATGCCACCCACTGCCGTCTTGCTCAATCCCTTTCAGTGTCTCATTACAGGAGAAGATAGCCCAATGCGATGGCTTGAGTGACGGGTGCGCCAACATTCAGCTTCCCATTCCCTCCGAGAAGAAAATCCTGGCTTTTGCAGGAGAATTCAGGGACCATTCTTGTGGAGCTGCTGAGACAACCATAACCCACCAATCGAGTATTACTCCACAGGACACTGCAATTTCACATTCACCTCATTGTTAGTTTCAAACGTGGTGCAGCCCTCCTAAACACTGGCTGCAATGCCCTTGAGGAAGATTGGGAGAGGGAGATGGTGCAGCTGCAAAATTGTAACAGAGGTATGATGGCCTGACTAATGCTCCACATAAGCCCTCTTTGGCAGATTTATTACCTGTGGCTCAGCTGGAGGCATGCTCATCTCTGAGTTAGCAAGTTAGGAGTTCATTCCAATCAGTTTGGGCACAAAATGCATGTGTATATTCCAATGAAAGCGATGAAGTTACAGGGCAGTGGAGATAGTGCTGGACAGTGGGAATAGCTGGGTAGCTCGTTCATGAGCTGGTAAAGACACTATGGGCTGAATGGTCTTCCATTATGCCGTAAAACTCCATGATTCTATTCTATCACCTTTTGGATGGCATGTTAAACAAAAGTCTTCCTGCCCCCTGTGGTGGACATAAAAGATCTTACAATGCTATTTGAAGAGGAGGTTAAAAGATCTATTAGTCAATATTTATCCCTTAGGTAACATTATAAACATATAATCTGGTTACTAAATTAGCTGCTGCATTTTCTAGCTTGTAAAAGTGTCAAAGTGCTTAATTTTTATATTCCACAAATGTCCTGAAATTGCAAAAAAAAGTGTGATACAATTTCTCCTGCCCTACAGCAAGTACTTTTTAAAACCACTAATGAATGTGTTTGGATCGCATGCAATTTCAAAATGATATCAACCCCAACCTACCTCCCTATATTTGGCATGAATGGAGCATGACGCTCAGGGGTGAGTATGTTCTTTATAATATTATAATCACTCATATTTTATCTGTATTCCAGGTTTGGTCCTGGTTGGTCGGTTTCCTAGCTCTTAAAAAAGGTGAGGACAGGTGTGCCAAAGTGGTTAGAGCTTCCACCTAAACCCTGCAGGGAAACCTATTCCTCTCCACCAAGCTTGGATTCTTCAACAACACTATAACTACTCCAACTACACCTTCCCTAACTTTTCCAGGCTTGCTGCCATCTCCAAAACATTCCTTACCTAACAGAGAGCCACATCTGACAACCATGTTGGCCTTCAGGTAGGGAAACTGCACAAACCATTCCAGTCAAAATTTGTCCAGCATAACGTCTAGAACCTTAGGGAGTGGGTACAGATTTATTAACAGTGTCATAGAGTCATACAGTACGGAAACAGACCCTTTGGTCCAACTCATTCGTGCCAACCAAGTTTCCCCAAAATAAACAAATCCCATTTGCTTGCATTTGGACCATATCCCCCTTTACCTCTCCTGTTCATGCAACTATCCAAATGCTGTAACTGTACCTGCATCTACCACTTTGTTGGGTAGTTTCGGACATGAACCACCCTCAATGTGAAAAAATTGCCCCTTAGGTTCCTTTTAAATCTTTCTCCTCTCACCTTAAAAATATACCTCGTTAGTTTTGAACTCACTTACCCTGGGGAAGAGACCTTTACTATTTACTTTACTTATGCCCCTCATGATTTTATAAACATCTACAAGGTCATCCCTCAACCTTCTATGCTCCAGGGCAAAACATCCCAGCTTTCCAGCCTCTCCTTATAACTCAAATCCTCCAGTTCCAATTGCATCCTTGTTAATATTTTCTGAGCCCTCTCCGATTTAATGAAATCCTTCCTATAGCAGGGCGGACCAGAACTCCATGCAGAATTCCAAAAGTGGCCTCACCAACCTCCTGTACAACTGCAACATGACATCCCAAAGCTTATATGCAACAAAAGCGAGCGTGCTAAATGCCTGAACCTCTATGTCTCTCTGTTTGATAACCCTCCACAGGACCCTACTATTAACTGTATAAGCCCTGCCTTTGTTCATCAAATTCATCTCGCATTTATCCAAAGTAAACTCCACCTGCCAATCCTTGGCCGATTGGCTCAGCTGATCAAGATCCCTTTGTAATCTTAGGTTATACCACCGAGTTTGGTGTCATCTGCAAAATTAGTAGCTATGCCTTTTAAATTCTTATCCACATTGTTGGCATCTGGTCCCTCCAAAAACTGGTATAGTTTACCCTGTCTACAGATTCTGTAACATCAATAGAAATAGTGGAGTGAGTATAACATGAACATTAATCTATTAAGAAGCATTACCTCATTCGCCTCCCCACCCAAGACTACTTCCCCATCATTAATCCAGTTTGCCACATAGGATTATGCATGTCACTACTTGCTTCCTAAATGATCAAGCAGTCTTGATCATTAGAGTTCAAGTCAATGCGCCCATTCTTCTACCTAGGAGTCAACATTACAGAAAGACAAACAGCAAAGCCTGTTCAAGTAAATACCTGGTGAATATAATTACAAGCTATACCTAGTTTATTGAATTATCACTCTACAAGTAGCATGAAAATAAAGATCAGACAAAATAAATATACCAATATAAATTTAACAAAAACACCTCCAATGTTAATCTTCTCCTAGCATCCTCCCTTTAAATGTTGATTTGGTAACAGCATATCTCCAAGAAACCTGAAAAAAAAAGTTTGTAAAGCTCCTGTGAATCACATGTTGTGCACAAAGAACGAACTAACAAAAATTGTGCAAAAATGTATTTCTATATATTGAAGTTTACTTAGCATGTTATAATTTAAGCCCTTCTCTATGCCCTCCTTGCATTTTTTTAAAAAAAAGTTGTCACATTTGTTTGCTCCTCTGTGCTGACTTTCGAGTCAGAGTCATGCAGCATAGGGACAGGCCTTTCCCGGACAATATTATTTTCATATAGTAAGTTTCTGTTCTGTTATACAAGATTCCAACTAACTGTTCGGTTGTATTTTATTTCAAAACAGACCCCAGCAAAGGTTGTTTCATTCTTATTTTTTAATTCCTATTTAAAATGATAACAGAAGCTTTCCGCTGTATCTGACCCCCTGTGCTGTATCTGTCCTGGAAGTGTTTGATGGGACACCATGTAGAAAGAGCTTTTTATACAGTTTAAAAGAGTGGAGAGGGCTTGATCCTTTATCAAACTCTGTGCTATCCTTGTCATGTGAGTGTTTCATGGACGCAGCGTGAAGGAAGTTTTATTCTGTATCCAACTCCAATCTGTGCCCGTCCTGGGTATGTTCGATGTCGAGAGAACTTTAAAAAAGAATAGAAACATACACTGGACAATGCATTAATTTAGTAACTTTTTGTTTTCTTATATAAAGTTCCATATAACTGTTAATTTGTGTTTTATTTTGATGCAGTGCTTGAGCACGGGTGGTTCGACTATTATTTTTGACTTCCTGTTTTAAAAAGAGTAAAGAGAGCTTTCTTTTATATCTAACCCTGTGTTGTGCCTATTCTGCAAGCATTTGGTGGAGACAATGTTGAGGAAGCTTTACTTTCAGTTTAAGAGTGAAGAGAACTTTTCATTCAGTTTAAAAAGAGCACAGGCAGCCTTACTCTCTAGCTAACCTTGTACGGACTTGATCCTGGGAATGTTTCCTGAGGAGAATGTAGAGGCAGCCTTTATTTGAAGTTTAAAAGGGTAGAAACAGGTGCTTCGGCTCACCATGTCAATGCTGACCAAGAAACGCCAAGCTATACTGATCCCATTTACCTGCACTTGTTTTCTCATTAGCTCCGTTTGTGCCATTAATGGTCATTCCAGGTAGAATGACCATAAATGAGGCACAGGAAGATCAACAGATGACGAGTTGGTTGACACTGCACTTCGTCTTCATTTCAGTGGTGACCTGCTCAGGTTGATGACATTAGGGAACAACTCATTCTTGGCAAGCAAACCTTAAAAGTAATCTGCAATTGCTCACACGCATGTTCTGTCAATCAACCACATTGGAGTTAAGCCTCTTATGCACCTTGGAAGATATTCCTCTTTAGGTTAATCATGTACCTGAAAAGTGGCACTCCTGGTCTTATGATGGATAAAGGCTTCCTAGCAACAACTGGTTCAATTCAGCAGCATTGGACATGGCGCTGGGGATGCAATTTTCTGCATACTTACTATTCATGAAAATGTCATATTTTCCTGTAATATTATTCTGGTTTTACTTGTTTCCCCAATTACTTGACCAGGTTGAATGAATAATTAAAGCAACTTGGTGCATTTCCAATGAATAATGCAATAGGTCAAGGTAGAATTGGAATAAGGCTCTGCCCCTCAATCAATATATTAAATGCCAAGACCTAAAGCAGGATGTTCTCAATATTTTTGCAAATACAACAACTGCTATTCTGTGGGAGCCATTCGAGTGCTGCATGTGGAAATAGTCATCTTAAACTTAATCCAACTGTTACATAAAGTAACACCAGGTGCAAGCGTGAAATGAAGTCTGTAGGTTGAAGTTCTACCCAGATACTTGAGCACAAAATGCAGATTGACATTTCTGGTTAAACACTATGGGATTGCTGTAAGTAGGAGACGCTGTTTATCTGAGGTGATGTTGAAACTGAAGGCCTATCTGCCCTATCAGATCAATGTAAACATCCTAAAGCATGGTTTCAAAGAAATCCATCTGAGTTCTCCTCAGTTTATTTGCAAATATATATTCCCTCAACCGACAACAATAAAATAGAATAGTTGGTTATTATCACATTTGTTGCTTGTGGCATGCCTGCATGCAGAGATCAGCTGCATCTTTCATGAGAACCTGAGAAATAAAAGCACATGGAGGCCATTTGGCCCTTTATTCTGCTGTCCAATTATTGATGATAATGGCTGATTTTCTACCTCCAATGCACCTACCCGCACTAATCCCTAAATTCAATTGTTTTCAAAATATGTGCATCTGTCTTAAACATATTCAGCTACTGAGCATCCAAAGTTTTAAAACGTAGGGAATTCCAAAATCCTGTAGCTTTTTGAGTAAAAAAAAAGCTTCTTCATCTCCATCCTAAATTGTGGATGCTTTATTCTGTGAGTCCCAGTTCCAATATCCCAAGCTGGGCAAATATTCTCCTGGCATCCACCGATTTGAGCCCTGTTAGAATTTTACATGTTACCATACCACAAAAATATTTCCATGTTCATGAAAGATGCTGGATAAATGCAAGAACTTCTTCATTTCTTCCATTAAGCCTTTTAAAAGTAATTGACCAAACCTTTAGACATGATAGGGGGAAAAATGAAATTAAGCAGTTAGTCAGAGAATCATGGAGTCACACAGCATGGAAAGGTACCCTTCAGTCCAACCAGTCCATGCTGACCATAACCCCAAATCAAACTAGTCGCACATGTCTGTGCTTGACCCATATCCCTCCAAACATTTCCTATTCATGTGCTTATCCAAATGCCTTTTAAACATTGTAACTGTAGCTACATCCACCACCTCATCTGGAAGTTCAGTCCATACATGGACCACCTTCTGTGTAAAAAATGTTGCCCATCATGTCTCTTTTATACCTTTTTCCTCTCACCTTAAAAATATACCCCCTTGTCTTGGACTCCTCCACCCTAAGGAAAAGGCACCTACCATTCACCTTATCTTTACACCTCATGAATTCTATCAACCCCTATAAGGTCACACCTCAACCTCCTATGCTCCAGTTAAAATTGCCCCAACTTATCACAGTCTATCCTTATAACTCAAAGCCTCCAGTCATGGTAACATCCTTGTAAATCTTTGCTGCATGATTTACAATTTTAAACATACTGCCTCAATAGTTTGCAGAAGAACAACTGAGGGAAAGCTTACGGGAGTGGATCCGATTGCATAGCCCTTTCAAATAGCTAACATAAGTACAATGGCCTTCTCCTATGTGCCATTACTACTTATTAAACAGGCTCCCTAGAACAGTACCTTCCAAAGCCACAATTACTCACATGCAGCAGGACATGGAGAGCAGATACATGGGAATGTGGCCTCCTACAAATTCCCCTCTAAGCCACTCACATCCTGACTTGGAAATATATTGTTGTTACTGCTGTTGGCGTGACAAAGTCCTAGAACTCGTATCCTAATAGCATTGTGAGTCTAGCAACACTAAATGGACTGCAGTGGTTTAAGAAGGCAGATCATCACAGCCTAAGCAAGGGCAAGTAGGGATAGGCAAAAAAATGCTGATCTAGCCTGCAACACCCATGTACCATGAGTAAATGAAAAAAGAACCTTAAAAAAAAACTTTTGTTCATATTTACTCTTTCCACAGCTGGTTTAATTGTTACATTAAAATGAAACTTTAAATATGATCTTGCTCTGTCTAGTACATGGTCATTATCCTTTATATTTTGCTAAGTTTCCTGATTCCTGCAAGTTTGAAATAATTGGGTCTAAGCTCAAAACATTGTAGCTTCACTGAGTGTAGGTCTTGGAGCATTTTGTGTGGTTGGTAAACAGATATATTACTCACTCAGCATATGACTGTCGGGCAGCGGTAAAATGTGGATATACACTCCCCACATTAGCTCCTATTCTTTTACAAGTAACAGTATAACATATTTTTGAACTGAATTCCAGACGAGTGTCGAATCACAATTCAAACTGAATCATCATTCGGTAAGGTGCCGAAAGTCCAGAAATTAACACAATGCAACCTGTGTGTTTATCTATTCATTTTATTCATAAACCATCAAGAACAATGATTCATTGTGCTTGATATTCTAAACAAAAAAAATTACACATTCTCTCTTCCTCCCTCAGCTCAAGTCTAAAGTTCAAGGAGATATGTATACCTTTTAACTAAATAGAGCAAAAATCATATTGAAAAGTAAATACAGGATTTTTTCCTCAACAACACAATTTGCAAATTATTTAGATAATAAAATGTGAGGCTGGATGAACACAGCAGGCCAAGCAGCATCTCAGGAGCACAAAAGCTGACGTTTCGGGCCTAGACCCTTCATCAGAGAGGGGGATGGGGAGAGGGAACTGGAATAAATAGGGAGAGAGGGGGAGGCGGACCGAAGATGGAGAGTAAAGAAGATAGGTGGAGAGAGTATAGGTGGGGAGGTAGGGAGGGGATAGGTCAGTCCAGGGAAGACGGACAGGTCAAGGAGGTGGGATGAGGTTAGTAGGTAGATGGGGGTGCGGCTTGGGGTGGGAGGAAGGGATGGGTGAGAGGAAGAACCGGTTAGGGAGGCAGAGACAGGTTGGACTGGTTTTGGGATGTAGTGGGTGGAGGGGAAGAGCTGGGCTGGTTGTGTGGTGCAGTGGGGGGAGGGGACGAACTGGGCTGGTTTAGGGATGCAGTAGGGGAAGGGGAGATTTTGAAACTGGTGAAGTCCACATTGATACCATATGGCTGCAGGGTTCCCAGGCGGAATATGAGTTGCTGTTCCTGCAACCTTCGGGTGGCATCATTGTGGCAGTGCAGGAGGCCCATGATGGACATGTCATCTAGAGAATGGGAGGGGGAGTGGAAATGGTTTGCGACTGGGAGGTGCAGTTGTTTGTTGCGAACTGAGCGAAGGTGTTCTGCAAAGCGGTCCCCAAGCCTCCGCTTGGTTTCCCCAATGTAGAGGAAGCCGCACCGGGTACAGTGGATGCAGTATACACCAGCATTCCGCATGGAGATGGCCTCAAGGCACTCCGCTTCTTCCTGTCCTGTAGGTCCGACCAGTCCCCCTCCACCGACACTCTCATCCGCCTAGCTGGAACTCGTCCTCACACTCAACAACTAAAAAAATCTCTTTTGACTCCTCCCACTTCCTACAGACTAAGGGGGTGGCCATGGGCACCCGCATGGGCCCCAGCTATGCCTGCCTCTTTGTAGGTTACGTGGAACAGTCCCTCTTCCGCACCTACACAGGCCCCAAACCCCACCTCTTCCTCCGGTACATTGATGACTGTATCGGCGCTGCCTTTTGCTCCACAGAGGAGCTCGAACAGTTCATCCACTTCACCAACACCTTCCACCCCAACCTTCAGTTCACCTGGGCCATCTCCAGCACATCCCTCACCTTCCTGGACCTCTCAGTCTCCATCTCAGGCAACCAGCTTGTAACTGATGTCCATTTCAAGCCCACCGACTCCCACAGCTACCTAGAAGACACCTCCTCCCACCCACCCTCCTGCAAAAAATCCATCCCCTATTCCTAATTCCTCCGCCTACGCCGCATCTGCTCCCACGATAAGACATTCCACTCCCGCACACCCCAGATGTCCAAGTTCTTCAAGGACCGCAACTTTCCCCCCACAGTGATCGAGAACGCCCTTGACCGCGTCTCCCGTATTTCCCGCAACACATCTCTCACACCCCGCCCCCGCCACAACCGCCCTAAGAGGATCCCCCTTGTTCTCACACACCACCCTACCAACCTCCGGATACAACGCATCATCCTCCGACTCTTCCGCCATTTACAATCCGACCCCACCACCCAAGACATTTTTCCATCCCCACCCCTGTCTGCTTTCTGAGAGACCACTCTCTCCGTGACTCCCTTGTTCGCTCCACACTGCCCTCCGACCCCACCTCACCCGGCACCTTCCCCTGCAACTGCAGGAAATGCTACACTTGTCCCCACACCTCCTCCCTGACCCCTATCCCAGGCCCCAAGATGACATTCCACATTAAGCAGAGGTTCACCTGCACATCTGCCAATGTGGTATACTGCATCCACTGTACTCGGTGCGGCTTCCTCTACATTGGGGAAACCAAGCGGAGGCTTGGGGACCGCTTTGCAGAACACCTCCGCTCAGTTCGCAACAAACAACTGGACCTCCCAGTCGCAAACCATTTCCACTCCCCCTCCCATTCTCTAGATGACACGACTATCATGTGCCTCCTGCACTGCCACAATGATGCCACCCGAAGGTTGCAGGAACAGCAACTCATATTCTGCCTGGGAACCCTGCAGCCATATGGTATCAATGTGGACTTCACCAGTTTCAAAATCTCCCCTTCCCCTACTGCATCCCTAAACCAGCCCAGTTCGTCCCCTCCCCCCACTGCACCACACAACCAGCCCAGCTCTTCCCCCCCACCCACTGCATCCCAAAACCAGTCCAACCTGTCTCTGCCTCCCTAACCGGTTTTTCCTCTCACCCATCCCTTCCTCCCACCCCAAGCCGCACCCCCATCTACCTACTAACCTCATCCCACCTCCTTGACCTGTCCGTCTTCCCTGGACTGACCTATCCCCTCCCTACCTCCCCACCTATACTCTCTCCACCTATCTTCTTTACTCTCCATCTTCGGTCCGCCTCCCCCTCTCTCCCTATTTATTCCAGTTCCCTCTCCCCATCCCCCTCTCTGATGAAGGGTCTAGGCCCGAAACGTCAGCTTTTGTGCTCCTGAGATGCTGCTTGGCCTGCTGTGTTCATCTAGCCTCACATTTTATTATCTTGGAATTCTCCAGCATCTGCAGTTCCCATTATCTCTTGCAAATTATTTAGTTGTGTTTTAAAATTGATTTCAGTAATCCCAGCTGTTTGATCAGAGAAAATGTTTGTTTACAAAAAACCTTGAGGCAGAGTATGCAAACTGAACCAAATTCTTTGTTCTCAAATCACTTTAAAGCAAAATGGTGGTTCCAGCATTATTTCTTCTTTAATACACTGCAAATTCCTTCACTTGTGCAAGTACATTTTATTCTTTCACTTATGTACAGGGTGCAGTCCTGCCCTTTCCACACCTGCTTCTTTATCTCCCAGTCTGCATTGCCACTCTCTATCAGCTGCACCTGTGCTCTAACTCGTACCACTGCTCACATAAATACCATCAAGGGCCTTGACCCGAGGAACTTGAAATACATAACATTTAACTCCTCACTCTCCAAATTAACCTTTGCAAAAAGAGCAGAAAGATGCACCCAAGATCCAATACTCACTCGCCTTGACTAGCAGGGGAAATGTTCAATATTAAATTGAAATGGCTCTAGATCCAAGTACACACAGGCACAAGCCAAACAGCTGAATTAATAATTAATGGATTTATCAGAGACTAATTTTTCCAATGCTGAATGCAAACTGAAACATAAAAGCCAAAGAACTAATGCTGATCAAACTAGAATTATCACCGACTTGAGAAGCATTTTCAAAAGGCTTTAACCTGATTTTGATCTGTTATGTGGTATCTTAATCATTATGTTAAAATAGAAATGTATATTTTATGTGATTATTAGTAAGGGGCTGTTGGTTATAAATGGACCGTTGAAACTGGTTATCTTGTATGTCTACCAGATTGAACACAGATTTGTGCCTATTTCCCCATTTGCCAAGTTCCTGATGACATATGATAAGAAATGGTAATTTGTCTCACAGCAGAAGACTGAATCTGTAAATATTACTTCAAGCCACTTTTGCACAATTAGAGTCATACAGCATGGAAACGGGACCTTTGGTCCGACTAGTCCATGCTGAACATAATCCCAAGTTAAACCAGTCAGACCTGCCAGTGCTTGGCCTGTTTCCCTCCAAACATATTTTTTATTCACATACCTATCCAAATGCCTTTTAAACATTGTAACTATACCCACATCCATCACTTCCTCTGGAAGTTCATTCTATACACAAACTACTCTCTCTGCAAAAAGGCTACCCCTCATGTTTTTATTGAAATCTTTCTCATCTCACCTTACAAATATATCCCCTATCTTGAAATCCCCCACCCTAAGGAAAATATACCTGCCATTCACCTTATTTATACCCCTCCTGATTTTATAAACATTTCCTTCATTCATTCATTCGTGGGATAAGGGTGTCGCTGGCTAAGCTGCATTTAGTGCCCATCCTTAATTGCCCAGAGGGCTGTTAAAAGTCAACCACGTTGCTGTGGGTCTGCAATCACATAAAGCCCAAACCAGATAAGGATGGCAGTTTCCTTCCCTAAAGGGTATGAGTGAACCAGATGGGTTTTTTTCCCCCCCAACAATCAGTAATGGATTCACAGCCATAATTTGATTCTTAATTCCAGATATTTATTGAATTCAAATTCCACCATTTGCTGTGGCAGGTTTCAAACCCAAGCCCACAGAACGTTATCTGGGTCTCTCGATTAACAGTCCAGCAATAACACCGATAGCCATCTCCTCTCTAAGATCATGCCTCAACATCCTATCCTCCAGTGATAGGAGTCCTGGACTATCCTTATAACTCAAACCCTCCTGGTAAAACTTTTCTGAACCTTCTCCATCTTAATAAAATTCTCCATATCAGGGAGACCAGAACTGGACACATTCAACTAGAAGAAGCTGAAGAACAGATCCATTCTGTGTTCTATGTACTAGAAAAGCTACTGTGAGTTCAGAGGCCTGTGCTCAAGTCCCACCTGCTTCAGAGGTATGTAAAAACATCTTCTGAGCAGGAAAACTATCTGCTACAAAACTATGGAGTCATAAGTGAGGACAAAAGTAGCAGAAAACTCAGACAACAATTTCCATTTGCATTCTCCTCGCTATGATTGGAAGAGGCCAAATCAAATAAAAATATCCTTAAACACAGTGGCATTTTAAAAATAGGCAAGTTAAGATCTAAACTACATGCATAAGTATCTAAAAAAATTCATGTTGAGTCAGAAGTCCATTTGCCTGAAGTATCCCTGCTAACAAAACTGGCAATGCATGAAGTTTTGCCATTGTGTCTGTCTAGGAGACTAGTATAGAATACTCATCACATCGTCTTTGGGCAGTCAATTTATTCCATCATTCATCAACCAGGCCTTCAATAATTGAAGCCCAATGTATTTCTCCTGCTGCTGTAATTGCTTTAAATTTCTTCAAAATGAGTTTAACAAGTCCAAATTCAGTCAGTTACTGGAGAATAGGACACACCTGTGTGGCTTCAGTTGGCTGCCAGTCCCATCTCTTATTTACTAAGGGTAGATCAAAGCAGGCGATTGAAGCATATTATAGAGTAAAGCATGGAGCATTAAATCAGTTGGTGCAAGAATGGTTCATTTTGGAGAATTGTCAGTCCCCTTTGTGAAGCTTTGTTGCTGTCACATGTTGATTACAATAGTTGGTTTATTTATACTGATCCACTGAGATTTTAGATATATGCTTATGCTCATAAATTTGAGCATAGACTTCCATGTAGCATTGTCTTGGCAAAACTAACACATTGCGTGCAATGCATGCTTGGCACATTTTGATTATATATTTGGGAACTTGTAATCAGTCAATTCATTAGTATAAGTGATGATAGAGTTGATCATATTCAAATTGGCCTCTTGTGTTTAAAAAAAATCAGTTAAAAGGGGGAAAACAGGTCCCCTCAACTCTTATTGTTACCTGCTATCCTTTTGTGTAAGGTTTAATTTCTTTGTTCTTTATACATGCATAGGATGGGAATAGAGGAATACAATTCTAGGAAGGGTAGGGGGTTTTAGTTGTGATGGGCAGCATGTCAGTGCAGGCTTGGAGGGCCAAAGGGCCTGTTCCTATGCTGTAATTTTCTTTGTTCTGTGTTTAATTGGGTACAGTAAGAGGCGTGTTGTTTTCCTGCAGCAGGTCAAAGGATTTAGACAGTTCTCAATACTCTAACGAAAACAACTATTGCTGGAGAACACAATGGGTCAGAGAGCATCCATGGAGAGACAACATCCATGGGGAGAGAGAGACCAAGTTAGCATTTCAAGTCTAGATGGCTTTTCATTGTAGCTGAGGTGAGGACACTTCAGCTCTGAAGAAGAGTCATCTAAACTTGTAACGTTAGCTTGCTGTCTCTCCACAGATGCTGCCTGACCTGCTGTGATCTCCAGCAATAGTTGTTTTCAGTATAGATTCCAGCATCTGCAGTAATTTACTCCTCTCTCTAGTTACTCTGATGCCCATCCACATTCTGTGGATGAATGAATTGATTGATAGTTTCACCATATCAAATGTAACAGCCTAAGGACTGAGACTGCATCAGATATTGGATTTTGACAGAATTCAGGTTGGGTAATTTGGCAGTTGCTGATTTGGGACAACCCAAGCCAGATGAGGTCAAGGTTCACTTGGAATGTGGGTACAGACTAGCTTGCAAGTCATGGAATAGGTAACACATCTGACAATATGCAGAGCCTGACCAAATTATCCAGCCACATTAATTTTAATTGAGTGAAATAAAATGAATTGATGTATTACACATTCTAAAAGTGCCCAGTTTTTGGCATCACTGGTTTTTAGACAGTTGTTTTTGAGAGGTCATACCTGTGGCTGTAGACACTTGCACATGTTATTTGTTGTACTTTTTTTCTGTGATTCTTACTAACATAGCAAATTTTGGTATTTTTCATTGTGCAATGATGAATGGATGAAATGTACTGAAAATGCTGTAAATCACAATAGGCCAGGCAGCATCCATTGAGATGGAGCAAGCTAATGTTTCTCATCTAGATGACTCTTCATGAGCTCTGATGAAGAGCCATCTTGATTTGAAACGTTAGCTTGCTCTCTCCATCAATGGTGCCCGAACCGCTGTGATTTCCAGCCCTTTTTGTTTCCAGTCCAATTTCCAGCACCTATAGTAACTTGCTCCTACATCTATTTACTGGCATAGGGTTTAATCATCACGTGAGTGATTCCTTCACTGAAATCTCTACTAATACCTGTGTGAGATAATATCTGTTTTTCTTAGTAGTTCAGATCAGAACAGGGTCCATATATGATGCCAACTCACTGAATGTGGTCCACAGGATAGACTATCTCAAATAGGTTGTTTAAAGTTCATAAGTATTCACATTTTAACTATTTGTAAAAAAAGCTCGAACAGAAAACTCAGACTGAAGAACTTCCATCCCCAACAGTTACTGATTGATCTACCCAACAGGAAATTCTCTCCCACTTGTACATCAGCCCAGCTGGCTGGAAGGTGTGTTTTGCTACAGTGTCCTTGGCAGAATAAAATATCCCAAGGTACTTCACAGGAATGTAATTAGATAAAGACTTGGTACCATATCAAAGTTTGGACGGGGTCAAAAAGTACAGTCTCTGCGATAGGTGTCAAAGAACATACGAGAAACAGAGAATGAGGTGGAGAGCAAGAGAAATCAAGGGAAGAATATTCAGCATTGAGAGCTTAGACAGCTTCAGATGCTGATAGTGGAGGCTAACATTCGGAATAATGAAGAGTCTTTAGTGGTAGGAGGTGGCAGAGAAAGGAACTGGGTAGCACGATGTACAAATTTGAACATTATGTTGATGGACTGGGCACCAGTTTACGTCAGCAAGCACTAACATGAGGGAATAGGCCAGAAAATTTAGCACAAAGCCTGTGGAACTTGGAATTAAGTCAGAGGTTTTATGAAGTTCCACTTCGCCAATTCTTTCTGGAGTTAGTAAGATTCCACAAATTAATTTAAAAGCCTCAGAAGATTTGTGGTTGCTTCACCAGTCCTATTTCAAAGTTGTTATTGGTTACAGATAAACAGTTCCCACAGATCTGTGGAATGGTGAAAGAAAATAATTCTCAGACACAACCAACAAATAATCTTCCTCCTGGTGAGAATGCAACTTTTTATGGAATTAAACATATTTTTATGGGTGATCATGTGCATTGAAGAGTAAGTATTCTGAGAATGTTCAGTTCCTTAAGAAGAGCCCAGACAGTGAATTAGAAACTGCGGATCTATTCCCAATAATGAAACATTTGTGACATTAGTGTCAGTAGCAGAGAAGAAAAATACTCTGAAAAAATCCAAAGCAAGTCTTTTCAACTTATAGCATTTGAAAATGATGGCAAAATATTTTTAGCAAATGAAGCCTAGGTTTGTTTTTTGTGTCACAAAAACATTTGAATTTATCCTGCAAATTTTACACAGCGAGATATCATAAAATGCCTTGCAACCATTGAATTGTTCTTTCCGATATCAAACCTTATTGAAATGTAGGAATTCATAGACAACATAGGAACAGAAGTGGGCCATGCAGCCCCTTGAGCCTGTTCTACCATTCAATGAAATAATGGTTGATCTGTGACCTAACTCCATATATGGCCTAGGGCCTATATTTTTAATATCCTTTGTTTAACAAAATTTATTTGGTTCAGATTTAAAACTAACAACTGATCCAGCATCAACTGCCATTTGTGGATGAGAGTTCGAAACATCTCCATCCTTTGTGTATAGAAGTGCTTTCTAACATCTCTCCTGAATGATCTGACCCTAAGTTTCAGGTTATGCCCCCTAATTTTAGCATCTCTAATAAGTGGAAATATTTTATCTTAAACTACCCTGTCGTTTCCTGTTAATACATTGAAGATTTTGATCAGATCACCCCATAATCCTTAAAATTCTAGAGAAGACAGGCCTCATTGTATAAACTCTCCTCCTAACTTAACCCTGAAGTCCAGATATCATTTGTGTAAACCTACATTGTACTCCCTACAAGGCCAATTTATTCTTCCTAAGAGGTGGTGCCCAGATCTGCTCACAGTGCTTCAGGTGGTATCTAACCAAGATTTTGCATGAATGCAGCATGACCTTTGCATTGCAATACTCTAGTCCCCTAGATGTGAGCAAAGGCTTCACACAATGTAATAATGACCCAATAATCTGTACCTTTAGAGAATGTGGTTGAGGTATAATAATTAGTCAATATCCATCTTCACTACTTTTCTTTAAAATATACCATTGAATCGTTTACCTGCACGTAAGAGAGTTGGTAGGATCTGAGTATAGTGTTTCATTCAACATGTGCATCTCTGATACTGCAGCATTCACTCAGTATTGGCACTGGGAGTCAATGCTGACTTACGTGGCAAGACCATGGGTATGTGATGTGAGCTTGTGGCTTTCTGGCTGGGGAATTAAGTGCTTTTAAATGAAGCACACAATCACTAATGCTGTTTTTACCAGTTAGTTTCAACCACGTTACCCTGAATTTCTTTCAATGAAAGAATATTGAAAAATGGCTTCTGCCTCAACAAGTGGCATACTTGGCACAGGGGAGTAATGGATCAATACTATGTATATCTCCAGCAGTATAATATTAACTCAGAGTGACAAGAAGCAAGCATTGTATTTCAATGTAAGCAAGTTGCCTACTGTCCTCCTTGGTCACTCCAGACCAGCTACCTGCTTAGCTCTACATTATGCCGACAGGGAACACTTGCACACATAACTGTACCATCCATAGGGGACAGCGCAACTGTCAACTCATTTGAATCCGTTCTGAAAGACAGTCATGTGCCATCATTCTACTATCACCAAACTGACAAGCTTCTATTAACTGGAGCTGCAAACAGCGCTTGAGGGATAGCAACCACTTCTTAGCTCACAGCCTCGGTGTTGTCTTTAACATGAAGGAGTATCGGACCCACTGCAGAGCTCACAAGAAAAACTCAGTTTGAACAAAGTGCTGGTGTTGTGTTTTACCATCGTCTGGTTTGGTTATTAAGCAGAAACTCTGTCTCCTACCGAAATCGCAGGATAGAATCCTTGATGAACATCAGGTCCCCAGAAGAGTGTCTTTATCCGGGAGGTAATATAAATGAGTTTAGTCAGCAGTTTAAAAAAAGGCATTGGCGTGTTTTTTAATTAAACAAAGTGAGTTATTCTGACGGAAATCAAAGGCAAATGGTAGAACAATTGCTGGTGTGCTTTCAGAAGACTGAGTGTAAATTGTAAAGTTGACTTTTCTCCCCGGAAACCTTCCTTTAACCTGATTATGACCAAAAAAGTGTCCATCTGTTTGTATCTTATGATGGCACCTTTTCAATAACAATAAATCAGTAAGAAAAATGGGTAACAAGATTTTTTCCCTATTAGCTCTCTTGTCTTGATGGATATTATATTATGGAACCGATCAGCTCTTACGTGCACATTTATGAGTTCAAATTATGTTAACAATTCTTCAGATCTTACCCCTCCACCCAAAGCACCACACTCCCCATAAAACTCTTAGCTTGAGGGCACAGGCACCAATTGTAGAGTGCTTTTGAAACACAATGGCTGAGGTGTCACTGTGCTCTTTTTCACTCCCGCAAACTCAGGGAGTCTGCTGAGAAACACAGGCTTTTATCCTGTGATTTCCCCTTTTAATATTTTCTGTTGTTTGATTTCTCTTTTGCCTCTTCAGTGAGCAATTTAAAATCTTGCCAAAGAACCTTCATGTTATTGTTTTAATCTAATCCTGAAGACCAAATGGACTGTTTATTTACTTAACCAAGCAGCTTCTAATAACATCTTTTGTAATTGACTAAAGTAATGTTAAAAGCAAAAATAGTGCCACTTCATAACACCCCATTAAAGTCACTTACATGCCCTCCATGTCAATACTATTTACTGCAGCTGTAGAGCTTCATAGACTATGCAGCTAAAGATAGCTATCTTCCCTCCTGTGCATTAACTTGCGATTATAATTGCAACACGAAAGCAAAGCAGATTCTCTCCACATTGTTGTTACCCCAATAATGCTGCAGTAGTTTATTCATTATTGGGGTGTGGGCATTGTTGGCAAGGCTAGCATTTATTGTGCATCCCTGAATGTGCTTACAAATGTGGTGGTGGTCTTCCTACTTGAATCGTTGCAGTCTTTGGTGAAGATGCTTACTTGACACTCAAAGGTAATTAGTTGCAGAATTATGATCGGAACACCAATAAACGTCCAAGGTGGAATGATGTGTGACTTGGAAGTGATGTTGAAAATGCATCAAGAGGAATCAGGATGCGTCTTGAATACAGAAAAAGGGAATTAACTGGACGTTGATGGTTCCTCTTTGCTTCGGTGTGATGTTCGGATCTTGATTTCTTCACTACTATTACTTAAAGTCAATGAGGTCAGCACCCTTGCAAAGCTAAAATTGCTTTTCACTGATGCTGAACATATCAATCCCAAATTTAATTTCTTGCTTGGTGAGAACAGAATATGCACTGTGTTAAAGATAAAACAATGTGATACACATCCACGTTATACTCCTCCAATACTGTTTGACATATGCATTTTGGGCAACATGAAATGTTGATCATAGATGATCTGAAGCCCATGACATCATTAAGATACCAAAAAAACACTAATCTCAGGTTCCTAAACTCTTTCTGGCTGGACACACCCCTCAACGTGTTACCAAATGAATGCAAGGATGGAAGAGACCTAGCATTTAGGTTTTTATTTCTTTAAAAATTAACTTGCTTATCAAAGTGCTCCTTTGCAATGCACAAGGACACCTTGAGCCTCTCCTGTCCAGGCATCAGCTCTCACCTCACCACCCCCGCCCCAACATCACTCCACACCAAGGCCTGTGGCACAATTTAGTACCAGGAATTATTGCCTTCATCACCTGGTGGTGAGCTCCAAAGGCATCATTCCATCTTGGATGTTTATTGGTGTTCTGATCATAATTCTGTAACTAAAGAACTTTGAGTGTCAAGTAAACATCCTCACCACAAAGACTGCAGCGATTCAAGAAGGAAGACCACCATACACGTTTATAAGCACATTAACAACAATGTGGAGAGAATCTGCTTTGCTGTTGCAGTTATAATTGCAAGTTAATGCACAGAAGAAAAGACAGGTCCAAGATCTCACATTTTCCCTCTGGTTTCTACATCATTGTCATGGGGATTGAAATGGAAGCAGCATTGATTCATATAAATAAAACTCAGAATTAAAATGGCCTGGGCCTCATGATATGTCAAAGATGAGCCTCTAGCTCACTTTTTCTCTTCATGAGACTTGTTCTTTTTTTCAATTCACTGATATGATGTGGGCATTATTGACTGGCCAGCACATATTGCCCATCCCCAGCTGCTCTTCAGAAGGTAGTGGTGAGCTGCTTTCTTAAACTGTTGCAGTCCATGAGCTGTAGGTTGGCTCACAATGCACTTAGGGAAGGTATTTGGGGTTTTTGACCCAGCAACGTGAAAAAGCAGTATAACACCATTTGGAGCTGGAGGAATACAGCCCCACACAGTAAAAGAGCAGTGATATATTTCCAAGTCAGAATGAAGAGTGGCTTGGAGGAAAACTTGCAGGTGGCAGTGTTATGTATCATTTGATTGTATTATTTTGGATGGAAGTGACTGCGAATTTGGAAGGTACTGTTGAAGGCTCTTTGTTGAACTTCTGCAGTGCATATTGGATATGGTACTCATTGCTGCTACTGAGGGGAACAGATTCTTATGGACATGGTATCCATCAAGAGATCTACTCTGTCCTTGATAACATCAAGCTCCTTGTGTATTGGCGGCGCTGCATTCCATCACTCTCCTGACTTGTGTTTGTAAATTGTAGATAGGCTTTGGGGAGTCAAGAGGGAAGTTACATACTACAGTATTTCTAGTCTCTGACCTGCTCTTGTGGCCATTGTGTTTATATGATCAGTCCAGAATTTTCAGTTAAGGATGTTGAGAGTGGAGATTCAGTGATGGTAAAGCCATCTAATATCAAGGCCTGGCAGTTAAACTCTTGGTCTGCAATGAAAACACATGCAAAAATACAGCTCAATCCCACTCCATGTCTGCTAGCACTTTCAATAATGGAACCAACCACTGGCTAACATCATGTGAATAGTAGCCAGCACAATTTCCCCCATTCAGGAGTGCCTGCTCACCTCTGTCCCAGATTGTTCAGCCCATTGTCATGTAAGATAGAAGGAAGTGGATCACTAAAACTAGTACCATCTTTTTGCATGATATGAGAGTCCTGGTTAAATAGTCAGTCATGTGTGCAAGCTAGAAGATGTTGATGTTTGTGCATGAGGTTTTAGTGGAGCACATACATGTTCGGCATCCATCCTGGATTGTTTGTGGTCAAGTGAAGAAGACAGGTGAATCTACTAATGGCTGAGGTTACTGGTATAGTTTTTAAGATATGGCAACTAAAAGTGTGCTCACTGGCCTTCACCATTCACACAAAGATGTTTCATACCTTGCGGCATTGCATCCAGATTCTTTGGACTGGACTCCTAGCATAGATCACAACACTATCTGCTCCCACTACCTTTTGACAAATTATCTGGAAGGTCTCCTGGCCAATCATGAATAAAGAGCATCTCTCCTCCTTTCCACCTCTTTTATCAAGACCTCCAGTAGTATCTGAAAGTCTTGGAGCTCTCTCTTTCTTATGTTGTACTATCCTTCCATGATTTCAAAGCCCTCCAGGCTTGCTTCCTGCATGACTCCCAGAACATATTCCAGCCCCAACACACCTTTGCTTTAAAAGAGAAGATGTTGTGTGAAGCCAGCGAACAATAGGATGAACACTGCTTACACACAACCACTCCAATACACGTGGATATGTAATAGTGCCTGTATTTCAGTGAATGGGCATGAGTTAACCCTACACTGCAATTGCCACACTCCTTTACATGATCCCTTTAATTAAGCTCCTGCCTCAAATAACTGTGTTTTTAGGAGCTAACTGTGTGTAGATTGGCTGTTATTCTTCTTACATTACAATGGCAACTACTCTTCACAAAGTATTTTCTTGGTTGTAAATTGTCATTGTCATCCAAATGTCATAACCTGTCTTGTAAATGCAAATATTTCCTTTCATCATTTCTGGTGATTTCTACTATTCCATACCGTGGAACAAAATTGTAACAGTTGGTCATTTTGTTAGATCTCATGAACAGGGAATAACTTCACAAATGCACTTACTAAGTAACGACACAAAGTGCAAAAGGAATATTTTCATCTTGGTATATTCAGTTGATAAAAGATAAAGAATAGCTTAGTCAGTTGGTCATATAGTTTATGATGCAGAGTAACATCAAGTGTGGCTTTAATTCCCACACTGGTTGAAGTTACTGTGAAGCTTTCTCCTTTTCAACCTCTCCCCTTGCCTGAGGCATGCTAACCCTCAGGTTAAACCTCCATCAGTCATTTCCCTCTAATGGGAGAGCAGCCCTATTGTCTGCAAGGAATATGGCAATGTTACCTTTTATATTCAATTGATATATCATAAATTTGAGCTTTTTCAACACGAATTTTCATGTACAGCATATAAGAATATTCTTTAGTAAACCAGTACAGCCCAAAAATGCAGGGTTAAAATGCTTTATTGCCTTTGGAAAATAGAATCTACATGTGAAAGACACAATAAATCAAGGAAAACCGAATATTCTTGATTTGTGGCAATCCTGAGACCTGTAATGCATTCTATTGTGGCTTGCTTGTGAAGAAGGTTATCATGGGGAAGAATCAGATCCATAATCTAGCACAAAAAAAATGCTGGGTGTGGAAGATCTGAAATGAAAACAAAGTGCTGGTGAAACTCAGCAGGTCTAGCAGTATGTGTGGGGAGAAGACAGTTAACATTTTGAGTCCAGTCCACAGACGTCTTCACCTGGCTCCAATCATTGCTTTCTGTCTGGACCCTTCTTTCTTGCCTTTTACCCGCACTTGACTTGTTCATTGAGGACTGTTGATGTGACATTGGGTGCCCTAATTTCTTTACACGTCTGCTCACCCATGCAAAGCTATCTCCCTCCCACTCCGTGCTCCAAAACCCAAGCCTGACTTTGTCACCAAGCCTGCTGACAAGGCTGTTGTCTGGTGCAGTGACCTCTACTATGCAGAGGCTGAGAATCAACTCTCCGGCACCTTATTCTTTTCCCCCTGGACCACGACCCCACTACCAAACACGACGGCCGCTTATGTCCATGTCTGCCACCAATCTCATCTCATCTGTGTTCACCCCTGGCCGCCTCTGTAAGATCGAACAAAAGACCCCAGCATTATAACATATGAACAAAACCCTGGATTTTTTGGTGAGAGCCCTGGACTTTCAAAACTTTTAAAAGAGGCAGTTGGTCTAAGTTCTGTGGGAAATACACAACACAGCTGGCAAAACAGAAATCTTGCTGTCTATGACTATTGTTCAGCCTGGAATACCAATTTACACCTCATGTCTAAAAGAACAACCAACTGAAACCAAAAGACTCTTGCCCGAGACAGTTTTTACACCTCAGGTTACACAACACAGACTGAGATAGTTAGAACTACTGATGCTGGAGTTAGAGATAACACAGCGTGGAGCCGGAGGAACACAGCAGGCGAGGCAGCATCAGAGGAGCAGGAAAGTTGATGTTTCGGGTCAGGACCCTTCTTCAGAAGAACTTCCCGAAGAAGGGTCCTGACCCAGAATGTCAGCTTTCCTGCTCCTCTAATGCTGCCTGGCCTACTGTGTTCCTCCAGCTCCACCCTGTATATATAAAACAGACAGTTTGGGGCTGACAGAATTACAGGCATTTAATCTCAATCAAAACCCATTCACACATACTCAAACCATCAAAAAACCGATTAACTCCAGAAAAGAACGTCAAGAACTCAACAAAAACTATAGATTTGAGTGAAGATAACAGGGCTCATGGTCAGTATAAGTGAGAGCCCTGAACTCACCTGAGTGTGGCCATTTTCAACAACAAGCTTCTGCATGATCAACTTCTCCGCAAGCTTCTTTGCTCAACAAGCAGCTTCTGAAGCAAGGCCCAAGAGAAGCCGAATCGAGAGGCCAAACTGAGAACCGGGAACAGGGGAGCCGAACCAAGGGCTTCAACTGAACAAAAGACATCGGGGAGGGGGGGAGCCAACAGAGAACCCGAACGAGAGCTTCCAAACCTGGACCTTTCCGAACCAAGAACAGCAATGGCAAGTACCTCAACAAACAATCACGATTATCAGAACTAAAACCCAATAACATAAAGCAACAACAAACTCGACCAATGCCACAAGTCCTCAGACACAACTTTCTGAGGTGAAAACTGGGCTCGCCAAGCCAGCAAAAGTAAAGAAAACCAGGTACTTAACTGATAGATCCAACGTGCACCTAACCCCATCAGTGGACTCAGCCTAAACAGAAAGGCCCACGCGGCCCGTAGAGTCCATCCAGGCTCCCAGTGCAGTAAGCAGGGACGGCCAGTTGTGCTTGAAAATTGCATTCTGAGTGGTGAGCATAAACGCCCAAGACCCCAAAGATCCGACCTAGCTAGCAGGGAGGGGAAGGAAGGCGACAACAGTGCAGTGGGACCCTATTAGTAAGAACTCTGATTAAGAGTCTAAAATTAAACACTGTTGTTTTCTGTGTGTCAGTAAGATAGTGTCTAAAAGTGATAATCCAATAAATAGCGTGTTTTATTATTTTCCTGTTCTCCTGTATTTTGATTGCGTTAATTTCCTTGATTTATTGCAACACCCTCTGAAATTTCCATGTTTTATCTCAGTGGTTAGCCACTGCTGCCTCACAGTGCTAGGTACCTGGGTTTGCTTCCACCCTCAGGTGGCTGTCTGTGTGGAGTTTGCACATTCTCCCTGTGTCTGTGTAGGTTTCCTTCGGTTGTTCTGGTTGCCTCACACTGTCCAAAGATATGCAGGTTAGGTGGATTGTCCAGGCTAAATTGCCCATAGTGTCCAGGGATGAGTAAATTAGGTGGATTTGACATGGGAAATGCCAGGGTGAAGGGAAAGGGTAGGGGAATGGGTCTGGGCGGGATATTTTTCTTAGGGGTGATGTGGACTTGGTGGGCCAAATGGCCTGTTTCCACACTGTAGGGATTCTATTATTCCACTCTACTGTGATTGACAGGGGTGCCTTTACTAGCCTATCGCCTTCACTTCTGCCCTCACCCATCTCCTCCCTCCTACAACACCAACTGCGTACCTCTGGTCATCTCTTACCACCCCACCAGCCTCTGTATCTTCAAAAAAA
The DNA here is from genome assembly GCF_030684315.1 of Stegostoma tigrinum. Taxonomy (NCBI): domain Eukaryota; kingdom Metazoa; phylum Chordata; class Chondrichthyes; order Orectolobiformes; family Stegostomatidae; genus Stegostoma; species Stegostoma tigrinum. The sequence continues at coordinate 12,010,657 of NC_081386.1, forward strand.
AAGTTTTGATGAAGAGTCACCAGACTTGAAATATTAACTTTCCTTTCTTCCCATTATTTTCCAACAATTTCTGTTTTCATTTTATCATCTAACTTTGTGGGCTGATGTCTTCAAGAACAAAAGTAGGATGAAAGACTAGAAAGAGAATAGGTCACTACTAATGCATTCAACCTATAAGATTATTCTTTGTGTAAAATGGTTTCACAATTTTAAGACGCCACGTCATCGTACTTTTCCTGAAACTGTATCAGGCAGGATGTTGACGTGGAGTAACTTGGAATTCAGAAAGATGATAAGTGCTGAAAGCAATGTTTATAGATCAGAGAAGACTAGCAGTCCAGTGTGCAAGTGAATATAATATTCCTGAGAGATGTTTGAATGGAAAACTAGTTTGCAATTAAATCACTGCATAATTTAGAGTATCTCCCGGAACATCAGTAAAGCAATGCTCTGAACATTATAAAGTATGTAAAAAGCTACCAGAGTCTCCGTAAAATTGACCATTGTAAAGGCCGACCTACCTCAGCAGCTATTATTTTCTTACTTTCAGCGGCTATATTGTCATGCGGATGTAGTGATATTGAAAAAATGTCACTGAGTCATTACAATGATTAAGAAAAAGGTATTGACAATGTATCAGAAAATTTAAGACTTAATTCACTTTCTGTTACCCTTTCTTAAAAAATTCAAAGTCATAAAGGACTCTCATTAATATTGGTAGCATTTTGTTTCTGTCCAAGCCTCTGTCGACATCTTTTGGCAATAATTTTCTTGACGTGAACGAATGATGAAAGTGTTAGGTTTACTGGCTAAAATAAACAAAGAAGCTAAACTAAATTAGCTGCTCTTTTTCTTATGACAGCAACTACACTTTACAAGTATTACATTGCCTGGCCTGAGATTATGAAAGATACTACACTAATCTTAAAATTAGAAAAACAAATTAAAGCCATCCACACTTCAAAGTCCTTTCTTCAGATTAAACCAATTCCTTGGAATCTCATGTTTTCCAAGTAGAACTCTGAAGATATTTCATTTAAGTAAAGACAATGTGAAGTGGCAGAAGTAAATGACAAACTGTTAAAGCTGATGATAATTCTGTACAACAAATTGCTTTAAAGAAGGCTCTGAACATAAATTTTGACACGCTACATGTAAGGTTGAAATGCTTAATGACTTAACTCATGTTGCTACACTTGGAGATGTCGACTTTTGAATGAACGGGTGACTGTAAAAATGCACGAGGCATTATTCAAGGAAAAGCAACAGCAATAGTATCTAAAATTTATGTTGTGCCTTTAATGTAATAAAATCACACTGAGGTTCTTCGCAGGAGCATTTTAAAACATCATGCTCTGTAAAGAGACACTGGGGCAGACGAGCAAACATCCATGTGACTTTCACAAAAGCCATTTCAAAAGTGAAGCAGGCTGGAAAAGTGACCGGGGGTATATTAAAACTTGGAGTTCTAGAATTGATGTACATGGACTTGGGGGATAAACATACGTTCAAGAGTTTTAGATAATAAACAAAAGAACTGCAGATGCTGTAAATCAGAAATGCAAAGGAAGGGTCACTCACGCTGAAACGTTCACTCTGATTTGTCTCCAAAGATGCTGCCAGACCTGCTGAGTTTTCATTCAAGAATTTTAGAGTGGAAAGGGAAGGTTTGAAACGGGAGTGCAGTTTGTAATGACAGTGGGCACAAGGTTCGGTTTTATATGAACAGCAAATTTACCAACGGAGAGGGACAATATCTGATGAAACAAAACTGTTGACAACATTAGTTAACATGGCAACTGACTTTAATTACTTTAAGAACTGTGTAGGTTTAAGAACTGCATATATTAATGAGCAAAAATGAGTTCCCATGAGTGAAACTGCCTGTCCAAATGCTTCGTGCAGTAGAAGCAAGCTAGCTAGAAGTTGCATACATAGTCATTTATAATGGTAAATTGTAATCTGAATTGTTCAATAAATCCATATGAGATTTTCAAGTGCCCTGAAACTACACTACTTACCTTTATTATTTATCAGCAACACAGGAAATACTACAGGAAGTGGGAGGAGAAGTAGATCATCCAGATTAGGAATGAGGGAGCAGGAGGTGGGTCTTGTGAGAAACATGAGTATATAAAGGGAGCTAGAGGAAAAGTTAGGACAATTGGGAGGGTGACAATGATGGGAGACAATATCTTCAGAGAAATAAAAGCAAAAAAGCTGTGCTAAAGAAGAGTCATATCATATTCAAAATATTAATACTGATTTTCTCTCCACAGCTACTGCCTGACCTGCTGAGGTTCTCCAGCATTCTGTCATTGTTTCATGTTTAGAAGAACTTTGGCTCAATTTTCTTGTGGAAAGGTGGGGCGTGGCGCAGAGACTGCCATTTGTATTGATCTTGGTGACATGGAAGTCCATGAGTACCTCACTTATTGCTGTAGGGAAGGGATTAGGAGCTAGGGGAGGTAAGGAAGAGGGTTTGCAATAGAGAAAAGGGATGAATCATTTCATTCCAGGATGATCCTGGAATAATGAGCAGTTTTAGTGGATGAGAACAGGCTCAATCCTACTTTTGTTAGTCCAGTCAGACCTGGCAAAGAATGGCTGAACCAGTTGTCCACTTAATCATTTTCGTCTCCATCCCTTGAATTTAAGTTGTAGAAATGAGGGCCACATTAGGAGGAATTGCCATAGTGAGACAGAGTACTAATTTTATTTCAAGTTTTGGCAAAGATCTGTAGCTTAGACTGAAGGTGAGGATGCTGACTTGCTCGCGGAGCTGGCTTGTTTTGTGCAGACATTTCGTCACCATATGAGGTGACACCATCAATGGAGCTTCTGATGAAGCGATGTTATTCTACTCTGCTTGGAATTTATACTGTCCGGTCTGTAACGGTGAATAGTGTCATTTTTGGTTTTGATCTGTGTGGTTTGTATATGGGGTCCAATGCTATCTATCAGTTGATGGAAGCATGAATGGAGAACCATTCTAGGAATTCCCGTGCATGTCTATGTTTGGCTTTGGGCTACTGTATGGCTAATTTATCCCTGTTAAATTGATGGCCTTCAATGTCTGAATGTATAGATATTAAGGAGAGTTCATTATGCCGTTTTGCTGCTAGCTGTTGTTCCTGCATTCTGAAGGCTAATTTCCTTCCTGTTTCTCCAATGTAATGCTTGTGGCAATTGTTGCATGGTATTTTATAAACCATGTTGGTCCTATTCTATTCAATCTATGAATAGGACAAACACTTACAAGAATTAAAGACCCCATTCACAAAACATGCAGAACGAACATGGTTTACAAAATCCCATTCAATGACTGCCACAAATATGACATTGAAGAGACACGAAGGGAACTAGCCATCAGAATATACGTGAACATCCATTAGGCGGAAAACGTCACGACAAACTCTCCTTAATATCTGTACATTCAAACAATGAAGGCCATCAGTTTAACAGGGACAAAGTAACCATATTAGCCCAAGCCAAACATAGACATGCATGGTAATTCCTTGAGGGCATGGTTCTCCACCCATATTTGAATCAACAAACATATAGAATTGGACCCCATTTAAAAACCCACACAGATCAAAACAGAAAATGATATGAGATCAGAGACAATGGGAACTGTAGACACAAGAGAATTCGAGATAACAAAGTGTGGGGCTGGATGAACACAGCAGGCCAAGCTGCATCTTAGGGCCACAAAAGCTGACGTTTCGGGCCTAGACCCTTCATCAGAAAAGGGGAATGTGGAGAGGATTCTGAAATATTTAGGAAGAGAGGGGGTGTCAGACTGAAGATGGATAGAGGAGAAGATAGGTGGAGAGGAGAGTATGGGTGGGGAGGTAGGGAGGGAATAGGTCAGTCTGGGGAGGACGGACATGTCAAGGGGGCGGGATGAGGCTAGTAGGTAGGAAATGGAGGTTTGCTTCTCCTCCCCCCAATGGACAAGACAGTATAAATTCCAAGTGAAGTAGAATAACATCACTTCGTTGGTGGCTTCACTGATGATGTCACCTAGCATGGTGACAAAACGCTTGAACAAAACCAAGCCAGCTCAGCGAGCAAGTCAACAATGCCACTAATTTTATTTGTGACAAGGCTATCAATATTGAGCTAGGGGTGCAATGAGCAAATCAGTAACTGCAGATCAATGGCAGAGAAGCTTCAGAAAGTCATGGACAATAATTATCCCTCAATTAAAATATATTACAGCAAACTTTGATTTAACCAGCACCTTATGAGCTGGCATTCTAGATAAACTGGCAAAAATTATACACCTCAAATACGCGAAGTTTACTGTATTATTGGGCCCAGTTATTAGCTTTTAATTTATTTACCTCAATGTAAAAAGACTCGTTCAATCGAAAGGCCACATGAAATATCAACAGTTGGTTTCAATTTTGAGTCAATTTATCCTCAAAGTTGGTAATCTACCATAATGTCTGAATAGTCAGTTGATGGTGTGAGTGAGAAGGATCTCTGCTGGTAAGTGTTTTTTTTTATGTAAGGCAAAGTTTCATTATTATTTAAGTGATTTATGCTGTAAATAAAGTATAACAGTGATGTGTATTCCCCCTACCTGATGTTTCTATTACTTAGTGTGTGTTTTTACATCGATCATGTGAACTTCTTGATTATCCAGAATATTTGATCAGCCAGCACACTCCTGGTCCCTTTGCTGCTGCATAAGATGTTTGCTGTATCTGTTTTCATATCACAATGCTGCTCATGGACTCTTGCTGGGCACAAACTGGCAATTCCTTACATGATAACACTGATTACAGTTATAAAGAGCTTCTTCATTTTCTGTGACCCTTCTAAGGTCCTGATAGGTGCCATCAAAATACAAGTAAATTTTTAATTTTCTTAAAATCATAATAACATTCTCAAAAACCTAGAATCTTCCAAGCATAGAGAAATGTGATAAATGTGGCGTATATCAGAGAGAAAAAAAGTTTGAAATAAGACAAGTTGGCCCCACTAATCTCATGCCTGTACACTCATTCTCCCATTACAACATCCAGCTGTAGTTTGAAAGCAGAAAAATGTTTTGGCTCCCTGACTGGTAGATTATTCAAATCATTTATCAAAAGCAGTTCCTCCTAACCTGGCAAAATCTGCAGCTCCCTGATGTTTTAAGAATATTTTTGTTTTGTCTTTCCCTTTATCATTTACCTTTGCTGCTTTTCTCTTCAATATTGATTAGAATGGGCAAAAGAATGGAGGAGGGGAATGAGAGGTATGTACATTTGGACTGTTGACTGCATGGCTGGGCATGGAGCCATAAGGAAATGCAGGAGAGGCAAGTGATTTCCATTAAACTGAACTCCTGTCACTTCAGCTGCAGGGTGTGCATTCTTAGGACTGGATTGGCTCTCTCTATCATTCTCATTCTTGGAATGTTTTAGTTGAATCAATAAGGCCAAAACCTTTTTTAGAATGTCTGATCCTACTCCAGCAGCTATAACTGCAAGCTGGCCCTCTTCAGGTGCTGACGTTTATAGACTCATAGAATGCCTACATTATGGAAAGAGGCTGTTTGGCGCCTCAAGTCTGCACCAACCCTCTGAAGAGATCCCATCCAGACCCAGCACCCCCCAACCCTATCTCGTAACCCTGCATTTTGCATGGCTAATCCATCTAACCTGTATATCCCTGGACACCATGGGACAATTTAACATGGCCAATCTACCTAACCTGCATACCTTTGGACTTTGGATATTCTTACAACCTTTAAAGGAAGATGTGATTTGTAAAACACTGGTAGAAATTAATATTAGGCAGTATCAGTAAGCAGATGATATTGCACTGACCCTCTGCCCCGCAGATATTTCTGCCCCGCAGATATTAAAGCAGTTAACTTCAATAGAGCTAAAAATCAGATGGGGCAGCATGCTAGATGGCCAAAGCATTGGGCAGCGGAGACAGAACATAGAACATAGAACATAGAACATTACAGCACAGTACAGGCCCTTCGGCCCTCGATGTTGTGCCGACCTGTCATACCGATCTCAAGCCCATCTAACTTACACTATTCCACTATGTCCATATGCTTATCCAATGACGACTTAAATGTACCTAAAGTTGGCGAATCTACTACCGTTGCAGGCAAAGCGTTCCATTCCCTTACTACTCTCTGAGTAAAGAAACTACCTCTGACATCTGTCCTATATCTTTCACCCCTCAGTTTAAAGCTATGCCCCCTCGTGCTCGCCGTCACCATCCTAGGAAAAAGGCTCTCCCTATCCACCCTATCTAACCCTCTGATTATTTTATATGTTTCAATTAAGTCACCTCTCAACCTTCTTCTCTCTAATGAAAATAGCCTCAAGTCCCTCAGCCTTTCCTCGTAAGACCTTCCCTCCATACCAGGCAACATCCTAGTAAATCTCCTCTGCACCCTTTCCAAAGCTTCCACATCCTTCTTATAATGCGGTGACCAGAACTGTACACAATACTCCAAGTGCGGCCGCACCAGAGTTTTGTACAGCTTCACCATAACCTCTTGCTTCCGGAACTCGATCCCTCTATTAATAAAAGATGATGGTGAAATGGTAATCTCATTGATCGAATAATTGAGCAGCTTAGACAAAATACTCTGTGACATGCGTTCAAATCCCATCGCCAAACTGGTTGTGTTTATATTCAACTTTAGAAAGAAATTGGAACCAAATGTTGGCCTCAGTAGTGGTGACCATGACAAGCCCACCGATGGTTGTGAAAAAGCATCTAGTTCATCAATGTATTTTATGTAAGGAAATGTATTGACTTTATCTGATTCGAGACCCACAATGTGTTTGACACAACTACTCTCCACAACACTGAAAGAAATAGGAAGCAGAATAGGCTGTTCAAGTTCACCCCTTGAACTTGTACCATCAATCAATAGGATTAGTCTGAACTGACACACTCATGTCCACTTTCTTGCATTTTCCCCTTAACCCTTGAGTCCTCTACTGATCAAGAATCTATCAATTGTAGCTTTAAGTATACACAAGGACTTTGTCCCAACATATCTCTGTGGTAAGAAGTTCCAAAGGCTCACAAGACTCTGGGAGAAGAAATTCCTCCTCAACACAGTCTGAAATTGGCAGCCTTTTACTCTCAAGGCCAGTTGGAGTTTGGCAACAAGTATCAGTGATATCCGCATTCCATGGAATAAAAAAATCCCTCCCAAATTCAAATTCTATCCTTTGTCTTCCCCTATTTGTACAGATTTGACGAGACCCAGATTATTGGATGATAAATTAGGCTTTTATATGTTGATTCTAAACTGTATGTGGTAACAATCTCTTTCTCCCATCCGTTTGTTGGAGGCAAGAAGTGAGTGACTGAAAAGAAATGGACAGAGATCTCACCAAATGTATACAGTTCCTGTGGGAACAAGCAGACACTGAGAAGTTGAACAATGCTATCAACAATCAAGCAACATATTTCCGATAATTGGCTAGATATTTCATCTGCCCTACCTGAGTGATTCACTCTGTTTCAATCTTCCAAGGTAAAAAGCCATGCAGAATGATATAGCCAGGCAGTGTGTTCCTCAAGTGGTGCAGGTGGACAGCAAAGATGCACGGTTGGTTTTCTGCAGAACTATTGGTGAAGAATATGGAGGATACTGCTACAACTGCCCATGTGTTCTTGAGAAAAGACAGGGCTTCTAAACTGGGCTCAGAGATAATGGGAACTACAGATGCTGGAGAATCCAGGATAACAAAGTGTGGGGCTGGATGAACACAGCAGGCCAAGCAGCATTTCAGGAGCACAAAAGTGGACGTTTCGGGCCTAGACCCTTCATCAGAAAACTTCTGTATTCATCCAGCCCCACACTTTGTTATCTTCCAAACTGGGCTCCAATTTGTCAAGCTGTGGAGATTTTGATTTCATCGAGCATATCGGTTGCTGCTAATGGATATAAAGCATCTTTCTTCACATTTCTGTGCCAGTTTTTCCATTCTTTTTTTTAACCATTCTGTAGTTAGGTCAAGGAGATGAGTCCTTCAAATGAGCTGATTTTTTTTTCCGGAAAATTGGAGCTAGATGGGAAATACCACAGTTTGGCTGTGTAACAGGGTGAATGACTCCTTCTTCTCAGTGCTGAAGATAACATAACATTAGTCTGCTTTCTGTCCAGATCTGTTCATATCTCCCCACAGCTACACTCAACTTTCAGACACAGAATTAACAGCTTTGCAGCAGGTGATGTCATCAGCAAAACAAACAATGTCATTTTTGATGATATCCATCAGGTCAATAATGAAGACGAGAAACAGAATTGCCTTGTGAAGAATTCCCGCATGAAGGTTGTGATAAGCCCATGAACATCTATTTGTCCTGGCCTGATGTTTGAACTGTCTGAGGACTACAAGCTGGAATAGTCACCCTTGGCTAACTATAACTCAAGGCGCAAATCAGAGAAACTATGGCTTGACAATAGAGTATAATACTCATTTGTCTTTTGAAATAAACAAAGATATCCACAATATATATTCTCAAGGAAACAAATAGAAGGTTGGACTTCAGCTCAGATACAGGGAATGCAGCATTTTGGTGCAGGCTGGTCAGGTAAACATCAACTGGGCAGTCTGATAGCTGATTGAAATTAAAACGGATTGAGATAGGTGCCAAACTGTCACACATGCAAATTTCTGTGTCAGTCTTAAAGGAAAGTAGTTTTAAAAAAATCAGCATGTCGTCAAGAGGACATGGATCTTTTGACTGGATAACGGTATAGCAGTTTTAATTGATGAAATATACAAGGTGCACCACAAGAATCAATGCTCCTTCCCTTGCAGCATCCAAATGTCTTTTTGAGCAGCTCATAGAATCCTCACAGTGTGGCAACAGACCATTCAGCCCAGTGAGTGTACACTGGCCCTTCAAAAGCAACCCACCCTGACTCATGCCCCACTCTAAAAACCTGCATTTTCCGTGGCTAATCCACCTAGCCTGCACGCTATGGGCAATTTACCATGGAAAATTCACCTAACTCACACATCTTTGGACTGTGGGAGGAAACCAGTCACCCAGAGGGAACCCACGCCGACACGGGGAGAATGTGCAAACTCCACACAGACAGTCACCTGAGGCTGGAATTGAACCTAAGTCTGTGCTGTGAAGTAAGAATGCTAGCCACTGAGCTACCATGTCTCCTAGGTCTATATGAGATCCTTTCACAACACTTGGTCTGCCTGCTGAATACATACAATTAATTTCTTGCCATATGTATTAAATATACTGAACTGAGTTCCACTTCGTTTAAGGAATAGATAGCTAACATGTTAGTAACATGGGAATTGCAACATCAAAGAAACTCACTTCCATCTAGTTTGCCTTCTACCATTACAGCAATTGTGATGATCCAATGAAAATGGAAACATTTATCGAATTACAGTCATTGTCTTCTCACAATACGTATGCGAATAAGTAGACATGATGTGAGCAAAACCCCAAGGACCCCTCCACAATTCACATCAGCTGTGATGACGAGTCGAGACTTGAAATGTTAGCTTGCTTTCTCTCCATGCATGCTGCCTGACCCATTATGATCTCCAGCAGTTTTTGTTTTCAGTCCCAAGTTTAGAGAGTTTGACAACTATAGATCCAAGCTACTGATTCCTCTCAAAAATGCTACACTTGATTCATATGTCCCAAATTATTAGTTACTGAACAAAATGTTTTCACTTGCATTCAGATGTACCAATACAACCCTTTTCCAAAAACTTTATCTAAAGACTGACCACTTGCTTATTAATCTTTCTAGAGGGTTAGGTTTGAATTTAAATTCTCATTATATCTGTTTCTGTTATTATGTACAGATTGTCTTGGTTGACATTATCTAGTCCCTTTATAACGCTGAAGAGAGTAATCACATTAACTTTCAATCTTCTCTTCTTTAGTGAGAGCATGCTCATCTTAAATAATCACTCTTCATAATCCGGTCCCTCTATTCTCTCAATCATTCTGGTTGCTTCTTTTTGTGTTCTTGCAGTCAATAGCTGCAATCTCCTTTTCATGTTCTGCGAACAATAAATGTTCACAGTCGTAAAAATGATATCTTAATGATGATATTTCAAATCGCTAGTGACCATTTAATATATCTTTGTTCAAATGAAAGGAGAATAGTAGATTAGACCTATATTTTTTAGGGTTTAGAAGAGGAAAATAATGATTGAAACATGAAATGTTTTCATTGTTTTTGTTTGAAGATTTGTAGTGGGGTTCTTGCAATTTATCCCCCATGTCAGTAAGAATCGTTATTTACATTATATCTGCCTGACATTGTTGTACTTTAAGCTTCTACAGCTAGTTGCAATCATGGCAGTCATGCTGATGATATCACACCTTACATCTTCAGCACATTTTGTTCTCTTTTTTGAGTCAAGTATGTCACCTGCTTCTGGTTGATAAAAGCTGACGTTAAAAATGAAAGCTTTGCATTTTTAGGTATTTCCTGAATCAACCTGTTCAGAGATGTTATTACACATCTCTGGAGGAGGTGGGACATGAATCCAGACCTTCTAGGCCAAAGGTAGGGCCACTACCACCAAGCCACAAGAGCCCTTTAAAGCTGGCCTACATATCTAAGTATATATTTTTAAAATAACCTGTCTGAACATGTTATGACACACCTTTAAAAGAGGTGGAATGTGAATCTAGGCCTTCTCGTTCAAAGGTAGGATCGTCATTGCTGCACCACAAGACATTCCTAACTTTGCACTTTTGCATTTATTTAAAAGCAGTTGTCATGCCTGGATAATATTCTGACCTGATTCTCCTTTCAGTGGCCCCATACCTTCCACTGTTTTCTTCTGTCTTAGTATAATTCAACGAAATTTGTCCAGCATCTTTCTTGCCAAGTTTAATTTGAAAATATTCTCTTGTCATTTTGATACTCCAGCCCTGTCTTTTGGTATAGATTCCATTCTAATTCCTTGTTACCGTGTCTTATTCCACCAATTTGGAGTTTCTTTCAAACTTGACAGGTCTGCATAGATACGCATTGTTTTCCATTGCATTCACCTTGAAGGAATTGTGATATTTCTACAGCCATATTTCAAACTTTTAAAGACAATGTTGTCAGGCATTCCCAAACATATAAATTCAGTATTCTAGAAATGTGGCAGTTTTGTTCAGAATTTGATGAACTTCACAGTCATTTTAGTGTCAAATGTGATTACATTATGATCACTGGTACCTAGATTGTCAACCATCTTTTCATTGGAGATTTGATCCACCCAATTACTCACCTTCAAATTCAGGAACATTTATTCCCCCTTTGTTTTTTTTTCTTAACCAATGAACATTATTATAGAAGTTCTTTTAGCAGAAGCACCTGTGTCCAAGTCCATTTCTCGCAATTTGCAAATTCAAACCATTATATATGCATTAGTCACTTGCATGACCTTAAAGTCAGGGCTATCTCCCACCAGTAGAATTAGCTGCAGATCCTCTAGTTACAATTTTAACTTCCTGGTTCTGCTGATAGAATTCAGAGAGGAGACATTTGAGATCACTAATTTACCCTCACTGATCCCACAGCCTTGCTGCTATACCCCACCATGTTTCACATTTATCCTACTCTTTTCAGCAACTGAGCAGGACACAGAAAAAGCTCTTCCTGAAATGTAGATTAGACCTTGATCAATGTTAGCTCAGCTTTTTGTCCCCCCTAAATTTATCACATTTTGTTTTTCTTTAGCTTTCTTTATGTTTCTTGCCCCTGACATCATAGATCTTTTCATTTTTTTTGCCTCTGTTCTGAGTTTCACTTGTTGCTCAGTAAATGTTTTTTGTCAGAAATTTATTTGTACATTCATTCCAATTTATTGATTTATCATTCCTCAGGTTTTTTTTAGAATTTGGTATTTAAACCCATCAGTTTATTTAATATCTTTCTTAATTTTACTTATGTTATTCCTGTCCTGAAGATTTTGGAATTTATTTTGTGTGTGTTTGTGTGTGTTTGTATGTGTGTGTGTGTGTGTTTCATTTTTAAAGTCATTCATTCGTGTTTCCCCTCATTTCTCTACCCCCTCCCCAAACCCCAATGACTCGCAAAATCAAATCAAGAAAGAGGGAGAGATAGAAAGACTGCAGGGAAGTCAAGAAACAAGAGGTCATGACCCGAAAGACAAAGCAGTTAAAAGCAGATCAAGATGGAGTAGAGAAATGCAGAAAGCTAGAAACGCAGATAAAGATGTCCTGAGTCAGCAGAGACAGCATGGGATTGCAGCAAGTGAGTCCTGAAGTCAGCAGCAATAGAGCAAAGCACTTTGAGACACTATTGTACCAGATGTACGATGAGTAATATCTGATGAGTTATTTTGTGACCTGGAAGTAATGTTGATGACACTGCATGTCCTCTAATCTCCACAGGTCATAACTGTCACTGGCACTTTATACTTATTATTTCATATATTTTACTGGTCTGTCATAACACAGTAGCTAAAATAATTATTGTAGCAGAGATGAGCTAAGCAAAACTAACTGAACGTGTGGATTTTGCCATCCTGGTGTCATATAGTATTTATATATTTTAGGTATCTCATAATTTCTCATTGCATGTTAATAGTCAATGGAAATTAGAGGGGGTAAAGTAACTGAAAAGGTTGGAAGCAAGCAGAAGAAAGTAACATAAAATAAATGGAGCACAAATCTATATTTTAAACCAATCAAAACGCAGGCACAGACACTGCGTTAGAACCATATCCATGTTCAATTTAGCTTTTTCCTAATTAATTCTGTTAAGAGATGTTATAACACTCTTTTAGAATAGGTAGGGATTGGCCTTCTGGCTCACAGATAGGGACTTTATCACTGTGCCACAAGCATCTTTCATGTTTCATTTAAAGATTTAACTCAAAGTTAAAAGTTGTTTGTTATTAAAGTGCCTCATATTGACCGAAGTTAAGGCAGTGGAGTCAGGGGTCAGATACAGTGGATTAACAAAGGGTACCAAAAGAAAACAGAGAAAAAAGATGTTAAGAGAAGATTTTTAGGCTGGTAAGAAATTAAACATGGTGTCCTATATCCGTGCTGGCTGCAAGATTGTTCACCACTTGCATAAATGATTCAGGATGACTCCTAACCTCTATAACAGGTGAGTTGGAGTTGGGTGAGGTGTTAGAGCTTTAAAAATCTGAAATCTTATACTCGCCTGGCTTCAATCTGCCCAATTATATGTAGTACATGGGCCTGAGATAACTTGTTCTCAGGAAGCAAATGAACAATTAGCCCCTCTAGTTATCCTTTAAGCCTGGTCAGCTGGGTAGGACTGACTTACCCCACGCTCACGCCTTCCAGAAACCTCCCTGCCCCAGAAACCAAGTCCCATCCATCAGATTCCACTTCTGTTATACAATTCCCAAATTTAGGGATTAGATCTCACTCAGGGATTTGACCTGCAGACTTAGGGAGGGGATTCCCCTTTGGATTGGATACCTAGTCAGGAGAAGGTTTTGGGTTCCCCTAAGCTCTGAAGAGGGATTGCTACTTCCCTACCTGCTTCAGCAGCTTCTCCTGGGTGAACTCCTGCCTGACAGGAAGTGAGGCCTGTCAATCAGACTAAAATCTGGGATCCTACAGCAAAAATTCCACACATTCAACAGAACCAAAGATGCAGGAAAATCTGACCCTCCAGCCGCTGTAGCCTATTGGTGAAGTTATCAGATTAGCAATCGTGAGGCTTTGAGTAACATCCCCAGGAGATGAATTCAAATCCACCCAGGGCAGCTAGGAGAACTGAAACTCAATTAATTAACAACTTTGGAACCTGTAGATAATGATTATTGTGGGTTAAAACTCTATCTGATTTACTAATACCCTTTCAGAGCAGAAATCTTTATCTGATTTAACTTACTTTTGAGTCCTGACACGCAACACGGTGGGCAACTCTTAACTGCCTTCTGACATGGCCTAGCAAGTTGCTCACTTGTATGTAGTACATCACCATCTATTCAAGGACATTTAAGAATTGAAAATAAATGCTGGTCTTGCCTGGCACACCCGATCCCAAGGATAAATATTTAAAACTAACCATGCAGCTGCACACTGTCCCCCCACCTATACAAACATTCCTGTCAAGATTGGATCCTTGGACTCAGGAATTAGGGGATATAGTGTTGAATTTTTTTCCCTTTATGCATTTAGGGGATGAGGGCATCGCTGGCTAGGCAGTATTTATTGCCTATCTCTAATTTCCCAGAAGGCAGTGAAGAGTCAACCACATTGCTGTGGGCCTGGAGTTACATGTAGGCCAGACCAGGTGAGGATGGTAGTTTCCTTCCCTAAAGGACGTAAGTGAGCCGGATGGGCTTTTCCTGACAATCAATAATGGATTCATGGTCATTATTAGATTCTTAATTCCAGATAATTATTGAATTCAAATTCCACCATCTGCCATGGAACCCGGGTGCCCAGATGTTATCTGGGTCACTGGATTGACAGTCCAGCGATAATACCGCGAGGCCATCACCTTCCCGTGCTGTAGCAACAGAATGATGTGGGTATTTGCAAGAAAGTTGTGAAAATTGCTTGAGATGGCCAGTGAGGAGATTATAAACATAGAGAGTAAGATGTCCCATTTTCTTACCAAGTGTTGGATGGCGAGATGTAATTCTCACTAGTGAGCAGCGAGAGTCCTATTTGCATCTCTTAATAAGTATTAACATCACACTATTAGCTATTGTCATCTCATTGATATGCAGTTTGCCATTCTCTCACCTACTGGATGGAAACCAACAGCAATAATTCCTGACGTAGAAGGTCAGAATTGATACCTGCTCAGCTCCCTGCTTGCTCCACTGAATTTCCTGCTTGGTTACCAGGGACCAATATCTCAGGCCATGTTCCACGGACAGTGACTATGCACATGGACAATGACTTCCAGCACATTTCAACCTCACTGTATCATCACAGCCTCCTCCAATCCACCTACAATCCAGTTCTGCAGTTTGATGTTTCACTTTAACCTGCACTGACACCTCTCAATGGAAGGCTAGTGTCAGTATGTTTGGCCAGGGATAGACGCCCATCTTGCAGATTAGACCAGACTGTATCTCAAGGATGCTCGTTTACTCTCTGAGAACTAATGCTTTGTGACTATTTAGGTACTCATCATAACCCTAACCTGCCTTTGTGCGCTTTGAATCCTCAATTTGTGGTTAAAGTATCTTACCTTACCTTTTAGCATAACCACAAAGTCAGGAAACTTGTCATCCCTTCCAGTAATGATCAACTAAGTCACCATATGCCAAGACTCCTTGATGGGAACACATTGATTGTGCTTAAAGCAAATAAATAGGTCTCAGAAGGTCAGGGGAATTGTCCTCAGTGAAGTTAAAGAAGACACCATTCAGTAATATGGTCCCAGCGCAGAAAGTCAAGGAAACTGCTGGGGTTTGGACAGCCAGCCACTTGCGGTGGTTAGGGTAAGGGGATCTGTACTTCTCCAGTCCGGGCTGTGGTCAGCCTGTGGGACTGGCGTAATCTGTCCAGGGAGTGGCAGGCAGTAAGTTGGGGAGCTGCACATAGATCACTCAGGAGTCTGGATGCACATCTTTCAGTGGTGCCTGTCTAATACATCAATGGGATGCACCTTAATATGCCCTAGGGGTCCATCCACTCAAAGTTAAGACCAGCTCATCAGGGATCACTGAAAGATGGGGAAGTTGAGAGGGGAAAGATTTAAAAGGGACCTGAGGGGCAACTTCTTTACACTGAGAGTTGAATGTGTACAAAATGAGCTGCCAGAGGAAGTGGGAGGGGAGGATACAATTGCAACATTTAAGAGACAATAGGGTACGTACATAAATAGGAAGGGTTTAGAGGAATATGGATCAAACATAGGCGAATGGGGCTAGTTCAGTTTAGGAAACCAGGCCAGCATGGACAAGTTGAGCTGAAGGACCTGTTTCCATGCTGTATTACTCGATAACTAGATAAGTCAATTGTGAGGATCAGAGGTAGCATGCTGTAATGGAGAGGGGGCTATTAAAAGAGTGAAAGAGGATCAACACAATACATAAGGGGGGGAAATATTAGAGGATTGAAGGAGAAGCAGTAATGCAGGAGGTGGGTGTAATCAACAGTCAGCAACACTAGGAGGACAGTGGAGTACTATAACTGCCATATTTTTTCCATATACCTGGAGCTGGGCTGGGTACGGTAGGTATATGAAGATTTACAGAGACAGGTTGGATGGGAACATGTGAAGTTCAAAGCTTCTGGAGTTCATAGGGCAGGCTACCAAGAAAGGAACATTTGAGGATTCACTGATAATAAGAGGCTGAGCCTGAGACTCACTGCTTGAGGGGTGACTGATCCCCCCCCCCAATCATGCAGTTAAATAACAAGAGAGCAATGGAGATGAAAAGGGTTGCCATTATACCCAGAGTGGGTGGAGTTAATGTTTCCCTCTATAATGAAGGAGTCTTTATTTGAAGCAATGTGAGGTCCTTCAAAAGGGGACAGCATTACACACACACCCATACAACACAGGTGAAAGACATTGTGAGTGTGACATGCTATAGGCGAATCTTAAGCACTCAGCTACTGGTGCACAAATCCTGACCTCTTGCACCGCTGAACGCATCACGCAACAGCAGGAATTAATCCTATGAATGGTGCAAGATATGGATTGTGGTCTGCAAAGATTCAATATGATTGCCAAGGTGACAAGCACCTTCCAAGGCCCCATAACCTGCACATAATACAAGGGTTGCTCACTTCACTCCTTGGGCCATATAACCTTATGCAGCACAAAGGATGGCTATACTCTGTGCCTTCAATATTGCTGTGGTTGGTGGATTGACATTTGCTCACACGCAGACGTTGGTGAACAATCAATATATATTTACAAATGGGAAACCGTCTTTGCAATAATGTGTCACCCATGCGCATATATGGTCACAGAAAGTCTTTTTACTTCCCATTGTGTCTTGATGCTGTCCTGGACTCTGCAGGTAGGTAGAGAGAGCAATTTTAGAGGATCCTACTGGTCTTGAAGTCTTGTTTTGGTGTTGCTGGGGGTGTTTGTATCCAGAGTTCACAGATACGGTGAGAGGCAGGTGCACTTCCTTCAGTTTAACCATCCTCCACATTGCAGAGGCTCAGCGTCAGCTCTCAGATACATCGCCCTATCTCACCCTGAACCTTAGGACATCAGGCCATTTGTATCAACTATGCCCGCTGGCCTCATTTCATCCGGTGGTCTCCCCTCCACTGCCTCCTAGCTGATAGTCTCACAGCCCCACATGGCTTGCTCTACCTCCTTCCAAAAAGCTACTAACAGGACTGTCTGGGCAGGCCCATTATCTCTGTCTGCTCCTGCCCAACAGAACTCATCTCTTCCTACCTTGACTCAGTCTTTTGTCCCCCAGCCCAATCCTTACCCTCGATTCCTCTGACGCTTTACACTAGTTTCGGAATTTCCAGTTTGCAGGCTCCAACCACCTCCTCTTTACCATGGATGCGCAATCCCTTTACCCATCCATCCCCCTACTCTTGACCACAATGGTCTAAGGGCTCTCTGCTTCTTCCTGGAGCAAAGGCCTGAACCAGCTCCACCCATCACCACCTTCCTCCGCTTGGCCGAGCTCATCCTCATCCCGCACAACTTCTCTTTTAACTCCTCTCATTTCTTCATGTAGGAGGGGTGGCTATGGGTACGCGCTTGGGTGCCAGCCACGTCTGTCTCTTTGTGGGGCATATGGAACATTCTTTTTTCCAGTCTTATTCCAGCCCCCACCCATAACTCTTTCTCCAATATATCCAATGATATCATCAGTGCTGCTTCCCACTCTCATCCGGAATTGGAAAAGTGCGTCGATTTTGCTTCCAATTCCCAGTCTGCCCTTACTTTCGCCTGGTTTATCTTTGACTCCACCTTTCCCTTCCTTGACATCTCTATTTCCATTTCAGGGGATAGACTGGGCACTAATATCCATTAAAAACACACCGACTCCCACAGCTACCTGTGGTATACATTCCCACACTTTGCTTCCTGTAAAGACTCCATTCCATTCTCTCAATTCCTCTGCATCTATCGCATATATTCCAAAGGGGCCAACTTCGACAAGGGAGCCTCTGAAATGTCCACCTTCATCCTCACTGAGGATTCCTCAGCACCACTGTCAGCAGGGCCCTCACCCAGGTCTGAGCCATCTCCCGCACATATGCTGTCATCACCTTTCTTCCCTCCCGCAACAGCAATAGCGCCTGTATCACTACCTCAGGCTTGTTGCAGTGTTCGAGCGAAGTTTGGTGCAAACTGGAGGAACAACACTTCATTTTCTGCTTGGGGACCCTGCAGCCGTCCGGACTCAATATTGAGTTCAATAATTTTAGGGCCCAAACTCTCCCATGTTCCAGCCCCCTACCAGGCCTTGCTATCACATAGTCTGGCATCACACACTACCTATTGTTAGCCACTAACAGTCTCCATTAACAGCTATTCACTCTCCCAGCCAGATCATTATCTACTCCTTTGTCTGTCCAACCTTTCTTCTCTCTCTCTGTGCTCTATCCCCTCCTATCATTTACTCCTGGCCGTCTTCCTCCACCCTATCTTCTGCATATAAACCAACGTTTTCCTTACTACCATCAGTTCAGGGGAAACGTTGCTGGACCTGAGACATTAACTCTGGTTTCTCTTCACGGATGCTGCCAGAACTGCAGAGCTTTCCCAGCAACTCCTGTCTTTGTTAATCTTCCGTAGGTTTGAGGAAGGAAGACTGGGGTAGAGCCAACTTTGGAGACTTCTGGAATAGTCTATATGTGTTTCTTCATCTGATTGCAGATCTACTGGCACTGCCATGTCCTGTTGTGAGGAAGTGGCACTGAGTGAAGTCAAGGTCCCTCCACCTCTGATGCCCTGTTGGTGGTGAGCAGTATTGGTTAGAGTGATGGAGTGCAGGTCCGAGAAAGTGTCTAGGAAACTCTGAAATTGCTGCTTGTGGCTCTCCATGGCAGCAACTATCCTACTGATGGACGCAGCCAGGCGCTTACATGACAGAGACAGCAAGGTCCCTGGCACATTGGTGTATCCTTTGTGTCAGGTTAGCCAGGGCCTTCAAGTAACCTGCTGCGGTTCCTGTGTCTGATTGTGCACATCAATGAAGTTGTTAATGCCAACCCCAGGGGCCACCCTATTGCCTGGGGCTAAACAAAATCCCGATGTGTTCTGCCGAGTGCCATCAATCCAAGACTTTTCTTCAACAGTCAGCTGTGGAGATGAGGCACTCACATGGCCATCAGGACATGCCAACGACTGAAATGTACATAAAGTATCCACCAAAGGGATCAATGTCTAAACTGGTGGCAGGTGCAGCAGGTAGCCCTGTTGGTGTTTCCTCTGAGGGATCAGTGGACTCTTCCTCAGAGGTGGAGGAGGAAATGTCTTGCCAGCATAGCCTCTTGACCACCGAGGCTATGATGATGCTACTTGTGCCTACGAGAGACAAAAGAGAGAATGCATTGCCAAGGAGGAGTTTGAAGCCTTAGTCCGCAAAGAATGTATTCAGAGGCAGCAATGAGAGACTAGGACAGCCACTATAGTATTTTCTGTTTGTTTCTCACACAAAAACTTTGTCATCTTCACAGGACCGGTCCCAGTCCTTGCTGGTCTGGGCCAGGATCCCCTTTTCATAGGCAGCGAGGAGTTCCCTTGTTGGACACACCACCAGCTGGTATGGCTGTCTCTTTGGGGTGGGTGTTAATCCTGGAATGAGACAAAAGGAGGGATTGAGTGAGATGAAAGTGGGTTGAACAGCTGTTAGTGCTGATACAGATCAAGAAAATGTGGTCTTTTATCCAGAGTGAGTAACTAGAAGGCAAAAAGGTGATGCAGGGCTCATTGTGTGTGGGTTTGGGTGGGTGAGAGCCAGTGAAGGAAGATGCTATACACAACAGTGAGGCTGGTAGACCATACCCACGTGGTAGCAAAAAGAGAGTAAGTGTCTGATGTCTGGTCTGGTCACACTGCTGGAGTGACCTTCTTCCTACACTGTTGGCCATTTCTCCAGACTGTAGAGACTGCACTGGCCTGGGCAGTAACCTCAGATGAGGCTGGTAGTATCTGGTGTTGGGGGCTTCTCTGCTGGTCCTGGAAGATGACAATGGTCCTATTGTGCACCACTGTCTCCACTTGGATCTCCTGATCCAAGCCTACAAATCAAGGACACCAATTTTCCCTTACTTGCTCATTCCAGGTCAAATGAATCAAACTGTTCTGAATAAGTCCACTTTGACAGCACAATGACTATTTTTTAAGTATGGTGCTAGGTCCAGTAATTTTGGGGTGTCCTGGTACCTTGTGGAGAGTGGAAATATAGGACGGGTTAGGTGACACAGAGGTGTCCTGCATGGTTAATGAGGCAAGTTTCCAAGGAAACAATTTCTTGTTCACTTATGCCATTTAGGGCAGGATATTTGCTGTTTTTACCTTGTCAGTGCTACATGCAACTTCAGACTTACAGCAATGTGACTGACTCTCAATTGCTATCTGGGCAATTACAGATGGGCAATACATGCTGGTTAGTCAGTGACACCCACTTCCAATGAACAAATTTTAAAAGACTAGGCCTTGTGGAGAGAAACCTTCTATTAAGCTCGCCAAATTATGATACTTAGTGGATTTTTGGCATGATTCAGCCCATGTTGTCAAAAGTTTGAAGATGAACTTAAATTGTCAGGTACAGCTAATGATGGGTATGATTGTGTTTTATTGGAGAACAGAACCAGGTTGGATGCTGTATTGTTTTCCTTGCACGGAAAACCGTAGTTTCCATGATAATTGAGAGCTTTTGATGGAACAAGTTGAGTAAGCCAACAACCGGAGATCATAGAGATTAAATCATCAGCCAATGATCCACAGGGGAAATAAGGGCAAGTGATTTCAATGGCTGTCAGAACCTGAATACTCTCCCTGAAAAGATGGTGAATGCTGATTTTAAAACATGAGTAAGGAAGGTATGCGAGGATAAGCAGCTCATGGGGTTCTGTGCAAAAATCAGGAATGTAGTACTGAGAGCAAATGCTATTTCAAAATAACCAGTGTTGATAAAATGGGCCAAATGGTCTCTTCTGTCCTGGAGGATCCGATGAATCCAAATGGTTGACAGCTTCTATGGTGAATTCAGAGAATTTATTGTGAAAGAGAACTGAACTCGTTTCAGACTGGGGCAGAGATGAGCTTTTGCAAGAGGTAGGGACCCAGTAATGTAAATCAGTGTTGATGCAACCTTTTAGACTGGGTTTGATAAGCTAAAGGCAAACAGACAGAAACCTTCTTGCTGCTCTTTAAATAACATCATGGGTCTCTTAGGCGCACCTAAGCAGGTTGCTTGTAATTGGCTTGTGGTCTAATCTGAAAGATGATTATTCCAATGGCACAACTCTACGTCAGCACAGCATTGACAAGTGAGCTAGACTACATGATCTACTCCATGCTGGGGTTTGATCCCAGAAATATCTGGCAGACAGACAAGAATTCTACCCACAGAGTTAAGCTGGTCCTGAATGGATCAAAGGAGATCCTTTGAGATATGTTGCAGTTACACAGATTTTATACAATTTGGATCATTTGACATAAGGCACTGCATCTGTACAGCATGAGACACTATGCACATCATTATAAAAATCCTGCTATTACTTTCCTAAGAAGTGTAATGGGAGTGACGGCTATCTTCTGAGAAATGCTACAACAATAGAGTAGGGATTTTAAAAATTATTATTCTTTTCATTTCCATCATTTGTGATGTACATCTGAGTCAATACCTGTTTCCACCATATTAGCATGAAAGGGAAACACATGAATGTCTTCACAAATGCCATTAATTTAAAGAGTATCTCACAGGCAAGTGATGTGATTTGGATCATGACTTTAGGTGCCATTTTTCATTTCTCCCACATTATACAAGCATTTGTTTTCCTCACACCTCTGTGAGTCTTACTTTGTCACTTCCTTTTGCATTAAAAGTTGTATGTAGTCACAAGTTTCTGTTTGCATCTACCTATATTTTAAAGGCTCAGAAGGCAAAAATGGAATCAGTTTAACTCTGTGGGTCAAATTCTTGCCTGTATGCTCGACATTTCTGGGACCCAGCATGGAGTAAATAAAGTAGTCTAGCTCTCTCAATCAAATGAAGAAAATTGCACATTTTACATGAGTTCATGTTCACATTTATGATTTATGAATCCCAGATACAGGTCAATTACAGGCTTTGTGCTAAAGGAATACACTGGTTACTTGGCAGGGATTGCATTTATGCTGGAAGCAATATAGATGTAAGGAAAAAGTAATGTCTTTTATCTTTGTCAGATGAACAAAGATGATGAGCCAACAAGTGGTCTCTTTGGCTGTGACCACTGGTCTGTAGGTGGCTCATTTCAGCTGATCTGTGCTCAGAACTCTATTTGTATCCCAAATATAAAGAGACAAGAAGGTAGGAAGCCAAACTGGAGCAGGCCAGACACACTGATAAGCTGAGAATCAATGAAATACCTAATGGCATCTGTTTATACAGTTCACGTACACAGCTGTAAGGCAACAATTTATATAGGGCATGAAACATGGGAAGAAAAACTGGGCACCTTGCCCCAGCTGAAGCAGCTTTATAAAATAATGCCTATCCCCTTATGTTCGGCACATACTAGATAGTAATTTGAAACTTAGAGAAACCAAGTGATGTCAACAGTACATCCTATTAAAATCTCTGACTGCTGGTGAGGTTCCAAGACTTCAATGGTTGCAGTATAGTTTCTAACTGCTGCTCTCTTAAAGCATAAAGCGATGCTCAAAATCAGCACTAAATGGCAGTAATTTCCCAGTCTCACACAGAGCTGCAATGTTGTCAGAGTAATTACACAGGACCTTAGTACTGCATCTGAGGTGTGCCTGATAGTGCTTCATGTTGTCAGTAAGTTTTAAATGAAACCAAATTTCATTTTATTTAGACTTTATTACTATAATTATTTCAGAAGAATCAGGGAATGATTTCCACATTTATTGTCCATAGTGGAGAAAATTAAAGAGAAGGAAGCTCAAATTTGTCTTTTTGGTTCACACAGACAGGGGTGGGGGGATAAAAAGCCAGATGTTCAATTGGAACCCATCAATCTGAATTTCCAAATAAGCTTGTTTCAGCTCCATCTCCAACAAGACCAGCCCAAAGTCTCTGATCTGTTATGTTTCATCAGGTGAGGGCTTGAAGACCTTTTGTGTTCGACGAGGTGTGTCTTGTTATTTTGCGGCTGCTGTGAATTGGAGCTGTTCTTAAACATTTCTCCTATAGAGATAAAGGATCCCATGTGGACAATGCGTCAAGAAGTTGATGCAAATAAGGTAAGAGATGGAGCCCTCCCTTGAAAGGAGATTTTTAAACTTTGTCAACATTCAGAAAACTTGCTTCAAGAAAACATAAACCATTTAAGTTATTCTTAACTTTAAAGGTAATTTATTTGAAAGCAGTAGGGTAACTGCTGAAGTCAATTTTAACTTCAGTATATAATTAAATGATCCAGACAAATACGAAGGACAACAACACAATGTTCTTCTTCCTTGTAGAAAATAGCACTAAGTTTGAATAAAGAAAGCACTTTTTGGAAAAGGAACTGGAACATCTGGGTTGAATGAAGGTACTTTTTTTTATTATTTCCTCCAAGTTTTTCTATTGTTGCTTCAAGATTTCCAGCTGGGAGTGAAACCAGTTTTAGTAAACTTTTATATAAGGGCATGGCAAATTTATTGTACAGACCTTAACCCCTTGAATACTGAGCTCTCTCCAGAGTCTCTAAATGCTGGAAAACCAGAAGTGAGACAATCCATCTCAATGGACCCCAGAGTTTAAAAACCAGGCGGGAAAACAGACGTACGCTTCATCGGAGGATGTTACCAAGCACGGTATCGAAACATTTGTGAAACAAGAAACCAGCTCGCGACCCTTGTTTTTCACCTTATCTATGCCCCTCATGATTTTATAAACCTCAATAAAGTCACCCCTCAACCTCCCATGCTTTCAGTTTAAAAAATGTCCCAGCCTATCCAGCACATTTTAATAACTCAAACCTTCCATTCCTGGCAATGTCCTGATATGTCTTGTCTGAACCTTCTGCAATCTAATAACATCCTTCCTCTAGCAGGGCAACCAGAATGGTGCACAGTACTCCAAAAGAGGCCTCACCAACATCCTGTACTCCCTCAACACAATATTCCAACTCCTATCATCAAATGTCTGAACAATGAAGACAAGTGTGCTAAATACCTTCATAACTGCCCTGTCTAGACCTGACGCAATTTTCACACTAGTCACAGCTCTGCCATTAGTCATTTGTGTCCTGCCTTTGATTGTTTCATCAAAATACAATACCTCACATTTATCCAAATTAAACTCCATTTGTCAATTCAGAGTCCACTGACTAAATGAATCAAGATTTCTTCACTGTCCACTATATCACCAATTTTGGTGTTATTTGCAAACTTACCAATCATGCCTCCTGAATTCTCATCCAAATTGTTCCTATAAATGACAAACAAAAGTGGACTTGGTACCAATCCCTGTAGAGTACCACAGGACACAGACATCTAGTCTCAAAAACAACCCTTCACCACCACACTCTGTCTCTTACCATCAAGCCAATTTTGTATCCAATTGACAAACTCACCTTGAATTCCATGTGATCTTACTTTACTAATTAGCCTACCATGCAGAACCTTGTCAAAGGCCTTACTGAAGTCCATGTAAACATTGTCTACTGCTCTGGACTTAGAACATAGAACATAGAACATAGAACAGTACAGCACAGAACAGGCCCTTCAGCCCACAATGTTGTGCCGACCATTGATCCTCATGTATGCACCCTCAAATTTCTGTGACCATATACATGTCCAGCAGTCTCTTAAATGACCCCAATGACCCCAATGACCTTGCTTCCACAACTGCTGCTGGCAATCTTGTCAATCTTTTTTGGTTACTTCCTCAAAAAACTATTAAGTTAAGGAAGGTGATGGCTAAGTGGTATTGTTGCTCGACCCTTAATCCAGAGACTCAGCTAATGTTCTGGGGACCTGGGTTTGAATCTCACCACAGCAGATAGCAGAAATTAAATTCAGTAAATTAAAATACATTCTGGAATTGAGAATTTATCGATGACCATGAAACCACTGTCAGGAAAACAAAAACATCGCAATGTCCTTCAGGGAAGGAAATGTGTCACCCCTACGTGGTCTGGCCGACAAGTGACCCCAAACTAATAGCAGCATGGTTGACTCCCAACTGCTCTCTAGCATGCCATTCAGTCCAAAGAAACCTAGGGATGGGCAATAAATACCAGCCAGCCAGCAATGCTTATGTTTCTCAAGTGAATTAATCAATCTTAGCAACTTTGGAAGCATTAGTGGTTTCTTAATGACATTATTATTAAAACCCTGTATTTTTCCCCTTGAAATCTTCTACATTGAAACTATTTTATTTCTTCTGCCAAGGGATTTCAGCATCGTTGGCAAAGTCATATTCTTGTCTCACACTAGATTGAGGTGGTCATGACCTGCTGTTGCCAATATTACGCCTATGACATTTAATCACAGGATTGCTCTTCCCAGCTACCGGAAAAAGTTAATGTGAGATTAAAAAAAAAGCTAATGACTTAATCCTTGTATTTTATATCAGACAAAAAAAATCCAGTAATTTGCAGTGTTCTTTATTGCCCAATCTCTGCCTTCTTACCTCTGAAACCTTAACATATTAGTTTTCTGACAATTGAAGATGCAGAGGCAATCAGTGGAACCAATTGCTTTTGCTCAAATTACAAATGATAATCGAACAAGGAACAAAAGCCATCTCTAATACTTAGAGTTGAACTCAATAATCGGGAAAGCCACAGGCTCAATATGCGATTTGCACCAAATTACAGTGATGTTATCACAGGTATCATTGCCTTTAGATGAATTTAAGCTTAGGTAAGGCAAGGTGTTGGAGATGAATCAAATACAAATTGGAATGGCCAAGACCAGAAGAAACAAAGATATTCGCTGTCACAAATAGATGAGCTGGAGATGTTTTAAGGCTACAATTTGATGATGGGTTTAAGGAGAACCAGTGGATGTATTGTACATAGATTTCCCGAAAGCATTTGCAGCACAGTGGCTCAGTGATTAGCACGGCTGCCTCCCAGAAGCAGGGACCCAGATTCGATTCCACCCTTGGGCGACTCTCTGTGTGGAGTTTACATGTTCTCCCTGCGTCTGTGCGGGTTTCCTCCGGATGCTCCAGTTTCCTCCCAAACCCAAAAATGTGCAGATTAGGTAGACTGGACATGTAAATTGCCAGTAGTGTTCAGGGATATGTAGATTAGGTGGGTTATAGGGCGATGGCTCTGGAGGGATACTCTAATAGTTGGTGTGCACTTGTTGGGCCAAAGGGCCTGTTTCCACACTGTCAGGATTCTATGATAAGGTGCCACATCAAAATTTCTTGACATCAGTAAAAGGCCATACTATAAAGCTAACATATTGACATTTTTTAGAAGACTGGCTGATGAACAGGAAGCTGTGAGTAGGAATACTGGGGCTTTTTCAGGGTGGAAAGCCATCACAAGTGGCTTGCCACAGAGGTCAGTGCTGGGGCCTCAACTTTTTACAATTTATATTAATGATTTGGATAAAGTGACAGAAGATATGGCAGCTAAATTTGCTGATGACATAACAATAGGTAGGAAAGTGAGTTGCGAAGAGAACATAAGGAGCTAACAAAGAGATAGAGATAAATTAAGTGAATGAACAAAGATCTGGCAAACGGAGTCCCATGTGGGAATGTTAATTTGTCTTATTTTGACAGAAATAATAAAAAAAGAAGCATATTAGCTAAATGGTGTGAGGTTGAAGAGCCCTGAGATGCAGAGAGATCTGAGTGTCCTAGAACATGAATTGTAGAATGTTAGTATGCAAGAAAAGCGAATAGAATATTATGTTTTATTGCAGAGGAAATTAAATGTAAGAATAGAGAGAGATTATGCTTCAATTATACAGTATATTAGTGAGACTGTACCTGGAGTTCTGTGTACAATACTGGTCATTAAGATTTTTAGGGGACCTGGCTGGGTGAATGTTGAAAGGATGGTTTCTCTTGTAATCATCAGGAGGTGTCCATTTAAGGCAGAGATGAGAAAAGAATTTCTCTCAGAGAGTTGAGTCTTTGAAATTCCCTTCTTCAAACAGCAGTGGATGCAAAATCTTTTAATATTGTTAACACAGAGATAGATAGTATTGTTTACCAGAGGGATGAAAGATTATTGGGCGTCTGCAGGATTAAAAAGACAAACCATATACTCACAGATGAAGATGAGTGAGTTCATAAAAATAAATTAGAAAACGAGATATATACATGCCTGTCCCTGAGTTATTTGTGAAAAGTACAGAGTAGAACATAGAGTCATTGAATCATGCAGCACAGAAACAAAGCCTTCAGTCCAACTAGACCTTGCCGACTAAGTTTCCCCAACTAAATTGGCTGTATTTGGCCCATACACCTCGAAACATTTCCTTTTCATGCATCTTTCCAAACGTCTTTTTTTTAAATGTTATAACTGTATTAGATTAGATTGGATTCTTTACAGTGTGGAAACAGGCCCTTCGCCCCAACAATTCCACACCGCCTCTCGAAGCATCCCACCCAGACCCATCCCCCTATAACCCACACACCCCTGAACACTACGGGCAATTTAGCATGGCCAATCCACCTAGCCTACACATCTTTGGACTGTGGGAGGAAACCGGACCACCCGGAGGAAACCCACACAGACATGGGGAGCACGTGCAAACTTCACACAGGCAGTCGCCCGATGCGGGAATTGAACCCGGGTCCCTGGCGCTGTGAGGCTGCAGTGCTAACCACTGAGCCACCGTGCCGCCCCGATATTTGCATCTATCACGTTGTCTGGCAGCTCATTCCACGTATGAACCATCTTCTGTGTGTAAAAGTTGCCTTTCAGATCTCTTTGAAATCTTCCTCCTGTCTCCTTAAAAATATGCTCCCTAATTTGGATAAGATCTTTGCTCTTCACCTGATCTATCCCCCTCATGATTTTATAAACCTCTGTAAGGCTACCCCCCCCAACCTCCTACACTCCAGTGTAAAATGCATCAACCAATCCAGCTTCTCCTTACAACACAAACCTTCCAGTTCCAGCACCGTCCTGATGAATCTTTTCTGAACTTTCCCCAATTTAATACTATCCTTCTTATACGCTGTCACATTGAATGATACAAAAAGTGTTGTTGCTGGTAGGAGGACAATCAGTTTCAAGATCCCTGATTTGTTACAGTTTGACTGACATTCTTTCATCCTCATTCCTTTCAATGGTGACTAGCTGGCAGCACTCAAATTGGGAAAGTCTCTTTTCTTGTTTCACCTGCATTGCAGGGCAGTTTAATGCTATTCTCCAACTGCGGCCTTCATAGCACATTCATCCATTCACTGGTATAACAGTCCATGAGCATACATCAACCAACATTCTGTGCAGCCAGTTTTTGAGCACATTTTTCTGTATCCTTGGATGCATAAAGCATGAATATGACTGTAGAGGATGGGATCCTATTGAGAGGAGAGTGGTGGTCAGCTTCATTATCTCTCCCTTGTTACTCTTTCTGTCTGAAGTTTCCCTGAGTCTGTTCAAGTGTGACACTCCATGGCCCACACAGGGCTCTGCTAGACAGTCATTCATTTTACATTCTTGGCTTTCACAGTCCTCTTTCTAAAAAGCCATGTTGGCATTAAAAATTCAATGTGTTCATGAGTACTTCAGGGTTCTGAACTTCTGCCATGGCACAAAAAGTACAGTATTTATTCACCAGGCCAAGTAACATCTATGAAAAGAGGAACAGAATTTATGCTTTTCCTTCTCTTTGTTTTATAAACGATTCTTTGGTTCTTCATACATTCTCAGGACAGACTTCCATGTGTTACTTTAGACTTTCTTACTTATATTTATTACTAAAGTCATCTAGTTATGTTGTTAGTGATAATGGGAACCGCAGATGCTTATGTTGTTAGACAGACTTTATTAACAAATATACATGAATAGTGAACTAAAACATGGTAGCATAATGGTCATATCATTTGATTAGTGATCTAGAGCCCCAGGTTAGAATCCTGACAGTGTGGAAGCAGGCAATTCATTCCATTGAGTCCACACTGACCCTCCAAACAGCATCCCACACCTCACTACTCTGCCCCTTCAACGCTGCATTGCCTATTGATCTAACCTGCACATCTTTGGATCATGAGAGGAAACTGGAGCATCTAAAGGAAACCCACACAGACACATGAAAAATGTACAAACTCCATACAGTCACACAAGGGTGGAATCTAACCCAGGTCCCTGGTGATGTGCAGCAGCAGTCCTAATCATTGAGCCACCTTGGCAATCTTCTGGGACCATGTGTTCAAATTTCTTCCATGGTAGAAGTTGAATTCAAGTAAAACCTTCAATTTAGAAATGTGCCCCATGGCAATCATGTAACCAACTGCTGATTATCTCTTAAAAATACCCATCAGGCTCACTAATGTCCTTTAGCAAATCTGCAATCCTTATTCATTCTATCCAATATACAACACACATGTACTGCATTGTGAAAATGTACTACACATGGCTTTTTAGAAAGAGGACCGTGAAAGCCAAGAGCATAAAATCAACGACTGTCAGGCAGAGTCCTGTGTGGGCCATGGAATGTCACACCTGAACAGAGTCAGGGAAACTTCAGGCAGAAAGATAACAAAGAAGAGAAAAGAATTTCCCACAGAGAGTGATTAATTCCTAACTGCACCCTGGGCAATCAGATCCTCTGAATGAATAAAAAAGTAAACAAGTATTAGTGCCCGGAGTTGCTCTTGAAACAATCTATCAGCAGATGCTACCATATAACTACTGAGGCCATCACAGCTTGTCTGAATGGCTCATCCATACATTCATTAACCTGTACCACCTTTGTCCTGGCTGCTTGGCCTACTGAATATTTCTAGTATTCATTTTTGTTACTTATTCCAGATTTCCAACATTGACAGCTATGAACAAAGCTTGTGATGTGCTCTGAAGACAAGCTCTGTTCAAAGGATGAGACTTTGAATTCCTGTTCACACAGTGTTAGACAAGCAGTTTGAAAATGTATGAGCAATCATGGGATCTGGAGAGACGGAGGTATGATAGAGCTGGGTATTATCAATATACATGTAGAACATAAAATGTTTTCAAATGATTGCACATTTCACCCTGCTGCAATCTCTTCCTTAAATCTTGCATAGACGCCCCTGTGAACATAGGATGTTCTTCAACATTAATCGTGTTTTATAAATATATGTTGTAACTATGTCCATTTATTCCAAATCCCAGAACCACTGTAAATGTTGAGTGTCATGGTTAGGGTTTAACTCCAATGATTGGCTTATATGAAATTACAATAATTACCTAAATAGCATTCCATTATTTCCAATCATTACCAAAAAGAAATACAAAATGTTTTAGCTTAATATGACCTGTTATTACTTCAAACTCTAGACCAGTAAAGCTGTGTCATCCTCTTTTAGACTAAAGGTATTGGTCTCTGTTTTTAAGTCAATTAAATTCTTGCAGTAACATTATTAAAGACAACTGTCCTTGTGATGAAACTAATCTGAATCAAGGTGATTAGCTTAAAGAGAGAAGCCTCTAAATCTTAAAGAATTCAGTTGCTGACGATCTACAACATATACAGCATCTCAGATGACACTCCAATGCAATGTCGAGCAAATGCTGCACTGTCAGAGCTGCTGTCTTCAGATAAAATGTTTAACTAAAGCCTTAGTTGCTTCTCTTAGGTGTACATATGAAACAAAATCCCACATCACTATTTTGAAAGGGTGCTTCATTTGGTGTTCTGGTGAAAATGTATTACTCAACCAACATTGCTAAAACAGAGGAGCTGGGAATGAGCTTTTTGCAGTTTGTAGGAATTTACTATATGCAAATCATTTGCTCCATCTCTTACATTCCAATGGTGACAACACGTTAGCTGTGCTTCTTGGCTTAAGAACAATTTAGGGTACACTGTGCTTGAAAAAAAGATAAATGTAAGTATTTCTTCCATTCTTTCAGCATTCTTGAATTAAATTCAATGAAATATAATGGACTTTACACTTTATTACAAATCCATGAATAAAAAACAGAAGAGATAGAGTTACAAAAGATGAACCCTCAAAACAGATGACTGTCAATCTTTTAACCTAATATTTAAGGAATAGAACCTTTGATGACAACTGACTTACTGCTCATCTTATTTCTGAATAGTATTTTTGCCGAATGTGTATTGTTTTTTTTTCTTGAAGTACTTGCTTATAGCAACATCTTGTGGAAGCTGCGCCTACAAGATATATAAAAAACACATGTGGTGTGGATTTTTTTTTTAAATGAATACTTTGTAATAAGCAGCAGCATTAAATCAGAAGCAACAGCAATTAATGGACTCAGAGAACATCTAGAATGATGCCATGGCAAGGAAAAGGAAGCAGTTTGTCAAACTGTTCAGACTCTTTAAATTCTGCACCAAGAATGATTTCTTTTAAAAGAACTCTGTTACTCAAGGCCAGAGCTTGATCAGATCTTGCAGGGAAATGTAATCCTCCCCCAGGATGCAACATGGTTCTCTAATACTTAATCCTGAATGCCTTCTACTATCAATCAAGGTAAAAAGCCTTTAGGGTGGAAGACTCCAGGGTTTTAATGCTTCAGTAAACAATAAAGTTTGATACGGATTTGCTGTTGTAAGTGTTGGTTTCTGTCAATTAATTGTAGCTTGAATAAATAATTGTCCATGTTGTGGACAGTAGAAATGACAACTATATAGTAACCAGTACAATTGTCTTTGATAACTATTATAAGGAGCACAGCATAAACATTGGGTTATTATATTACAATGTAGCTAAATTACAAAAATGCATTTTCAAACAAAGTAAAAATGGAAATGTACATTAAGACCGAGGCTCAAGTCTGAAAGCTGTTCAGGAAGAGTTAAGAATGCAGAATATAATGCAAAACTGAAAAAAAAATGAAAACAGCAATGGTACAATATTAACTAATGAGTAGTTTGTAATTTTTTTTAGACAGCTTTCTTTTTGGGCTAGGTTTTAATAAAAGAGTGTGTCTGGAGGAAAGTTAATACATAGAAAATCATCTGCGTGATTTTGGTAATTTGGGTTTAAATTCTACCAGATTAGAAATGCAGACCCACAGTAACGTTGATGACTCTGAACCGCCTTTGCAAATAACCTAGTAAAGTACTCAGTTGTATCAAGCTGCTAAAAAGTCTCAAAGGAGTGAAACCAGACAGACCACCTAGGCACTGTATCAGCAAACCCAGCCCTCTTGACCCTGAAAAGTGCTCCTTTTTGGCATTTTTGGGCTAGTGTCAAAATTGGGACACCTCTCTCACAGACATGGCCACAGAATTATACATTACTAATATCACCATCACAATCCCTGCGTATGTCCAAGTGCAGAGTACAGCAGAGGTGGCAGCACAATTGCATGCAAGAAGGAGAGAATCCTCACATTGACCCCAGACCCCATGAATTAGATAGCAACAGGCCAAATGTAGGCAAGGAAACCTCCTGCTGATTATTACATACTGCCACCCCAACTACCTCACTCCACATCAGCTGCTGAATCAAATGGCTTGTGACATTTTCACCACACAAGTGCCAGACCATGATCATCTCCAATGTGAGAGAACCTTGGCTTTCAATAGCATTACAATCACTGAATCCTTCATGATCAGCATCCTGGCAGTTACCATTGTCCAGAAATTGAACTGAACTAGTCACGTAAATACTGTGGCCACAGGAGCAGGTCGGAGTCTAGGAATTCCACAGCAAGTAACTCATCTCCTGACTCCTCAATGCCTGTCCACCACCTACAATGTGCAAGTCAGGAGTGTGATAAAGTAATCCCCAGTTGCCTGGATGGGTGCAGCTCCAACAACACTCAAGAAGTGTGATACCAACCAGGGAAAAGTAGCCCGCTTGATTGGCCTCACATCCACAAACATTCAAACTCTTCATCACTGATGCACTGTACCAGTAGTGTGTACTATCTACAAGATGCACTGTAGGAACTAACCGAGGTTCCTTAGACAGTATCTTCCAAACCTATGACTTACATTTAAAAGGCCAATGGCAGCAGATACGTAGGAAAACCATCACTTCCAAGTTCCTCTCCAAGCCAGTCATCATCCAGACTTAAGAGATAACACTGTTCCCTCATTGTTGTTGGGCTAAAATTCCAGAATTCCCTCCCAATAGCTGTTCAATAAAGCAGCTCATGACTACCTACCTCAAAGACAAATAGCGAAGAACAATAAACACTAACACAGCCAGAGAAGCCCACATCCCCAAATGAATAAAAAATGTCATCTGCATTCCATAGGAGGTCAATTAGTCACATTGCAAAAGAACCCAAATGTTTAAAATCTTCTTGCTGACTATATCTTACCTGACATTTCACGAGTGAACCTGAATTGTAATATTTCCTAAAGACGCTTGTTGTTCTGTGTAATACATGTGTGATGCAGACCCTATCCGTAATTCCACTACACCAAGCCGAGGGCTATTGAACGAGATTACATATCAAGCAGGTATCGGAGAATGATCCTGCATAAGCAATTAATTCTGTTTTTGCTGACTATTTGAAATGCTTTCCTAATAGCTCCACCCTTGCCCTTTCTCCAATCTTCTGCTGCAAATCCTCCCTTTCAATGTTTATTTTATTCCATTTTGAACATTATGATGCATTGATGTACACCACCCTTTCAGACAATATGTTTCAGATAATGGCACCTTAGAGCATATATTTGTTTTAACGTTTATACTTTTACTGATTACTTGTGTCCTTTGGTCACTGATCATTCTGTTGGTGGAAACAGTTTCTCTCTATTTACTTCACCAAAGCCCTTCCTGGTTTTGAACACGTCTAACAAATGTCTCCTTAGCCTTCTCTGCTCACTGAAGAAAAGTCCCAGCATCTTGGATCTCTCCGTGTTACTAAAGTCCCACATCTCTGCATGACTAAGAACAATGACTAAATATTTTGCTGCACATAAAAAAAAGTTCATATAAGTAAATTGTATGTTTAAGAAGTCCAAATGATTGTGCATATGGACTCAAAACAAAGAAGTAGTGATATATCAACAACCAAGGTGATTTTCTGACACCTCCCTCCCTTCCTGGACCTCTCTGTTTCCATCTCTGGTAACTGACTCACCATTGACATCCATTTCAAACCCACTTACTCCCACAATTACTTCAAATACACCTCTTCTCACCCACCTTCCTGCAAAAATGGTATCCCATACTTACAATTCTTCTGCCCCTGCTGCATCTCCTCCCAGGATGAGGTGTTATTCTCGACTTCCCAGATATCCTCCTACTTCAGAGACCATAGTTTCCCCTCCTCTTTTATTAAGGATGCCCTCAACCGCGTCGCCACCATTTCCTGTGCTTCTGCCCTCAAACCCTCTTCCCCCATCAGCAACAAGTATAGAGACCCCTTAGTCATAACATACCACCCCACCAACCTCTGTATATAATGCATCAGCATCCGACATTTCCACCATTTACAATCAGACCCCACTACAAAAAAGGTATTTCCCTCCCCATCCCTGTCCGCTTTCCGCAGGGACCATTCATTTCGCGACTCCCTGTCAGTTCTACACTCCCCATCAACCACTTCACCACAGCTGGTACCTTGCCCAGTGACTGCAGAAGATGCTACACCTACCCTATACTTCCTTTCTCACGTCTGTCCAAGGCCCCAAACAATCCTTCCAAAATTGACAGAGATTGCGCTGCGCTCAACCTTGTCTGCTGTATCCGTTACACCTGCTGTGATCTCCTCTATACTGGGGAGACCAAACATAGACACGGGGACTGGTTCACAGAGCACCTGCGCTCTGCATGCACCAACCATTCCGACCTTCCAGTTGACATCCATTTTAACTGCCCCTCCCACTCCCCTGGTGATATGTCTATCCTTGGCCTCCTCCACTGTCAGAGTGAAGCCAAACATAAACTAGGACAACAACACCCAATATTTCACTTTGAAGCTTACAGCCCAATGGCTTGAATATTCACTTCACCAGCTTCAAAATCTCTCCATCCTCAACCTGTCCACCTTCTGACTCACCTATCTGTTAACCACAATAACCTTGCACCTTCATCCATCTATCTCCATCCCAATGCCCTCCCCCAAGCCCCAACCCCCTCCCTCTATTTATTTCTGGGCTCCCCTCCCCTTCCCCAGCCCTGACGAAGGATTTCAGCCGAAACATTGACAGCCCTGATGCTCAGATGCTGTCTGACCTGCTGTCCTTATCCAGCTCCACATTTATTGACTCTAGCTTCCAGCATTTGTAGTCCTTACTTTCTCCAGGTTGGAGTGGAAATGATTTCGCATTTGCAATACAAATAAAATTTTACTTCACCAGTAATCCTTTGCTTTTTCCTTCTGCAAGTAGAAGTCCTTGAATCATGTTTATACCCCTGCTCATGTATCAAACAGATATTTTTGGAAAAAAATAACAAAGAACTGCAGACGCTGGAAATCAGAAATAAAAACAAAAATTGCTGGAAACACTGAACAGGTCTGGCAGCATTTGCAGAGAGAGAGCAGAATTAACGTTACAGGTCCAGCGATCACTCATCAGAACATTTTTGACATGTGTCTTGTAGCTGTTAGTCATTGTGCTCACATTTTGCACCTTTTCAATGATGGAGTGAGATTTTGCCTAATGGTAGCACTCCTGTTACAGATAGAGTCACATTCAAATTGCATTTAAGAGAATCTTTGCAAGTGGAAATCAAAGGTATGGTAAGGTGCTTGTGTCTTATCAGTCTGAGTAAGACCAACTGCCCTATCAGCTGTTATAAAGGGGATTCTCATGACAGCAGAATGTTCAAGCCACAGATTGTTCATCAGCCTGTGCATCCTGGCTCTACCTTAGGATATTCGCCAAAAATGTGACAACATGAAAACATGATTGATTCAGAATAAGGCAGTAGTATATTAAAAGCCCATATCACTTGCTGCACATGTTGCAGCCAGCATGAATGTAGGTGAAATATACCTGCATTAACTATTATGTTCACGTACATCAGGTTCATACACATACACAAATGAAATTTCAACTGTGCAGAGTCCTGACTGGTGCGCGACAACAAATTTCATATATATAAAGTCCTTAACCTGGTAAAATACTTTAAGGTGTCCAACATGTTGATGGAATATACCACAGAAACTTTTGGAAGTTACTGAGGAATGTAGATTAACATTTTCTTCCCGCTGAGAAAAACTGATTCATTTGCTACTTTCATTTTAGGAGTATTTTTTAACCTACTTGCAAATTGAGATTATTGTCACATTGGTTAACTGGAATAGTAAGCCAGAAGCAATAACAGAAATTCCCGGAGAAATTCAGCAGATCTAACTGCATCTGTAGAGGTGAAAGTAGAGTTAATATTTTGAGTCCAGTATGACTCTTTGTTTCTGAAAAGGGTTGAAAAATGATGACTTCTTAGGTTATACAGAGAAGGGAAGGACGAAGAAGTGGAGCAGGTTGTGAGGGTAACTGAGATAAAAGTTAAAGTCAGAGATGGGGTGGTAAAGAAAAGACAGTTTTGAAAAATAGGTGTAAACGTTAAATGCGGGCAGTGATTGGAACTAGAAGGATTTTATTGGCTATGAGATCTTTGATTGGGGCTGTTAACCTGGGCAAACAGGGAACCTTGGCTGACAGATATAAACATGGGATTTAGAATCGCCTCACTACAGTGACTGACTCTGAGCTGGTTGGCCACAGCCAGTGTACTGTGTACATGTAAATAAAGGGCAACTTGGTGACAGGATACCAACCTCTGTGCAGTTATTTCAATGTGAAAAGGAGAAAATGAGTCCACTCTGCTGAGATCAAAGCCAATACAATACAAACAAAACACGGTGGGGGGTGGTGGTGGGAGATGTAAGAAAAATGGAGGACAAAGGCTTGCTCTGAAGTTGTGGAAATTAATATTGAATCCTTGAGGCTACAAAATGCCCAACCAGAAAATGAGGTATTGTTTCCCCACTTTGGGCTGAGTTTCAAAGGAACTCTGTAGCAAGCCTCAATTTCTGCTGCTATTATGTCAGATTTTCAGCACCTACAGTGTTTTACTTTTATTTCAATACTAATTCAGGCTAATGCTGTTGGTCACTGGTTCAAATCCCATGCATGGATGAACTAGTGGAGTTTAAATTCATTTAATTAAATCTGGATTTGAAACCGAGATCCGGATGTTCCAATGGCGCAGTACAGAATGGAATTGCATAGTGGGACCCTGTGGAAACTCAGGACACAGTTGGCTGTGTGGAAATTGACTGGGAATTGAAGATTTTGAAGGGCAAGTATGCTCTCTGAAACAAAATTTTTAACATCAGAGAATTCCACCCCTGTTATGTTAATAGTAGCCCAGGAAAAGTAGGATGATTATAAACCTTGTCCAACTCTTGGGTAATAAGGTGTAGAGCTGGAAGAACAAAGCAGGCCAAGCAGCATCAGAGGAGCAGGATGGCTGACGTTTCGGACCTATGCCCTTCATCAGAAATGGGGGAGGCAAAGGGGGTTCTGAAATAAATAGGGAGAGAGGGGGAGGCGGATCGAAGATGGATAGAGGAGAAGGTTAGTCTCCCTATTTATTTCAGAACCCCCTTCCCCTCCCCCATTTCTGATGAAAGGTCTAGGCCCGAAATGTCAGCTTTCCTGCTCCTAAGATGATGCTTGGCCTGCTGTGTTCATCCAGCTCTACACCTTGTTATCTCAGATTCTCCAGCATCTGCAGTTCCTGCTAACTCTGATACAATTTTAACCTCACTGCAAAGTCTCTTCTAAGGATGCCTACCCTGAAGAAGTTACCATCCTGCTGCGGACAAACCCTAGCGGATCTCTCTCCCACTGCAACTCTCTTGTAATGTCTCTCCACCTATCTTCTCCTCTATCCATCTTCGATCCGACTCCCCCTCTCCCTATTTATTTCAGAATCCCCTTCTGCTCCCCCATTTCTGATGAAGGGTCAAGGCCTGAAATGTCAGCCGTCCTGCTCCTCTGATGCTGCTTGGCCTGCTGTCTTCATCCAGCCCTACACCTTGTTATCTTGGATTCTCCAGCACCGGCAGCAGCTATTGGGTAACCATTAAGCTGATAACTGTGTACCCCCATCAACAATTCACTACACCACTCATACTAAACACATCCACCCTCCAGATCCCTGACAACCACCACATCCAGAGACCACAGGCCCAACCTTATTGCATGCCCTAATCTCCCTGCGACCATGGAATTTCTCTTCATTCGTTCATGGGTTGAGGACATCGCTGACCAGGCCAACATTTATGGCACATATCTAATTGTCCAGTGGCCAGTTAGAGTCAACCACATTGTTATGGGTTTGGAGTTACACGTAGGCCAGACCAGGTGAGGATAGCAGATTTTCTTCCCTGAAGGACATTAGTGAACCAGATTCACCAGATTTTACCAACAATTGACAATGGATTCATGGTCAGCATTAACCTCTTAATTTCACTTTTTTTTAAACAATGTGCCACAGTAGGATTCGAACCCAAGTCCCCAGAACATTACCTGGATCTGTGGGTTAATAGTCCAATGATAATCCCCCAATCTGATACCTGCTCAGGTATTCTTGTCTGAATCCCCAGAATGTGATAAAACTCTCGTCCGCAAAAATGACACCTCACTCACCGCCAACCACAGCTGATCCCGGCACTTCCACCGCCAACATCACCAAATTTCCTTTCGCACTTCATTACCTAAACATCACCCAACTGGAACCTAGCACGTGAGCGAGCTGCAGTGCTACCCCACACTTAACATACAGACAAAACCTTTCACAGCAACTACCATAGAGTCTGGCTTTGCTGCTGGACATCTAAACCTCACAGCACTGTGTAACTCACTATTGCAAAAGAAAGCGTGGTATGTCCTGCCACCCTCACCCAGCCTGGAATCAGTTCAATGAGAGGGTTGGCTGTTAATGCCCTATGGATCGGCCACTCAGATCAAAAGCAATTAGGAATGGGCAACATCCAGCAATATGCAAGCCCCACAAAAGATAAAAGAGAAAGCAAGGTAGGCTTAGTCTACAGGCTGCCACTTTACAAACAAAATGGTAAAACAGTGATTAATAATAGGGTTTCAACCACATTGAAACAAAAGAGCAGTATGGTTACAGTTAGTAATTAATCATTGTTGCCATTTATTTTCATTTGAAATAGGTTTTTATAAGTAAATTCCTGTATCAGTGTACACCACAGAGTTGTGTTTCATGCAATACTACCTAAATGGGCCAACTGAACAGGAGTGCAGGATCACTGTCAGGTTTGAATTTTGACTTGGTTTTTGCCATTTGTTTTTAATCCATTGATAAGTAGATTGATAATGTGAGCTAAATTCACTTAAGACATGAATCAGCCATGAAGAAATATTCTCAAGCCAAATCCCAATGAAAATCACTCAAAAAAAAAGCTTGACTATAGTGAAATGTTCAGTTCAGCAAAAGCATTAATGTCAGATTTCACCAAGATCATACTCTCAGAAATCACATGTTAAAGCTTTCCACTGCTTTCAGTACCATAAACACAACAGTGCATGTAGTCGGGGCACAGATGTTAAAATCTAACAGCATCCTGAGTGCCCACAGCACCAATCTGAAGCACCCCTCTGGGCTTCCTAAAAATTTAATGTTTTTCAAAATGTTTTGCTTTAAAAGAGGTCCATTTTCAGTTGAATCTTTTATAGTTTGATTTGAGGCAGGGGAGGAGCGGGCACAGATAAACAAGAAAATGGGCACCTTTTTTGTACTGCAAAATCTAGTCCAAAAGGCACAACAAAACTTACATCAATTGTGTAACCAGAGTAGTGACAGTTTAGCTCTGCTGCATTTGAAAACATCTGTACAGTCCTCTTTTCTTTAAACTGCTTTTTTTATGGGTCGCTGTTTTGAAAGGTGCTTGGCTGAAAAAATATGAAAAACTGTCAAATTAGGCAGAGGCACTTACGGTTCCAAATATCAAGCTCAAAGATTAAGATTAAAAGATCATACAGTCAGTGGAGTATAGCTGCCCAACACCTCCCCCAGCCCCCATCTCATTGGGATATAACATCTAGCCCCGTCACAAGCACATGCACACACTGCTTCAGTTTCCAACAGCAAGTGTTCATCAGTCGTTGCGAATAAGACTGCAAGTGGCAGCATATCATTCCAGCTTCAACTGAACTTCTCAAGGTCACCAGCACATTACTGGGTCACTCATAAATAAGTCGAGTAAAGGGGCAAAAACACTCTTCCCATTCTTTCCTGTTGAGATTATTATCAGCATGCATCTGGCCAGTGAAGTGATACCTCCCCATGGTACAAAAATCCAGCAGATGCTGAACACATTGGAACCTCACTGTTTATTTTCAATATCCAGGGAAAAAAAATTAACAGCATTTGACTGTTTTAGTGTCGTTTTAAAGAGCTTACCAGGGCCATTAAAACACGAGAACAGAAGTGAAGGTATTAATAAAACTTTCCATTAATTGGGATCTGCAATTGATTAGAAATCATTGGCTTAATTAGGACAAAAATTCATGTTTCCTAAACAGAGAGTTTAATTTGCATCATATTGCTTAAAGCTATCAAGACAGGCATGTGAAAGTCAAGGGACACCATATTTGAATCTATAAATTCAAATAATATTCTTAATAGCTATTAAAAGCACAATTAAGTCATTAAAATGTTCCTAAATCATATTTGCAATTTCTAGGTAATTCTTTGGTTTCCATCAACAACACACTTAATGTCATGGCACATATTGAAGTAAATATTAATTGTGTGTTTGGAGCAAACACATTTCAGCTGCACAGGCCAAGGTATTACTGTTAGTGGGATTAGTGGTTCCACCTTAATTTCAAATGGTTTATCACCTCTTTAAAGAAGTGGAGAAAGGAATGTCACATGAACCTGCTAAGCATTCATTTGCTGATATCATCAACAATAATTTCTAGGTCCCAGTGACCTGACACCTTCAGTACCGAAGAAGCAGTGAAATAAACCGCTCCTTTGTTTGCCTATCTCCTCTGTACTTTAGAACCATCAAGTACAATAATAATAACTGAACATTGGCGCAAAAAATGCTCAGAATTGGAAGGGCCAAACCCAAATTGCAGGAAACTGCAAGAGGCATTCAGCTTGATTTAGAAAAGAGGTTTTCTAAATTATGAAGCAGCTCAATAGCATTGACTTAAAGATAATGTTTTCACAATAAATTCAATGAGGAATTCATTGGGAAACATGGTTACCCAGATAATGGTCAAAATATCAAATTTTTGATCATGTGGCATACTTGGGTTAAACACTTGAGATTTGTTTAAAGGGAACTTGGGTAATAAGTGAGGGAGAAAGGAATAGAAAAATATGCTACAAGCACCTGATGTGGAATTGCTGGTGTTGGACTGGGGTGGGCAAGGTCAGAAATCACATGGTCACAAGCACATGATGTAGGGAGCATAGAAGTCTTTGTGGACCACAAACATCCTACTGACATGTTGGATTGAATGGTTTGACTCACTGTGGTTTTGTTCACTTTTGAACAGTGAATTTGTGATAAACAGGAACTACTTTGAAGGTCTACTTAATGCACCCTTGCCAATTCTTGACTTTTGGCTCAGCTCCATCTCTCCAGCTTAAACTGGCTAGCCTACCTCAGCAGTTGCTAAAATAACTGCTGGGCCATTTATTGGCTTGAGATGGTTTCTCCAGTTTCAGCAGGAACAGGGGTCACTACTGGAACTGCAGCAGCCCCGTGAGCCTGGGAGCCAGGAATTTGAATGAAGAAGAGCGAGGGTGGTTTTGACAGGGTGATGCAGGCAGATCGCAGCATGGAGAAGGAGGATGGTGATGGTAGAGAGATAATTGTCTGGGAAAGACAGGAGCATGGATACATTCAGGAGAAAATGGGGAGAGACGTCCTTTGTTGGGCACCGGATACAAACAGGATGCAGCCCACCTCGGCCCAGAATAAAGTTGCCAGTTGGACCTCCCCCACATTTAAAGAATGCTTATAATGTGGAAGCAGGTCATTCAACCCATTGAGTCCACACTGACCCTCTGAAGACCAACCTACCCTGTCCCTGTAATCCTGCATTTCTCATGGCTATTCCACCTAACCTACACATCCCTGGTCACTATGGTGCAATTTGGAGTGGCCAATCCACCTAACCTGCACATCTTTGGACGGTGGGAGGAGCACCCGGGGAAACCCATTTATGCACAGAGAGAATGAGCAAAGTCCATACAGACAGTTACCCAAAGGTGGAATCTGAACCCAAGTCCCTGGTGCTGTGAGGCAGCAGCGCTAACCACTGAGCCACCGTATTGAGAAAATGCAGAACCAGTATTGACAGAAGAAGGCCATGAATTGAATGTGTGAGTGATAATGGGAACTGCAGATGCTGGAGAATCCAAGCTAACAAAGTGTGGAGCTGGATGAACACAGCAGGCCAAGCAGCATCTCAGGAGCACAAAAGCTGATGTTTCGGGCCTAGACCTTTCATCAGAGAAGGGTCCCTGATGAAGGGTCTAGGCCTGAAACATCAGCTTTTGTGCTCCTGAGATGCTGCTTGGCCTGCTGTGTTCATCCAGCTCCACACTTTGCTATCATGAATTGAATGTGATGGCTCGCATTGGCCCAAGGAGTTAGTGGGCTAACTTTACCACAACCAAAACACCATGAGAGGCAAGTATAAAGCAGGCATACTGGCACTGCCACAGCTCCTGATTTTATGTTTTGAACATCCTGCCCACCCCATCTGCAAAGTCCGCTTCCTGGGCAGTGGAAAGAGTGAGGAGAATATAAAATTCCAACCAGGAAGTATAAAAGTTTGTTTTTTTCTCTAATTCACTGCTAAAAAATGTTCAAGATACAACAAGTCCTGGCATGAAATATGATATAACTCAAGAGCTAAGATCATAAAATCAATAATGTTTTTTGTTTAACGTTACACATCACTGCCTCCATTTTTAGGAGGAAT
The DNA here is from genome assembly GCF_030684315.1 of Stegostoma tigrinum. Taxonomy (NCBI): domain Eukaryota; kingdom Metazoa; phylum Chordata; class Chondrichthyes; order Orectolobiformes; family Stegostomatidae; genus Stegostoma; species Stegostoma tigrinum. Next base: position 12,053,810 of record NC_081386.1, read on the forward strand.
CTTAAAACTAATATAACAAGAAAAGTGAGTGTCACGAGAAAGTCCCTCTCTCATATTTGTTTTGTGTTTCAGTTATCACCTTGTAATTCATTTCAACTGCTCTCTTCAATATGATTTGAAGCCTAAAGCTTTTCTCGTCACAGGCTTGAAAACATTTTGCTGTGAACTTTCAGTCAAGTGGCTGTAATAAGCTTTGGCTTAAATGTTTCCACTACTGGCAAGATTTAACCAAAATCCTTTCACATCATATGACCACTGAGTTTGCAGAGCAAATACATAAAGCAATTTAGTGAATTTTGAATTTTAAAAATGCATTAACGATACAAACTGCAGTTTAAGATAATTGGTCATAAAGGGGTCATATTCTCAAATGGGAAGGGTTATACCAAGTTATACGCCTTTTTATTAGGAGATTTCACAAAAATGGTAAATCACAGCAACTTCAATATCTGCAGAACAAAATCAGTTATAAAATAATATATGACTAGAACCCTATTCCATGAATCAGGTGACACTGGCTACCAATGGTGCTGAAGACAGAGCAACATGATTCGTCATAACAAGGTGTTGAAGCCAAGCAGCATCAAAGGAGCAGGGAAGCAGATGTTTTGGGTCAAGACCTTTCTTCAGAAATGGGGGAGGGGAAGGGGATTCTGAAATAAATAGGGAGAGAGGGGGAAAAGGATAGAAGATGGATAAAGGAGAAGATAGGTGGAGAGGAGACAGACAGGTCAAAGAGGCAGAGTTGGAGCCAGTAAAGGTGAATGCAGGTGGGGAGTTAGGGAGGGGGTAGGTTGGCCCAGGAAGGACCTACCCCCCTCCCTAACTCCCCACTTACATACACCTTTACTGGCTCCAACCCCACCTCTTTAACCTCTGTCTTCTCTTCACCTATCTTCTCCTTTATCCATCTTCCATCCATCTCCCCCTCTCTCCTTATTTATTTCAGAATCCCGTTCCCCTCCCCCATTTCTGAAGAAGGGTCTTGACCCAAAACATCAGCTTTCCTGCTTCTCTGATGCTGCTTGGCCCGTTGTGTTAATTCAATTCGACACCTTGTTATCTCAGAGTCTCTAGCATCGGCAGTTCCTACTGTCTCTGTAGCATGATTTGTCATGTTTGTATTTCAATGAGAGAGTTACAAAGTAAAACATTCACTTAGAATGGACATGGAATATTATCAGAGCTTAAGGTTGTCTTGTGCCATTGGACATGCAAATCAGAGAACACACAGCGTTAATTTTTACCCATACTGCTGCTGGGATTACATGTATTGTCAATATCTCCCCAGCAACCACCATAAGCAATAAGTCCCTTGTTCTGTCTCAGTTTTGTGATTCATATTTTAAGTTTGGTTGACCTTACTTTGATTCTCCTACCTGCGTCTTTCACGCACATGCTTTAAGGGCCCCTCCTTGCCCCTCAAATCCAATTCAGCTGGTACACAAAGAGCTTCCCGTTGAGAATTCTACCGTAACTCTGGGGTTCTATTTGGCACAAAAGGGAGAAGTAGAAATAAAGGAATGACAGATTAGCCTTAGAGTCACAGGAAATTCATAGCACTCTCCCACCAATACACCAACATCTTGATAATGCAATCTCTCCTCTTAAATTAATGGTTGGTACGCATTACAAAGTTACCCGTCTTAGAGTCAAGATATTATACCTTGCAAAGCAATTTAAATTCACTCTCTAATATAGCCACCCCACTGCCAGTGTTTGCAAAGGTTACAGACACCTTTAACTTTTATACTCTAAGGTGAGTACAAGTTGTTACAGGGACCAACACAAATTCAGCCAATCAGCTATGCACTAATGTAATAAACAAGTTATGGGTGCATTGTTCACTGAGGCAAGTAATTTTTTCTTCTTCCCTGAGGGCACTCAATGGCAGCATGCCAAAGTGCCATGGTTTTACAGATTGTCAGGATTCTTGTAGATTCACAAAGTCATAGACATCTTCCCCATTCTTAACATAATTGTGGTTTTAACCACAGGGGTTGCTCTGTACCTAACAATTCGCAAAGTTTCTCACTGCCACCTAATGTAACTAAATTTCAACAAAGTCTACACACAACTTCAGTGGTGCATGAGTGTTTATAGTTAGTGGCGAGTTGCAAGGATAGCCTGGCGTTCTATATTTTCTGTCCCAATTGTTGCCATTGGAGGAGTGTCAAGACAGCTTCCAAGTACTTGCAATAAGAAGTAACACCATCATTTACGAGCATTCCAGGCATGTCATGAGTACTGGCTACCAGCTCTGAATGCTAACCGACAGGACAACAGTCAGAGATTTCATGGAGCAACTGCAGAATTTTCTTGGAGTTTCTGCCCTGGGGAATCCCCTTGTAAATATTTCTGGAGTTGCAATAGACTCTATTATGCCATTCAAAGTTGTTAAACATTCTCTCACCTGAGTAGCTCCACAATCTATCACCGCAACCTTCCACCTAAACTGGCATTATATTGGCTGAAATTCTTGCCAATGCTTGCCTATTGCTTATACTGAACTTCATGAGCTGTAATTTTCCAAGATTTTTCTGTATGGATGAAGGTTAACTGTCATTGATTCTGCAGCCAGTGACATATTCCTCCTCGAATGCCCCCATCAGCAGATCATGTGCAGCTGTGCCTTATGCTATCCAGTTTACACTCCCTCTGACTCACTGAAGTGAAAGTGATGGGAGGTCTCTGAATCAAGGAGTCTGGATAGTTTCTTTTTTCTGTCACTCATCTGGGAAAGGGGGAGAAAAATGACAGGAAAGTTTCCCAAAGACTGGAATTGAGATGGCTGCACTTTTAAAGACACAAGGTTATCATGATCAGAATTAACAAGTCTGAATCCAGGATAAAATAGCAGAAGCAACATGTTGCCTTGAACCCAGGTGCACCCTACCTCCCAATTTCTGGTAAACCTCTACGGCCTCCCGTTTCTTGGTGTTCAGAGTTTCCTTTCGCACTGGGCTGGTTTATGTTTGGAAAATATTGTATAAAAGGCAAAATACTTTCAGCCTTAAAGATAAGCAATGATTTGTTGTTTTCTTATTGTAGCTCATAACAGGAAGCTTGCAAGCCTGCCCATCATTCTTCACAATCATGGCTGATCATCCAACTCAATCGCCTAATCCTGCTTCCTCCCCATAACCTTTAATCCCATTCACCCCAAGTGCTATATCTAGCCATCTCTTGAATACATTCACTGTTTTGGCATCAACTGCTTTCTGTGGTAATGAATTCCATAGGCGCACCACTCTTTGGGTGAAGAAATGTCTCCTCCTCCACATCCTAAATGGTCTAATTCAAATCCTCACATTGTGACCCCTGGTTCCGGACACACTCACCATCAGGAACATCCTCCTGCATCTACCCTGTGTAATCTCGTTAGAATTTTGTAAGTCTCTATGAGATCCCCCCCCCCAACCCCATTCATCTGAACTCCAGCAAAATTAATCCCAACCTAGTCAACCTCTCCTTGTATGTCAGTACCCCCCATCCCCGGAAACAGCCTGGTAAGCCTTCGCTGCACTCCCTTGAGATCAAGAGCATCCTTCCTCAGAAAAAGAGACCAAAACTGCATGCAACATTCTAGGTGTGGTCTCACCAAAATCATGCACAAATGATACTTCCAGTGTCTTGTTTTAATGTCCATCAAGGTAAGCTATAGAATCATAGCACAGAAACAAGCCCTTCAGTCCAACTCACCCATGTTGACAAAGTATTCTAAATTTATTCAGACCCATTTAGCAGCCGTTGGCCCATATCCCTCTAAACCTTGCCTATTCATGTATCCATCCAGATGCTTTTTAAGTGTTGTAATTGTACCAGCCTCTACCACCTCCTCTGGTAGCTCGTTTCATACGCGCATTACCTTCTGCATGAAAATGTTGGCCCTTAGGTCCTCTTTAAATCTTCCCCCTCTTATCCATGCTCCTCATGATTCTAAAACCTCTGTAAGGTCATCCCTCCACCTCCGATGCTTAGGGAAAATAGCCGCAGCCTATTCAGCCTCTCCATGTAGCTGAGGCCCTCCAACTCTGGCAACATCGTTGTAAACCTTTACTGCACCCTTGCAAGTTTCACAACATTTTTTGTATAGCAGAGAGACCAGAACTGAATGCAGGATTCCAACAGAGGCCTAACCAATGTCCTGTACTGTGCAACATGACATCCTAACTCGTATGCTCAACACTAATAATGAATGACAAATAAAGGCCAGTGTACCAAATGCTTCCTTCACTATCCTGTCTAACAGCAACTCTACTTTCAAGGAGCTGTGATTGTACACCCGAAGATCTCTTTGTTCGACAACACTCCCCAGGACCTTACCATTACGTGTGTAAGTCCGGCCCTAATCTCTGATATTAGCCATCTTAAGTTTTTTTCCATGGGCCCATTGTTGCTTTGCCTGCAGCCTATGGTCTTTCTGGTCGAACTTCTCAGTGGCACATCAGAGTGCTGTGTGAATTTGAAATGGTTTTCCCAATGTCTTGCCTGAGGTCATTCTACCTGTACATGACACCTACCATAGAACGCTTCACTTCAGAGTCTGTGCTTTTGATGTAACCTTCTGAGCTGATGAAACCATTCCACAGATTGTGTAAAATGAGTGAGCCCATTAATGCACCTACTCTAACACACATGAAATTCTGAAAGGCATAAATTTTGCACAAAAGTAATTTGAGTTCTGAAGCTGATCCTGTCAGTGTGAATTGAATACATTTATTGTACTGAACATTACAAGCTGGGCCATGGAGCACAATTATGAGAGTGGTGTTTGATTTAATTATGTTTGTTGAAACTCTGGCCACAAAACTTGGGTTAGAATATTGTTAGAGCCAATCACGTGTGTAGTATGGAATCTGAACCCAGAAGGTTGCTTGCATGTGGTGTTATCTACAACGACACACTTCACTGGTATCCGTCCCAGCGATGCCTAGCCATGCTCCTGTAAGGCAAATTCTGTGTGACAAGCTGAAAGATTTCGGCTTGCTGTCAATAACAGAATGATATTTCACCATAGTTCAACAGTCCCAATCACCAAGACAAGCGCTTGAATGTCAGAATTAGAAACACCACTCCCTAGAAGGCTTAAGAGAAGATAGTTTCCCCTCTAATCAACCTATTCAGAGATGTTATTACACACCTCTGGAGCAGGTAAGACTTGAACCTGGGCCTCCTGGATCAGTGCTAGGACACTGCCACACTGCCAAAAGTCTCAGGCAAACTGATCCCAAGTTGATTGCGAGTAGACAATGCTCGAGTTGTATCTGTGTCTAGAGTTCCTCCCTTCCAACTCCGTTTTAGTTTATTCCCTTCCCCCTCTCCCTACCTGTCCCTCACTTTTGGTGGTTTGCGTTAACTTTAATGGGCTTTCTTTGCGTGTATACTTTTTAAACAAAAACATAGGTGATTTACTGGTGGTGGTTGATAGATAAAAAATATCATGGGTGATTTGGTGATGGGATAAAGAAAACATTCAGCTGCATGTAAGAATACTTCCGGATATAAAAGGGGAAAAATAGAGCTGAGTTCTTGAAGCTTTCAGTGACAGGTGGGTATCAAGGGAGTTGGCATGTATTATTTCCCCCTCCTACTCCACTGTAAGTGATTTCCCTCCCTCTCTCCAATGTTTCCTCTCTTTTGTTGATGCTGTACTGCCCCTGGTGGGCAATACTTACACATCGTTATTTTAGTTAGTGACACAGGAATTTGGTGGCAATTAAAATTTTAAAAAGACCAGAGTTTGGGAATTGTCCTGGTGTGCACTGATTGCAATTTGTTGGAGCAAGTTACTGCAGATGTTTGAATCTGTGCTGAAAACAAAAAAATACTGAAAAACACAATGGGTCAGGCAGCATTTGTGGAGAGAGAGCAAGCTAACATATTGAGTCTAGATGTCTCTTCCTCAGAGCTTGCAATTTGTTATTAGTTTAATTATCTAGGGGGCTGGGGTACAAGATATAGCCATTGTGCTGCAGTCATTTCAATCAAACAAAGCCTCGGGCAGACCCAACTGGCGTACTGTGAGTGGGTCTAGACATCACACCTTATGAAGGAAACATTGGTCTTGGAGGGAGTACTAACAGGTTTAGAAGAGTGATGCCTGGACTCGGGGATTAAGGTTTGAGACGAGATTACAAAAGCTAGGCCTGTTTTCTCTAGAATTTGGAATATGGTCAAAGTCTTCAAAACATTAACAGGAACAAACAGGGTAGATAAAGATAAACTATTTCCACTGTTTGGCGATTCTATAAAAAGGGACATCAACTAAGAATTAAGGGCAGACCATTCAGGAAGGATGTTAGGAAGCACTTCTATGCACAAAGGGTGGTAAATGTTAGGAACTCTCTTCCACTGGATGCTGGATCAGTTGTTAATTTTAAACCTCAGATAGATTTGTTTTCTTAAGCAAAGGTATGAAAGGATATGGGCCAAAGGCAGACATAGGGAGTTAGGCCACATACCATCCACGATCTCATTGAATTTTAGAACAAGTCAGGGGGACTGAACAGCCTACTCCAGCACATCCTTTCCTGGTCAAATGGATAGTTTGGTGGAGGGTTTGTCAGAACAAAGTTGATTAAAAGAAAAGGGCTGAGTTATTTTTGGCGGGTAGTTTATACAATTTGTTAATTAGTTATGGTATGAGTTGCCTCACATTTCATCGAGTGATTTGATCCCCAAGGTCAAGCAGGTTTTCTCACCACATCTTTCCAAACTCACCCCAATAATTGATGTTTCAGCCCATGTAGCAAGTATCACATCTGATTTTTGCCCCATCATGCCATGTGTCATTTCCAAGGCAATCCGATACTCACTGGAGATTCTGGAATTGATAAGCTTTCCCACTGCCACATTTGGAAATCCCTCACGCTCGGACAAGCAACATCAGTCTGGAGCTGCTGTGTACAGCCCTGGATGTGGCAGACAGGGGAAATCAGTGCCCTGATTTGTGGGCAGGGTTTTGAGATACTGCTGATCAGGGCTGTGCATAGGCAGCATTTCGCCTTCCACCAAGACCAGCAATGGAGGCCATAGTACTAGGCCGTGTCAGATTGGTCTGAGATTGCCATTCTAGATAAACAAGTCTCATCCAGAGGAATGCCTCGCACTGTAGGAAGGTGGCCAATGCCCTTCTCTATTTCATCAGCACAAATGCCACGGTCTTCTCTCTGTAGTTCCCATTGGCTCTGTCCCTGCTCTTGTACACTCCTCCCACTAAGGCTAATTCGCTACTGTGCATATTAATGCATGTGACCTTTTTCTCACCTGCCCTCACCCACATCAACTTGAGATAAACGAAGAGGGTGGTGTACTGCCCCTCATTGGCTCCTCATTCCTTATGAAGAAATGCTAAATGCTCTGAATAGGGCCCAGACTGGTGTTGATGGCTGTGCTTGACTTACTGTGCCGGGAATCCCTGAGCAAAAGATAGCCTCCTTGACTGAACTGAGACCTGCAGAGAACTGTGACAAGCTCCTAAATGGCACAGAAGAGAATGATATTATGAACCTGGCATCACAGGCTGAGGGGACAATGAACAAAAAGAAGGGCAAGGCAATGCGAGGCAGGGATGCTATGAATATTCGTAAGCACTATAACAGCAAGCAGAGAGTCTGGAGATGCAGCCTGGACCAGTTCATGAGCTAGGTTCATGTCCCTGAGTGCATAGTGTCCTTGCTGCAACATTACAATGAATGGGGTTACTGCAGCCCAAGATGCATCATGAAGTGCAGAACCATCCAGTAGATAGATCAGCAATGGATCTCAGGGATCCACGAAGGCTGGCACATGTCAGATGTCAATATCTGTGGATGTGGACTGTGTGTGTGGTCTGTGTCCATGGAGTGTGCCCAAGATGTTGATGCCTTATGTCCAACATGGAAGTCTTTTGGAGCAAGAGGCAAGGTGAATTCACCAAAAATCTATCCTGATTCCTATGACCAACATTTCCTGACCAGCTAGTTGTATTATGAGTTTGGTAATATCACAATCCATGGTTTGGACCGTTAATAAGGCATTTAATAAGCAATTGGGAACTTGTTGTTGCCAAATCTCAACAAGCCACTCTAGAAAAAGATATAAACTGCAGTGAGATCATCTGGACATCGAGATGGGGCTCACAGTTCATCTCGTTGGTTCTACCACCCAGTTCACCATAACCCACATCATTCTGAGTGCAGTAAGATTCCACCCCATGCTACATACATTAGCAAAGAGAATAACATGCATACACCATTCATTAGCTCCACAACATCAAAACAAACCAGTGTTTCTTCAAAAAGTTGGCTGTTTACAAATCCTTGACCCCTGTGAAATCATACATTTCCACGTCAAGAGAACACTTCCAGGTCCAACTTAATGGCTCTTTAGCTGGAGTCAGTGATAAGCTGACCAGTTTTGCTTGCTGAAACTGATTTGGCCTCTACTGCCCTCTTGTGCCCCCCAATCTTGCTCCTTGTTAATCCTTCAGACCTTTAAAGGTCTTTATTGAGACTCTGCTGGAACACAGGGCATTTGAATTACACAAGAGCTGTATTTTATACTCTCAGCCACAGATTCAAACCTGTTGCCAGCTGATTTGTTAATCACAAGTTCCATCTGAATTAATTAACCTTTAATTTGACCCAAGTTCTTTGGAAGAAAGGGCATGCTTGCCAGCAGAACAGGCAGAGATGTTATCAGGGTTTAAAAATCACTGCCTGTACATGAGATCAAAGAAAACCCCAAACTCTTACACCGCTGATTAACGTTAATTAAATTAAATATGTGGTACTTAAACTCCATTATAGGCTAAAAGAGAAAAGAACTAGCCCGAGAAATGATTTCATAATTCTTCAAGGTTGCATTGTAAAAACGATATTCAGATTTAAATATTGTCTTTTGGACTTCTGGAATCTTTGAATTATTTTTAAAGATACATAGAACACACAGAATTTGCTGTCTTTATCATTACTGATGAGAAAATGTGTCAGATCCACAGAATAAGACACAATATAGCCAATTAAAATATGAATAGCTTTCTCTCAATATATTTTGATTGCTCAGGTTCTCTAATAATGAAAATGAAATCACTTACCACCAGCATTGAGACTCCAATTACACTCTATTTATAAGCTCATCTATTTATAAGTTGATTACCTTGTTAGGATTTATCAATAATAGAATTATGGACTGCATGTGTAAGTTATAATCATGTATAATAGTGATATAAATGCTCACAGATACGACAAAAAATAAAGCAGCTTAATGAAACTACATAAATGGGCCATCGAACATATCAATGATACAAATGCAATTAAATATTAATAAACGATAAACATACATGTAATTCATTTCTTTACTGTAGAGGATGAAACTTTCACAATCACTGTCCCATCTGCACAGCTACAGCATGAATATGCATGAAATTAGATGTGTCAGTGCTTAGTCCATTAATAATCTTGTCATCTGACTTGTGTAAAGTTTCTGCTCCTTGCCTCCAATGTGCTCATTCTCCAAGAGACAAGTGCAAGAGCTGAAAAAAAAGCATGTTTTCATTGGGATTAAGTGGTTGAAAATTTGGGTGGATTTTCAGATATCGGGAGAAAAGCAGCAATGAATGTAGAGTCTTGTTACAAAGCAGAAAGCCGTGGGTGTAATGGTATGTGCACTGACCTTGAGGAGGGACTGTGGGTAGCCAGCTTTCGTAGGTAGCAGTTGCACAGAGGTTTGGGTTACAGCCTCTCTAGTCATCCATCATCTAAGCCTATTCTCCTCTCTGACAGCTTAGTACAAGGCCTGACATTTGACACCAAGACCCCAGGAGCAGACCCAACTGGGGCCCAGGGAGTTTGAAAAAAAAGGGAACATATACACAGGGTACTATTAAAATACAAGGAAATGCATCCTCAAATTGACCATAAACCACAACAACATCTGAAATCTAAAACTGCATGGTTAACCATCCTGAATTCTAAGGGAAATTATAATTAGATTCATGTGGAACTGTGTTCGGTAGAAACAGAGAATAGGGGAACTCTCTCAGCGTGACACCACTACCCAGTGCATTTGCTGGCTTCACAATGACAAGTGATATCCCCCTTTTTAATATTCTGGTGTAAGTTGAAGAATTTGCATGCTTCAATGAAGAGAAGAGCCAAGCACAAAGGAGAACTGATGCAAAGTTTTTTAAGCAGGGGCTTAACAATTAACACATCTCAATGGCCTTACATCAAGTAAGATAGTGAGACACAGAGGGAGAAATAAAAAGAAGAGGGCTGTCCATAGCTCAGTGGTATGTCTGGTTGATTTTATTAGAGATTTTTCTACAGCACTTTCACGGATTGACATCAGGGAGGAATTCACATGTCGAGACAGATAACATCTTACTGCTGGCAAAAGGGTCTATTCAGACTTATATGTTAGTTCGTTGATAACTTATTCTGCATTGCCTGGGACTGAAAGATAGACATTTCCCTTTTATCTCCTTATACTTGTTCCCTGCATACTAAAACTCTGCAGTGACACAGAAACATCTCGTCACCCAGCCACACAGGACAGCGTGCTTACAGTTGGTGTAACTGAGGCTAGGATCCATAATGATGACAATAAAATTGAAAACCTGCTGTTCCTGTCATTTAGACATGTTCCATTCATTTCAAATCCAATTAGGATTTTAACCAAAGATCGATTGTTTTATTTCAATGACGAGGCAACGTGACATATACTGATGATGATGCGTCAGAATACTTACACTGTCCAGCCGTGTTGAACTAAATATTGAGGCAAGAGAAGCAAGTAGCTCCTAACTTCCATCTATTGTAGGAAACAGGATTTAGAACCATGAAAAGTCGAGCCAGTCCTCTTGTGCATGTTTCACCTCTCAGAATACAAGAAGATGCAAAAAATGTAAGCGTACATTGAGTCACAGCGGCATGGTTCAGTAAAAAATGTTAATACAACTCCTTCCCAACTTCATTCCTGCAGGCAGAAGAAACCTTTTGTATTTATTAAATGGAATCATTCTGTAATGTTTCTAACAGGTTTTGTCACAGAGCTTTATCTTTATATGAAATTAAAATACGTTCCTAATAAATTTGTGAATGATGGCAAACAAAATGGATAATGAAAGTTTTAATCGAGCATGCAAGTAAAAAATTATATCCCCAGGCATGTGATTGTGATTTCCTATACATATAAAAGAGTATCATTGCCGTAAAAATGAGACAGCAAATCATGATCTGGGTCACCACAAACAAAACCTACCTAATTTGCATCACACGTTGTAATTTACAGAGAATACAATTATGTTATAGAAATGCTGTTACATGTAAGATCACAGTGACGTAATTCACAGCATTTCTCATCAACCCTCCCCATAATTAACAGTCCTTATTAAATGTAAATGTTCTCCCTATATTGACTCTGAGGTGGGGTTGTTCAACGATGATTGGATTGACATCTCTTCCAATTCTGAATTACAGCAGGTCTCATATGCAGCAGGACCTGGGCAACATTCGGGCTTGGGCCAGTAAGTGGCATGTTACATGTGTGTTCCACAATTGCCAAGTATTAACCATTTCCAATCTATTTTTCTCCTACTTTCCTTTGACCATCTCCAACAAGAGAGAAGCTAACCATCTCCCCTTGACATTTATGGATTGTCATTGCTTTAATTCTCTGGATGCCATCTTCCTGAAAGTTACCATTAACCAGAAATTGAACTGATCTAGCCTTATAAATACTGTGGCTGCAAAAGCAGATCTGACGATGGGAACGGCACAGCAATTAACTTGCTTCCTAATGCTAGAAAGCCTGTGTACCTGTCAGAGGCACATGTCAGGAATTTGGTGGAATATTGATTTTTTATTAATTTTTGGAGTGTAGGCATTGTTGGCTAAGTCAGTTTTTGCTGCCCTTTCATAATTGTCTTTGAGAAGGCCGTGGCAGTGTCCCTTCTTGAACCACTTTTGCAGCCATGCGATGCAGGTATACCTTCAGTGCTGTTTTGAAGGAAATTCCAGGATTTTGACCCAGTAACAGTGAAGGAACTATGATATAGCTCCCAGGACGATCAGCATGTTGAAGATGGAGTAATTCAGTGATGGTAACATCATTCAATGTCAAAGGGCCATAATAGGGTTGTTGGATTGTTGGAGACGGTCATTACTTGACACTTGTGTAATGCAACTGTTACCTTCAAGCCTGACTGTTACCCAAATCTTTCGGGCATGACCTCCTTCAGTATTTCAGAAATCATGAACGGACTTGTGAACTGTAAGTAAGGCCAAACATTTCAACATTTAACCATATGATGCAGGAAAGTTGCTGATGAAGCTGCTAAAGATGGTTGGGCCTGGGACACGATCCTGATGAACTTATGCAGTAATGCCCTGGTGCTGAGATAACTAACCTCCTAATATCACAAAAATCTTCCTTTGAACTAGATATGACTCCCACCAGTTGTGCCTGTTCCTCTATTCCAACTGGCTCCAGTTTTGTGAGGGCTCCTTGATGCCACACTTGGTCAAATGCTACTTTGATGTCAAAGGCAGTCACACTCACTTTTCCACTTGACTTATGTTATTTTATTTAGGTTTGGGCCAAGACTTAGTGAGATCAAGAGCTGGCTTCAGCTGTGTGGGCCTAGTAGAATCCAAACTGAGTATTCAAGAGCAAGTTCTTACTGAATAAGCATTACTTGCTACACTGTTGATGACATCCACCAACACCTTCCTGAACACAGAAAGTGGACAAATGAGCCAGTAATTGGCTGGGCTGAGATTATTCTGATTTTTAGCAGACAGGACATTGCTGGATAGATGACTGTATATTATAGTAGTAGAATATTGTATAGGAACAGTTTGCTCTGGGAACAGTTAGACTGGAGCATTGGCCATCAGCATAGTTGCTTGAATGTTGTCATATTTCACAGCCTTTGCAGTATACAGTGCCTTCTGCTGTGTCTTGGTATTACATGGAGTCAAGCAAATTGGCTTAAGGCATCTGTCATGTTGGGAACCTTAAGAGAAGGCCAATATAAATAATCCACTCGATGCTTCTGGCTGCAAGTAAATGCATGTGCTTCAGCCTTATCTTTTGCACTGATATGCTGGGCTTCTCCATCATTGAGAGTGGCTGTATTTGTGGAGCTTCTTCTTTCAGCAATAGTTCAATTGCCCACCACTATTCACAAATCTATGTGGTAGGGCTGCAGAGCTTGGATCTGATGTAATGGTTGTGTTATCACTTGTCTTTGATAGTTACATGCTGTTTATGCTGCTTAGCGATAAAGGAGGCCTGTGTCGCAGCTTTTTCAAATTGATAACTCATCTTCAGCTGTGCTTGGTGCTGCTCCTGGCATTCCATCCCATTCACTCCTTTGAACCAAAGCTGATACTCTGACTTGGTGACAATGGTAGACAGCTGTTACTAGTGGCCCACAGCGCCTCATGGATGTTTAATCTCGGCTTGCTAGATATGTCCAAAATGATTTCCATTCATGGTAGTGCCATGTGCAACATGATCGACACTGCCTATCCCCTCCCTACCTCCCCACCTATACTCTCCTCTCCACCTATCTTCTTTTCTCTCCATCTTCGGTCCGCCTCCCCCTCTCTCCCTATTTATTTCAGAACCCTATCTCCATCCCTCTCTCTGATGAAGGGTCTAGGTCCAAAACGTGAGCTTTTGTGCTCCTGAGATGCTGCTTGGCCTGCTGTGTTCATCCAGCTACACACTTTGTTATCTTATGATGGAGACTATCTTCAGTTTAAAGTTGCGAAGCAATCATCCCTGTGAGATTGCTTTAATTAAAATTGGATATTTTCCATTATATTAATTCATCCTGGGAAAAAAACATCTGAATGTACAAATCAGCTAAAAAGCTCAAACATATAGATAGAAACCACCCCCCCAAAAGAACTGCAAATGCTGGACATCAGAAACAAAAACAGAAATCACTGGAAATCTTTAGCAGGCCTGGCTGCAAGAAAGCAAAGGTAAGCTTTTGGTCCAGTGACCTTTCTTCAAAACATATAGATTAGACTTTCTGTTACAAGTCCATCTCACAAAGTTGGAGTTTAGTGTTGGGATGGGAGTGATTTAAATAGAAGGTTAGTAAAGGAGAGAAAGGTTTGCTTTTCTGTGGCTTCCAAATGAATAATTTGCAAGGTAACTAAGTCCTTGTTCCCCTGTTTATAAAAGAAGAATAAATTTTGATTCTTAATTTTTGACTGAAATTTAATATTGTCTGTTCAAAGCAGATTAGCCTGCCTGATTTTGTGTACACTGCTTCCTACAGACACAATGTAAAAATGCTGTCACCTGTAGTGAGCAACAGGACTGAAACAAACTGCAAACCCAAAGCTGATTTGGGCAACCCCTGCATTATTCCATTTTATTTGAATTTGACCCAGTTCAGAAACAATGAAATATGCCTGTTACTTTAAAAATAAACATGTGACACCATTTTCATGTTCCTCTTTCCCTTGTGTTCCTCCAAGTACATGTAGCTATTTTTCATGTCCTGCCACATTGGTCCCCATTGGTCTGGCAGTTATAGGACTGGGATTTGGTTGTGTCCTTTTATGTCGTTATTGTGTTTTTTTTTGACATGATTCCATTGCTAGTCTATTTCCTGGTGGTCTGATGTTGGGTACATGGCCTTGCTCTCTGACCACCTTTGTAGCTTCATTGATCAGGTTGGAAAGTGTGGGAAGGAGAGAGCAAGGTTACTGATGCTGGTTATCATAGATGTACATCCAACGCTTAGAGAAGATTCATCCAGATTATACTACAGTCAAGTAGTACGTAGACACTTGCTTTCCTTATTATGATTGATCTGTGTTTAGTTTCTAAATAATAGAATCATACCCGAGGAACGTGATAGACTTCTGCAGTTACTGTGAAGGACTCTCCTACTCAACCTCTCTCTTCACCTGAGGTGTGGTGACCTTGGGTTAAACCACAGCCAAACACCTCTCTCTAATGCAATAGCAGCTCTATGATCTGGTAAGCCCTGTTTGCGGCAGCACGGTGGCACAGTGGTTAGCACTGCTGCCTCACAGCCTTGGACTCAAGTTCAATTCCAGCCTCAGGCGACTGTCAGTGTAGAATTTGCACATTCTCCCCATGTCTGTTGGGTTTCCTCTGGGTGCTCTGGTTTCCTTCCACAGTCTAAGGATGTGCAGGTTAGGTGAATTGGCCATGCTAAATTGCCTGTAGTGTTCAGGGATGTGTAGATTAGGGGGATGGGACTGGGTGGGATGCTGTGAAGTTCAGCGTGGACTTGTTGGGCCGAAGGGCCTGTCCCCACACTGTAGGGATTTTTTGATGGCATGGCAATTTTAACCTCAGCTTTTTGCCCATCCATTGTGGGTGACTCATCGGTTAGCACTGCTGCCCAACAGCACCAGGGACCTGGGTTCAATTCCACCCTCGGGCAACTGTCTGTGTGGAGTTTGCACATTCTCCCCGTGTCTGCATGGGTTTCCTCTGGATGCTCCAGTTTCCTCCCACAGTCAAAAGATGTGCAGGTTAAGTGAATTGACCATGCTAAATTGCCTGTAGTGTCCAGGGATGTGCAGGCTAGGTGGATTAGCAAAGGGAAATGCAGAGTTATAGGGATAGGGTAGGGGGTTGGCTCTGGGTGTGATGTTCTTCAAAGGGGCAGCGTGGACTCAATGGGCCAAATGGCGTACTTTCACAGGGTGGGGATTCTGTGATATTAGCCACACAAATCTGATTTGGTGCTGTGAGATTTTGGTTGTCATATCATATCCTGAGGTTGCTTCTCCCCAACTTGTTCCCCAATAATGGAGTAAGTAAACTCCATCCTCAAACAGGGAAAGTACCTTGAGACTTTGCTTCATTCTTTGTAGACGACAGAATTGTTTAAAAAAAAGACAGCATCAGCAGCATGGGATATCTGACTCTTTTTCAATGGAGTTGTATGTTGATTTGGTAAGAGTATTACACCATGAATGAGTTAGCATAGACAGTTTTATAGAATCCCTACAGCGTGGAAACAGGCCGTTCGGCCCAAAGAGTCCACACCATCCCACAGACCATCCCACCTCGACCTATCCCCCTCTACTCCACCAAATCTACACATCCCTGAACATTACAGGCAATTTAGCATGACCAATCCACTTAGCCTACACATCTTTAGACAGTGGGAGGAAAAAAAGCAAACCCACGCAGACATGGAGAGAATGTGCAAACTCTACACAGACAGTCGCACAAGGGTGAAACTGAACCCAGGTCCCTGGCACTGAGAGGCAGCAGTGCCAACCACTGAGCCACCCGTGAAAATAAATTTCTTCAGGCAGAGAGTGGGGAGTCTGTGAAATTCTCTGCCACAGAAGGTGGTTGAGGTCAAAACATTGAATATTTTCAAAGAGGAATTAGATGTATTTCTTAGGGCTAAAGAGATCAAAGATTATGGGGAGAAAGCAGGAGCAGGAAACTGAGTTGGATGGTCAGCCGTGATCATGTTCAATGGCAGAAATGACTCAATGATTTTCTCCTATTCCTATTTTTGTTGTTACTATAAATCAATGAATGGATCCTTCACTCAGTCTGAAAAGATTTGATTCCTTTCTGAACTAACATCTGCTCCAGGTGTGGTTACTTTAAATTCAGACTGTGTTTAGCTATTAGGTCAGCTTGACTGCAGTAGTTAGTTAGGGTCAACAACAGCTGTAATTCACATTGAAGCCTAATTAAAGATCTTTGTTATTCTGCAAGGATGAAGGAAATAGTGTGATTAAGACTCCAAGAAATCAAATCGGTATCTGCACTGATAGTGATAGATATGCAATCTTTTGACACATTTGGCACTGGAAATTAGTTAGCTATTCGGAAATGGTGACCAATTTTAAAATGATTGGAAATTACAGGCAGATATTGCCTTACAAATGTAGCCCCAGGGACAACCTGTGGTAGTGGGTGATAAGCCATCAAAAGTTAGTCTCTGAAAAATAGTCATGAAATTATATCGACAAACTCTGAAACAACCCGTAAGCACAATAAATTAGTTAGAAAAAATGATGCTGGGGTGTTTTGTGGCTGCTGTTTGCAGGTGCTGGCTCTAGGCATCATACTGCATGTGTTGTACAACATAACAATAACAGGACATTGAAATCTCTTATGATCTTACAATAAATATAGCTTCAAGTGGATTCAATAGGGAAAACCTCATAAAAAGATCTTACGTTTGATCCATTTCAAATAGACTTATCACTAAATCATGATGTGCTTGATCAATTTGCCAATACCTTTGCTATAAATCAATGTGTTCTAACCATGAAAAGCATGGCTCAATCAAACATGAATAGACATCAAGAGACCTGCAAATAATGTAATATGAAATAGGTGCAACTAGTGTTGTAAATTATAATTAAACTCCAAGTTAATGTAGCCACAGGTTTGGTTTTTGAACTTGAGGAAAAAATGATGTTATGTATAAACAAAGAATAAAAATTATTGTGTATAAACTGCATGCCTATCACGCTGTTAGCTTGGAAAGCATTGAATTAAATAAGAGGGCTTTCCAAATACCTTCAGACTTCAGCATTCCGAGCACTCTCATTCATGAGTCAGAACAATTGGGTTCAAATCTTGCTTCAGGATTGGGGTGCAAAAATCAAAGTTTAACACTTCAGTGTGCTTCACTGTCGAAGGCTCAAAAATCAGACAATTAGATGTTCTGTTCATTGCCATGTGGCTGTTTGTGGGACCTTGCTATACATAAATTAGCTGTTGCATTTTCTACATTACTGCAGTGATCATGCTTCCAAAATAACAAGGTGGTCGTGAAGCACGTTAAGACTGTTTGGTAGTTACATAAGGCAAGCATTTCTTTCTTTAGGTATGTAAGATTTCCAAGATATTATTTGAATCTGTTAACAATTGTAAAAGAAAACGGGGTAAATATTGGCCAGAACAGCAAGTTGACAAAAGCTTACGTGGCATGGTGGCTCTGTGGTTAGCACAGCTGCCTCACAGCACCAGGTGCTGAGGAATGATTCCAGCAACTGCCCGTGTGGAGTTGACAAATTCTCTCCATGTCTGCATGTGTTTTCTCTGGGAACGCTGGTGCAGGCTAGGTCAGTCATTCATGAGAAATATAGGGAGAGGGTAGAGACTTGGATCTGTGAAGGATGCACTTCCAATAGTTGATGTGGGCTGAATGGCCTGCTTCCACACAGTAGGGATTCTGTGTTTACTGTCCTTAAACGAAGCATTAATGTAGTTAGTGCTACTGCATGTTGCTTCATTGAAGATGTTAGACAATCAAATAGAATTAACTCAACTGTTCAACCTGAATTAAATTGAACATTTTCAAAACCTGTACCTTTGTTTCAAATCATGCAGAAGAGATGATTTGGCATCCTGTATATTGTGGCTTTTGCAATTATTTTTTAGTGGGTCAAACTTCAATAGGAATATAATACCATTTCTTTTAAACCTCCACTGCCCCTTTCAACCATACGCCCCAATTTTGCTCAGCAACTTTCATCCCAGTGGTAGGTAGTAGTTAAGATCCTGAAGGACCCGTGTAAAGCTTTAAAGTTTATCAATGCCAATGCAGAGTGGGATAGAAATAGCTGTCAGCAAAATTATCATAATAAATCTGAATGTTTTCATATAAGAATCCACTGTTATTTAAATGCACACCCTCTTAAAATAGCAATATAGAGTATGAGGTTGAAGTAAGACAATAAGTTTTGATGTCACATGACACCAGGTTATAGTCCAACAAATGTATTTGAAATCATAGTGCTTCCGAAGCACTGCTCCTTCTTTAGGTGAAGTCACTAAATGGACTATAACCTGGTGTCAACTTACTTCTAACCTTGTCCACCCCACCACACCAGAAGTTCTAATCTGGTAGGTTTAGTGCCAGGGTTTGATGGGAACTTGTGTCTTTCTCGTGGGAAGAAAGCAGGCTCACTGCTTTATATTTTGCTTCTACAGTATCTCTTAAGTGTGAGATTTTTTCAGGTGTTTTGCAGCAGTGATTGACTCTTCCTGTACTTGGTATAAAGCACGGTTTGGGTCAGGCACAAAGTCGGATGGAAAAGCAACTAGGATCCATTATATGTAAGTGTAATCACAGAAGAAAATCAAATTTTCTTCTGTGCACCCATGGATAATTCACACTTAAAGTATGATCAGAGGAAAGTTGCTGCCTCAACATCCTGCAGTTCCCTGCAGATCCAATGACATTTTCTTTACATTATTTTATTCAAATGTGTCAAGATGGTTCTTCAGTGTTTTGAGAACTTCAAAGATAGTTCTGCTCAAATATAACAAAGATGGGGGCTCTTCTGATAACATATTGTTAACCATTGAGACATGTTAACTGGGAAAATCCCATATTAATTCTCTGGTTACCTGACAATAATAATGGTATATTCCATCAATGTAATCTAGGAATTCCAAGGAGGGGAAAATGAAATATCATGGAGCCTGGCACCTGGTTGCCACCCATTAACTAGGAGAAAGTGAGTATATTGACATTGAGTTCAATTGTAATAGCTTCTTTTCCTGTCAACCAGATATTCCATAGTCATTCATTATCCAAAATATTTCACGACCACAGGCAAGATATCAAAGGGCAATTGCAATGGAATATTATATTATCTATATCATCTCATAGATACAGGCTCAAAAGCAAGTTGCTTCCCAAGATTCTCCAATGGAGAATGACGAATCAGAAGTAGCCTAAAAAAGAAGAAAATAATTGAAAAGAATTGAAGTGGGTGGTTTTATTTTGAAAAGAAAGAGATAAGTTAGGCCAATTTTTCAAAATTTCTGACAATGATGGCACCAAAATGTTGTTCTGTCGTGATGAGAATATCGGTGACAACATTGATCAAGTCAAATTGGATGCTGAAGTAGCATTGATTGTAATCATTTTTTTTGTTTCAGATTGTTTTTCCACAAAAATTGGCCATATGTTTTAGAATCAAGAGGCAAGAAGCCTGAATTGATGGTAGGATTCTCCCAGTCCCTAGAACCATCAGAAAATAAGTGATTTTCTGGATTTTTCAAGGATTCACAACATATCCAAAAGACAGGGAGGTGGGCAGAGGGGCTGGGGTTGCCTTGTTAGTTAAGAATGAAATTAAATCTACGGCACTGAATGACATAGGGTCAGAAGATGTGGAGTCTGTGTGGGTGGAGTTGAGGAACCACAAAGGCAAGAAAAACCATAATGGGAGTTATGCACAGACCTCCTAACAGTGATCAGGACCAGGGGCGCAAGATGCACTGGGAAATAGATAGGGCATGTCAGAAAGGCAAGGTGACTGTGATCATGGGGGACTTCAATATGCAGGTGGACTGGGTGAATAATGTTGCTGGTGGATCCAGAAGAAAGGGAATTCATGGAATGTTTGCAGGATGGCTTTTTGGAACAGCTTGTGATGGAGCCCACAAGAGGCTGTTCTGGACTTAGTGCTATGTAATGAGCCAGACTTTATAAAAGACCTTAAAGTAAGGGAACACTTAGGAGGCAGAGATCATAATGTGGTCAAGTTCAGTCTGCAGTTTGAAAGAGAGAAGGTAAAAATGGATGTAATGGTGTTATAGTTAAATAAAGGTAATTACAGGGGCATGAGAGAGGAACTGACGAAAATCAACTGGAAGCAGAGCCTAGCGAGGAAGGCAGTAAAGCAACAATGGCAGGAGTTTCTGGGTGTAATTGATGACATAGTACAGAGGTTCATCCCAAAGAAAAGAAAGATTATCCGGGGTGGGATTAGACAGCCATGGCTGACAAAGGAAGTCAGGAAATGTATCAAAGAAAAAGAGACAGCCTATAAAGTGACCAAGAGCACTGGGAAATCAGAAGATTGGGAAGGCTACAAAAATAGAGGATAACAAAGAGAAATAAGGAAGGAGAGGATCAAATATGAAGGTAGGCTAGCTAGTAATATTAGAAATGATAGTAAAAGCTTCTTTCAATACATAAGAAACAAACGAGAGGCAAAAGTAGACAACGGGCCACTCCAAATTGATGCTGGAAGGCTAGTGATGGGAGATAAGGAAATAGCTGAAGAACTTAATAAGTACTTTGCGTCAGTCTTCACAGTGGAAGACATGAGGAGTATGCCAACAATTAGGGAGAGCCAGGGGAAGAGTTGAGTATGGTAGGCATTACAAAAGAGAAAGTGCTAGAAAAGCTAAAAGGTCTAAAAATTGATAAATCTCCTGGCCCCGATGGGCTACATCCTAGAGTTCTGAGGGAGGTGGCTGAGGAAATAGCAGAGGTTTTGGTTGTGACCTTTCAAAAGTCACTGGAGTCAGGGAAAGTCTCAGATGATTGGAAAATTGCTGTTGTAACCCTCTTGTTTAAGAAAGGATCAAGGCAAAAGATGGAAAATTTTAGGCCGATTAGCCTAACCTCAGTTGTTGGTAAAATTCTAGAATCTAGAACAGCAACAGAACCTTTGGTCCAACTAGCACTTGCCGGCAATAATCCCAAACTAAATTAGTGCCACTTGCTTGCATTTGGTCCATACCCCTCTGAACATTTCTTATTCATGTTCTAATGTAAATGTCTTTTAAATGTTATAATCATACCTGTATGCACCACATCCTCTGACAGTTCATTCCACACATGAATTACTCTCTGTGTAAAATAATTGCCCCAATGTCTTTTTTAAATCTTTCTCCTCTCATCTTAAAAACATACCTTCTGGTCTTGAAAAGGGGAAAAGAAACCTGCCATTCAGCTTTTCTATACCCCACATGATTTTACCTCTCATCCTCCTACGCCCCAGTGAAAGAAAGCCCCAGACTCTCCTTATAATAATATATTATTAATAATTGTGCGACTGGAACCAGACACAGTACTCCAGAAGAGGTTCACCAATGTCCTGTACAACCACAACATTGCACCCCAATTCCCAAATTCAGAGGTCTGACCAACAAAGGCAAGTGTGCTAGATGCTTTGTTCACCACTGTGAGGTTGATTTCCTGTTTGGCTGTACAGAGTGGAGAGCGCCAAACACAAGAACTTAAGAAATAGGAGCTGGGAGTAGGCTATACACTCCCTCAGATCTCTTCCACCATTCATTAAAATCATGATTGATCTGCCCAGGCCCTAATGCCTCTTTCAAATTAATGTCAAATTAACCCTCAATTCCCGAAATTTCAAAAATATATCCACCTCCAATTTAAATACTTTCAGTGATCTAGACTCTACAACCCCATGGGGCAGAGAATTTCAGATATTCACATTTCCCTCTGAAAGAAGAAAATCATTTGCATTTCAGTTTGAAAATGTGTCCCCTTATTCAGTAAATACATTTCCCAGTCTGAGACTCCATCACTAACAGAAGCACCTTATCAACATCAACCCTGTCAAGACTACCTCAGTATCTTGTATCTTTCTCCTCATTCTCTGCCTGGTCAGGAAATTTCAACTATACACATTTGACCTTCTCTCCTTTTATATAGATTGAAACTACATTAATACTTTTAAGTAAGGAGTATGTAAACAGTGATTGCATCTTTATTTGTGTTTATTTTTGATTGTTCAAAAAGAATTCATGCAATTTCAATATTTTGAACACAGTTTGGGGCAGAACAGTGTTCATTCCTACAATTCATCATAGCTCGAGTTCACAGTCTTGATCAGGTTATTGTAGAGAATGGATACATGATGCTTTACTACAGATATGGAACAAAAGTACAGAACAGAGGATTAATTTAGAATTTGATGGAGGCTGGAGAATAACGGTTGCACAATTAGCTGCAGAATGAGGTATTATACTTTGTCATTTAAATAATGGAGAAAATTAGGGGAAGACTCTGCATTCAGCTGCAAACTTTGAAAACACTGATATTAAAATAAAAATAAATGAAGGGACATTTTCTGTTTCAGTAAGATGCTCCTTTGCCTCCTATTGTACAATTAACTGTCTCTGCGTTCATTGTCCAGATTTTACTGATGAGATGCTACACCATGTCCATTTTTTTTTGTCAGAGCACTTTTGCTCACCCTTCAGCCTAGAAAAGTTTAGTGCTTCCAGTTGCTGGAGGTGAAAGATGATAATGACAACAGGCCATCTGGAGAACGACGTCAGTCTATCTCCTTAGCCAATAAGACTTAAGAATTAAGAACAGAAAGGAAAGCTAATGGGAACATGATGAATTGAGAAAGAGAGACAAAAAGAAAACTTAAGATAAAAACTTCAAGCATTTTAAATTAAATAACAATTTTACTCCTGCAGGAATACACACCATAATTTCAACCTTTGAAGAGCAGGTGTGCATGCTGGAATGGATAGAGATAGACGAAGCTGACGTGCTGAAAATTTTGTCAAACATTAAGATTGACAAGTCGCCAGGCCCGGATCAGATTTGTCCTCGGCTGCTTTGGGAAGCGAGAAATGCAATTGCTTCGCCACTTGCGAAGATCTTTGCATCCTCGCTCTCCACTGGAGTCGTACCTGAGGACTGGAGAGAGGCAAATGTAATTCCTCTCTTCAAGAAAGGAAATAGGGAAATCCCCAGCAATTATAGACCGGTAAGTCTCACGTCTGTCGTCTGCAAGGTGTTAGAAAGGATTCTGAGGGATAGGATTTATGACCATCTGGAAGAGCATGGCTTGATCAAATACAGTCAACACGGCTTTGTGAGGGGTAGGTCATGCCTCACAAACCTTATCGAGTTTTTTGAGGACGTGACTAGAAAAGTTGATGAGGGTCGAGCTGTGGATGTGGTGTATATGGATTTCAGCAAGACATTTGATAAGGTTCCCCATGGTAGGCTCATTCAGAAGGTCAGGAGGAATGGGATACAGGGGAACTTAGCTGCTTGGATACAGAATTGGCTGGCCAACAGAAGACAGCGAGTGGTAGTAGAAGGAAAATATTCTGCCTGGAAGTCAGTGGTGAGTGGAGTTCCACAGGGCTCTGTCCTTGGGCCTCTACTACTTGTAATTTTTATTAATGACTTGGACGAGGGAATTGAAGGATGGGTCAGCAAGTTTGCAGACGACACAAAGGTTGGAGGTGTCGTTGACAGTGTAGAGGGCTGTTGTAGGCTGCAGCGGGACATTGACAGGATGCAGAGATGGGCTGAGAGGTGGCAGATGGAGTTCAACCTGGATAAATGCGAGGTGATGCATTTTGGAAGGTCGAATTTGAAAGCTGAGTACAGGATTAAGGATAGGATTCTTGGCAGCGTGGAGGAACAGAGGGATCTTGGTGTGCAGATACATAGATCCCTTAAAATGGCCACCCAAGTGGACAGGGTTGTTAAGAAAGCATATGGTGTTTTGGCTTTCATTAACAGGGGGATTGAGTTTAAGAGTCGTGAGATCTTGTTGCAGCTCTATAAAACTTTGGTTAGACCGCACTTGGAATACTGCGTCCAGTTCTGGGCGCCCTATTATAGGAAAGATGTGGATGCTTTGGAGAGGGTTCAGAGGAGGTTTACCAGGATGCTGCCTGGACTGGAGGGCTTATCTTATGAAGAGAGGTTGACTGAGCTCGGTCTCTTTTCATTGGAGAAAAGGAGGAGGAGAGGCGACCTAATTGAGGTATACAAGATAATGAGAGGCATAGATAGAGTTGATAGCCAGAGACTATTTCCCAGGGCAGAAATTGCTAGCACGAGGGGTCATAGTTTTAAGCTGGTTGGTGGAAAGTATAGAGGGGATGTCAGAGGCAGATTCTTTATGCAGAGAGTTGTGAGAGCATGGAATGCGTTGCCAGCAGCAGTTGTGGAAGCAAGGTCATTGGGGTCATTTAAGAGACTGCTGGACATGTATATGGTCACAGAAATTTGAGGGTGCAACATGAGGATCAATGGTCGGCACAACATTGTGGGCTGAAGGGCCTGTTCTGTGCTGTACTGTTCTATGTTCTATGTTCTATGTTCAACTAAAAAAAACTGCAAATGATGTAGATGAGTAACAAAAACAGGAATTGCTGGAAAAGCTCAGCAGGTCTGGCAGCAATGCTGAGGAAGGGTCACTTGACCCGAACGCTTATTCTGATTTCTCTCCACAGATGCTGCCAGACCTGCCGAGCTTTTGCGGCAATTTCTGTTTTTTGTCCACAATTTCAACTATTCCATTCGTGCGCTGGCGAGGTTGACTAGCAGCATAAGAACATAAATTGCACTGTGAAAAGGGTTCTAAGTCATTAGGTCTAGATCTAACTTTCTATGGGAACTTAACTTATTCTAATAGAGCAAATGCAGCAATTTCTGGGGATTTACAGTGAGGTGGTTGCTGTTTTTGTGAAATCATTGGCAGAATGACACAAATTGTTCAGCAATTTATGGTGATTCCCAACTCATGGGCAGTGTTCCCTTGAAAACACTGCTGTGCAGCCAATTTTTTTTTTCAATGTGCAATGCTTTTAAATATTTCTGTGCGGCGGCTTGTTGGACTGATATTTAACACAGAGCAAGACTTCTGTGGTATCCCTTGGGCTACATGGTGGTACACAGCCAATGTAGCAGATAGACTTCTCAGCAAGTATCTCTTCCTCCTCACAAATTGGTGGATCATTTGCACAGTAATAACTGCATGCCCATTAAACTTGCCATTAATTTCCCTGCAAACTCTGGGCCTGTGGATTTTGCGAACAAAATCAGCATTTTCCTAAGGGTAGAGTGTTGGTTACAATTCTATGTCCCAATAAGATTTAATAATTGAAGGAATGTGTAAGGTGAGAAAAGTAAAAAATAAACAAAACAGTGAAATTTTTAAACAGCCTGTCCAGTTTCAAATACAGTTACTCTTCCAAGGTAAATGCCATTCTGTGAAAGAAATGCAGTGCACATTTTATGTCATCAGTACAAGCACCTCTGCAGATACATCCATTAGATCATGTCCTGGTTTGGATCTAAATCAACAAACTACAAGCAGCGCCATATGGTTAATTTTTAAGCTGGCTGATCTTGTGTTTAATAATAAAGTGGGAGGCCAGGAACAGGGAAGGCTGTGTCTAAAGGGCAGCGCATCATCTTATTAGTCGAAAGTGACTTAATTGGGAGGAGGAGGGGGGTGGGGAGGGTGGTGATGAGGGAGATCTAGTCGTTGCGTGCCAGTCGCATTATCCTCTCCAGTGACTTCAGCATTCTTTGTAACAAATTGTGCTCATTCAGAGGGCAGACTGCAGTTGCATGAGTCCTGCCAGGAACACTGGTGGAAAAGATCATCCATTCTGTGAATCAAACTCATCCCTCTTTATTCCTGCTAATAGCCCTCACCACAAAGCAGCATTTGTTAGTTCACTGTGCATTTCAGGGTGTTTGAGGTGAGAAGAATATGCTTCATGTTGCTTCGTTTTAATAAGCAAATTTTCCCTGTCGACAGGTCTCGCCTTTCTATCTCCTCTTTCTCTTGTCTGCCGCTTTGTTTTTATCTGTGTCCTCATTTTTATTTCTCTTTCTTTTTGTTTCTCTCCCCTTCCTTCCTTCTCTCATTCAGACACTGTATGTATGTAAAAACCCACAGATGAAATTCCATAGATTTTTGCCTTGCCGATAGGGTACTGAGGAAGTCAGACAGATAACAGGCTGCCATAAGCTCCACTGCTGAAGCAGCTAATCTCAGCATGATGTTAAGACAGTGGGAGGCCATTTTCTCAGCAAATACTGACAGCTGCTTCATGCAAAAAAAAGTCAAATCTATCTGCAGAGCATGAAGCCGGGAATGGGCAGGGTGAGAAGAGCAAGATTGATGGAGTTATGGTTGGCCTGTAAAGGGCAGCTGGGAGTGCAGGGAAATAATCAGGAAAGGGCGGCCAACACCAGCTCTCCGACGGGAAAAATGAATCCTGCACCTCAACATTATTAAGTTGTCAGGAGCAGTGATGATGAAAATCTGAAGGTCAGGCATAACAAGAGGCACCTTACAGGGGTCCTGACCTTCAGAAGTGCTATGTTCTTGTTTATCTGCACCTGACCTCTCTCCACAATTCTTCATTTGATAAGGGTTTGTTTTTTTTTCATAATCTGTATACCTAGTGATATTGGACTTCCTCTAAAACTGATTGCCGAGGCTGTGAGCTATGCACACAACAGGAGATAATAAACAAAAGGACACACAAGGGATGTGAATAGAGTACAATAGTGCTGGATAAAAAAAAGGCATTCAGCAGATGAAAGATTTTAGCAATATGCTTTCAGTGTACATCTGTTAGTGGCATCTTAAAATAATGATCAGTCACAACATTGTTCCAAATGCATCTCTAGTTTCCCAGAATTAATATGAGTAATATAGTTGTGTATTTTAGGATCATTTTAATCATAAGGGAAACAATTCTGGATATTTCCTAATGGCCATCTGTGATGCTTCCACGCAAGTAGAGATCGAAACATCGCTTCTCATTAGGGTACAGTGGATATTGTGAACTCTGCAAATAGCAGTGAACTTGTTTGTGAATATTTATAATAATGTTCAAACATCTGTGGATGAATATTCAAATTACAAATTCATATTTATTGCAGACTAACATATGAATTTGGCATCAACATTTCTAGTCAAACAGTAATGGAATACATAGTTAGAATTAGAATCTAATATTTCAGGTATGAGCACAAAGGGACCCGTCTTATCTTTCTGAAGTAAATGCTATCGGTAACACATTTCTGATTATTAGACGTAAATGCAATTTTATCCTTCTAATTCTTTGTTCTTCTGAGCATCCTTTTTCCTTGTGTCCCATGGCCAAAAATGTACAACCTGTTTTTTTTTGCCTTCGCCATGTATGAAATGTCAGGTTGGCCTGATTACGTAAATAGTGCTGGCTGGTGGAAAATAGTCAAGAAAATGTCCTTCCACTATGAATAAAATGGTCAGAAAATGGCCAGGATTTTCCCGACACTGCAGTCGTACTTTCAGTTTCCCCATATGAATGAACTTTGCAAAGCGGTATATAAAACTTGAACAGAATTCAAAATGTGTTAACACCTGCTTTACCTTAATTAAGCACATTAAGGTGTTTCTTTAGGATTCTTTTCTCTTGGGAGCTGTCCTTAGTTCAGGCTTTATTCAAATTAACTCATCTCCCAACACGGTATACATGCCGATCTGCAGGATCTGCTTTCTTTTAAGCATTGATTTATTTAATGCTTAGCGTGTTTATTTTATCATTTTGATGGAGCTGTGTGTAATCCAGACCATCCCTTTAAAGCATCAAGGTCTAATTTATATAACTAGGTTTGACCTTAAGTGAATTTTGGGGTGTCAATTGGCAAGTTATTCTTAAATGCCTGACTCCTCCCTCAGATCTGAAAACCAATATGTAATGACAGTTTTATTTTTCTCTTTAATTTCATACTTTTAAAAAATACTTTGTATCCACAGCAGAATGTGCCCCTTTGAAATGATAGACAATGTATTTGATACCATCTCCTGGTTCCCAAAATGAACTCAAAGGAATGTTTAAAATCAATATTGATGCTAATAATTTTCTTGTTCCTTGAATATTTGCAATTCTAAAATTTATGTGGTTGAATGACCATACTGCTTAAGTTTTGATTCATATGCTTTGCCAGGAAATATCCATTTCTGGATGTACCTTGTTTTCTGGAATGTTTTGTGTTGAGCTAGTAATTTGTTTATCAAGATGGGAAGGGTAAATCTGCTGAGCTTACTATGGAGGATTGAGTTGACCCTTGCTGGTTTCAAGATAGTCTTCGGTTGTTCCTATATAAGAAATAAACACCTGGAGACTGTGGGAATTGGGACCTATGCTCAAAAGCAGGTGATCTGGCATGGGAATATCTGGTTGGACATAATCCAGCCAATCTGCTGGGAGGGAGCAAGGCAAGACTCATGAAATATATTTTTTCTTTGTGAGAAATAATTTCTCTCTTTATCTCAGGTCACTCTGTTTGAAGTCAGATTTCATGTCCTTGCAGTGTCAGGGACCCATGTTCAATTATACCCTCAGGTGACTGCCTGTGTGGAGTTTGCACATTCTCCCCGTGTCTGCGTGGGTTTACTCCAGTTTCTTCCCACATTCCAAAGACGCGCAGGTTAGGTGGATTGGCCATGGTAAATTACACTATAAGGTACAGGGATTGTGTAGTGTGGCTGGATTATGATATGCAGGGTTATAGGGATAGGGTAGCAATTTGGATCTGGGTGGGATGCTCTTCGGAAGATCTGTGTGAGTTGCTTCCATGCTGTGGGGATTTTATGAC
Source organism: Stegostoma tigrinum (assembly GCF_030684315.1). Classification (NCBI taxonomy): domain Eukaryota; kingdom Metazoa; phylum Chordata; class Chondrichthyes; order Orectolobiformes; family Stegostomatidae; genus Stegostoma; species Stegostoma tigrinum. The sequence goes on from NC_081386.1 coordinate 12,082,980, forward strand.
TTTATGATACTTCATTTTCAAATGTTCCTGGACAATCGTTTTTATCTGTGGTGATTTACTATTGCCTTCCACTCTTGAAAGCAGGTCCAGGTCTGCCTCTGCTGGAAAAGCATAATAACCAGGCTGTGGGTGTTATTCTGATCTGCACACTAACTGACCAGCCAGCCAATCTAACCAAATCCTCTCTAACTATCATTAACAATATACATCTGAAAGCCCAGCAGGGTCATGATACTTATGTCTCCACTCCATGGTGCTCTGTTTAAGGTTACACTCGCTCAGTTGGCCTTTTGAAATCTCAACTCTTATTTTGGGGAGTTAACTTTGTAAAATAGGTGAAATGAGATCAACTACTTGTTATGCTCTTGATTTTCATTTGGAAAATGACCCCCAGTCCTCCTATAATGTCATTCACTCTAGAAATGAGTATTATACATTTTGGAAGAATTAAAGGCAAATGTTTTCTGCCATTTTCATGACCTTGTTAACTGGGCTCAGTGTGTTGGCCCCTTATTACTGAGTGAAGCCTTATTCCAAGGCAGGGAGTAAAGAGGCTAATAGGAGGTAATGGTGTAGTGGTATTGTTGGGCTGTTAATCCAGGAAACCCAGAGAATGTTCTGGGGACCCAGGTTCAAATCTTACCTTGGCAGATGGTGGATTTTGAATATTTTTAAAAATCTGGAATTAAGAGCCAAATGGCAATGATTAAACCATTGCTGATTGTCAGACAAAACCACTTTGGTTCACCAATGCCCTTTAGGGAAGGAAACTGCTGTCCCTTACCTAGGCTGGCCTACATGTGACTCCAGACCGGCAGCAATATGGTTGACTCTCAACTGACCTCTGGGCAATTAAAGACGGACAGTAAATGCTGGCCTATCCTGGTAAGCCCTTATTCTGTGAATGTAAAAGAAAGATTTTTGAGGTACTGAACAAATATTCTGTCATCATCTTGGATAATGTTAAACCTGTTTGTGCGATTTGAGTGAAAGCGCAATATTATAAAAAAGGTACAGAAACATGCAGAAGTGTGCAAAGATCTATAGGTATATTCTCTTCTCTGAGATCAGAGATCTGAGAGTTGATCTAATCAAAGTTTTTAAAATTCTGAAAGGTTTGTTGGAGTGGATGTTTCCTCATGTTGGGAAGAATTGTTGTCAATGTAAGATAAGCACCAAGAACTCTATGAGGGAATTCAGAAGCAAACTCTTCTCCCAAAGATTGGTAAAAACATAAAGCTTTTCATCAAGGAGCAGTTGAAGCAAATAAAGGATGTATTTAAAAGAAACATATGAAGGAGAAAAGGTCAGATAGTTAGAATATATTTTGTTGGGAAAACAAAGGAGAAGGTTTCAGCAGAGCATGAGCCCTTGGGCCAACTTTTTCATGCAAAGGGTGGTGCATGTATAGAATGAGCTTCCAGGGGAAGTGTGGAGGCTGGCACAATTACAACATTTAAAAAGGTGCCTGGATGGGCATATGAATAAGAAGGGTTTAGAAAGATACGGGCCAAATGCTGGAAAATGGGCTTAAATTATGTTTGGATTTTTGGTGAGCACGATGAGATGGACTGATGTGTCTGTCTCCATACTGTACAGCTCTATGATTCTATGACTCTATGACTGGGCCAAAGGCATGAATCTGTAATGAATATGAAGTGTATGTAATCCTACGATTATAAGGCTTCACTCAGATAACAGCAGGAAATTCTCCCAGTGTCTGGGACAACATTACCAAAGGAAACAGCAAGTTCTGCCATTGGTTCCTGCAGCTGGAATGCTTGCTGTAACTGCTTTGAAAAGATCAATGAACTTCAAATTAGTCCATTACATGGGACACATGTGAGACATATAAGATGCTCTAAAAATGTACATTTTATATGTGCATGTAAATGAGGTCCAGTTGTCACAGTCTATTTAATAGGGCTATTATTACTGCTGTTACGGAGCTTTTTAAAAAGTTGGGCTTCACTTCTTTTGAAGTTATTGCTCCAAAGTAGATCATGCACAACATGAACAACTGCAACATTCATAGCAGTAAAGCAAATATTTCATAATATCCACAATGATACACAAAGATCATATTTGCTAATACCTATTCATTCAGATGGAAGAGTTGAGAAATTATTGTCTTTATACTTTATTACTTGACACATGGGGGTGGGTGTGAAACTGGACAAGCTTGCAATCAAAATGAAATAGGTGATGTAGCAATCACCTGATGAATGTTTTGTTCTGTATTTAGTCCCACTGACATCAATAAGACCAAGATATAAGAGGTGATCTTTAAAAGTATGGGGGCTGGGGGTGTTGAGGGGTGTGGTTTGGTATGAAACCCATTGAAATTTACAGAAAACTGAGAGGTCTGGGGAGATTATATGTGGAGAAGATATTTCCATTAGTAGGAGATTCTAGGACCAGAGGGCATAACCTCAAAGTGAAGTGGGCACCCTTTAGAACTGAGATCAAGAGGAACTTCTTCAGGCAGAGAGTGAATCTGTGGAATTCATTGCCACAGAAGGCTGTGGAGGTCAAGTTGTTGAGTGTATTTAAGATAGAGATAGATGGGCACTTGATTAGGGAATCAAAGGTTACAGGGAGAAGGCAGGAGAACGGGATGAAGAAACATATCAGTCATAATTGAATGGTAAAGCAGCCCCAATGGGCCAAATGGTCTAATTCTTCTTCTAAAACTTGTGGTCTTATGGATCCTAATACAAGTCTGCTTATTTTCTAATCACCAGTCACATCCAATTTCATGTGTCTTTCACTATCACATGTAATATGTACTTCAATAAGCTTCAGCTCAGAACATTCCTCATTCTGAGTCAGAAGATCACAGAATCAGGTCACATTTTAAAGAATGAGCATATTAAACAGACACTCCAAACACTACTGAGAGAGTGCTACATTATCAGAGGTGCCATAGTTCACATGAGTTGCTGATATGAGTATCGACCAATCCTCTTGTTGGCTATTGAAAGTGTCTGAGAGTATATTTATTTTTCAACAAATTGCTAAAAACAGATTGTCTGGTCAATATCCCATTGCAGTTTGAGAGATCCTTCTGGAAACAAATTGCATGATTTCTTACCTACCTTATCACAGTGACCACACTTCAAAAGTACTTAATTAACTCTAAAGCATTTTAGGATGTCTGAGATGGTGAAGGGTGCTCTATATTTATATATTTTTTCTTTGCTAATGTGCTAGAACATAAAGACCACTCATGTCTGCAGCAGAAAGAACAAGCAGTTTAATGATCACTCTGCAACAAAATAAACAACATCAACTTTTTTTTAATAGCGCCTTTAAGAAAATGAAAACTCCCAAGTTTCTTCACAGGCTCATTGTAAATGATGCCAAAATACATAAGGAAGTTATAGTTCACACGACCAAAGGTCTGATTAAGGAGAAAGGTTTCAGGCAGTAAGTTAAAGGAAGGGGGTGAAGTAGAGAGAGGTAGGGAGCATAATCCAGAGCTTGGGTCCCACACCACTGGGGACACAGCCACAAATTGGTAAAACCATTTTAATTGAGGCTACACAAGAGATCTGAATGGGAGGAATGCCAATACATTGGATAGTTGTTGGACTGAAGAAGAGTTTGGAGCTAGGAAGTGGTGAGGTCATGATGGAATTTGAAAGAAAATATCTATAAAATTAGCTCTCCAATGCATCAAAACTCCTGGTGATCTGCCCTGTTTCAAATCCAAGACAGCTTGCAGAGCATTAGAAAAATTACAAACAACTGCATTCAAAATTTAAAATCACAATTCTAGCCTAAGGATTCTGGCCTTGGATCTTTTCCTCTGTGAAGAAAGGAAGATGGGGCAGTGGGGAGGTCCAAGGAATGTTTGAACCACATTGCTGCTCTCTAATTGTATACTGAGTTTCTGTACGTTCAGCTTCATGGTCTCCAAGAAAACTTTGCCAGAGGCAAATATTTCCATTTGCTGGTCATGACACAATGTCTCTTGTGGTTCCATCATGGTGACACGCCTGGACTTTGGAAGCACCAGTAGAGGCTCATTAGGCATTAACTTTCCTTTAAGCCAGAGTTGTGGGTTCAACTCCAATTCCTGGACTCTAGCACATAACCTAAGCTGACAACTCACTTCAGAACTAAGGATGTTAGGTTTGGATTTTTTCCATCGGCTAATTACCCCACTCAAAGCGCCAGTCATTATTCCAGATCCTCTTGAAAAACTGTCAATACTATTGGCATAATGTACTCATATCTAATTCTGCCTTCTTTTTCAATACCTTAAAGGGCTGTTCATATAACCTGTGCATTAAAGACTGTGTGGAAGTAACTGGAGGTAAGTACAAAAAATGTGATAGATTACAATTTGCACATGTTGTTCCTTTGATTAATAAGACACTAAACTGTGTGGAAATTCAATTTCTTCCAGTGTATATACTGTTCAGTTTGGTCATTGAAAAAAAGCCTGTTCTGATTTTTAACTTCAGGAACTACATAATAGAGGATATTTCCTGGGGAATCATGAAATACCATTTATATTCTGCACATGACCTGGTAACTCACGAGTAATGAAGTTCTGAGTGAAGGTATGAAGGTCATTTATACCCATTGAATATTGAGCAAGTTTCAATATCTTCCTGGTATTCTTTAATTCTGCAAGTTAAGTAAAACAAAGTAAGTGTATTATTACATTATAATATAAATTTGTAAGATACATTCATATTATAATGTATTAATACATTAAGTTGATACATTTCATATTCATTTTAGTCGTTATATACATTCATTTTTGCTTTTGAACTTTTTCGAAACAGCCAACAGTTAATTCTGTTGTATATTCTAATGGTGCTGTGTTTGCATCAATTAAAATAATATTTTGAAGGATTATGAAAAAAATGTTAAATGCTCTGAAAATTCCATCATATATTGTACAATGTGTAAAGTAATTTCTACAATATTAAGAACATAAGAATCAAGCATGAGACAGGATCATGTAGCTTGGTTACGTTTCAGTCGGTGAACCATTCACATGTTTCCTGACATTTTACCAAATTTGTTAAGCAGCGGCAGTTTAGATGTGATATATTTGTTAATTAGACAAAAAGAATAGGATCCGTGAAAATTGACAATGGTTCGCTGTTAGAGGAAAAAAAAGAAGTTGGCACAGATTGAATCAATCTTATTAAAATTGGCCACAGCCTGTTCTCTAATTGAAGAGTCAGGAAACCCTTTGCTAGGACTTCCTCTTTTGTGTCCATTCTCTATCAGAAGGAGACAGGTACCTGCCACTCGAAGAGATACCCGCAGAAGATGTACCCTGTGTTTGGGTCCTGGTAGTTCACGCCACATCAATCATTTGCCTCGACCGTTTTAGCCAAAGGGAACAGGACAACTGCTTACTTCAGAATAACCACTGTCCCCTTCCACTTTTCTTTCACATTCAATCATGGGATGAGGGTGTTGCTGGCAAGGCAGCATTTATTGCCTATCCTAATTGCCTAAAGGGCAGTTAAGAGATAACCACTTTGCAGTGGATCTGAAGTCATGTATAAGCCAGTTTCCTTCCCTAAAGAATATTTGTGAACCAGGTGGGTCTTTCTGGCAATCAACTATGGATTTGTGGTCATCATTAGACTTTCAATTCAATTTTTTATCAAATTCAATTTCCACCATCTGCTGTGGGAGGATTCAAACCTTGGTCCCCAGAACACTACCAAGTGTTCCGGGTTAATACTCAGGATAATACCACTAAGCCATTGCCTCCCTGTTACCTTAAATCCAGTTTTCATTCCTTTTGCGAATAAAACTTCTATTTTCCTAAACACTGTTGACATCGGGTACACTTTTGCAGCCAGAGATTGAAACATAATGGCCGTGGTACTTTTACCTTCGTTTTGTTCTTGTTTGCTGGAGGTTATTCATGTTTGAACAAAGAAGATAACTGATGAAACGGCTCTTCTATAAAATTGTATGCTACTCAGGACATATGAGAAAATAACACAAAAAAGGATTTTAAAACAGACCCCAATTTCTATTAGTCCATCGATTCTGCTTCACCACTCAAAGTGATGCTTACTACTCTTGGTCTTCAAGTCCATGTCCAACCCCAATCTGTCTCCCTGGATTCCCTGAGAGGTTAAATATCTGTCTATTTAAGCCTTTTGTATATTCAATGATAGCGAACTTCGTCTGGGTAGATAATTTCAAAGATTAACTTTCTTTGAAAAGAAAATATTCTCTTCATCTCAATCATAAATGAACAGCTCTTAGCCCCTGTTCCCAATAGGAAGAAACACTGTTTCAGTACTTACCTGTCAAGCTTCTTCTTGAACGTTTCAATCAGATCAATTCTCATTATTTTGAACTCCAGAGTACTTGGATATAATTTATTCAGCCTTTTTGTTTTAAGACAACTCTGTCATCACAGATGGCAATCTACTGAACTATTACTGCACTGTCACCAATGCAAGTGTATTTTTCCTTAAGTATGGAGACCAAATTAATGAATATAACAAACAAACTAAAAGCAAAAATTGGACAGTTGGCCCTTTGAACTTGCTCCTCCATTCATAATTTGTTTCAAATTCTACTTTCTCCTCTGCTCTCAACAACTGTTAATTCCCACAACTAACAAAAAAAACTGCCTTAAAAATATTCAGTGACTTTACCTTCACCATCTTCTGAGGCACAGAGTTCCAAAGTTGCACAACTCTCACTGAGAGGAAAATTTTCTCCTCATCTCTCTTTAAAAGGGTGATCTCTAATTTAAAAACAATGTCCCCAAGATTTGAACACACCACAAAAGGATGCAGTCATTCCTCCATATCTGTGAGGGTTCTGTTGCTGAGAATTCCCATGAATGATAAAATTTGCATGTTTAAAAATAGGTTAAAAATTGTGGATGCATGAGTTTTGCCTGTGGATGTTCAATTTTGTTGTTATTTAATATTTGACACAGATAGACAAATTTGTGACTCATGTATTTGTGGATACAGAGGATTTACTGTGTACCCTTTCCACGTCTGCTTTGCCAGGATTGACTACATTTCAATCAAGTCACCCCTCAAATACTCTTCCAAACTTAAATGGAAACAAATCTGGTTAGTCCAACCTTTCCTTATATTACAACATGTTCATTTCTGGTATCAATCCAGTGAACCTCCTCTAAACAGAATCCATGGCCTTTACATCCTTTCCTGAATAAACAGCCCAAAATTGAGCACAGAATTTGTGGTGCAGCCTCACCAATGACCTGTATAAATGAACTACAACATCTTTACTTTTATGTTCAATTTACCTTATCATAAAGAAAAGCATTCCATTAGTGTTCTGCCCTGAAGATAAACATTTGTGACCCCTATACAAGAACATCTAGATCCCTATGCATCTCAGAATTCTGCTGTTAATCCCATTTATATAAGAAAAAACTATTTGGTTACTCTTATTGCCAAAGTGAACAATTTGAGATCTTCCCGCATTGTACTCCATCTGAAATTTTTTCCCCAATTACTCAACCTATTTTCGCAGTGTCCTCTTCACAACTTTGTTTCCTACCCATTTTTGCATCACTGCAAATTTAACTACCATTTCTTCACTCAAGTCATCTAAATCATTCATAAAATATATGAAAAGCTGAGGCCACAAGCCTGTAGAACTCCACTTATCCTATCCTGCCAATCAGCCAGCCAATCTTCTATCCAAACTAATGAAGATAAGCAAGTGTGAATTTTAAGTCTGATCTCTTCAAAGCCCAGTAAACCTGTACCTGAGCTCCTTTATTCTTGTGTTGCAATCCCCATTCAGTAGTAGCCAACATGCCATTTGCCTTCCTCATTACTTGCTGTACCAGCATGTTATTATTTGTCCTCCTAGTATGATTTGTAAGTTTCCCTTTATTAAAAATATTTTGCTTTTGAATTCCTACAAGGAAAGTGACCAACCTCACACTTGCTTACTTTATATTCCAGCCATTTACTTGTCCACTGACTTCATCTGTCAAACTCTATGGAACCTCTTTGTGTTCTCATTCCCTCCTCGCTCTGTACCATTAACAACCTTGGATACATTACTCTGGGTCTCTTTGTCTAATCACTAATATAGGCCGTAAATTGTTGAGTTCCTAATACTGATCTTTCAAACATTCCAGCATAATGGTGACGATGCCGAACCTGTCATTCCCTGCTTTCTGTCTCCCTTTTTTTCTTGAATGACAGTGTGGCATTTACTAACTTCAAACATTCTGGGACCAATTCCAGAATTAACACAGTCACTTAATATTTGTTATCACTGCAAGTTAAGCAGTGGTGCAAAATGATTTCCCCTTCTCACAACGTCCATTCTAGATAAGTCAGATTCTGATCTCACTCCAGAGGAAGGATTTGGGACAGTTTGGAGTTGCATATCTGATTTGTGTATCATCAGTTTAGCACTGTTGTCAAGACATAACTGTGTTGTACTTACACAAGCTTGTAGTATAAATGCAATACAAATCCAATGCGATGTGAAACCTGGTTTATAAAGTGCTCAGACAGTTTGTTGCACCTCATGCACATGTAGCTAAACGCACCTAAGTTTCAAATTATATTTTTGACATCAGGGATTCTCCTGAACGGTCTCTTTTGATTTTGTGTGAGAATTTTATATCTTAGTGCATTGAGATGTACACCACTATCATTCCTGGCTAGGATAGTTAGAAATCTAGCAAAGTATTAAAGATAGATCTCATTGCTTCGGGTTGTCCACCCACTAACTCTGCTTAATCAGCAACAAAATGAATGTTTGAGTCATGCAAAGTTGTGGCATGAAAGATTAAGGAATACAATGTTGCAACTTAAAGTTCCTTTTAAAAAGAAAAAAAAATGTGCCTTGCATTGGTTCCAGACCAGCCAAGCAATGTGCCTTTAAGATATTGGAAGATATTGCGACATATGATGCTCTGGTATAAAAATACCATTCTTGCTTTCAGTCACGCGCTCAATGCAATGGAGTCGGTTTCTTGTGACTAGTCAATAAGTTGTGTATGTAATTTACAGGAACAAAATTAAGCACAAAACCCAAAGTATTAGCCTGCAATTTTATTGGATGTAAACAGTATTGTCAATAAACTTCAAGATGTCTGCCTCAACAAGAATTCAATCTCATTGGTGTGTGAACTAACATAAGGCAGTATTTAGATCATATCATACTGTCAAATGGCATTTGACCCAAACATGGCAGAAGCAAGCAGTACAGGCTGATGGCAGTTAGCTGGTACAAAAGGCTGAAACATGAAAGTTTAACAGTGATTTTCAAGCTGAACGTACAGTTAACACTAAGAGTAAAGTGCCACAAACTGGAAAAAGAAAGGGTTGTGAGTACACCGGGCCATAGCTCTCATCCAGTTTTTTTTTAAATGGGAGTTTTAAAAGTTGCTAAAGCACCTGGTTGGAAAGAAGCAATAACAAGGTGCAAGATACAGAAGACAAGCATACAAGAAGTTGTTCCAATCTGATCTAGGACGAAAAATAAAAGCTTGAGGTTTTCACGCAAACACATTTTGAAAAGACACTAAGTTATTATGTTCATGCTAGGCCATAAGCTATAATGAACTGTGGTCAAGCCCTGAGAGTAAATGGATGATATAGCCAATTGGTCTAACATCAACCACCATCACAATGAATAGCAATTTGGAGATTGAAGATACCAGGTCAAACAAGATCCACCTATTTGGGATAAATGATACACATCCACCCGTAGTGACAGAGTGAAGCTTACACAGCCAATTTTGGCAAGTGCATAAAGACTAGATCTGCTCATGTTGGACATCCACCAAAAAGTTAACTAAATGCTCATGGACAGTGGGCCGTACTTTTTGTTTTGGCCATGCCTGAACTGTACTGAGTTTTTTTGGAGGGTTGTGCGTCTTGAGGCTGAGTGAGCTCTCTCACCACTTCTGACAAAACTCTCCTCATTGATTACTTACCATGACCCAATGACAACTCATATATCTGGTTTCTGTCCCAAATTACCACGTGCTGTTCCTAGAACAATCTGTTCACCACTCAGCAGATATCCTGGAATTAACGACACCCCGAGCTGTTGTGTACCTGGACCAGTTCTGTTAGTCCAGAACTGCCTTGCACAGTTCCTGAATTGACCTGAACATGGCAGACAAGGGGAAATGCATGCCCTGCTTTGTGGAGAAGGTCCTCTGCTAGAGGTGATACTGACATGGACTTCCTCCTCTACAGAAACAATAGTAGAGTAGCCTGTCCACCTCACTCAGAAAACATTAGAGCCACATTCTTGATTAAATTGCCAAATATATCTCATTTTTGATATATAAATAATGGCACCAGAGATGGTCCTTGACAGGTCATCCAGCATTTCAAGAGAAAAGGAAGTGTGAATTGCTCAGGCCCCCTATAGATTTGATTTGATTTATGTAGTCACATGCACCTAAGTACAGTAAAAGCTTTGTTTTGTGAGCAATACAAGCAGATCATAGCAAACAAGAATATACTGGTCATAAGGTACTTAGTATGAGGCATATAATGTTATGGCTGCACAGGAAGTGCACAAAGCAAGATCAACATTATTTGAAGTTGGACAGATCCATTCATTGCCATAATGGCAAGAAAGAAGCTGTTCTTGAACTTGTTGGTGTGTGTGTTCAAGCTTCTGTATCTTCTGCCTGACGGAAGAGGTTGGAAGAGAGCATTACCGGGGTGGGAGGGGTCTTTGATGACATTGGCAGCCTTTCCACAGCAATGAGAAGTGTAAATGGAGTCCATGGATGGAAGTTTAGCTTCCATAATGGTCCGGGCTGGGCACACAACTTTCTGTAATTTCTTATGGTCCTGGGCAGAGCAATTGCTGTTATGCATCTGGATATAATGCTTTCTATAGAGTATAAAGCAAAAGAGAAAAGAAAAGAACTTTCATTTCTGAAACGTATTCCTCGAATACAGCACATCCTGACCTCCTTTTATAGCCAATGGTGGACTTAGATTTCACCACACATGTGTTTCAAAACAAAGTTTTTTTCAAAAATGCAAAGTTACTTGAAACATCTAAGTTGAGACTGAGTTCCTCTTGGCAATGTTGGACTCTCCAATAATATTGAACGTGATGAAATTTAGAGGGCTGCAGAGATAGGACAGGAGAATAGGATCGATCTTTCAGGAGCTGGTACATACACATGCATCAAATAGCCTCCTTCTGTAAAATTCTGTGATTCTATTCCTTTCAAAATTCTTCCAGGCAGTAATTTCCACTTTTAGTACCCCTGAACTTTCCCTGGTTTGGTATGTGGTGATACAGGTGTTAAATCACTTGCGTTTGTGCTGTGAAAATGTGTCTGTCTTTCACCTTTGATTTTTTTTAAAGAATTGGAAGTTGTATTAGTGAACATAAAATTGAAAAAGACCGTGGCACACGTCAGTGCAAAAGATTTAAGATATCGCAATGGTTTCTTCTTCCCTTTTAAGAATACGTAATAATACATTTTGTGGCTCTTTATGTGGCTGAGTTGTTAATGGCTGATAAATGGCACAAAGGGTGGAGGGTCACTTGTTTAAGAGAAGTAAGCTGCAGATGGAAAGGGAACATGTTTTTAAGCGAAAGTGTTTGCTCTTTGCTGGGGTTTAACAGCGAAGAAATTAATGTGGCAACAAAATAAATCCACCCATGGATCAAATTTGCTGTTAAGTGGAGCTGACTGTTATCTGAGATGTCCCTAAGTGAGGTGACCTGTATTTGTCACATGTCACAGAAAAATGGTTTCAGTCAGCAAATGTCTGAGACTAAATTCGATCTGCTAGAGATTGGGTTAAACTGGAGGGAAAATTGTGAATGGAACAGTCTACCCAAGTTTAGCTTTGTGTGGTCTACTGCAGAGATGACTACCTCATGCATTTACACATGGTTCAGTTATACAGGGTCTTATTCTGCCAATCAGCAACTTCAAATTAACTTTTTTTCCAGATATTAGTGCAATAACACCACCAAAGGGAACTACTCAGCCAGCTCTCTGTTAGTACCATCCCAAACCAATCCCATTGCTCAGTCAAGTAAAAGCAGAAGTTGGAAATCTGAAACAAGCACGGAAGGTACTGGAGAAACTCAACAGGCCTGGCAATTTTTGACGAGAGTGAAACAGAGTTTAAAAAAAAAATTTTGAGTTTGGCGTGATTTTTCTCTAGAACTGTTTTTTATTCTTCAGTTCTGAAGAAATTCTTGCAACATTAACCCTGTTGACAGACCTGTTGATTTTCTCCAGCATTTATTGTGTTTGTTCCACCATACACTCTCTTCCCTCCTGTGTATTGAAACATAGCCATCCAAGCAAAATGCTCAGACCTTTTGGCATTGAAACTTCTGTTGCTGCTGTCTGAATTAACTGGACCTACTTGGGAATTTTTTTGGGGCGGTCGGGGGTTTTTACAAGCATAAGGAGTCTGATTGGAGAGTACTTGAGGGCAGTAACTGTCTGGCTAAATAACCATCTTTTTGTCCTGTAAAATATTACACTTTTGACTGGAAAACAAGATTAATTTAAGTTTCCAGTTGGCATTGAAGGAGCCTGAACACCTTAACCATGTGTAAACCCATGCAGCGGTCTACTTTTCAGGAAACCTCACAGATTTTGGATAACTTGATCTGTTCACACTTTTTCTCCAGGTTCACCCAGCTTGTAAGAGATGAGTGAATTTACATGGCCACTTGGAGGCCTTCCCTGGCATCCCAGGTTTACACTGCTTGTGGAAACTCCATGCCTACTGAAAGTTACCAACTAAATTGGAAGCCAGCAGTCCTCTTGCTCACTCGCATCACTGGGATGACAGTGTCTGCTGCAGGAATAACATCCACCCAGAGCCTTGGATTGAGGAATGATACCAGCCAGAGGTTCGGCATGTGGAGGTTGCTTTCATGAGATGGGCCTCACAGGAAAGTGAGTTTGGCAGCAAAGGCAGTGCTTACTGGTACCAGATCCCTTGCTCATGCACTTTGAACACAAGACTTAGAAACATAGAAAAGAGTAGGAGTAGGCCAATCGGCCCATTGAGTCTGCTCCACCTTTCAAAATGTTCATGGCTGATCATCTGACTCGGTACCTTGTTCCTGCTTTCTCCCCAAATCTTTTTATCCCTTTAACCCTAAGAACTGTGTCTAATTCCTTCTTGAAAACATCAATGTTTTTGCCTCAGCTGCTTTCTGCAGTAGAGTATCCCACAGGCGCATCATGGATGAAGACATTTCTTCTCATCTCAGTCCTAAAGGGTCTACCTCATATCCTTAGATGGTGACTCCTTGTTCTGGGTTCCTCAGTTTCACCAGGAACACCCTTCCCGCTTTTACACTGTCTAGTCATTTTACAAATTTATCGGCTTCTATGAGATCCCCCACCCAAACTACAATTGAAAAATTCTGAACTGATCCAGTCTCTCATCATATGTCATTTTTGTCATCCCAGGAATCAGTCTGCTAAACCTATGTTGCAATCCCTCCATAGGCAGAACATCCTTCCTCAGATAAGCAGACCAAAACTGCACACAATACCTCAGGTATAGCTTCACCAAAAGCCTATTCAATGGTATCAAGACAGCAGCCCACTCCCAATCCCCAACCCCCAACTCCCATTTCCCAAATCCACAAATAGTCAGTGTGGATTTGCTTGTGGTGCTCCCTGAATGACAATAGGCCCACTTTACTTTGGTTACATATATGTGGTTGTAGGATGAGACCCTTAAATGCTCATTAATTGCCCTCTTAAGGGTTTCAATTGACATTGGAGAGGGACTTTCCCGTAACGGAGCCAGGAAAGTAGCAGGTTAGCTTTCTGCCACCCTCCCATCTGATTAAATGACCTCCCCAACTTTGAATACAATATGATGGCATAAAATTCTGCCCACACCCTCAAACATTATGTAGTTCTGAGTTACTGTCTGAAAATCATGCACAGTGTGCATTCTAGATATCCAGTTGTAATGTGGCTGGTGAAGCTTCCTACCGGAAGCACAGGATCTACAAAAGCCACATACATAAACTGTGCACTGAAGTTTGAGGAGGCCTCCAACAAAACTGTATTGTTTCTAAGTTACTGTAATTGACTTTGATACAACAAAATCCTCTGCATTGTTGCAGAACCCATTTTCAAAAGAATACCAGAAAAAAAGGCTGACAAATTATAATGTGGTTCGATTTTGAATCATTTGAAGTAAATGCTCTATGGAGCCCAATTAAGACCATCAATTTAACATCCAACTCAAGATCAATTGCTTCTCTAAGAAAAAATACATTTTAATTAACTATTATATGATTTTTAACAGTGATTATGTAAAATCTACTTTAAATCATTTTTGTTGACAGAAATTACCTAATTTACAAATCAAAAAACACAACTTTTTGGTCTTAGCATTCTTTCTATCTGAACTTGACAGCTGGTTTCAAGGGTAGTAACAGTTTTCCCGTCTTATAGCGTTTGTTTCAACAATACATAAACCATGTTAATGTTATGCCCCTTTTTACTTTAAACGCCCAATTTTGATGGAGCGACGTAAAAAGAAAGACCTGCATTTACAGAATCTTGCACGATCACGCTGCATCGCAAAGTACTCCAGTTAAGTGTCCATTCTCATATCAGAAATATTTCACTCAAATTGCCCACAACATGCTTCCATATCAACAAATAGTCACCAGATATTCTTGTTTTTTTCCTTTCTGTGGTTGATTGAGGAATAAAATTCAGTAGTATACAAGGCACAGCTCCTGTACTTTTCCTTAAAATGGTACAATAGATTTGTTTTCCTCTTCTATTGCACCTCTGATGGTTTAGCTCTCAAATGTCAGCATTAATTCTTACTCTCTGCAGTCAAAGGGGGCTTGAAACCACAATCTTCTAACTTAAGAGATATGAGAGTACTACCAAATAAGACTTTGCTAAAAACAAAGCTGGGATGTAACACTTCCCACTAATCTTCTTCATTTTTATTGATTCAACATCACCTCTCTTCAGTCAATTGGAAACCTATCAGGGAAATAAAGGGGCTGATATGAACATTCAGTGGCAAAGCTTGCAAGACCCCAAAAAGTCTGAGTCTCTGTTAATATCGGAATTCCAATGGTCAACCCATGGGCAACTAAGTCCCATCGGTGACAACCAAACGGTTTGCCAACAGCCAGCAGTTTAAAGCCTTTCCCAGATAATTCATGGCTTCTGCCTACAATTATATCATTGGATTCAGATCATAAAACCTTAAGACCACAATATTTAGGACCAGAATTAGGCTGTTCGGCCCATGCCTCACCATTTTGTCATGGCTGATTTCTCAACACTATTCTCCTTTCTTATCCTTCTAACCTTTGATCCCCAAATTAATCAAGAATCTATCCATCTGTGTCTTAAATACACTCAGAGACTTGGCCTCTATGGCCTTCTGTGACAGTGTATTCCACAGCTTCTCTATTTTCTGGCTGAAGAAATTCCTCCTCATCTCAGTTTTAAAGGGTCATCCCTTCATTTTGAGGCCATACTCTCAGTTCCTTGTTTCTCCTACCAGTGGAAACATTTTCTCTATGTCCGCTCTATATAAGGTGTCTCAGTAGTCTGGAAATTTCAATGAGGTTCTTACTCATCCCTCCAAACTCCACTGAGTACAGTCCCAAAATCCTCAACTGCTCCTCATACCACAAGGCCTTCATCTGCAGATTCATTCTTGTAAACCTCCTCTGAACCCCGTCCAATACCAGCTCATCCTTCCTTAGATATGGGGCCCAAAGCTGCTCACAATATTCAAAATGCAGTCTGACCAGACCCTTATGCAGCCTCAGCAGTACACCCCTGCTCCCTGCATTCTAATCTTTTTGAAATGAATGCGAACATTGTATTTGCCTTCCTAACTGCCACTGAACTTGCATGTTCACCTTAAGACAATTCAAAATTAGGACTTCTAAGTTCCTGTGTGCTTCAGAGTTTTGAACCATTTCCCCACTTAGAGAATAGTCTATGCCTCTATTCTTCCTACCAAAGTGCGTTACCATAAAGACTGTAAGATATAGGTGCATAATTAGACCTTTGGATCATCAAGTCTCCTCTGTTCACACTTTCCCACATTGTATTCCATCCGCCTGCTCTCCAGTCCAAGTCCTTCTGCAGTCTCCCTACTTCCTCAACAGTACCTGTCCCTCTATCTATCTATCTATGTGTCATCTGCAAACTTAACAACAATTTCTTTGTCTAGACCACTAATATAAAATGTGAATAGTTACTGTCCCAACACTGACCCTGAGGAACTCCATGAGTGCCAAACTGATATCCTGTAACCCCTTTATCCCCAATCTTTGCTTTCTGCTGATCAGCTAATCCCTTATCTATGCCAGCACCTTATCTCAAAAAGCATACTTTTTTACCTTATTTAGGAACCTCCTGTGTGGCCACTTGTCAAAGGCCTTCTGTAAATCCAAAATATTTATTGGCTCTTCTGCTTCTAACTTGCATGTTATTGCCTCAAAGAGTTCCAGCAGATTTGTCAGGTGTGACCTCCCCTTAAAGAAGCTGTGTTGACTCAGCCTTATTTCACTTTGCCCTCAGTGAACAAGTAAATAAGACTGGTCAATGCTTTCTTGTATTTAGTTGGATTAGATTGGCTGGATAGATTTAGCAGAAGTGAATGAGCCTTCTGCCACATCAGGAAACCACCTTATACCAATACCCCAGAGGGGCTTGGAAGGGGTTCCTGTTGATCCTGAGGAAGGATCCCAAGGAAATGCTCCCCATTCTGAAACGTCATCACTCCCTTTCCTCGCCAAGTTTTCTTGCCGCCTCAACTTTGAGGCATACTGGCTGTGGAACCTAGGTTCCTGCGTCACATCCATGTTGATTCTCTGGGCCAGGTACAGGGCGAGCAGTAGCGAAGTTGCTGGAATTGAAGCTGAGTGGTCAGCCCATCAAGTAGAGACATCTCTTGGTGGTGGGATCTCATGTCTAAAAGGGACAAGAGTTCCCAGTATCAAGCAGTTGATTATCTGATGAAGGTAAAGAGCAATTGAGGCTCCTGGAAGCAATGAAAGTGTTGTTGCTGTGACTTTCTGGTCTGTGGATGGGGGTGACAGCCGTCCTGTAAAATCACAGTCTCTTGGCTTCTAACAGGCCCAAGTATGAGCTGAGCCCAAAATCCCCTGATCCTTCCACTCATATCAAGTCCCAAACTACTCAAATACCGTATCTCAAAATGTTACTCCTTGAAAGATTATTCAAATTGCATTTGGCTTAAATAGTATCAACTGTTTCCACAGCAGCCTCTTCCTTACGGTGCCCCCCATTCACTGAGGCAATGTTTCTTCAGATTAGTTTAAAATTTACTTCAGTTGAAGCGCAGCCCATGACCTCTGATTCCATTGTTGTGAATAGCTCGTCATGGATGGATTTGCTTGCATATATTAATTTGTGGCGTGCCACCGCAATTAGGCAAAATTCGTGGCAGAAATGAATTATTTCCACTCAAAATAAGCCAACGGTCGACCTGCAAATATTCCTCCAACCCCTAATGAAAAGAATCTATTTTAATGACAACGCAGTACGGATAATTTTCAAAAGAGCTATGATTGTGTCAAGCTCTTTCTGGCTTTCAATTTTGCTGCAGTTTTTTTTGCCAACTGCAACTTATTTCTGTCAGGGAGTCTGATGTTTCTTGCGGGTTGAGGGAAAACATTGCAGTTGTGTTCAGTGCCTGAAGAGATTCATCGCAAGATAGTTGCAGCTCCTCCTCTCCCTTGTGCTATTTTCAAAAGTCTACACTCCTTATGAAATACTGACTGGAGCAGAAATGTTTCATGACTCTTAACTCATTCTAATACATCCACAAGGAGTAGAGAGAGGCCAGCAACTAAGTGCAACAAGAGGAACTGCTTCGGACCTTTACAATTTAAGTATACAGCCCCATGAATCACACAATAAAAGTTCAATACACTACATAATGAAATGCATGCATCACACACTGAAATATCTGTGTTGCATAAGGCAATTATATATTACGGAGAAAAAACAACAGTAAATGTATTGTGTAAGAAAGATTAGTTACTCTTTTTAGCACTTTACAAATGTTGGAGATATTTAAATGTTGATTCTTTACAACCAACATAATCTCTTTGATGTCCACTGCAATAGCGTATCTTTGGTCAAGAGTAGCATGTATCAATTGACTGTTAATCAAATAGATTTGCACTGCATGCGTTAATCCTACACTTTCAAAACAAACTTGATTTTTCTCAAGTGGCTACTGTTTTTCAAGTTGCCTTGCAATCAGAAGTAATTCTTTCCCCTTGAGAAGGGTCATGACATAAGTTTATAAACACTTTAGGAATTAGTAATTAAAATTATGTGATTCAAGATACTCAGCATCATGGAAAGCTGGAAAACTGTGATCAGCCAATGCAAAATTGACATTTTAACAGATGAAGTCAGCAATTGTGGCAGTTTAAAAAAGCTCCAGTCAGTGAGAGAAAAGAAACTTGTAACATGAGTGGAATGTAGACCTGGGGGAACAATGAGAATTTAACAGCAAATCAACAAGCCTGCAGGCATTCAACAATAGCCAGGCTTTGCAACATAGCAATAATCTTTATTTCAGCGTGGACCTACACTGTGGGACCTGGTTGTACAAATCTCCTGCTGTGCTCCGAGATGAGAAAGGTTGCTTGGCAGGATGAAAATGTGCAATCCCACTGTGGCCACAAATGACAGAAGGACAAGTAAAATTCATTGGAAATAAAGGAGCTGGCTTAAGTGGTTGGATAACAAATAATTTTTACACTAAGATTCACCGGGAGTCTCTAACAGTGAAAAAATGCTCTGCAAGATGGCAAAGAGAAAAATTAGTGCCATTGTGTTCAGCTCCTAAAAGTCACTGCAGGAACCTGGTTATTCAGAAAATCATAAAAATGCACAGTGCAAGAAAATGAACATCACTTTTGAAACAGAATCAGAGATTTCATGCCATTTCATCTCACAGAGATAGTGTTTCCAGGCATTTATGCCAGATATTTTTGCTATTTGGCAACTGGAAGTGATGCCCTCATGCTGGAGGACACATTTAGCTAGTTAGTGAGAATTCACCAATGAATCTGCACTTTTGTGATTTCATTCAAATTAGTTTAACAAGACGTCTGCATTTTAAACTGGCACTAATCTTTCAGCATACGTGAAAGTATTTCACAAGCAAGTTAAATTGTTATAGCTGGAATTGGAGATTATCTGCATCCATCTCCCTGTTAGACTGTAGGATTGGAGTCTATCAGAATTGATTTAACTTTATTATCTCTCTGATGGAATGACAGTTTCTGTTACTCAAAGTTCTTCAGTCACATGAAAGCAGAGTGTTTAGGAAACTGAATTTCTGGACAGGGGTATGTTTGTCTTTGTTCTATGAATGATAACAGCACCTTGGAGTAGCAGACGTAAACGTTCCATAGCAACTCTGAATGCCAGGAACTGTATTGACATCCAATGTTGTTGTTATATTGATGAAGAAACTGAAAGTTATTCCAGCATGGAAAATTCCAAAGAGGATTTAAAAAGACCAAGAAGCTTTCAGATGACAATAGCATTGGAACGTTGTGAAGAATCCAAAATACGTCATTATACCTAACAGAGAGAAAGGATCTGAAGAAATACAGACCTGGTTATTCACATTTTAATAATAAATTGCATAAATATGTCCCCTAAATAAAAGCCAGTAAAACTTCTGAATGACACATACAGGTCTGAGTCATTTTGTATACCTCAAAATTGTGCCAAGTATGACAAATATGTTCATTTCCAAGTATTGCTGATTTTGACTGTTCTTTTTCCCTGATGAAGATATCAAAGGAAGAATAAATACAGGGAAAAGACAAAGGCTTTGGAACTAATTGAATAACGTTATCAAAGGGCTAGTACAAGCTCAAGCACAGTGGGCTGAATGGCCTGCTTCTGAGGAACATAGTTCTACTGTAAAAGGGCTGCAAAGCAAAGTAAGTGCCCAGGAAAACAAGATAACAAAGTGTGGAGCTGGATGAACACAGCAGGCCAAGCAGCATCTCAGGAGCACAAAAGCTGACGTTTCGGGCCTAGACCCTTCATCAGAGAGGGGTTTGGGGAGAGGGAACTGGAATAAATAGGGAGAGAGGGGGAGGCAGACCAAAAATGGAGAGAAAAGAAGATAGGTGGAGAGGAGAGTATAGGTGAAGAGGTAGGAAGGGGATAGGTCAGTCCAGGGAAGACGGACAGGTCAAGGAGGCGGGATGAGGTGGTAGGTAGGAAATGGAGGTGCGGCTTCCCACCTCAAGTCGCACCTCGATTTCCTTCCTACCATCCTGCCTCCTTGACCTGTCCATCTTCCCTGGACTGACCTATCCCCTCCCTACCTCCTCACCTATACTCTCCTCACCTCCGGTCCGCCTCTTCCTCTCTCCCTATTTATTCCAGTTCCCTCACCCCATCCCCCTCTCTGATGAAGGGTCTAGGCCCGAAACGTCAGCTTTTGTGCTCCTGAGATGCTGCTTGGCCTGCTGTGTTCATCCAGCTCCACACTTTGTTTTCTTGGATTCTCCAGCATCTGCCGTTCCCATTATCACTAAGTGCCCAGGAAGCAAGGAGAGAAACAAAATCAAACTGTCAGTATTCACTAAAGTATTCTAAAAGCCAAGATATAATCAACTGAAAAATAACTATAATAAATGCAAATTAATTTAAATTCAGCTGATGATGATAATTTGCTATTAAAGACAAATCAATACTAGGAGTCAATAAATAACTTTTGTGGCATAGTGGTAGTCTCCATATTCCTGGATCAGAAGTCTTGCTTCAAGTCCCACCTCAGGTTGCAGTTGTGATAACAGTGTGTTAGACACATTTGAACATATTTTTTGTTTAAGGAAAGAATAACAGTTGGAAAATGAAATGAAGTGGTAATTGCAGTGCAGGCAGTGTTTGGGGGCTGTCGAATATGTGAATCTGTAGTCACTGGACTGTCCCAGAGGCCAAAGCTATGGGAAACTTTTAAGTCTTGAGCCGCTCATTCTCAGGGTTGGGGAAGAAACTTCTAGCTGGGGCAGGAATGGAGATCTTGGAGTAACAGGAACAATCCATCCCAAACAAGGTACAAACTCTCCATAGTGTTAGGGAAGAAGGCATCCGAGAATAGCCAGAACAGTAAATAAGGTCCCGTAGAGCAGGAAGTAGTCCCGGTGGAGCAAGTGTAGAAATTAAGCTGAATAGAAAGATTTCAGATTTCAATAATTAGGGCAATATCACCCTCAGTAGTCGTGATTGGTGGCACAGGACCCAGCCTGCCCATTGACAATGGAAGGAATATTCAGTATTAGTTGGAAAGGAGCTTGGAAAATCTGGGACAAGAGCCAGCTGGTCATAGAACCAAAAATTGGTGGTAAAAGGTGCAGATGTGAGGTCCTGCAATCAGTACATCAGGAGTTGGGCATTGAATTGAATTGCAGGTAATGATTTTTTGAATGCTGCCTAAGATATGTGCTAATTGTCAAATCAGCAAACAAGTTAAAAATATAAAATGCTTCATGACAAAGGGTTCTAATTCATGGGGCACTGGTACCAGTGCAGGAGCAGTAGGTAAATATACAGCTGGGTGCACCTAAACTGAGCTGAGTCCTATCCTCTAATGGAAAAGCCACAATGGATTGTAGAAAGGACATTAATCAATGAGGGAGTGAGGATGGCAGAATTTAGATTAAGCATGTAATCCAAACAGAAGAGGAAGAAAGGATAAGAACAAACGTTGGAGTTCAAAAGGAGATCAAGGTAACACAAACACTCAGTTACTGGGTGAACTGAAATGGTAACAGGAAATAATTTTTAAAAAACACTTAAAAATGAAGCAGGAACGATGAAAAATATAATGACACATATTTCCTGTATGCCACGTTGAAGTGCATCTGTTTCTAAAAGTGTGATAGTTCAACAAGTATAGGAAATACACCATTTGTGATCTGAGCTGTACTAAAATCAGTGTTAAATACAGGAAAGCACAGAACAGAGAGACAAAGAAAATGAATTAGATGCGCAAAGTCTGCTGAAAGGATATGATGTTCTCACCATTACGGAGACTTGGCTTTAAGATTAGGATTAACGAGGACGTGAATATTCTGCCTCTAGAATGTTGAGAAAGAATGGAGTGATTCCAAGAGATAGAGAAATCACAATTTTGATAAAAGATACCATTAGAGGAATGTGAAATACAATATATACAGAACAGAGGAACAGGGAAGGATGAAAGACTTTGGTGGGAGTTGTGTACAGGTGTGGCATTAGCTATGTAGCAGAGTAATAGATAAACGGGGAGATCAGAGAAACCCATAGCAGAACCGACATGATTATAAGGGGAGACGATAACTCACATCAGTTGGGAAAAGGTTTAGAGTAAAAAAAAACAATTGGACAAATTCTGACAAATGATTCAACCGTACTAGATTTAATGACTTGTCCAAGAACTTAAGTTAGTTTCCAACCTGATTGCAGAAGATATTTTAACAAATTCTAAACATACCAGACAGAATTTGTACTTGGAGTTGAAGGGGTTGGGGGAGACCAAGGGTCATGAAGCAAGATTTTAAACTTAATTTATGTCAACTTCAATGGAATGACCAATGGAGCTGTTCGTGGGCAAAATTACAGGCAGGAGAGTCTGAAGTTTCTTTTGTTTCAATTAAAAGCCTATACATGACAATAGCTAATCAAATGGCACACTTATGCCATTAATCAACCACATAGCCAAAGAACATGGCAGTATTGATATTAAAGCTTACATAGTTTCAAGCAAAAGTGGAAACCCATTTGTCCTGGAAAGCTAGAAAAAAAAACAACTACAGGTATATGAAAAATATAATAGAATATACGAAACCTGCAGGAAATATCAAAGCTCACAGTAGGTATTATATTGGAAAGAAAAGGGTAATAAGACTAAACATCAATTACAGCCAATGTTATAATGGATTAGAAGGAAAAAGCAGACTTGGAGACATACAGTCATATAACATGGAAAGAGATCCTTCCTTCCCCCACCAGTCCACGCCATCCATGTTCCCAAACTAAACTAATCCCACTTACCTGAACTTGGCCCATATCTCTTCATGTTAACATTTTTTGTATCTATTTTCACAGTAAAGTTAGGTACTGACATTCAAATGATCCTAAACTTAAAACAAATTCATTGCATTTAATGCTTTTTTTGGAAGGTGGCAATAAAGAAAATGATGTGGCTCAAGGCAGACAAATCTCCATAATGGCTTGTATCCCAGAGGATTGAAAGAAACAGATTAGAAAATGGAAAATGTGTCACAATTTCCTGAAGATCTCTCAATTTGGGAATCGTGTCTTTGATTTGGAAAATTGAAAATAATCACTCTTTTGATCAATACAAGTCTGAGGAAGAAATCAGCAAATGACAAGCCTGTCAAATTAATGACAGTGGCTCGTGGAGCCTATTACTGGGGCAGGATGACTGAGCATTTGAACAAGAATGAACTGATTGTAGAGACCACATGGATTTCTGATACAAGATCATTGACTTTAAATGTTAAATTATCTAGGGTGTATCACAATCTCATCCTTAGGATGAAATCAAAGTCAGGAACCTGGAAGTAGCATTTTGATGGGAGGATGGATGTCACCTTCTCGGACACAGCCAATTTGGAATACGATCCTGGAAGTTCCCTTCAATAAGGGACAATGACCAGATTCTGATGTTGTTTCGTCCACTCAGCGCAGGCAAGGGTACAAACACAAGCTGCTGCTACATGTAGCATAATCCTCACTGCTGTCAGCTTGCTATATTTTCAGATGCCACCTCTGTCCACATGGTACCTTTTCTGGTCATCCACTGGAATCATTTGAAGATGCTTGGTAGATTCACATCCTCCAGCTCTTCTTTTTAGTATCAATCATTTTCGGCAACAAATGGAGAAAAATGTTCGCACAAAATCTGCAGCAAAATATAGGCTTAGTCTTGATAAACAAAATAGATTTATTACATGGTATTTAACAGCTGGCATCCAAGATTAATGTGTGATAGAGAAGGCCAATAGAGTGTTGAATTTTATATCAAAGGGAATGTGGTATAAAAATGGGGAGGTCTTGTTAAAACTAGGCACTAATCAGAACACAGCAGGAATACTGATCAAAGTTTCGGTGCCCTTCTCTAGGAAAAGATGTACAGACTTTGGAAGCAGCCCAGAGAAGGCTCACTACATTGTCCCTGAATATGGAGGGAATGTCTTAAAAAGAGAGATTAGTAGATTGGGCCTGTACTCATTATAGTTTAGAGGAATGAGAGACGACTGTATTGAAACATATAAGATTCATGGAGAACTTGACAGGGTAGATACAGAAAGGTTATGTTTCTTTAAGATCAGATGGCATAATATTAGAGAAAGGGGTCACCCATTTAAGATAGAGATGAGGAGGAATTGCTTCTCTCTGAAGGCAGTGAATCTGTGGAATTCGTTACTGCATTGGACTGCGAAGTTTAGGTCATTAAGTAAGTTCAAGGCTGAGGTAACAGATTTTTAATCAATAAGGGAATCAAGAATTATGCGGAAAAGACAGGTAAGTGGAATTGAGGATTATCAGATCAGGCATGACAAACAAGGCAAGGGAATACATAGGACCATAGTAAGCACTGGTCAGAGGGACCTTGGTGTACTGGGACAGGTGGATAGAGTGGTTATGTAGGTATAAGGGATAATTGCCTTTATCAGCCAAGACATAGAGTTTAAAAGCCAGAAAGTGATGCTGGAATTGTGTAACACTTTGATTAGAGTATTGTGTGCAGTTCTGGAGCCCACATCATAGGAAGGATGTGATTGCACAGGAGATGGTGGAGAGGAGGCTTACCAGGATATTTTATGTCTGGAAAGTTCCAGTTTGAAAGAGAGATTGGATAGATTGGGGTTGTTTTCCTTGGAGCAGATGATAATTAGATGCATAAAGATACGAGAGCCTTTGACAAGATAAACAGGAAGGAACATTTCCCCCTTCGTGGGTGGAAATCAATGACAGGGGGGCATGGATTTACAGAAAGAGGTGGGAGATTTAAAGGGGAAGTGAGGGGAAAGAAAGTTACTCATGGTGGTGAGAATCTGGAACTCACTACCGTGGTAGAGGAAGAACCCTCATAATATTTAAGATGTTTCATTTTTTCATTCACAGGACAAGGGTGTTTGCTGATGAGGCAGCATTTATTGCCCATCCCTAACTGCCCAGAGCACAGTTAAGAGTCAACCACATTGCTGTGGGTCTGGATAAAGAGGGCAGCTCCTTCCCTAAAGGATATTAGTGAGCCAGATGGGGTTTCTAAATTCCTGACAATTAATTCACAGTCATCATTAGATTCTTAAGTCCACATATTTTATTGAATTCAAATTTGACCATCTAACACAGTGGGATTTGAGCCCAGGTCCCCAGAGCACTAGGTAGGTTTCTGGATTAACAGTCCTGAGATAATACCACGGGGCCATCTCCTCCCCAGTTTAGATGTACACTTGCAATGCCAAGGCATATGAGTGCTAGAAAATGGGATTAGAACAGTTAGGCAACTGTTTATGACCAGCACAGACCCAATGGGCTAAAGGTCCTTTTTTTCTGTAGCCCATGATGACTATAATTCTATAACTCATCGAATTGCAGACCTAAAGGGTGAAATTTGGTCCTAGTCTGCTCCATTGTCTTATGGCTTAGTTAACTGCAACACATCTGAGAAACATTGAAGTCTTCGGTAAAACTTCAAGCAAGACATAAGAATAACTACACATAACCCTTACTGAAGCATTCTATTCAGTTACAAATCAACAAGTGAATAACAACCTAATACAGATTGGCTCGTCCCAGGAATAGTACTTCATATCCTAATGGCTCATCTAGTGACACCACTTAACAATTTCAGGTAGCTAACTATTTTATACATGAGATGTTTCTGCAGTATGGGCAAAACATAGGCATACACAGGAGTGGCAGTATCACCATAGAAGTATCTTCAGTCAGAGGGATATGGATTCCATTGCTATATAGTGAGCATTAACAGAGACGACCGTAC
The DNA here is from genome assembly GCF_030684315.1 of Stegostoma tigrinum. Classification (NCBI taxonomy): domain Eukaryota; kingdom Metazoa; phylum Chordata; class Chondrichthyes; order Orectolobiformes; family Stegostomatidae; genus Stegostoma; species Stegostoma tigrinum. The sequence continues at coordinate 12,109,043 of NC_081386.1, forward strand.
CTATGCAGTAGATGGGAGAGACCCTTCTTGTGGGTGGTTGCCAGCAAATCAAAACTGGGTTGCAGATTAAACCTCCCACTTTGGAGCTGCCTCTGATCCATTGTTAAGCTCTTGATGTAGCCTCGATCCTCTGCACTGTAAAAAAAAATCCCTTCGGCAGCATGAACAATTGAGAGTAAGTGGGACATCTCTATCATTCCTGTCGCTATTTGGTGATTTTTTTGTCATTAAGTCCATTAGTTTATCAGTCCAACTGCTTCAGCTTTTCATCATACAAATTAATGATTTGGACGAAGAAATACAAAATATTGTATTCAAATTTAGAGGTGGCATGGAGTTAAGAGGAACAGTAAGTTGCCTAAAGGTAAGTAACAAGAAGTTGTGGAACGAAGAGGGAATTAATAAGTGGCAAGTGACATTCATGCCACACAAATGTCAGGCTATGACCATCACCAGTAAGAGACAATCTAACCACCACCCCTTGACAGTCAATGGTGTTACCATCACTGAATCCCCCACTATCAACATCCTGTGTGTTACCATTGACCAGAAACTCAAATGGATTCACTACATTAACAGAGTGGAAACAAGAGAAGGCCAGAAACTAGGAATACTGTGACGAGTGACTCATCTCCTGACTCCTCAAAGCCTGTCCACCATTTACCAGGCACAATTCAGGAGCATGATGGAGTGCTCCCCACTTGCCTGGATGAGTGCAGCCCCAACAACACTCAAGAAGCTTGACACCATCCAAGACAAAGCATATTGCTTGATTGGCACCACATCCACAAACATTCACTCCCTCCATCACCGACGCTCAGTAGCAGCAGTACCATCTACAAGATGCACTGCAGAAGTTGACCAAAGATCCGAGGCAGCACCTTCCAAATCCATGACCACTTCCATCTAGAAGGACAAGGGCAGCAAATATATGGGAGCTCCACCACCTCCAGGTTCCCCTCCAAGTCACTCACCATCCTGACTTGGAAATTTATCATCGTTTCTTCATTGTTGCTGGGTGAAAATCCTGGAATCCCCTCCCTAGTAGCATTGTGGGTCAACCCACAGCAGGAGGACAACAGTGGTTCAAGAAGGCAGCTCACCACCACCTTCTCACGGGCAACTAGGGATGGGCAAGAAATGCTGGCCAGACAGCAACGCCCACATCCCACAAATGAATAGAAAAAAAAGTGGGCAAAATAATGTAGACCGTGTCTGAAAGTCAAAAACCATTCATTCTGGATCCATTAAACACAAATTAGGTTACCTTCACAATAGAACAAGATGAAGATCTGCAGAAAGGGCAAAAGGTTTGGATGTTCAGATAAATAAATCACCATCAGTTTGCATATACGCAGAAAAGTAACTAAATTGCCTATTGACATTTCAGTTTTACTTCAAAAGTGTTGATATACAAAGGAAAGGAACTCATATATCATCTGTATATTACGTTATTAAACTCTATCTGGAGTTGTATATTTGGTTTTGGGTATCACATCTGAGGGAAGATATGATAGCCTTAAAGTGCAAGTTCATCAGAATTAAGCCAGGAGTTAAAGTGTTAATATATGAGGACAGGGTGTCATGAATTTGGCTTGTACTCTTGAGTTTAACACGTTGAGGAGTGATGTATAGATGTGTTAGAAAAATTAAATATTTAGTACGAAAATTCATAACCGGGGTCCACCAGATTCAAAGTTGAGACAGATTTTTCAAAAGTTCAATCAGGAAGAGTGTTTTAACACAAAGGGAAGTGGAAATCAAAAATTCTCACTTCCAGAAGGCTCTGATTCTACAATTCTTCTATATTTCTATGAATTGTGGGACAACTATAATTTTCAAAACTTACAACTGAGATGGGAGGAGTATACTGTCTAAAGCTAGTCACAGTATTTCATGGCTTACAATACATGTTTGAAAATATTTCACCCAAGTGCCAATGTAACCAATTGTATGCTTTCTTTAAAATAGACTTTGAATAAATGGATCCATTAACCAGATTATTTTTGATTTATTAGTAAGCAAAACTCATCTATAAAAGGTGATGGAGTTATTCACATGGAGAATTTGTAATTTAAAACAAAAGTTTACTCCACTGTATAAAAAGGAGTAGGTAAAATTGCCATAGTCATGCCAGACAGTTGGGGTGCTTTTTCATTCGAGAGAGATGACTGCTAGTGGTTTAACCTGAGGGTCAACACACCTCAGGCAAGGGGAAAGTTCGAAAAGGTAGCACCTTAAAGTTACCGTAATAACTTCAGCTGAATCTGGCAATTGAACTCTAGCTGTTGGCATTACCAACCAGACAATTCATTTCAAAAGGAACAATATTATCTGGCCAAAGGTGGTTATTCTCAAAGGTAATTCTGATACTTTTCACATGTGATCATGTCTCTGGTTGGCCCTGGGATCTTGCAGACACTACTTGATAAGAAATACAACTTTGAGAAGTCTTACAATGACTCCTGTCCGGGGAGAGCAACTAATCAGGTTTCAGAGTGAATTCACCACAAAGTTGTTTTGGAAATGGTAGACATGAACTGCACAGTTGTCTTTTCTTAGTAAGTTGTCCCCAACTAACTCCGAAACAGAAATTTCAAGTCCTACAAACAGTCTTCTAAAAGACCAGCCATAATCCAAAGTATAAAACAGTCGGATGTTTTTTTTCAAAGAAGTTCAAACAACCTTGCACTTATCACACCTCCCATGATTTTGAAGAAACCTTGTTAAAAAACATCATCTGTTCATTAACTCTTCAAAAAACTCCAGATATCTCCAACCTTTCAAACTCAAAGAAATGCTATAAATGAATTGGTTTCAAAACACATGGTAGAGAATGAAGAGTAAATGTTGTTGAGGCAGAGATGGTAGAACAGTCTCAAGGAATTAAATGATTAGTGTTCTATTATTAAAGGGCTAGCACTTTAGTACTAGCACCAATATTTTGATGGGTGTATTCAACACTGATATTATTTCTAGCGGAAAATTCGACCAGTGGAGCTGGAGAATCCAAGATAATAAAGTGTGGAGCTGGATGAACACAGCAGGCCAAACAGCATCTCAGGAGCACAAAAGCTGATGTTTCGGGCCTAGACCTTTCATCAGAGAGCTCTCTGATGAAGGGTCTAGGCCCGAAACGTCAGCTTTTGTGCTCCTGAGATGCTGCTTGGCCTGCTGAGTTCATCCAGCTCCACACTTCGTTATCAAGGTAATGGAACAGCTTGTTTGAATTGCTCCCCAATCTACTGGAGCTCCAGTGACAGGCACCAAAAGGAGCATATCCCTCTGTGACTATATTCTGAGGCATTAAAGATCAAAAACAACTGGACTACACTGGGTACAAACCTGTTTTCTAACTCCATTAATATCATGTGATAATGTACACTGGCTCATTGTAGTCAGTACTATGGGAGTGTGTGATGGTCCATTGGTCTGCTGTGTCTAAATCCAGTATTCAATGGTGTTTGGTAACGTTGAAAGCTGTTTTCTGTCTGTTTATGAGCTTGCAGTAGTGATCCCTTTGTTATCATACAGGGAGTCTTACACCATCTGTACTGGAGTGGTTAACATCAACAGGGAACTGTGATAAGTGACATTAATAATCAATAAGAGTATAAGATTGCAAATTCCAATCTGGAGTAAATGACAATCAGCCCAACTTAGGAATGCAAAATTCAACTCCCTTTGGCAGTTCCTGCTCTTCGGTTATTTTTTTAATGACTGCGATGTGCAAGACTGTTTATTTCTAGTGCTAGAAAATAAACCTTTTAGACAGGGTCAGAAGAGCAATAGGGGCAGTTAAACATTTAATACGTTAGTACAGCATTATGCTGTCTGCTGTTTTAAGTGAAGCAGTACACTGTTTATTTTAAATAAGTATATGTCTTCGTAACAATAGGGGTGATGGAATGTCTTAAACGTTAAGCATTCAACAACTCAGCATACTAGTCATATATGCTTTTAAATTTTCGCACACCGATTGACTTGTTTTTAAGGAGGAAATGATAGACTCATGTTGTAAAGTTTCAGCTTTGACTCATGGTCATCCCTTCTGAATCTCTTACAACTAATTTCAAATTAATTAAGTGGCATACTCTCAGTTTGGATGATCTCTTACCTGCTTTTGGGTTCAAAGGAAGGACAGATACAATACTTCGACTTTCTTTTCATCTCGAAAATGTAGAAGGCACTGCCAGTGAGATCATGGTGCACTAAGAAGTTTAACTTGTTCAGTTAATGTCATGTATCTGTAGGTTCGATTGACAATGAAAGGAATGTGACCGTGTTCAGTTGTGCTAAAATTTTCATGGCTCTGTTTTTGTTTAAAATGTTTAAAATAAATCAACTCCTTCCAGGAGAAATAATAGTCAGCACTTTACATTTCCCCACCTCTGGGGTTCATTGAAATGAGGGGGGTAAATTTAGGCAGATTGTCAAGGGGCAACATCATCACCGTTTACAAATGCAGAAATTGCTGGAGAAACTCAGCAGGTCTGGCAGCATCTGTAGAGAGAAAGCAGTTTCAGGCCCAGAGACCCTACTTCAGAACTGATTGTATCTGGGAGAAGGTTGGTATGTACGCGAAAGATGGGCAGAAGAGGTGTGCGGGTGGGGTGACTGATAGTTGGAGATAGAGTCTAGAAAGACAGAGAGCAACATAAAAACTGAAAGAACTGTGAATGCCATGAATAAAAAAAATCAAAGTTAGCCAGAAAAGCACAGCAGGTCTAGCAGCATCTGTGGAGGGAAAGCAGAGTCAATGTTTCAGATTGAGTGCCTTGACCTAAAAACATAAATGCTGAGCTTTTCTAGCTATTTCTATTTTTGTTTGAGAGAGAACAGTGGTTTGTCGGACAACAGATTAGGTAAAGGTCAGCTTGGGGGAATTAGTATTTGCTAAAGGAGACCATTAGTAGTTGAGAATGTGTTGGTTGTGTAGCAACCCATCACCAATCTATTTTACACAATATTTTTTGTGATTGAGTCAGTGTGGAAGACCCACTTGCCTGTGAATCCATGAGAAGGCACTTCAGACCCTCCTCCTGCCATTCCAGAACTTTTCACACATGGCCATGGACTAAGTCAACTTTGAAACTCCTCCAATCAGACTCCTCGAACTGTAGGTGGAAAGCTGTTGGGGTTGGGGCACCGTTCCTCTTCGACAGAATCTCTACAATCATCAGAGGTCCCCAGGGCCAACAGCAAGGTCTGGTCTTCCCGCTGGATTATCCTTCTGGTCTGTGTAACCTGAGACCCACATCCGTCAGCCCTCTTGCCTGGCCCTGCCAGCCTGTTCTGATTCAAAACTCACATCACTCCATCCTCCACAACTCACTTCTCCGATCTTTTCCAGTGACAATCTCCATCAGGAACTGGCTGCTATAATCCCAGCAGTAACCATTGGTCCCGAAGTGTCTGCTCAGACCAGAAAGACAGCTGCCAAAGGCAGAATCCCATGCCCAGTAGAAGTTGAGGTTCCATTCTGACCCAATTAATAACACCCATTGCCCCCAACCCACACGCAGCATGAATTAGCTCGAGTACAATCTGTTGGAGCAGGGTTGGATCCAATTTATGACAATTTCATTGCGTTCTGGGGAAAGGGAATTTGGAGTGGGAACCATGGAAAAGCATGAAAGTCTGCCATCTGTTAACCACTGCATCCACCAACAATTTCTGCTACTTAGTTCAATACTGGACCTCAGCAGCCTCCATAAAGGCCTTAAATGCACTAGATAAGTTGTTCAAGTTCAAACTTTTCATGGAAAAAGTGCCCCAGGACACCTTGAAAATAAACCTCAATTATATTTTTAATAAAGTCACAAATTGTGGGTGTCACCAGCAAAGCCAGTATTTATTGTCTATCCCTAATTGTGAAAGAGTGTGGGTTTGGAGTCACATGGACTCCCCAAAGTAGCCTAGCTGTTTTTGATAATATAATGCTTCAGAACATAGTCACAGAGTGATATGTCCCTTTTGGTTTCTGCCACTGGAACTCCAACAGACAGCGTGAGCAATTTAAACTAGACCACATTGTTGTGGGTCTGAAGTCACGTGGCCCAGGTAAGGATGGCAGATGACATCAATGCTGCTGCAAGTGAAACCCAGAAAGAAACAAAACTTCAGTTTGCTGCAGGGAACTTGCTGAGAAACTAGTTACATTAATTATAACAAAGTCAGCCAGGTAGATGATAGAATATGAGTTCCCCAATTGGGACTGTTAATCTGGTTCAGTCAGGAGGGCATTGAGTAAATTTAAGGAGGAAATTTTTAATTAACAATGGGTTGAATGGTCATTGAAAGTGGGGAGGAAAGTGGAGTGAAATCAGACATGATCGTATCAAATGGTGGAGCAGGCTTAATGGGATGAATTTCCTGTCACTATTCCTAGTCCTTTTGAGTGGGGTAGCATGGTGGCTCAGTGGTTATCACTGCTACCTCAAAGCACCAGGGACAAGGTTCAATTTCACCCTCCACCAACTGTCTATGCAGAGTTTTCACATTCTCCCCATGTCTCCCCATGTCCTCTGGTGCTCCGGTTTGTCCCACAGTCCAAAGATGCACAGGCTAGGCGCATTGGGATGCTAAATTGCCTGTAGTGTTAAGGGATGTGTAAGCTAGGGGTATGAGTCTGGGTGGGATGCTCCAAGGGTCAGTGTAATTGTTGGGCCAAACGGCCTATTTCCACACTGTAGGGATTCTAT